>NC_064920.1:763113501-763719900 GCF_023897955.1 Schistocerca gregaria
CCTCCCTGCGGGCTTCTCGCAGGGACTCTGTCATCCTGTGTCGGCTCCGCATCGGCCATACCTACCTGACGCACGGACATCTTTTGCGTCAGGAGGATCCCCCCCCCCTGTGTCAGTGTGGGTCCCGTTTGACGGTCGCCCATATTTTGTTGGAGTGTCCCCGCCTGCGCACCCTCCGGCAGACTTTTAATCTCCCGGGCACGTTGCCTTTGGTTTTATGCGACGATGCGTCCATGGCTGACGACGTTTTAAATTTTATCCGTGGTAGTCCTTTTTATGGTTCCATTTAGGGGGGACCTGTCCCTTTCCCTTTCTGTGTATCTTGTCCTTGAGTGTCTCATTGGTTGCAGATTTTAATGTGTGTATTCGGGTGGTTGACTCTTTCCCAATTTTTGTTCCCATGGTCAGTCAACCAGTCTCCGACCCTCTTATTTTCTTCCGTTTCTTTCTGTCCAGTGTTCGTCTGTACTCTTCTTGTCTCTAGTGTTCGCTGCCACATTGGTGTTCTTTCAGTGACTGGGGAGAGGGGCGTCTCCTCCCCCCTTGGGGTTTTACCTGTTCCGTAAATTTTGTTTCGCCGGTTTTTGGAATGGGGACTGATGACCTTAGCTGTTTAGTCCCCCTTAAACTTCTCAACAACAACAAAAACAACAACAACTCGATATTAACAAATTTCTCTTCTTTAGAAACGCTTTCCTTGCCATTGCCAGTCTACAGTTAATATCCTCTCTACATTTTGCTCCCCAAATAGCAAAACTCCTTTACTACTTTAAGCGTCTTGTTTCCTAATCTAATTCCCGCAGCATCACCCGATTTAATTAGACTACATTCCATTATCCTCATTTTGCTTTTGTTGATGTTCATCTTAAATCCTCCTTTCAAGACACTGTCCATTACGTTCAACTGCTCTTCCAGGTTCTCTGCTGTGTCTGACAGTATTAAAATGTCATCGGTGAACCTCAAAGTTTTGATTTCTTCTCCATGGATTTTAATACCTATTCCAAATTTTTCTTTTGTTTCTTTTACTGTTTGCTCAATATACAGATTGAATAACATCGGGGAGAGGCTACAACCCTGTCTCACTCCCTTCCCAACCACTGCTTCCCTTACATGTCCCTTGATTCTTATGACTGCCATCTGGTTTCTGTACAAATTGTAAATAGCCTTTCGCTCCCTGCATTTTACCCCTGCCACCTTCAGAATAAGAGTATTCCAATCAACATTGTCAAAAGATTTCTCTAAGTTTACAAATGCTAGAAATGTAGGTTTGCCTTTCCTTAATCTATTTTCTAAGATAAGTCGTAGGGTCAGTATTGCCTCACATGTTCCAATATTTCTACGGAATCCAAATTGATCTTCCCCAAGGTCAGCTTCTACCAGTTTTTCCATTCGTCTGTAAATAATTTGCGTTAGTATTTTGCAGCTTTGACTTATTAAAGTGATAGTTCGGTAATTTTCACATCTGTCAACACCTGCTTTTTTTGGGATTGGAATTATTATATTCTTATTGAAGTCTGAGGATATTTCGCCTGTCTCATACATCTTGCTCACTAGATGGTAGAGTTTTGTTAGGCCTGGCTCTCCCAAGGCTGTCAGTAGTTCTAATGGAATGTTGTCTACTCCCGGGGCCTTGTTTCGACTCGGGTCTTTCAGGGCTCTGTCAAACTCTTCACACAGTATCATATCTCCCATTTCATCTTCATCTACATCCTCTTCCATTTCCATAATATTGTCCTCAAGTACATCTCCCTTGTATAGACCCTCGATATACTCCTTCCACCTTTCTGCTTTCCCTTCTTTGCTTAGAACTGAGTTTCCATCTGAGCTCTTGATATTCATGCAAGTGGTTCTCTTTTTCTCCAAAGGTGTCTTTAATTTTCCTGTAGGAGGTATCTATCTTACCACTAGTGATATGTCACTGTATGTCCTAACATTTGTCTTCTAGCCATCCCTGCATAGCCATTTTGCACTTCTGTCGATCTCATTTTTGAGACATTTGTATTCCATTGATTTTTAATTCAGCACATGTACGTTTGTTTTAAAACTGTACTAAATCATGCCGTATAACAATTAACAGAATTAATGTGCTGTAAGGAGCATTGTGTCTTTTTTGTTTGACTTTTTGTTTGTTCATGTTTATAGAACAATAGAACAAATGTATTATTTATATATAGTAAAACCATTCATTTCTGTTGATAGTATTTCGCTTCAGTAGAGATGAATTGTTGAGATAAAATTAGCAAAGTGCTGGAATGGCAGAGAGAGCTGGTTACTGCATAGGCTATCTGATTAAGCACATGTACTCAGGCGATAGGAGCAGAGAAGTGCGAGTGTCATGATTTAAAATGCTTAATATCAGGTCATAGAAGTGTAAACCTCTTCATACTCAGTAATCCGAACATCAACACTCTACACTATTGCCAGGAAAGCAATTTTTTTACAGATTGGATTCTATCTTACAAGGGTTAAGATCTACATGGACTAGTGCCAACTAGAATAGGTTATTCACACAACAGTTAAATAGTGTGTTATAACAAATTATAACCTCATTGTCATGGGAGACATTATGAACGGTCACCTGTACTTCCATTTAGGTCACACACTAGTGCTGAAATGTAACTCCAAATTCAAACCAAGGAAAATGTATGAAAACAAGACAATACTGTCTGCAAACAACATTGATAAGACTCGCGTCATGCACTTCTGTCAACTTTGTACCATTCACCCACAACCGGAACTTACCAGTGACCAACTACTCAATGTGGTAAAGACTTGCCATATTTTAGGTCTGTTCTTCGATTCCCCTCTTTGCCAGCTTAAGCAAAACTGCTGGCTGCACGTTAATAACCTGAGTAACACCAGCTGGGGTGCAGATTACACTACCCTTCTTCCTGACACAATCCAGTCTTCATTATGGGAGTCTGGCATATGGTTTGGCATCGCCCTCAGCATTGTGGATACTACATGTGATACACCACTGCGGTTTGACTTGCAACAGGAACCTTAGAAACTAGGTTCCTGGTCATGTAGGCTTTGCTTATACTCACATGGGACATACTGAACTGCACTCCTTATCAAATAGCTATAGTATTTTCACTGCGGAATTGATGGCCATCTCGTGGGCATATCCATTCCTGCACTGGTGGGTCCTTTCTCATCTGCAATGACTGCTTGAGCAGTTTGCAAGCTCTTGACCAGTGCTACCCTTGCCATCCCATGGTCATTGCTATACAGGATTCCATGTATGCCCTTGAATAGTGTGTACGCTTGGTGACCTTCATCTGGACCTCAGGCCACATTGAGATCACAGGGAATGAACTTGCTGATAGCGTGGCCAAACTACCAGTAAACAGGCTCTCGAGATCAGCATTCCGGAAATTCTGATCGGTATTGTGCCTCAAGTTTTAGGTACCTGGAATATAGAATTGCGTACTCTGCCTTCACCAAATTGACTACGGGTTATAAAGGAGACTATGAATCTGTGGAGGTTCTCCATGCAGGTGTCACAAGGACTTCACCATTCTTTGCTGGCTCCGTGTTGGCCATATTTGGCTGACTTCTGGTCATCTCCTCTGTAGTGAGGACCCACCCTATTGCCATTGTGGCTCCAGTTTGACGCTGGTCCACATTTTGTTAGAGTGCCCCTGTGTAGCCACACTGTGGCGGACTCTTAATCTCGTGACTCACTACTCCTAGTGTTAAAGAGACGATGCCTAAGTGGCTGATTCAGTTTTACATTTTGCTCATGAAGTTGGGTTTTACCACTCTTTAAGGGAGGACCACTTAAACTTATTGGCCCATTGAGGAATTGGCAAAACCCTATGTTGCCTCCTATGCCCAGACCAGGCTGCAGCTGTCTGATTTTTGTAGTCCACCCCACTTCTCATTGTAATATGTTAAAAAATAAATGGAATTAATAAGTAACTGATTGAATATTAGTAACTGAAAATGAATCGAATTTGTTTAAAAAGTCTGCTTGTGCATCGGGTGTCCTTACAATTTTGGTAAAGATGCAGGCAGCTAAAGGACTCAGTGGTTACTGGTACTTTTCATAATTACAAAACAATTCAGTTCACATACTTCAATAAATAAAAATCCTTTATATTGGTCTTCTATATTGTATTATTCATGCACATTTAAATACATTTAGATTGCAGTATTTTTGTTCTACAAATGCACATGCTTCTCTTATGAGGAAAAAACCTTGACTATGTTCTACTACTAAAAACAAAAAAACAGTATATCAAAAGATGAATGTGAAAAAATTAATTAGTTGGTTTTCGCTTAATGACTCTTCAACTTTTTACTTTGTCAGTATTTTATCCTTGCTTGTTCTTAAAATACTAACTTAGCGGCATCCTGGGTGTCTACATTATGTTCCTGTACATCAACCTGCCTGCTTTCTTACTTTCCTTCCTCCCTTTCGCATAGTCTGTTGTGCTTGTTCTTCATCTTTTGTCTCTGTGTGCTTCTCTTGTCCCGTCTGTGTTTTGAGCTCCAAGGCAATCTCCGAGTGGAGTACCCCTCTTAGTAGTGGGGGCTGGGGTATGTGTGTCTCCTTATTTCACTCTTGCTTTCAGGGGCTTCCGGTTGCTCCCTAGATGGGGTGCCTTGCCTGCATTTTTCTCTTTCTCCCTTTCTTCTTTTTGTCCCTTAACTCAGCTTTGCTAACATTTGGTACGCCTTGAGGTTTTCATCCCCTGGGTTTTGTGCAGTAGGCTCTCTCTGATCTACAGTCATATAGACCTGTCTGTTTTAGGAAAAAGGTGCTGGTGAGCTAGTAGTCTGGCCCAGCCAACCAATCAATACCTGTGGTTAAATTACAACCTCTACATGAAGGATGATATTACTGGATAATGGGCTAAGGGTGGGGTGGCTGTTTCCGTTAGTGACATATACTATATCTCTCCAGTCTCACTTGCCATTGAAATTCAAGCAGTTGCAGTGGAACTTCTGACAACTGTTAATATCTTGATGTGTCCTTACCTTCCACCATACTGTCTGCTGGATGAAGATTCACCAAGAGAGATTTCCAAGGAATAATGGTCAAGTCACCAAGACCCTCAATCATAGAGGATGTACGCCTGTTGGATTTTGGTCAGATGATGAATTTTTCTACAGCTACAGGCCGTCTTCAGCAATTGTCCTTTCCTTTTGCTGCTCTCCAGTTATCACGGACTGTTCAGTGGGAAGTGGTTACAGATTTGTATTCTAGTGACAACATTGTAGTGTGGATCCATCTGATTAATAGGTAGCAGTGATAGGAAGGGAACCACAAGAGTGGATGCTTAAAATGGCAAATTGGACACTATACAGCCAGAAGGCTTACTTGAATAAAAGGAAAGTGTCCAGGATCTGATGGACCATATTACCTCAAATGGCCAAAGGCTCTGTAGCAAAATCTATCAACTGTTTCAGAAGACTACCTTCCCTGGGTAGAATTGAGAATGCCACTAGGCAGTTTGTGCTAATGCAGAGCTCTACAGAAATTGAAATATTATCTAATAAGAGTAAAGCTCTGCACTTTCAAGATTTTAAAAGCAAAAGCACAGCAAATGATTAAAGAAAGGGGGAGAAACTTATGGAAGGAAATTGAGAATTTCATTAACCAGTCCACACTGACTACACAAATTTGGGAGTCAATAAGGAGAATGTAGGATAAGGGCATTACACCTCCCTTTACACTTACATTGAGGAATGAGATCTTGGTGTATTTGCTTAGAGATGTGGCTCATGTAATGGCTGTTCTCCATATGGGAGGTGGAATTGACTCTGTCCATAGCAAGAGAAACTGCCCAAAGACCAGATGAGATTCCTTATGCTGTGCTTCATCATCAGTGCCCAGGAACTGAAGACACATTCCTACCTTGTAGCAATAAAATCTGGTATGATAGGCAGTACCTAAACACATGGAGGAAGATAATATTAATACATTTGTGGAAACCATGCAAGGATTGTACTAGTCCTAACAGTTACTGGAGTGTAGTTATTAACTGCTTTAAGGAAACGATTCTTGAGCAAATGGTGATCAGCCACTTAGTGTGGCTCCTCAAATTCCAAAATCTCATGTGGACCTCCCAGTACCACCTTGATAATTTAATTCGACTGGATAAGGTGATACAAGGGTATTTGTTACATCAAAATCATTAATTTGGTGTGTTTTTGACCTTAAAAAAGTGGATGACACCATATGGAGGTATAAAATCCTTCACCATGTTTATGAATTGGGACAACAGGGACATCTGCCAATTTTTATTTTGTCCCTCCTTAGCAAACTGTGCTTCTACTATCACGTTGATGATGTCCTGCCAGGTTGCATTATTCAAGAGAATGGAGTGTGCTTTCTGTGCCTTATATTTGACATGGTGTTAATGTGGCTACCATACCTAAAATACCTACGAACAATGACCATTAAATCGGTCAACATTTTTATACATCTCAGCAGAAGGGCATGAGGTGAGGTGCTGACAGGTTCCATCTCCTGCAGTTTTGTAGAGCATTTGTTAGAGCCTAACTAGGCTAGGGCCACATGGTTTATGGATGAGCTTGTGCCTCCTGCTTGAAGATGTTAGAACTACCCATCATGAAAGTGTTAAACTGTCAGCTGGAACCTATTGGACCAGCCTAGTTTAGAATCTGTGTGCAGAGATTGGTGAACTACCACTTCAAAGTTAGTGGTGCCACTTTATGGCAAGACAGGTTCTGAAAATGTTAGCTTTGCATCATGGTTATTGGGTCTTGAGTGTGTTTTACTGTTGTTCACAATACCTCTGAGCTGTGGTTGTCCTCCCCAGAAAGTTGTTTGTGCCATTGCATCAGTCGTTTGCATTTAGTGCAGTGCAACATATGAACTTTGAGTGGATGTTCAAGATTTGGCCACATGTGACAAAGCCATTCGGAATACATGCTAAACAATGTCTGCTGCATCTGAACGTGTCCAACATCAGAATAAGCAGCCAAGGATTGAAAAACTGCTCTGGCTCACTTACTGCCGTACAAGCAGTTCAACAAGTGACTTACAGAAAAAATGATTCAGACCATCCACAATGTCTTACAGCAGATCCAAGCCAAGGCGTGGTGGTGGTCTTTTGTTGGGCACCAGGACATGTCGGGATACGGAAAAGTGACTGAGTGGTCTAAGAAGGGTTTAGAGGTGGTGGTGTAATCTGGTGTGCTATCCCCCAGCACACTATCACCTCGTTGTCTGACAGAAGAATCATGTGTCAGTGGGAAAACGAATGGTTGGAAGTGGCAAACAAGCTGTTGCCAATCAAATTGACTACTGAAGCATGGCAGACTTTTAGCCATCCACACCAGTGGAAGTACGTGATGCACACCCTGCTAAGAAAGTCACTGTCCATTAACACACAGTTTCTACATCCAGCAGGAAGATCCACAAATATGTGAAGTTCTTAGTACACCACTTTCAGCACAGGTTGTTTAACTAGATGTGTTTTATATGCTGACATACAGTCAACTCTGTTTGTCTGGCAACCTGTCCTCATTCACCACCAACAATAACAACGCTAGTGTAACATGTGTTTAAAATTCTGTTAAAAGTTGGGCATCATTTCTAAAGTGTTGAGCAGAGGTGGTCAGTAAGGTCTGAGTGGATATTTTGACCAGGCAATCTAATACTTTTTATTAATTGATTTTAACTGCCATAATTCAGTATATTGTAAGAGTAGCTTTTACAATTGATAGGTGGATTAATACATTATAAGTAACTAAGTTTGTGAAGACAGACATCCTAACACCTCCACTACCACCACTAGTCATGTGCTAACTCCAAGTTAAGTGTGCTGGTGACTGTGCTATTGAGCACCTCAAATCCATTATAATCAATAATAGGGTACTGTTCTTTGACACTTGGGGGACATTCTCCAGCAGACCATTCCACAGTGCTTGTGGCATACCATTGTCAGTAACTACGTTACAGGAGCAAAGCAGTTTTTCTTATAATTAGTTGTCGTTTTAAATGACAATGAGGTGAGTTTGGAAATGGTTTTAATTTTTTTGTGTAATGCCTGGACTCCTGCCAAAATTACTCGATAGATAATTTTAATCCATTTGAGTTGCTGGCTCGTTCCTTCCCAGTTGGTGATCAAATCAGCCACAATTATCTGAATCATAGTTTTACAGATCTCTCTCTCTCTCTTTCCTGCCATGCCCATTTAATTTTTGATAAGATTCACCATGAAGGAATTATCCAAGTGGTACGGAACTCCATGGATGTGATGTACACGTACAGATAAACAAATTACCATTTCAGAAAAATCGGATGATGTATTTAAGAAAGATATTCACAAATTGAGCAAGCCAGTGATGTGTTAGTCCACCTACAGCCTTTATGCAGGCATTGACTGATGATAGTTGTTGGATGTCCATCTGATGGACATCGTGCCACGTTAGATCGTCAAAATCCCAATATGGTTGGAGGACCCTGCCCATAATGCTCCAGACTTTCTCTATCTGGCAAGCTTGCTGGACAAAGTAGGCTTTGGCAACATCTGCACCTACATGGTTACTCTGCAATTCACACTTAAGTGCCTGGCAGAGGCAATTTTCATACTTCTTCTCTACCGTTCCACTCTCGAATGGCGCATGGGGAAAAGGAACACCTAAATCTTTCCGTTCGAGATCTGATTTCTCTTATTTTATTATTACGATCATTTCTCCCTTCATAGGTGGGTGTCATCAAAATATTTACGCATTCAGAAGAGAAAGTTGGTGACTGAAATTTCATAAACAGATCTCGCCACAAAGAAAACGGCATTTGTTTCAGTGACTGCTATCAGTAGCACTCTCACCCCTATTGCATGATAACATGAAACAGGATGCCCTTCTTTGCACTTTCTTGATGTCCTCTGTCAATCCTCCCTGGTAAGGATCCCATACTGCACAGCAATATTCAAGCAGAGGACAGACAAGTGTAATGTAGGCTCTCTCTTCATTGGGTTTGTCGCATCTTCAAAGTGTTCTGCTAAAAAAGCGCAGTCTTTGTTTTGCCTTCCCCACAATATTATCTATGTGGTCTTCCCAATCTAAGTTGCTCGTAATTGTAATTCCTAGGTATTTAGTCGAATTGATAGCCCTTAGATTCGTGCGATTTATCGTATACCCAAAATTTATCGCATTTCTTTTAGTACCTATGTGGATGACCTCACACTTTTCTTTGTTTAGTGATAATTTTCACTTTTTGCACCATACAGAAGTTCTCTCTAGATCATTTTGTAATTGGAATTTACTGTCTGATTTTACTAGACGGTAAATTACAGAGTCATCTGCAAACATTCTAAGGGGGCTGCTCAGGTTATCACCTAGATCATTTATGTAAATCAGGAACAGCAGAGGGCCTATGACACTACCTTGCAGAATGCCAGATATCACTTCTGTTCTACTCTATGATTTACTGTCTATTACTACAAACTGTGACCTCTCTGAGAGGAAATCACAAATCCAGTCACACAACTAACATGATACTCCATATGCATGGAATTTGATTAATAGTCGCTTGTGAGGAATAGTATCAAAAGCCTTCTGGCAATCTAGGAATATGGAATTGATCTGAGATCTGTTGTTGACAGCACTCATTATTTCATGGGAATAAAGAGCTAGCTGTGTTACACAAGAATGATATTTTCTGAATCCGTATTGGTTATGTATCAATGTCATTTTCTTCAAGGTGATTCATAATGTTAGAGTGCAGTATATGCTCCAAAATCCTACTGCAAATTGAGGTCAGTGATATGGGTCTGTAATTCAAAGGGTTACTCCTATTTCCTTTTTTTGATATTGGTGTGACCTGTGCTACTTTCCAGTCTTTAGGAACAAACCTTTCATCAATTGAGTGGTTGCTAAGAAAGGCGCTATTTTTTTCTGCATACTCTGAAAGGAACCTGATGGGTATTTTCTTAAGTGGTTTGAGTTGTATCGCAACCCCTAAGATATCTACTTTGTCACTCATGCTAATAGCTGTTCTGGTTTTGAATTCTGGAATATTTGCTTCGTCGTCTTTCGTGAAGGAATTGTGGAAAACTGTATTTAGTAACTCCACTTTAGTGGCACTATCATCGGTAACATTTCTATCGCTATCACACAGTGATGGTATTGACTGTTTTTTGCCACTGGTGTACTTCCCGGACGACCAGAATCTCTTTGGGTTTTCTACTATATTTTGAGGCAATATTTCATTGTGGAAGCTATTAAAAGCATCTCGCATTGATGTCCGCACTAAATTTTGAGCTTCTGTGAAACTTAGCCAGTCTTGGGGAGTTTGCGTTCTTCTGACTTTGGCATTCTTTTTTCGTTGCTTCGAGAAGACAAGGAATAGAAACTCTCACTTTGTGTGGGTGAGCTTTATCTTGCTGAAATGTAAACCCAAGATGGTTCACAATGAAGGGTAACAAAATGGGGCTTAGAATATTCTCAATGAACCACTGTGCTGTAAGGTTGCTGCGGGTGACAGAGTGCGGAATAAAATGGCATCCCAGACTATCACCCCTAGTTGTCAAGCTGAATGGTGAGCGATAGTCAAGTTGTTACCCCACTCCAGTCTGGAATCTCATTGACTGGAGTGTAATTTTCTTCAGTGCTTAGCCCAGCTTCCATTTGAACCCTGATGACCAGCGATGATCTGTCAGTCAATGCCAAGCCAAATAACTGCTTGCATAAGGGCAAGAGGTGCATTATTGACTTGCACATGTTATGCTCTTTCTCTTGCGTAAATCATCAGACTTTTTCTGAAATTGTAATTTGCCAGACACTCTTATCAGATCTGTAATATTTGCCATCAGAAGATTGCCTAAGAGGAAAGAATTTGCAATGCAGCCAATCAAAAAGAGAAATATCATTGTTTTGTCATGAAGCCACTCCTGGATGATAGCTGCTTATTTGCTTTGTAGTCAGCCTTACTGAAGCTGTCACCAAATCATACTCACAAGCTATGGAAACATAGCAATAAGTTTTAAAATGCATCACTTAAAAAAAAATTACTGTGATGTGTTGATATGTTGATTAATTTTGAACAATGTTGTTACATGGCAAAGTCTAGTTTCCACATATCAGCTGGATTTTTCAGTATGCCACTGCTTTCTTGTCCATAATAACACGAGAGAAGGAAAGTTGCTACTCACCATACAGCGGAGATGCTGAGCCGCGATAGGCACAATAAAAAAGTCACAGAATCATAGCTTTTGGCCATTAAGGCCTTTGTCAGCAGTAAAAACAACATACACACACTCTCACGCAACTTACACACACATCTGTAGTTTCAGAGAGCTGAAACTACACTGTGAGCAGCAGCACCAGTGCATGATGGCAGTGGTGACTGGGTGGGGGGAGGGGGAAGGATAGTATGGTGGGAGTGGAAGACAGTGAAGTGTTGAACTGTAGACGGAGGGTAGGAGAGATGGTGGGGAGGGGGTAAGTAGTGGAAAGGAGAGAAATAAAAATAAAAGAAATTAAAAGACTGGGTGTTGGGGTTAAATGAAGGCTGTTTAGTGCTGGAATGGGAACAGGGAGGGGCTGGATGGGTGAGGACAGTGACTAACAAAGGTTGAGACCAGGAGGGTTATGGGAATGTAGGATGTATTGCAGGGTAAGTTCCCACCTGTGCAATTCAGAAAAGTTGGTGTTGGTGGGAAGGATCCATATGGCACAGGCTGTGAGGCAGCTATTGAGATGAGGGGTATCACGTTTGGCAGCATGTTCAGTTACAGGGTGGTCCACTTGTTTTTTGACCACAGTTTGTCGGTGGCTGTTCATGCAGACAGACACCTTGTTGGTTGTCATACCTACATAGAATGCAGTACAATGGTTGCAGCTTAGCTTATAAATCGCATGACTGGTTTCACAGGTAGCCTTGCCTTTGATGGGATAGGTGGTGATAGTGACCGGACTGGAGTAGGTGGTGGTAGGAGGATGTATGGGACAGGTCTTGCATCTAGGTCTATTACAGGGGTATGAGCCATGAGGTAAGGGATTGAGAGCAGGGGTTTGTGTAAGGATGGACAAGTATATTGTGTAGGATTGGTGGACAGCGGAAAACCATGGTGGGGGGGGGGGGGGGGGGGGATAGTGGGTAAGACATTTCTCGTTTCAGAGCACGACGAGAGGTAATCTAAACCCTAGTGGAGAATGTAATTCATTTGCTCCAGTCCTGGATGGTACTGAGTTAAGAGAGGAATGCTCCTCTGTGGTGGGAGACTGGAAAGATAAGGCACGGGACATTTGTTTTTGTACAAGGATGGGAGGATAATTACGTTCAATGAAGGCTTCAGTGAGACCCTCGATATATTTAGAGAGGAACTGCTTGTCACTGCAGATATGACGCCCATGGGTGGCTAGACTGTACGTGTGTGTGTGTGTGTGTGTGTGTGTGTGTGTGTACTGCTGACAAAGGCCTTAGTGGCCGAAAGCTATGATTGTGTTAATCTTTTTATTGTGCCTATCGCAGCTCAGCATCTCGGCTATATGGTGAGTAGCAACTTTCCTTCTCTCGTTTTGTTACACTGCATCCTGAATTTTCCATTGTTTGACTTTATTGTCCATAATCACACAATGTGCTCAGGACTGCCATACTGTGCCCTGGCCTCTGATGCCGTCAAACTCCCTACTTTTGTAATAGTGATGTCACATTGTGAGGCACAGCTGATGAATAGAGTTGCTGGACTCAGAGTGAGGTGGTTCGGTTATCCATTATTGTTGAATTGTGTACTATCATTGGCTATTATAGAAAAAATAGTGAAGTTCCTTGCATACTGTCAGTCGGAACATCGAACAGCACAATCAAAAAAATTCATTTGCTTTAGTCAATAGTCATGCATTCATTTTGTGTAATGACTGCCAAATCCAGTAGTAAGTGCCACCATCAGGCCATCTCGTGTCCAAAAAGTCACATTGAAATATTCTTTAGGAAACGTTTATGAAATATTTTTCTTTGTTGTGGCTAATTTGATATATGAAGATAATGAATGAAACAATGCCGCAAAGGCAGAATAAGACATCTTAGTTATCTGCCTTTTGTACAGGGTGCATTCCACTATAAAACATAGATCTAACTCTGAATGTATTCCTATTCAAGTGTATATTGTGCATAATAACAGCATTATTTACTGAAAACCAAAATTATTGACATTGAAGACATCCAGCATACGGGGTGTTGCTGTGTATGACTCTTCAACTGTCAGTTGATTATTTGGCCACATTTCCAGTTTTCTGTTTATGCTAGCAGCTGTAGTTTTCAGCAGCCCCACATCACACTTCCTCCTCACTGTGTTGCAGGTCATCAAGCTGCCACAGCTGTGATAATAGTGAGCATGAAGGCATAACTTAAGTGACTTCTGTAGTCTGTGTGTGTGTTTTGGGGGGGGGGGGGGGTGCACATTCCTATTTAATTTTCCTAGTTTAAAATTCTGAAAATTCCCCTAGATTTGCTGACAATATTTTTGGTGTTGTGGGATTCCATGCATTATTTCTCTGAGTTCTCAATCTGTCTCTATCTTGATGAAGTATGATGGAGTCTGTGATGTTGATGTCAAAGTTCTTCACTATAATAAGTAGACTGAATCACTGCCTTGTCTGTATTAGCAGACACATCTCAAAAATTTTGAAACCTATACAGAATGGTAATTCATAGTCAATGTTCAGATTTATAATTTCATTATTACTTGCAAATCTTGTCTGCTATGCTGTATGAAAGTTTAAAGCCAGTTGTACATGTGCCTGATTACTTATGTAATATTCTTTCCGTGCAGTAAGTGATAATTTTAGTGTGTATGTAGAACATTACTGGGAGTGCAGTATAGGGCTCTATTGAAACTAGATGTGTTTGTGACGTGTCAACGGAATAAAATTTTCTCGGGTTATTACTGCATTATAAGAAGTTTCACAGCAAGACACTGGAGCTTTGCCAGAACACGGCCTTCCATTTGTTTGTTATTTATTTCCAGTTTTAGGTCATAAATCAAATTTTTAAAGTTGTGTAAATCATGTCTCCTGAAGTAAAATATAATTATTTTTAAATTTATTTTTATTTTTTTAAGTGTTACACTGCCCAGTCACTTTGATGTGACTACTTGCCAAAGCCAGTATAACCACCTTTTGCAGTGCGAACTACTGAGAGATGTGCAGGAAGAAAGTCAGTGAGATTCTGGAGTATACAGACAGGAACATGGAGTCGTGCTGACTCTAGTGCCATGACCAGCTGTAGTAGGTTTCTCGATTGAGGATCCTTGGCATGAAGAGCCTGATGTAGGTGGTCTCACAGATTCTTGATTGGATTTAAATCTGGGGAGTACAGTAAATTCACCCTGGTGCTCTTCGAACCATGCACATAGACTGCGATCTGCGTGTGACAATGCATTATCTTGTGATAGAGGCTGTTGTGCTGAGGGTGAACATGGATCCCAAGGATAGATGCATGCTTCTGTTGTTTCACTGTGCCTTCCAGAATGACGTGATCATGCAGGGAATGCCATGAAAACGTTCCCTGGATCAGAACACTTCTTGCTCTGCCTGGACCTATCCAACGATTTTTTGCAGGGTGTTTAGTTTCAGATGTTACATGCCAATGACCATCTGTCCAGTGGAGTATAAAATGTGATTCATCTGAAACGATCACATGTTGCTACTCAATGGACATGTAGTATTGGTGTGCAAATTCCAGCCTTCATTGCCAATGAACAGCAGTCAGCATGGTGCATGAACCAAGCACCTGCTGTGGAGGCCCATAGGTAGCAATGTTCACTGAACACTCGATGAGGACACAACTTTTCGACATAAAAGCTCTGATCTAAGTACACTAAAAACACTGACTGAAAATACCCTTGCTCAGTCCTCATTATGGTTCAAAGCTAACGGCTTCCTACTAAATGAAAACAAAACCCAGACACTTTACTTTAGCCTCAAAGAGATTCCCAATTACCAAGAATTAGAAACTGTTAAATTTTTAGGTGTTACTATTGACAATAAATTAACATGGGAACCACACATTAAAAACATATTGGCTAAGCTTTCAAGAGTCATTTATCTAATTAGAAATTTAAAAAGACATGTCCCCAATGACTATGTGAGATCAGCATATTTTGCCTTCTTCCAAAGCATCATCGCTTATGGAATCTTACTGTGGGGTAGTAGCTGTCATGTAAATGACATTTTACTTTTACAGAAGAAAGTGATCAGAATAATAACGGATTCTGATAAAACAGAACATTGTAAACCTCTGTTTATTAAATTGCAGTGTCTTACAGTAATAAACTTATTCATCTACAATGTTTTATTGTACATTAGAAACAATGTCTCTAATTTTGTGTTGAGAAATGATATTCATAGCCATAATACTAGAAAAAGAACATCTGTAGACGTACCATATCGTAGATTATCAAAATCGCAGAACTCCTACCTAGTTCTTGGACTAAGGATGTTTAATAGACTAAGTGCTGACTTTAAAGAACTGCCTGTAAATATTTTTAAAGCTAAATTATACAAGCTACTAGTGAACAATCCGTTTTACACCATTGATGAATTTTTTAAAGATGAAAATACTGTATTCTAATGTGTACCTATTTTATGTTTAAACCAATTTACATCGATATAGTAGTTTATGTAGAAATATAAGCTCTTGACTTTGTCTATTGCTGTAACCAGCTGAATGACAATAAAATTATTATTATTATTTATTATTATTATTATTATTATTATTACTGTTGGTTGCTCCTTGGGTTATCTGGGCAGTCAGTAGTTCAGTAGGTTCACAACTCTGTAGCCATTGTTCACCCATGTCATCTGTGACCCATGGTGCACCACAGAGTGTCACTTTGCTGTGCACAGCATACCCCGACCATAGCACACACAGACAGTTTACAAACTTCTGGAAATTCTTCCATCCTTGGTATGGAAGACTTTGATTGTGTGCATGGAACCTTAGATAGATTGCTCCATTTCTTCATTATGACAGACCCTTCCAGGCATACTTTATGTGCCCTCTACTGTTAATGCTGCCACCTGCTGCCTGTGTGGGTATTGCATATTGACGTTGAACATAGGTGGTGGTCACATCAGTGATAGTGGACTGTGTATTTGGCTGATACTGTGAAATAGTGTGCTAATTAAAATATATTTTTGTCACCCATTGCCTGAAACTTTTTTGAAGGCAATTCATTGCTACTACAATGAGGTTCTTTTAAAAATTATTGAAGTTATGTATGGTAGGTATTACTTGGAAAGTATCAACTGGTATTTTAAATAATTTGCCAGTGTACTGTTTCTGTTTAGGCCACACAATGTTTACATTTAGGAGCAATCGTGATAAAATTGACAATCGTGATAAAATTGAATTACATATGAGAGGATTGTTATTTCTGACTTACTGTGTGCAGATGCATGATGTGGAATGGATTTTACCACCCAGTTTTATTTTGTCACTCGTGCTTTCAGACAGAAATAATGCGAAATGAATTTGAGAGGATGCAGCAACGCCTTCCAATGGATGTTTTGAGTATGAAGCGTTACGAACTTCCACCACCTCCTGCTGGTAAGATGACTGATATAGCTGCATGGACTGAGTGTGTTGAAAATTCCATGGCACAGTTAGAGCACCAAGCAACAAGGTATGCTGGTGAATATGTGGATCACCTTGTGGGGGGTAACTTAAGTTAGTTGATATTGTTGCTCTATTGCCAGGAGACCACTATCCAACTGGTACTGATTGGTGCAAACTAAATGTTGGAAATTATAATCATTTCATAATTTATGATTTGCAATACACTATAACTGTAATACTAGTTTGCTCAGTATTACAATATTCCACACAGAAAAATTTAATATTTTGTTTCAGAATTTGTAATTTGGAACTGATGGTGGAATATGGTTGTGAAGCTTGGAAGGCATATTTGGAGACATTGGTTCAGTTAGTTACACAGGCGCAGAAACAATTGCAGAGCATGAGGTAATGTAAAGGCTGTTGTGTGTTTGTGTGTTTTACAACCATATGATTTTCTTGTGAAGGGAAGAGAGGAGGTAGCACTTGTTTCATGAAGAAAGCAAATTGTGCAAACTAGGCCAAAATATTTTAAATATAGCTACAAAAAGTAAACTTTATTCCATTATCTGTGCAATTTGTCAAAGCAACTTGGACAAATTGTTGGGAAAAGAGGAAAAGGGAAGGAAAAGTACAGAATTTTAATATTAAAAAAATGATTGTCTCAGGGCAGTTACAGTTAGAATATATTAAATGATATACAGGTGAGAGATAGTGGATAAAATGTGTTCGATTCTGTAATCTTAAGAAAAGTGCTGCATATAAAGAATTAAACATGTTAGTATAATGTAACTGCTGAAAATCAAATTACTGTGGTTGCTGAAGGGCACAGGGTGAAGATTAGAATGACAAGAAAAGACACAGGAACAGGAAATTGGATAGAGGACAAAAAGGGAAGGTGTTTCAATAAAGGGAAACATTAGAATAGCAAAGAGACACAGAAGGACATAAATTAGAATAGTTTGAGGAAATGAAAGCTTGGCTTAAGGTGATTTGGGAGAATTGGAGCCTGAAAGACAAGTATGTGTTAGATGGGTACTTGCCATTGTAGGAAGTTAGAAGCACTCACAGTTGGAAAGAGTGTATACTGAATGTCCTGAAAGGAATGCTCAATATTCAGAGACAAAACAAGAATGATCATTTGAAGCAAAAAGTGAGTAAACATGGGCTCTGAAATACCTACTGTAAGAACTAAGGGTGCATCATCTTCGATATTGTGAAACAAATCCTTTATACTGCAATGTCTTGGCTTTCCATATTTTGGGAGGAGATAGTATTGACCAAAACAAGAAAAACTTTTCTTGTAAACTGGAGAAGTTAAATGCATACGCTAATAGCTGTGAGCACTTCTTCACTAGAAGATATGTTTCATAGTATTGAAAGTGAACATCTGCTCATAAGGTATGCATTTTAGAGTTCATGTTAACTAGAACATTTGGTTTGAATGATTGTACCCTGTCATGTTCCTGAGTATTGTCGTATACATCTACATGTATACTCCGCTAGCCACCAAGCGATGTGTGGCAGAGGGCACAATTCGCACCAGAGTCATATCCTCTCCCTCCCCCCTGTTCCACTCATGGATCGCCCGAGGGGAAAAAAGACTGTCTGAGCGTTTCAGTATGAGCTCTAATTTCCCTTATCTTTTAATGGTGATCATTGCGTGATCTGAAAGTTGGTGGTAATAATATATGCTCTACATCCTCGGCGAAGATCGGATTTCGGAATTTAGTGAGGAGCCCCTTCTGATTAGCACGCCTTCCTTCTGCAAGTGTGTCACACTTCAAACTTTCTATGAGATTTGTAACGCTCTCGCGATGGCTAAATGTACCAGTCATGAATCTTGCCGCTCTTTTTTGGACTTCCTCAATCTCTTGAATCAGACCCAACTGGTAAGGGTCCCATACAGACAAACAGTACTCTAAGATGGACGATGTAATATATTGTAAGCTATTTCCTTTGTTGAAGGACTGCATCACTTCAGGATTCTACCAATAAACTGCAATCTACAGTTCACCTTACCCATTACTTGCGTAATCTGATCATTCCATTTGAGATCATTTCGAATAGTCACACCTAGATACTTGACAGATGTTACTGCTTCCAAAGACTGGGAATTTATTTTGTACTCGTACATTAATGGGGATTTTCATCTCGTTATATGCAGTAGGTTATACTTACTAATGTTGAGAGATAACTGCCAGTCATTACACCACGCATTTATTTTCTGCAACTCCTCTTTGATTTGTTCACAACTTTCGTGTGATTACTACTTCCCTGTAGACTACAGACTCATCGGCAAACAGTTTAATGCCGTTGTCAATACCATCAACCAGATCGTTTATGTAAATCGTAAAAAGCAGCGGACATATTACACTGCCCTGGGGCACACCTGAAGTTACGCTTGTTTCGTTTGAAGTCGCCCTGTTCAGGATGACATACTGCTGCCTGTCTGTTAGAAAACTATCTATCCAACCACATATGTCATCTGATAGGCCGTAAGCGCACACTTTTTGGAGCAAGCGACAGTGCGGAACTTAATTGAACGCCTTTCAAAAGTCGAGAAATATGGCATCAACCTGGGAGCCAGTATCTAGAGCCTGTTGTATATCATGCACAAAGAGGGACAGCTGTGTCTTGCAAGACTGCTGTTTCCTAAAACCGTGCTGGTTTCTGCAGATAAGCTTCTCAGTCTAGGAAGATCATTATGTCTGAATACACAATATGTTCCATGATTCTATATCAAATCAGTGTCAATGAAATTGGCCGGTAATTATGTGCATCCGATTCTCTACCCTTTTTATATATTGCTATGATCTGGGTCTTCTTCCAGTCCCGTGAAACTTTCCACTGTAGCATAGTCAACATAAAATCTCATGGGGATACTGTCTGGGCCAGATGTCTTCCTGGCGTCTAACAATCTTAACTGTTTAACAGTCCCAGATACACTAAACACTATGTCAGCCATCCTTGCATTTGTTCAATAATTGAAAGGTGGAAGGGTGCTGCAGTCCTCTACCGTGAATGAATTATCTATACTGTCAGCAAGAGAAGGTATTGAATTATTTGTAGCGTTCATATATTTTACGTACAACCAAAATTTTGACAATTCATCATGAGACACCCTGTATGATATAAAAGTTGTAGAAGTTCCAGAAGCTCTGTACTCATCTTTTCATACATCAGTTGTTTCTAATTATGTTACTGTTTCAGCTCTTAGCAGGCAGATACTTCTAATAATTTTCAACTAAGCATTAAATATGGAATGGAAAAAATTGTTATTGTGCTGTAAAACAAATTATAAAGTAACTAACCATCTCTGTCATTGCTTCTTCTTCCTTTTATTGACAGATGGAGGGTAATATGTCAAGTCAACCAATGAATTTGCTTCAAATTGTATTTTCTGATTTGTAATTTTGTTGCTTTATTAAAATATTCAATTTTTCCCTTGAACAGCTCAGTATACAGCAAGAATTGAATGGGCTCATTACCTGTGTGTACACATGCAGTCTCTAAAGTGTTTTGTATCTATCAGCTGTTTGCTGAATATTAGCAGTAAGCTGTAAAGCTTAGTTTTCCTTGACTTTACTTTAATATAAAAATTGTCATATTGAAAGTGTTGTTTGTTGATTCTGTAGTTAAGATTGAAGTGTCCAACCAGGATCCTTACAAGGATTGCTTATTGCAAATACTCAGTCCAAATTCTTGCTGCATATTAGTGCAGTATTGGGTAGTTACACATGTGATACCCTAGTTTGGAGTAAGTATTGTGTTCACGAAGTACCTGTTTCCCCTTTCCTCCCTTCTTATTAAAATTATATTGTGAGTTATGTTAAATGTCTTGATAGGTAAGAAGCTTATTAATGTTGCAGCCCCTAAATTTAACAACATTAATAAGCAGTTCTTGATTCGCAACATAAGCGTACAAGAGAATAAGTTAGGAAATGTGCATTGATACAGTGTCATGTGCGCATCAATTATTATTTAGTGTTTATACCTTTATTAATTTTCCCTAATTACCTTAGGAGATGCAAATAATTATATATGTAGTTGTACCAGGTAATTCTTTTTTATGCTGATGGTTCTCATATTTTTCTGTTGGCAGCCATAAATTAACCTTCAATGTAAATTTGCTTACCAATTCGTAATATAGTGACTGAGGAATCTGTAACAATCAGTAAAAGTAATACTCTTAACCTTTAACTGGTACAAGACCTTGCTTTTTGTTCCTCCCTGTTCTTCTCTTAATGGAAACAGCATGGTAATCAGTTAGAAATTTAGTACGAGGGTCACTCCGAAAGAAATGCACTCAATTTTTGTAAAAATACAGTTTTCATTCTGCATGTGTGAAAGTTTTATAGTGTATAGATACATCCTTCCCACTTGTTTTCAAACTTAGTTCAACCTGTTCCCGTGAGTGGCGCCGTCACAGCATGTCTTAAAGATGGCTGCTACGCTTAACGTTCGTCAGAAGCAACATGCTGTGAAAATGAGACAGTGGGGAAACATCCACAAGAGGCTGAAAAAGGTGTATGGAGATGCTGCTGTCGATTGCAGTAAAGTTAGTTGGTGGGCAAGCAGGTTACGTGATGAAAGCAGGCATGGCAATATTGGGGATTGTCATCGCAGTGGCAGGCCTTGTGCTGCACACACTCCAGACAATGTGCAGAGTGTTAACGAATTGGTGACTGCTAACAGACTCATCACAGTGAATGAATTGTCGCACTACGTTGGTATAGGGGAAGGAAGTGTTTGCAGAATACTGAAAGTGTTCGCATTAAAAAAGGTTTGTGCCTGGTGTGTTCCCAGGATGTTGACAGTGGCTTATAAAGAAACAAGAAAAATGGTATGCAGCAAACTTTTAGAACAATATGAGAATTGTGGAGATGAATTTCTTGGAAGAATTGTGACAAGTGACGAAACACGACTCCATCATTTTTCACCAGATATCAAGAGGCAATCAATGGAGTGGCATCATGCAAATTCACCCAAGAAAAAAATTCAAAGCCACACCTTCTGCTGGAAAATTTATGGCTACGGTGATTTTAGATTCCAAAGGACTCTTGATTGTTGACATCATGCCAAATGGAACCACCATAAATTCTGATGCATATGTGAGACTACACTGAAGAAACTTCAAGCTTGACCGAGTCGTGTTCGACAACATCGGCTAAAGCAGGATGTTTTGCTGTTGCATGACAATGCATGGCCCCATGTCAATCAAAAAACCATGGAAGCATTCACAGAACTCGGATGGACAACACTGAAACACCTGCCTTTGTCCTGACCTGGCTCCATGTGAATATCATCTCTTCGGGAAACTGAAAGACACACTTCGTGGAACAAGGTTTGAAGATGATGACTCCCTTGTGCACACTGCCAAACAGTGGCTCCAAAAAGATGGTCCAGAATTTTACCATGCGGGTATACAGGTGCTGGTTCCAAGATATGGTGTAAAGCAGTTGAGAGGGATGGAAATTATGTGGAGAAATGAAAATATTGTTCCTAAAAGATGTATCTACACACTGTAAAACTTTCAAACATATAGGATAAAAGAGTGCATTTCTTTTGGAGTGACCTTGTACAAGCATCATTTTTCTTTTTCATTTAGTAGTTTCAGATTTTCACACTTCTGTTTAAATTTCTCCTCATCTTGACTGTAGTTAATAAAGTGTCATCTCTGGTGCTGTAATTTCGCTTCTGATCTCTCTTTACTCGAGAAGGTTGTTTTCAGTTTCGTGCCACACCTCTTTGTGGATGACCTCCCTTGGTCTTTTTATGATGGAAAATAAAGTTAACATGCCTTTCTCTTCCTCCCCTTTGATTCTCTGGACACACAGTTCCCTGGTCTTAAGGGTTACATTGACTTATGCTTGTGTGATTGGATCTATTTTTATAATTATCTTCCTTATTTGGTTGAAACAATATGAATGGCTGACAGGCAATGAGTCAAGGTTTTGAGTTTGAGAGTTAATTGCTAAAATGAATGGTGCCAACCTGCTAACCTCACTTTCTTTAGTAATATGTACATTTTCTTCTTTATATTCATTGAATAATTGTTTATTGTGATTTGAATGAAATGTTATCAGTAATGTGGTATGTTTGTCATAACTGATAGAATTGGTGTTAGATGTTTGCTTCTTAAAAAATATTGTTTTAACTGATTGCGTATTCAGAATATCTTTGTTGAAACATACTGACTGGTGCCAAAATTTGATTTTCTAATTTCAGAACTTATCACCATTTCCTAAAATAAACTAGTAATTTATGAATTTTTAATTTACTGCTTGAAGAATGCAATCAAAGTTAAGCTTATGTACTTTTAGGGATGTCACTTGCGCTTACTATCAGTAAACTCAAGTGCTGATGCAGGAACCTTTAAATAAGTAAATAGTGATTAATATTTTTGTCCTTCTTCAGGAAGCAAATTCAAGAGATTAACTGGCAGCGAAAAAACATGCAAACTCAAGGTGGTGAAAAACTAAGGCAGCTTGAAGCACAGTGGGTAGGCCTTGTGAGTAAAAACTATGAAATAGAACAAGCATGTGCACAATTAGAAAAGGAAGTGGAAAAAGTGAGGCCAAAGAAAACAGAAACTAACAATGAATGAAGTTTTGCTACGACTTTGTATTAAAAAGAATCTGATTTACTGTAACAATATATTTATTGCATACATGGTATGTTCTGTATATTACATATGTACAGCAGTAAAATCATGTGAAACATATTTAGTCTTGTCTTTCATTTCTCCTTTATACATATGTACTAAATTATCTATTAAAGCAGACTAAAATGGCAAGACTGGCCACTAAAAATAAATTTTGCCATCAATATTTCTCTCAATAAATAGTCAGTCACATACATTGTCCTACAAATAATTACAAGTAAATTAACCGTCTTTATTAGTAGACAATCAAGTGAAATATTTCCCTGATGTACGTCTCCAGCAAAATTCAGGCACTCATTTCTCTTCTTTCGGGGGCCTGTCACAACGAAGTCTCGCTAGCTCCAGAACTCTGAGAATGGCTTCCCGAAGGTGGTATCTGTGGAACTTGGTAATTGTTTACTTTGTGGGCACAAGTCTCCTCTTCTAAAAGACATATTCTTTGCTTCAGTGTCCTGACCTGTAAAAAGATTTAAGAATTTTATAAATGTGCTGTATGATCAAAATATAAGGGACAGTCCGATCAAAAAACCAAATTCAATGTATATGTTTATTAGTTTCAGAAATATATGTGTGCCAAATGATTCTTTTTGTTACACACTGTACTAAGGTGTTCAAACAGATGCTGCTGCTGCTTTATCTTCACCATCATGCAGCTTAATGTAAATTCAGTTGTAACATGTACTCTACACATTACCTTAATATTGAACATATAGCCCCCAATTCACATTTTGCTATTCCAGTTGCTTTTATGTGTTACTACTTTTCTGTGTGCCTTCTCATTTCCACAGTATTTGTTAAGTTCTTAACTTTCAAGTGTAGAGTAAAATATTTTCTATCTGTAACTACCCAACACTGTTAATTCACTATTCTTTATTCTGTCTGGTCATGCTGATAACTGCATGTCTGTTTCCTCCTGCATACTACAAATATCTCACGGTGCCAGTATATCGTATTTTCCTTAATGAGTGATATATTCGATATACTGTAATTTCTAAGTATACAGGGGGGGGGGGGGGGGGGGGGAGAGACCCAAGAGAGCAGTAACAGAAAAGTAAACCTGTAGAGCAAAAAGGCCGTGGACTATATTAAAAGTACAATTCTCTAATGCAACTGGATGTGGCACAACAAAACAAAGTAAGGCTTAATAGTGCCTTTCAAACAATCCACTTTTGTAGTGAAGTTATAACATAGTAATAAAGCAATATTTTAGCTATCTGTGGTCCATCAAACCACATATTGTTTTATTTGAGAGTAATTTCCACACAACTAACTTAACATTTGGCTTCCCTCCCCCTTTTCGTCATACACTGTCCCATGAGTCAGTCTTTGCTCGAGAACCCCGTTACACTTCTCGTCTGTGTCACTTGAGCCGTAAACTGGCCCTGATATTAGTGTGGCTATGTAATAATAAAATTAAGCAACCGAACCTCAGCTCACTGTAGCTTAAATGTTCCTCATTCCACTCTCTCGGCCACATACTTTAACTCATTAGTTTATAGCATTTTTTTTTAATGACTGCTATAAATAGGGACCAAAAAATCTGTGTTATTTTATGGCCAAAATCAATGTTACTTTTTGCATTTTTCGGTGTTATTTTCTGGTAAGCTTTTTCTCTCATCAGTTATCTGTTTTTCTCATATTTAACCATTTTTCAATGCTATGTTGAAAATGGAACTATTTCTAAGATAGAGTAGACCAAACACGATACAAGTGTAGAGAAAAATTATTTTATCAAAAATTTTTGACACCAATAATTATTTAAAAACAAACACCAAAGGTAAAAATGAAAATAACAGTATGATGCAGATATATTATTGATGACGTTTCCTGCTGCTTCATATCATTCTTGAGCAGTGGAGGCCACAGAAGCCGGTCTCTGCTGCTCAAGAATGATCTGAAGATACACTAGGAGCATGAAACGTCTCATCAGTAAGGTATCTGCAAGAGAGACTAGTATTTACATTTTTAACATTTGTATACTGTTGCTGCACTTGGCCAGAATGGTGTGGTGTGATACATGTATTTTAAATACTGGGAAAAACAATTATGTATCCAGCAGATAAAAATTATACAGAACTTTTTTTTCAGGTCCGCAATCAATTTTTGACACTCGACAATTTTTCTCATAGACTTAAATATTTATACTAAATGGCTGAAATTTCTTATGGAATAAGAATAATGAAACTAAGAAGAAAATCTTTTAATGTAAAGAAAAATGTCTTGGCTGCATCACCAAGAAGGCTTGAAGGTTATTTTTTAAGTATTCCTAAGTAACAAAATACTTATAAACATTTACAAAAGGTATTTAACTTGGGATAAAAATAAGACAAAATTTAATTTTCTTAATTTTTTTTATGGTCGCTCTGACATATACAACTGGTAGTAAGACTTATTTATGTACTGCATTTTCAGCTGTTTTTACCAAGATCTGCACAAAGAGGGTGAAAACAGTATGCTTACCTTGCTATTAACAATGAAGTGTAAACGCGAAATATCAGAATGCGGGAACTGCAATAGCTTCGAAACGATTGAAAAACACGCCACAAACAAAACACAAGTCAAGTGAAGTGTATCCCCACTCTAACTCAGACAGCTGTGTGCATCTGCGAATCTGGCAGCTTGGCAGAGTCAGAAAAATGTTTCCGCGTAGAGTAGATTAGATTAGATTAGATGTTTTTCGTTCCATAGATCCGTGTTGAGGAGATCCTCGTGGATGTGGAACGTCACTTTTTAAAAGCTGAAATAACAATACTAGTAGTATAAATTTGTTTCTATTAAAAAATTCGTCAATGGAGTAGGAGTTGGCCACTATTAAGCCTTTCAGGCTCCTTTTAAACTGATCTTTATTTGTAACTAAATTTTTTGTTTGCCGGCAAATTATTGAAGATGAGTGTTCCTGAGTAATGGATCACTTTTTGAACTAAAGTAAGTGCAGATCATTTTTGTTCCTGGTATTGTATGTATGAACTGAGCTGTTTGTTGGAAAGATAGATATATTATTTAGGACAAATTTCATTAAGGAGTAAATATACTGAGAGGCAGTAGTTAGTATACCCAGTTCTTTGAAGAGGTTTCTACAAGACGTCAGTGAGTTTACTCCACAAATAATATGTATTATACGCTTTTGGACTCTGAAAACTTTTGTTTGACTTGAAGAGTTACCCCAAAATATTATACCCTATGACATTATGGAATGAAAGTAGGTAAAGTATGCAAGCTTTTCACTTTTATGTCGCCTATGTCTGCTAACACTCTAATTGCAAATACAGATTTGTTAAGGCGTTTCTGCAGTTCTGTGGTGTGCTCCTCCCAACTGAATTTATTATCATCAAGTTGTAATACCAGGAATTTAAGACTGTCAACCTCTTCTATCTGCTCTTCATACTTTATGCATATGCTGGGTGAAAACCTCTTACAGGTTCTGAATTGCATATAGTGATTCTTTTCAAAGTTTAATGTCAATGAGTTGGCTTTAAACCATTTATTAATATCCATGAAAATATCATTAGCAGATCTTTTTAGAACTACACTCTACATACTATTTATTGCAATACTTGTCATCTGCAAACAAAATGAACTCTGCTTCTGGCAGTGTAACTGATGAGAGATCATTAATCTACACAAGAAAAAGCAATGGCCCTAAGATGGATCCTTGTGGGACACCACATGTAATTTCTTCCCATTCTGATGAAAACTTAATTCACTAGTCCCTTGCACTGACACCCTTTGTTTCCTGTTAGTGAGGTATGACTTGAACCATTTTGCAGCACTGCCCGTGACACCATAGAATTCTAATTTATTTAAAAGGATGTTGTGGTTTACACAATCGAATGCCTTTGACAAATCACAGAAAATACCTGCTGCTTGTAACTTATTTACTGAATTAAGTACACTTTCACTGTAGGTGTAAATAGCCTTTTCGATATCAGATCCCTTCAGAAATCAAAACTGTGTTCTTGATAATATGTTATTTGTGGTCAGATGGTTGAGAAGCTGCCTATACATTACTTTTTCTAAAATTTTTGAGAATCCTGGCAAAAGTGAACTGGTCTGTAGTTTGATGGTGTCCCTTTACCCCCTTTCTTGAATAGAGTCTTAACATCTGCATATTTCAGCCAGTCAGGAAATGTCCCAGTTATAATTGATTGGTTACACAAGTAACTTAGAATTGTACTAAACTCACAAGAACATGCTTTAAATAACTTTCTTGATATTTCATCGTAACCACTAGAATGCTTTGTTTTTAATTATTTTATTATGGAAGTTTTCTTTTGGTGAAGTGAGTGACATATTCATGTACCTGAAGCTATTTGTAAAGGCTAGTTTCAGATATTCAAGGGCATTATTTACTGATCCTGGCAATCCCATTCTATCAGTAATGGATATAAAGTACTTGTTAAATAGATTTGCCACACTATGCCCATCGGTTACAAATGTGTCATCTACCCTTAGTGCTATTTGCTCCTGTTCCTTTCTGGTTCTACCAGCCTCCTCTTTCACTATATCCTATATTGTTTTTATTTTATTCCCTGACATTGCTATCTTCTTCTTGTAGAGTATTTGTTTAGATGTATGAATTACTTTTTTTTAATATTTTACAGTACTCCTTGTATTTAGGTAAATCATCAGCATTGGAGCTATTGTTGGTCAACAGATACATGCTGGCTGCTTCCTCTCACTGTTTATTCACCAAACAGCCACACTCCAAGTAGCCAGAAGTAGGAGTAGGTGCTGCTTATACGCGATTTCAGCTCTGTGAATGGGCGGCAAGCTGTCTGGTAACTGCTTAAACGAACCTTATTTCAACAAAATAGATATTAATGTTAATACATGCAGAAATATACGCACTCATCCGCAAGGGTTGGCAGTGGGCATACGCAAAACAGTTGTCCTGCCAATGAATGGTCTCTGTGAAATTGCCTAATGCCTTAAACACAATCATGTACAATATCAACGTGGTTTGCGTACTATTACAGAGTACACCTTTGTCTTCGTCTGGATGATTTGAGAAAGAGTTCTGATACGTGAAACTGATTATCAATTAAACAAAAGTAACTGAATTTTGAAACTTTGGCTGTTTTCTACATAAAACTGTTTTACTCAAGTCACTGTCCTATTATTATCCAGCGTGCTGGAAATCCAAAAAGGTTACTTTTATAGCTGCTCGTTCCCGTCGTAGAAATTAACGCTGTCCTGTAAAATACCTGCCTCACCAACCCTTCGGAAATAAAATTTATTTCATTCTTCACTCTCTAATCAGACAGAAATGTGCCATTTATTGCAGAACATACTTGTATTAGACTTTCACATTTTTTCCTTTACTTTTACTTTGAAAAGTGGAAGAGTTGTAAGCTCAATGATTGACGACGGTGTTGGCAGTCTTCGCGCTCACCCTCCTTCCAAATACTTGCATTACATTCATAACAAAAGACTGAGACCGTGTCAACTATGCTATGATGAAAAAAAAATATATTAGCATGCAGTGGAACACAAACTTAGATCCACTCGTATCGTAAACCACGAAACTATCCATTATGTCATGGCTTACTCATTCGGCTACTGTCTCATCTCAATGATAACATTTCTTTAAGCATTCTATCATTGCTGTTTTATTAACTGCATTTAATAAACACTGGTGCTGTGTTTGTGAATTTTCATTGCGGCATTGCTTCAAAATGGCATACTGCGGCACATACACTGCAAAAGAAATAAATAACCGAAATTCACACAGTGGTTGTTCATACACGCTCGCAAACATCGATAGTTGAAAGGCCACTAGTTACATCGTGACTGCAAATCGTAGTGCAACAGTTGAACATAGAACATTTCAACATTAAATGTCATTAGATTTAAGACACTCCTTATGTTGACAAACTCTGATTTTGCGTTACTTCCTTAAAAACCACTAAATTTGCATTATTCCGCGTTACCATTTAAACTAATTTTTCCTGTCCCTAGCTATAAAGGATTAGTTACCAAACTTACAAAGCTTCTGAGCTGCCACACTGAGCTGTAAAACTCTGCCTAGCCAATGAACTTCTACATGAAGCAGTAAATCACAATACAGCCAATTCAGCTCATCAGTCAGTGCTGTGAACAAACCTCTCAGTTTACTGTATTTTAACTTAGTTTATTGTTCATGTTCGAAAATTTTTCCATGCAGTGACTGCTTTCAGTGGTAAGGCAGAAATTTTGGAAAGCTTCTGTGATTATAACACAAGGTTATGAATCCCTTCTCTCCACCTACTGTCACAGTAGCTGCATCAGTTGCTAAGCCCATGAACTACTTTACAGGAATAGTTTCAGAATTGGTACAATCTTAAACAATTCCTCTCTTATTTTACAATTATCAAATGCAATTGATGCAAAAGTGGCCAACTGAGCTGTGCTCAACTATATCAGTTACTTCAGCAAGCTGCAGGAAAAAATAGCTGCAGCAATCAAAGTCGGTTGTAA
Organism: Schistocerca gregaria; assembly: GCF_023897955.1. Taxonomy (NCBI): domain Eukaryota; kingdom Metazoa; phylum Arthropoda; class Insecta; order Orthoptera; family Acrididae; genus Schistocerca; species Schistocerca gregaria. The sequence goes on from NC_064920.1 coordinate 763,143,165, forward strand.
ATTGTTTTTGTACTTGCAGAAAGCCATGCAGATTTAATATCAGGCACTGTCTTAATTTTATTTTTGAAACATCAAATAATGAGTCCAGAGTGTAACTGGATTGATAAAGTCTTGCGCCAGCAAGATGACATGTACGAAAAGAGACTTTATTTATGCAAGCTTTCAGAGTCAGTGGCTCCTTCTATCTACAGAATGGTCGAAGAGAAAGGAAGAGGGGCGAAGGAAAAAGACTGTAGAGGTTCAGGAGAAGAGGTAGAGTTTCGGAGAATCACCCAGAACCCTGGGTCACAGACTTATTGGACCAGACCAGGTTTTTTTTTTTATTTTATGCATGTTCTGCTGCTGCTGCTGCTGCCTCTAAAAATGAAGTTGTTAGACTGTGCAATAATTTTTTAAACTTGGAATGTCACCTCATTTGCTGCTTTATTCATGTCTAATGGTTTCAAAAAAAAGTTGATTGCTGAGCATTAAGTTTGATTTTGGCTGCCTTATCTTTTCTTTCCTTAGAGTGGAATTCAGTGAGAGAGCCTTTTCAACCCTTGAGTGAATGGTTCTGAAGTGATGTTCGATGTTCCATTTCATTCCAGTTGATACACTTGCACAGCATGGTAAACTTGTTAGCAGTTCTTTGAGAGAGAGAGAGAGAGAGAGAGAGAGAGAGAGAGAGAGAGAGAGAGAGAGAGATTCACGCATATACAATCAACTGTATGGCTGACAATGTAGTATTCTTGACTGACAGTGGCAGTTGCTTGGGAGAAACAAGCATTTGTTCTCATCATGAGTACAGTCTGAGCTCAACGCAGCAATCCAGGTTAGTCAATCAGAACATTACCAACGTTCTATAGAAAATGTTCCTGCATTTTAATGGTAGCTCAAGATAGGTGGTTTGGCAATCACTACTATAGAGTACTAGAATACTATTTTGTACACCTTCTTTGTGTGTGCCAATATTTGAATACTAAAGCCTGTTCATCCTGATCATGAAAGTAGTAATAGTAGTAGTAGTAGTAGTAGTAGTAGTAGTAGTAGTAGTAAATCAGTCACTTTACCTGTGAAGCGTGTCTGTCAACCATTGCCAGCATTTGCTGTTCAAGCTTTTTCAGTCGAGTTTGGTATTTCTTTTTTGAGCGTTCCAGTGTTTGGACAAGTGCACTGAAACAAAATAGTATGATATATTCAGTTCATGCGAAGTCTATGACAGCAAACTTATTTTCATAGTAACTACCTGTTGGCTTTTTTGAGGTCATTAACGAGATCAGCGGACTGTTGATGCCTCATTTCAGAGTTCTTGCTGACTTTTTCCAGTGTAGAAACTAGTTCCTGTAACCTCTCCTTCAATCGTGCTTCCCTCCTTAATGCTTCTGACAGTTCAGATGTCATTTCTTCCACACATTCATTTTCATCCATAGTGATTACTTTTCTCTTATCCTGTAAAATAAATACATGCATTGGCAGTGTGTCCTTTTATGAGTGACATAAAGAATGAATGATGCTGTTTATTCTACTGTGAGTCCCAATAACAATAATAAAAAATTATTATTATTATTATTATTTTTTTTTTATTTATTTTTTTTTTTTTTTTTTTTTTTTGCAAAATTGACCTGTATCATCATAGTAAGCAATGAATACAAGAAACAGGGGAAAAAAGGTAAGCAATTAATTATTTTAAAGAGGTGATTTCACTTTGGAAGCACTGGCACATATAGAATGAATTTTTCACTCTGCAGCGGAGTGTGTGCTGATTTCCTGCAAACTAAAACTGTGTGCGACTGATAGTTGAACTCAGGACCTTTGCCTTTTGTGGGCAGGTGCTGTACCAAACACAGTTTTAATCTGCCAGGAAGTTTCAGATCAGTGCACACTCTGCTGCAAAGTGAAAATTTCATTCTGGAAACATCCCCCAGGCTGTGGCAAAGCCATGTCTCTGCAATATTCTTTTTTCCAGGAGTGCTACTTCTGAAAGTTTTGCAGGAGAGGAGCTGTGAAGTTTGGAAGGTAGGAGAAGCGACTGACAGAATTAAAGTTGTGAGGACAGGTCATACTTCGGCAGCTCAGATGGTATACTTGCCCGTGAAAGTCAAAGGTCCCAAGTTCGAGTCTTGGTCTTGCACACAATTTTAATCTACAAGGAAGTTGCACTGAGACATATAATTTTTGACCACTCATCATTTCATGAGTTGTATTTGAAAGAAATTTCACAATTTTTATTTCTAGGCACAAGGCACACTCACATCTCTAAACTTCCATGATGTCATAATGCCTCAAACAAAATATAGTCCTCAAAATGGGCATAAAATTTAATAAATTTATATTGAATGTACATACTGCTCCAGTGGCATTATTTTAAAACCAGTCATAAAAACAGTAGTTTAAACTCAAATTTGTCACAGAGAACCTTACACAATATTAAGAAAAGGATAGATTGATACTCACCATAAGGATGATACGTAGAAATGTTGCTGTAGCCAGGCACAACCAAAAGACTTGCAACACACACACACACAGAGAGAGAGAGAGAGAGAGAGCACAAGCGAGCTCGCATGATGTACATGTGGCTGCTACTAACAGCAGCTCCAACCAGAATGTGACAGTCATGTGAATAGCACACTGGAGTTGGATGGGATGGGATGGTGGGGGTACAGGTTGGAGGCGAGAAGAGTGCTGTCTGGCATGGCATGTAGGTACTATAGTTCAATTTTTTTTATCTTGGTGGCTCGCGCATGCCCGCCCAGACGTGGGAGATTGCCACGACGCACGCACCAAGAGAAGCAGCGTCATAGTATAGTATAGTTCGCAAACTCACATTTAGGGGGGAGTGCGCAGTTTATGAAGTAAAGCCACCACAGCCGCATTAACCCTTTCACTGCTACAGAGACGTACTCCCCGCATTCCATGCTGTGCGCTGTGCGCTATTTTGTCATCACTGCACTGCTTGCCTGTGCTGACACACAGTGTTCCGACTGCTTCGACACTTATCATTTGATTTCTCAAAAACTATTTGGCCCAAAAATTTGATTTTTACACATCTTCTTGACTGATACCTCCCCCCCCCCCCCCCCCCCCAATAAATGACTTAATTTTGTTTCACTGTTTAACACAGTTATTGTGCAACATTAAATGTAGTACACCATTGCAAAAATTTTGAAGAGTTTGCAGAAGTAAGTCCATAGTGTATATTTTCCGTATGGTCGATTTTAGTTGCCACAATATTGAGAATGAAATGTGGACAAGATACCTAAATTTCATATAAAATTTACTGTATAACAATATCTCATTTAATTTAAGTACGAGATAGGTGTCATAAGTAATATTGAGAAATATTCCGTCCTTTGCGACTGTAATATAAGTTTTATTTATGCCAGTCATTTCGATTTTTTCTAAATAGTTTTAATTAAAACAAAGTTGGTGAAGTACACAAAACTGAATTGTGGACATAGTAAAACATAGAAAAAACTAAAATATATTGTCAGAGAGGCACAGTGCGCAAACAATTTGTGTGTCACAATGGACAGCAAATACTTGCCAAAACATAGGTCAGTTGAACACATTGAATATGATGATGTTGCCAAAGCAGCGAAGCAAAGAATTGTGTCTGACAATCAAGTAGCTCGGCAAACGTATGAGCTGAAATTCTGCTCTAAATAATACTTTTATTTGGTGTGTGTGTGTGTGTGTGTGTGTGTGTGTGTGTGTGTGTGTGTGTGTGTGTGTGTGTTATTTTATTGGCCTGTCTACCGGCGCTTTCCCCCTTGGTAAGTCTTGGAATCTTTGTTTTTAATATAATACTTTTAATACTGTCGCAAAAGAATATATCTCAATATGAATAGTAAAACAGCGACTGCGGAAGAGAAGATATACAATCAAAACAGATAACATGAATATTGTATGTGTACCTTTACATTGTTTTTAATTGCTGTAAAATGGAATATTGGAGGACAAAATTAGAAAAATCGAAAACTTATTACAATTCTAATGAAGAGACAAAGCATTAGAAATTTCAAAAAATTAAACTCAAACAGATAAAATTCATGAAATAATACACTTCGATATTGTTTTTAAATAAAGAAAATATTAAGCACCAAATGAGGTTTGAACTCATATCCTCTCACTTAGCATTTGGATTGTTTGGCGAAAGAGACCGAACAGCGAGGTCATCGGTCTCATCGGATTAGGGAAGGAAGTCTGCCGTGCCCTTTCAATTGAACCATACCGGCATTTGCCTGGAGCGATTTAGGGAAATCAGGATGCGGGATTGAACTGTCGTCCTCCCGAATGCGAGTCCAGTGTCTGACTTAGCAGCTAAACACTTTAACCATTACGCTAACGCAGGTCGTCATTCAAGAGAGCTCCTAGAGGCCTTTAACAGGTCACGCAAAATACCGACAAACACTGTTGGTATGACTAAGAATTACTCACATTTCGTCGAAGTACAATACGAAGTAAACAATTACCGCTGTTCTTTATTGCGAAAGATACAAACACCTTTCCTTGCTATTGCCTGAATTAAGAGGCTTATTGCTTGTTTGGTTTAATTAATTAATAGAATATGAAGCAATTGGTATAAAGAATGCTTTTTCCAAACTTTCTATAAAAGAAAGTCTGCTATCAAGACCTTGCTTTTGTTCAGTTACTTTATTTATGACTGAATGTTTCTAAAACTGAAGACGCTCGTCTGTGCTCTGCACTGCAGTCGAGCTCTGGCAATGTCATTCTCTGTTCATTGGCTGACTGCATTTTGTGATGTCAGATGCGCAGCACTAACCTAAACTTGGCCGCCTTCGTAAATGACATGCACTTTAGATGATAGCCTGGTGAGATTGCCTGGCGTAGCATCGGAAAGTGGGCTGTGGGGAGCAGAGGAGCACAGAAGGGGTTAGGGTGGGTGGGTGGTTGGTTTCATTGGCAGAGTGCAGCATACAATGAGGGTGAGGGGACAGCTGGTTGAAGCCAGGATAATTGTGGGAGTTGAGAATTTTTTGTAGGGATAATTCCATCTGTGCATTTCAGAAAAGCTGATCGTGGAGAGTAGGATCCAGATGGCCTGGGTTGTGAAGCAGTTACTGATATCAAGAATGTTATGGCACAGAGTGGTCTGCTTTGCTCTTTCCCAGTCTGTCAGTGGCTGTTCATCCTGGTGGTCAGCTGGTTTGCAGTCATACCACTATAAAAAGCTGTGAGATCATTGCAACACAGCTGCTTCCACAGGTTGCCCAGCCTTTGATAGGGTAAGATAAGCCTGTGCCAGGACTGAAATAGCCTCCCCCTTCTCTAAAGTAGTGTTCTGGCATCCACACAACATTCTATGCCCCAGGAATCATCCCCGTGGAAGACCCAGGTGCAAGAGCTGTCCAAACGACCCACCCAGCACTTCCCATTCCCTTCTACAATCACATAGCACCATCTTCACACCAACTGTTGCTCTGAGTGCTGTAAGAGACTGCAATAATACATTACATTCATGATGTACCTCAGTGACTGCTAGATGTCTCTGTCTTGCAATAGCATTGATGGTTTCAGTCGGAAATCACTGATACTCAAAGGGTTAACTCTTTTTATTACCACAAAACACAATTTTTTTTAAACCATCACCAAATTGTATGATGAGATTTTGAGAAACCGTAGTCAAATGGAACAGGAAGGGATTCATTATTGTTTTACAAGATGTACTGTCTGCCACAAAACACCTGTTGGCTTGGGAGAAGTAGGTGTAAATTTGCCTGAAGTAAATGTAAGTTTGCTTGTTTAAAAGGTAATTGAATGTTCTTCCAAGATGTTTAAAACATAAGACCATGCAGTATAAAATATGTAATATGATACTGTGTGGGTGGATGTATGCGCTAATTAAATACACTCTTAATGGGGAAAAAAGGAAATCTGAGAGAAACAGCATCTCAAATTGAGCAAGCCAGTAATGTGTTGGCCCACCTCTGGCCCTTGTGCAAATAGTTATTTGACTTATTATTGACTGATAGAATTGTTGGATGTCCTCCCGAGCTGATTGGTTGGCTGTTCCATAATACTCCAAATGTTCACTGTCTGGGAGAGACCCGGTGACCTTGCTGTTGAAAGTGGGGTTTGAAAAGCAACAGAAACTCCCACAATGTGCGATCAGGCAACATCATCCTGAAACGTATTCCCAAGATGGCTTGCCATGAAGGGCAACAAAATGTGTCATAGAATTTGATTGATGCATTGCTGTGTTGTAAGGGTACCATGGAGTATAACTATGAAAAAAATGGCACCCAGACCATTATACCTGGTTGTCGGGCAGTGTGGCGGGTGATGGTCAGATGAGTATATCTTCACTGGTCCTTACGGCTCAGTTCGAAGCAGGACTCATCAGTGAAGATCATTCCACTTAATTCAGTGAGATTCAACATTGGAGATGTGTAGACGCTTCGGAAGCATTGGGATACCGACCTGACTATCAACTACCACACGGCCCTACGACCAGGAGTGAATGTCTGGGGTGCCATTTCTTTTCATAGCAGAACCCCTTCGGTTCTCATTTGCAGCATCCTTACAGTGCAGCAGTATGTCGATATTCTACATCCCATTTTGTTGCCCTTCATGGCAAGCCATTCTGGGCTTACATTCCAGCAAGATAATGCCTGGCTGCACATGGTGAGAGTTTCTGCTGCTTATCGTCCTGCTTGCCAAACTATACATTGGCCAGTAAGGTCACCAGATCTCTCCCTAGTTGACAACATTTGGACTATTGTGGCCAGGGCCTTCCAATCAGATCAGGATTTTACGATTTAATGTGCCAATTGGACACAATTGGGCTCGATATCCCTCAGAAGGACATTCAACATCTCTATCAATCAATGCCAAACCGAATAACTGCTAAGGACCAGAGGTGGACCAGTACATTTTGGACTTGGTCAACTTGTGAAACTCCTTTCCTTGAGTAAATCATTCAGTTTTTTCTGAAATTATAAACACTTGTTTGTCTGTAAATTTACATCACAACTCCCAGTTTCAGTCCCACTCGGGTAATTCCTTTGTGGTGCATCCTTTTCTTTTCTGTAGTTCCTGTTGCGTGGATTTGTACCTTAAGGCTAGAAAAGTGACATTTTCACCTTAGTGTGATTACATTTTAAATGGTTACCGAGTGAAAGGGGCCAAAAGTGGACAAAATAATTTCCAGTGCAGAATTCCACCACAAAACAAAGCATCCGAGTAAAAAACAGCCATTTGTTTGTTAATTAATCCACCGTCAAATCGACAATTCTTTAGCAGTGCTGAGGAAACATCTGAGGGGACAACTATCGTCTATACATCAGTTAAAAACAGTTATGCACGAAATTTATCTATAAAGCATATGATACATACCTTACTGTGAGAATTTAGAAGTTGCTCAGTTTCTTGCAGTTGGCTTTGCAAATGTTGGATAGTTGCCAGCTGAGCTGCATGATGAGCATCCATAGAACTGAGTTTGAGTTCCAAGGATGCTCTTTCCTTCTCTAGCAAATACACTCTTGCCCTGAGTTCAGCTTTGTCTTCTCTCATTGCCATCAATTCCTAATTTTTTAAAAAAAGTCAGTAGATACTTAGTAACTATACTGTGCCAACAGTGTGAAAGGCAGCTGGTATGTATCCTCAGTGTTTATTTATTAATACACATTAAAACAGTCTTACTGAAGTGTCTAAATCATACTCTGTATGTATTTTTAAGAAACTACACTCATCATTTAGTGATTGTGATTTAATATCACTTTTCATAATATTGTTACATTCTATCCTGAATTTTCCATCATTTAAGATAACTCTTTCTCAGTTATAAAACAATGGAAAATCAAGGATGGAATGTAACAGTATTACAAGAAGGAAAGTTGCTACTCACCATACAGAGGAGATGATGAGTCGTCGACACACAAACGCAACTCTCACACAACTGCAGTCTCAGGCAGTTGCCTGTGTGTCTATTGGTGACAAAGGCCTTAATGGCCAAAAATTTTAATTGTAAGAATCTTTTTGTTGTGCCTATGTGTGACTAAGCATCTCTCCTATGTAGTGAGTAGCAACTTTCTTTTTAATATTTTTGTCAGTTATACTCCTTTTCCATGGTTATGCCACTTGAAAGCAATGTTTATTCATACAGATGATTATTTAATAGCAAATTGAAAAGTAAAATACAGTACTTTGTCTGTATGTCCCACTTAGATAATGTGCAGTCACTGATTGTATCTTTTTCATTTACGATGATTTTTTTGAAGAACAGACACATGTAGGTGCTTGTACTTGCTAAGTCTGTACTGTGTATAGGTACTATGTGCCATCTGAGATTAAGATAAACATAATTACTGCATTTTGGTTAGGATATCAGCACAAGGTGAAAGCAACATTTCATATGAAACTACGCAAGTACATTTGCATCTACAACAGTTAATGTGTACTTTTGACTGTTTTAGAAACTTGACCTAATGAAACGCATAAAGAAAAAGTGTCCCCCTCTTCTTCTTCTTCTTCTTCTTCTTCACTGAATAAAGATTTTGTATGATATATTTTAGACACTGCTTTGTTTTGTGAGTGTGAATGGTAATCTCTGCTATGATTTTTAGAACTGTTTAACAATACTCATGACTGTGTCTTCGTAGATTTTCCCAGTGTCTTATGTGTTTATGCTGCCGCATAGTCAAGACTATCATGTCTGGCAGCATACCCGTGAAGAGCATAAACATGTAAGATGCCGGGAAAATCTATGGAATCGCAACAGAAACCTCTACAGGGAGAAGATGGTTATTCTTGTAAAGAAGTTTGATAAATTTGGCAAGAAAGGCAAGTTGCTGAGTTCGCTTGTACTTTTAGTGTGTATTCAGCGATTGCACCTGAAGACGGTGGCTACATGGATCACCGAAATATCGTGTAGTGAAGGCGATCATATTCGGCAGCATACCCGTGAAGAGCACAAACAATATTCATCACTCTTTACAAATTATTTAATTAACTATACTGCAATTTTATTAGAATAACCAAGTACTGAAAAACTACTCCAAAAAATTAAATTTTAGATGTAAGACACGTAGCTTAACCTCCATAAGTGTTTTTTAGCACCAGAGAGCATTTTATTTGTGTCAACAATGGTAACTAGGGCTGCATGCCAGTGACACTTATTTTCAAGCTCTTTTGAATGAACTTTCACTGACTGCTGTCTTGGCCTATCACTGGTTTAATGTTAGCACCACTATCAGTAGCATTGTCTTTAAAATATTCATAGGACTGTTGCTTTGCTACTAAGCAGGTGTTTAGTGGTACAATATGGAATTTTGTGATGAAAATAATAAGTCTAGTTTTGTCACAGTGTCTCTTATTAACCAACTGATGAGTTTTCAAAATTCAAGTGAAAGACACTACAAATCATCTTGCTGTGGCACCCTCCAAATGTGGCCTACATATCTGGAAGGCCACCACATTGCAACACCCTGTTCTTCAAAGACCAAGTTCAGAGGGCATTAGAACAAGCTGATTTGTACTATCACTTGAATTTTGGGGACTTGTCAATTAATTAAGAACAGAAGCTAAGATGAAAGCAACAATCCTATGAATATTTATACTGGATATGCTACAGGGACTGATTCAGACATAAACACTTTGAAGACGAGCAATGCAGCTAAGTAGACTCAAAAAAGACAAGCGAAGTAAAACCTATGTCGGCCATTTCTCGTGTTTGTAAATATATTCCAGAGTTTGCCTTATATCTGTCATCTGAGTGAAGGTACTCTATGATGCTAGTGCAACAATGAAATAATACAGATAGCAGCACCTGTCTCTTCTTTTGGCGGGAAAGACATACAGACAACTATATGTGTTACTTGCTTCACAGTGTTTGTTCCCCTTGTTTCACACACAATGCATAGGGCATCAACTGTCATCTGTGACTCGCTTCATATTTATTTTCAAGGTGGCCCTATAGCACAGTACTGACAAATAGAAAAGGGCTAGCTAACAATCTCATTGCCCAGAAACTAATAATTCATTTTGCAGGTGTGGATTATAGTAAAAACACGGCTGGTGTAGAGAACAGCGGCCAGTTAATGGGCTCCTAACCTTTTGGGAGGCAGCAAATAAAGTGATTGAAAAAAGCTTTGTTTGCTTTATGTAAAAAGTAGAGACCTACTAGCAAATGTCTTGCTGAATTGGTTATTAAATTGCCAACAGCTTTGATAAACAAATGAGCCCTGGCTGAATCAACTTCCACTCAAACTACTTAACCTGTAAACAGACTCAGTGGAAGACGTTTTCCTAAATTGACTTTGGCTACACAAATATAAAAATAGCCTCAGAGGAGATGCATTGTTTGTGCAGACTGAAGCAAGGCAAGGCCTGGGAAACCATGTCCTTAAACAACTGTTTAACAGCAAAGCATTTCTCCTATGGATATTTGCAAGGAGCATGCTACAGAATTGCAATTACAGTAAAACTGAAAATATTTTCATACTAAGTGACCTATACAGAAATGTATTTGCAGTTTTGTTTGTGTAGGTGGAGTCATCCTAATTAGATACTGCTCATCACGTCTTTCATATGATGCCCATGTTTCCCATAGGAAATAAATTGAAATTTTACATGCCCCTTTGATAGAGTGGTCCAAAATGAGTCAAGTGCGATTTTTGTTTTATCGAGCTGTATTAGCAGAGACATTAAAACAAGGAGAATAACCAGTACTGTGTGCCAGGATAGTGCTGTCACCTGGAGTACTGGTTATTCTTCATGTTTTCATAACCCGTTAATAAACATTGATAAAAGCAATATTGCACTAGATTAATTTGGGACTGCTCTGTCTAAGGGGGCACATAAAAATCCTGATTTTTAATTTTTTTTTTTTTTTTTTTGTAAAGGAAAATGAACTCACTTTCTTTTGACACTTGGCACTGCATGAAAGACATTAAGAGCAGTATTTGTTTGCGGTGACTCCAGTAACAGAAACTGCAAATATCCACTACACTGTCAGAGAAAATGCAACTGACAACTCTTAGGAGAGAAACAACGTATAATACTGCATTTTCCCCCTTCAACCACTTCATTACCTGCATAAGAACAGCTGTCTCAAGATCAAGCTTTCTGGCCTCTGCAATAGACACTGGTGGACGAGGAGATGGAGGTTCTGCATGGCAGCTCTCCAGTTCAACTACTGTGGCCCTCACTGCACTGCGCTCTGCCTTCAGTTTTCCTATGTGATCACGTAGTCTTCTTTCCTCATTTTGGCCCCATTCACTGCATTCCCCTGAGCTGCTTGTGCTGCATAAATAACATTACTTGTCAATCCAGACTGTAAATGTACAGCTGGCTTGCATTCACAACAAACAAAAACTTGATAGTAACTTCACAGCTTAGTTTTAAATGAACAATTTTTTAAGTATTCTGATTATCACTAAACAATGACCACTGGAAAAACACTAAGTTATCTTCTTCTGATTGGAGTCTGCTCTCACTGGCAGTCAATATAGCTCTGTTAGCAGTTCAACACCATTATCTGAATTTGGCAATTTGGTCACTAGACTTGTATACCACCTGTACACTCATTCCATAACTATCTTCCATACCTTGCATATGATCTCAGATTCCCATCATTCTCTTAATGCATTGAGGTGTGTTTGAAGTTGTTTAAGGCTGTAGATACCGTACTGAATACCACAATCAGATGAGGAGGAAGGGAAAGGGCACGAATAATATTCTTGCACAAGGAATGAAACTGTGAAGAAACTCTGGGTAACAGAAGAAACTCTGCAGCTGATCTACAAAAGAAGGAAGTACAAAAATATTCAGGAATGAAATATAAAGAAAATGCAGGAAAGCCAGGGTGAGGAAAAGTACAAAGAAATTGACACGACATCTATATAGTTGTGAAAAGTGACCCTAAACAAATATGTTGTGGGGCAGTGAACTATAGACTATGCTTTATTGGCAGAACACTCAGAAGATGCAACAAATCTACTAAACCAACTGCCTACACCATGCTTATCAATTCTCTTTTGGAGTATTGCTGCATGTTATGGTGAACATCAAAAAAGTTCAAAGAAGGGCAACTCATTCTGTGTTATCCTGAAATAGGGAAGAAAGTATCACAGATACAATACATGAGTTGGGGTGCCAGTCATTACAACAAAGGCATTTTTCATTGATATTACATGAAAAGATCTCTCCACAATCACCAACTCTTCCAAACGCAAAAATAATTTGTTAACTCTCACTTACATGTTAGAAATGACCACGGTAGAAAATAAGGGAAATCAGAGCTTGTGTGTGCATGTGTGTGTGTGTGTGGGGGGGGGGGGGGTATTTTTTTTCCCCATGTGCTATTCATGAGTGGAATGGTTGCGAAATATGCTGAAACTGGTTTATGAGCCCACTGCGAGCACTTAATGCCGAAACAACCTTTGATGCAATTAAAAGTGAAGGTGTCAACATTAAGAATTCAAGGTGAATTCCACTGTCAAAAGCAGAGAAGAAAGGGGATGGATGGAAACAGTACATTGAAGGCATTGTGAAAAAGGAAACATGGTAGAAGAAGAAGAAAAAATGGAAGTCGATATGGAGGATCCAGCATTAAAGAGCCAAAGTGTTAAAGATCTTTGGAAGACTTAGGAGCAAATAATGCAGATGGCATAGACATCAGTCCTTCAGCATTTCAAGTCATTGGAGGAAGTGGCAACCAAATGACTACTGAAGTTCGCCTTTATACTCTTGAGTATGGAAGGATAAGACTTTTGGAGAAATTTCTTCCATGCAATCTCAGTGACAGCAAGAGCAGATAAGTGGAGAACTACCACACAATCAGCTTAACATATAGTTATTTGAACTGTGGCACAGAATGGACAGTTAACTCAGCATACAATATTGATTACAGATAAACAAATCAGAGATTAAATTAATGAAGAGTAATTCAGAGGCAAGTTTCTGGGCGGTGGAAAGGAATCAAAGATGTACATTTTATTTAATTGCAATATAATAAAAAGACATACTCTTATGAAGTAATAGTGTTATACAGCTAGTATTAATAATATTAAAATATAATACAATAATTTTAAGAGACACTATGTAGATAGTCTTCAATGGAATAGGATGTAATTATTGTGAAGTTATTTACTTCAGTGACGCTCAATTAGATAATCCAAAAGACATTGAAAACTTTCCACAAGTTGTCAAATATACGAATTTACCCACGTAAGATTTCCTTTCTGTACTAATGTTAAGTTTCTGAAATTGTTTAGATTACGACATTAATAGACAGCTTTATCAACTTGCAGGGCAAAAACATTAATACCTTGTTGTATGGCTGTATTCCTCCCAAGGGGATGTGCTGATGTTAATAGCATTACTGGCCAGAGTAGCTTCCAGTCTGGCTAAAAGATGTCTTGCAACTGTTTCTGTTGCTCTTCTGTTCTCACTGGCACGGCGCAACAGACTACCAATTTCTACAGCATCATTTTCACCATCTTTGGATTCATCTGGAAAAATATGTTTTTGTTAAACAAAGCTGCAGCAGAAGTTCAATAACCAGTTTCACAGCACTAAAGTTACTCTCAGGTTCACATTCAAATCATTTACAGCGAACATAGAATTTATTAGTCACCCCCATGACTCTCAGTTATCTGCAAATGTAAGGAAACAGCAAATGATGAAGACAACACGTTTGGGGAAAACTATTCTTATTATGAGGGTGTGCTGAAAAGAAATGCCTCCAAATTATTTATGTCAAAATTCATATGGCCTTAAAATAAAACAAATACTAGTAACATTATAAACCTTTCTTCCTCACATCTGCATTTTTTTTTCTCAACATAGTCATCCTAGCAATGAATACATTTCTACCAATCAGAGACCAGTTTGTTGATATAATCACTGTAGAATAAATTTCTTGAACGGAGCCTCAATCAAAGCAAAGTTCTCAAAGGTGTTTTTTAAATTCTGGAAACAATTGAGAAACAGATGGGGCCAAGTCGCAACTGTATGGACGATGATCGATGATAGTGCGCCATTGACAGTGAATGTGTCAAATTGCTGCAGATGTTCAGCCCTCGAGTGTGGTCTGGCATAGTCATGCTGTAGGAGGACAGGCTCAAAGTGTGGGCAAAATCTTTGAGTTTTGAAGCTTGGTTACACCACACTATTTCTCACACACTGAAAATTTGGAAATTTGTGGTAAGGTCTTATGGGACCAAACTGCTGAGGTCATCGGTCCCTAAGCTTATACCCACTATTTAATCTTACCTAAACTAACTTAACACTAAGGATTACTGTCTCTCTCTCTCTCTCTCTCTCTCACACACACACACACACACACACACACACACACACACACACACACACACGTCTGAGGGAGCACTCAAACCTCTGACGGGGGGGGGGGGGGGGGGGGGGGGGGGGGGGGGGAGCCGCGCTGATCATGACAGGATGCCTCAGACCCCGCGGCTACCCTGCACAGCTCACATACTGACATAGTTATGATCCACATCACCATGTTACATGCTACAAATCGGATCCCCCTGCAACTGTGTAGACATGGAGAATGAGGATGTAGAATGTTAATAACATTTGTTTTATTAAAAAAAATCTTTAACAATACTCACATAAAAGATTCAGAGGCATTACTTTTTAGGACACCCTTGTAAATATAGTAAATTCAAGAATGTCATAATCTTTATATTCTATCAGTCAGCTGAATATGTTCTGTTTTCAATCCCCCCCCTCAATATAAAGTTCATAATTAGCAAGTTTTACCTGGTGTTACTGATAAAAGATACATTCAGGTGTTCATGTATTACCTCATCTGCCACGATTATGATCTTCACGCCCTCTTTTACATATAACTACACATTCTTATCAAGTTAGTATTACTATATGTGTAGTACATCAGCAATTATTAATAATAATAATAATAATAGAAATGATGACAATATTAGATACATTAATCAATTCTGTAATGTGATTAAGGACATCTAACAAAAGTATGGTAGCAACAGAAGCAATCAAATCTGAGGAAAAGTTTACTGGTCCAGAGAAGAGCAAGAAATAAAAGGGTAACATTAGCAGATGACAGAGAGGAAAGAAAACAATAGTACACAGACATAAGGAGAGTGTGGATAGTGTTGAAATGTTGCCAAAATGTTGGTTCAATGTTGGACAGAAGGAAGACAGTTGGGACAGGGAAGATAAATCAAATGAACAGGTAAAGCTGCGATCTACTCTTGAATGCAGAGTGGTTTTTGAATTAGATACAGGTTACTAGGTGTTTTTTCCATATCCATATGACTAAAATGAAGATGGAGATGGGGAAAGATTTGAAGTTATCCATAGGTACAGGCAAGATGCTGGATGTATAATATCATGAATTGCAGCTATAGAATGATGATAAGTGTTTGACATGTGAGGAGAGATATTCAGGACATCAGTGACTCTGAAAACAATGAAGAAAATAGTGTGAACTTCCTTGTCCCCTGTCTGGTCACATTGAGCACAGGAAAGACTGATGTGATCAAACAACCAAATGTTACAAACACATATATTAGAAGCATTTATGGATATTTTAAGACATCTGGAATTTCCATTATTTGTGCCAAGCTGAACTAAACCACAGTAGTAAGCATTCAGCTGGACAAATGACTATTTTATTTCTTCAATTTTTTGGCTTGTATTTAGGTAAGAGAAAGAGTACCTGCATATTCTATAAGTTTGTTCTTACCAGTTTTACAGCTCACCAAATATGATTCCAAAATATTTTACTGCTTTTAGATAGTGTAATTATATACAATCAAGGAGAAATGTTTGTTGATCAACATTCAGTGTGATACAGGAGCAACCTGTCAGTTCTAAGTAATTAAAGTCCACATTTTGTGCCCATCATGCTACTGAATAGAGATTGACATTCATGCCTGATACAGAAGCAGAAATGATGTTCTATCTGGAATTTAGATACTAGATGTCATCAACAGGTAAGATACCACAACACAGCACAGATGAATATCACTGAGGTGCAGTGAGGAAAGCAATAGAGCAATGAATGAATCCTGTGGGACACTCATGAGCATATGTTTCCATGATGACTTTTCAGATGTACGAACAGCTTACTGATATCTGTTTTTAAGGTAGTTGTCAGTCACAGTGTTGCTCTGTTTGAGAAATTCAGCTCCTTTGTTTTCATAAGTAGTATACCAAAATAAAACGTCTTGCTGAAATGAAACAGCGTTACAATGCTAACTTCACATTTATTCAAGGCATGTTTGACATTGTCAGTGACTTTTATTAACATATTTGCTGTGCTGTGGTGTTTACAGAAGGCTGTCGTTCAACTTATCATAAACACCATTGCCCAATGCTTTAGATATTATTGTTAATAAGCTGATCAGTCTATAGCTGCCATGAGATTTTGGGTATCATCATTGGATATCGGCTGAATTAAGTTTTGTTTTCATTCAGTAGAATATGTGTTGGTAATCAGAGAGAAATTGAAAATGTTTGTGAGACCTACATCTGAAGGTATTGGCCAGCAAGTTTTTATCGTAATTTTGTAGTGTCCTGATAAGAATTTTCCTTTTTATAATCACGACACTTTGTGTTTGATGATGATGTGTGTATCTCTGAACTACCTTGCCATTAAATATAGCTGTTCATATTCAGAGTATATGTAATCTCAACCAAAGACCCAATTTCTGTGTAACTGAAATATAAAACATCGTAATTTCTTGCAACATGCATCATTCCTTCTACACTGTGTTTCCAGAAGCTTTCTATGGTCTACAACATAAGTGACACAATATATTCACATACAAGTGGAAACTTGATTCATCTGATCAGATAACACTTTTCCATTCTACTACAATTCACGTTTGTCCTTTTTTGCATCACTGTATTTGCGCAACTTTGTTGGCAAGAATGTAACTCTTCACTTCATGTCCATTCCGTGTGATTTCCTTTAAAGTGCTAGCTTTGGAATATATTTGAAAGGATTCACACTGACATCTTCCATCAACTTCTACAGGTCACTGAAGCAAGTTTCAGTGTCAAGCTGGGACAGACAGACTGTTCCAGTCCACTGTATTTGTCTTCTGCCTCCAATTCTGATGTGAATTCTACCTGGACAGGGACATTTACCACAGCTTGTATATATATATATATATATATATATATATATATATATATATATATATATATATATATATATATATATATCTAAAAATTCCATCTCTCCATATCTCAAAATTCCAATCAACACAATCTGGAACCACAACACCCTAATTCAGTAGTTAACCTTTCCTCCAAACCTCTCTCCCAATCCAAAACCTCTGTCCTATCCAAAGGCCTCACCTTCAGCCCCACTCCCAGATTCAACCAAACAGCCCTCGTCAAAGATTTACTGTCCTACACTCGTACTCTCTGCAGGAAATATAACTTTGCCATGAAGAAAAATGATCCTAATCGTACTCCTAATGATCCAACTCCCCAAGACACTATCAAAATTGAACCCTGGAACAGTTCCGTCCTCCGTCACAGCGGGACCGACCTCCTCTTCCTCAAAATCATCCTCTCCAAACCTTCCAGGAATTTCTGACTTCCAGCCTTGCCTCTCAATCCTTCTTAAAAAACCTTAATCCTACTCCCAACATCACCACTGCTGAAGCCCAGGCTATCCGTGATCTGAAGGCTGACCGATCCATCATCATTCTTCCGGTGGACAAGGGTTCCACGACTGTGGTACTTGATCGTCGGGAGTATGTGGCTGAGGGACTGCGACAGCTTTCAGACAACACTACATACAAAGTTTGCCAAGGTAATCCCATTCCTGATGTCCAGGTGCAGCTTCAAGGAATCCTCAGAACCTTAGGCCCCCTACAAAACCTTTCACCTGACTCCATCAACCTCCTGACCCCACCGACACCCTGCACCCCTACTTTCTACCTTCTTAAAATTCACAAACCCAATCATCCCGGCTGCCCCATTGTAGCTTGTTACCAAGCCCCCACGGAATGTATCTCTGCCTACGTAGATCAACACCTTCAACCATTACATGCAGTCTCCCATCCTTCATCAAAGGCATCAACCACTTTCTCGAACGCCTGGAATCCTTACCCAATCTGTTACCCCCAGAAATCATCCTTGTAACCATTGATGCCACTTCCTTATACACAAATATTCTGCACGTCCAGGGCCTCGATGCAATGGTGCACTTCCTTTCATGCCAATCACCTGCCACCCTACCTAAAACCTCTTTCCTCTTTACCTTAGCCAGCTTCATCCTGACCCACAACTTCTTCACTTCTGAAGGCCAGACATACCGACAATTAAAGGGAACAGCCATGGGTACCAGGATGGCCCCCTCGTATGCCAACCTATTCATGGGTCACTTAGAGGAAGCCTTCTTGGTCACCCAGGCCTGCCAACCCAAAGTTTGGTACAGATTTATTGATGAGATCTTCATGATCTGGACTCACAGTGAAGAAGAACTCCAGAATTTCCTCTCCAATCTCAACTCCTTTGGTTCCATCAGATTCACCTGGCCCTACTCCAAATCCCATGCCACTTTCCTTGATGTTGACCTCCATCTGTCCAATGGCCATCTTCACTCGTCCGTCTACATCAAACCCACCAACAAGCAACAGTACCTCCATTATGACAGCTGCCACCCATTCCACATCAAACGGTCCCTTCCCTACAGCCTAGGTCTTTGTGGCAAACGAATCTGCTCCAGTCCGGAATCCCTGAACCATTACACCAACAACCTGAAAACAGCTTTTGCATCCCGCAACTACCCTCCCGACCTGGTAGAGAAGCAAATAACCAGAGGCACTTCCTCATCCCCTCAAACCCAGAACCTCTCACAGAAGAGCCCCAAAAGTGCCCCACTTGTGACAGGATACTTTCCGGGATTGGATCAGACTCGGAATGTGCTTCTCCAGCAGGGATACGACTTCCTCAAATCCTGCCCTGAAATGAGATCCACCCTTCATGAAATTCTCCCCATTCCACCAAGAGTGTCTTTCCGCCGTCCACCTAACCTTTGTAACCTCTTAGTTCATCTCTATGAAATCCCCAAATCACCTTCCCTACCCTCTGGCTCCTACCCTTGTAACTGCCCCTGGTGTAAAACCTGTCCCAGGCACCCCCCCACCACCACCTACTCCAGTCCTGTACACTATCAAAGCCAGAACCACGTGTGAAAGCACCCACGTGATTTACCAACTGACCTGCCTACACTGTGAAGCTTTCTACATGGGAATGACCAGCAACAAACCATCCATTCGCATGAATGGACACAGGCAGACAGTGTTTGTTGGTAATGAGGATCACCCTGTGGCTAAACATGCCTTGGTGCACGGCCAGCACATCTTGGCACAGTGTTACACTGTCCGGATTATCCGGATACTTCCCACTAACACCAACCTGTCAGAACTCTGGAGATGGGAACTTGCCCTTCAGTATATCCTCTCTTCTCGTTATCCGCCAGGCCTCAACCTCCGCTAATTTCAAGTTGCCGCCGCTCGTATGTCACCTGTCTTTCAACAATATCTTTGCCTCTGTACTTCTGCCTCAATTGATATCTCTGCCCAAACTCTTTGCCTTTACAAATGTCTGCTTGTGTCTGTGTATGTGTGGATGGATGTGTGTGTGTGTGTGTGTGTGTGTGTGTGTGTGTGTGTGTGTGTGTGTGTGTGTGTTATATACCTGTCCTTGTTTCCCCCTCAGGTAAGTCTTTCCGCTCCCGGGATTGGGAGCTCCCTTAAAACCCACATCCTTTTTCCCACTCCTTCCCTCTTTCCTAATGAAGCAACTGTTGGTTGGAAAGCTTGAATTTTGTGTGTATGTTTGTGTTTGTTTGTGTGTCTATCAACCTGCCAGCGCTTTCATTTGGTAAGTTACATCATCTTTGTTTTTAGATATATTTTTCCCACGTGGAATGTTTCCCTCTATTATATTCATATATATGGTGATAATTATTCAAAATTTGTCACTTACTGTGCACGGCAACCTCTTACATACTCAAAAACAACTATCCACTTTTGTCCCTTTGTCACATCAGCCTTGCCTCCGCTTCCAGGTTACTCATAGTTAAAGAGGCAGTCACTGCACCATACCCTCACCATAGACACTTTTAGTGATAAATGTTGCTGCTGCATATAATCAGAATAAGATATGAAATAAAATACAGTATTTCTTGTCTCCCTGAGTAATGCGTGAAATAAAGCATCAATTTTCTGCAGCAAACAGGTTATGTACATTGTTGATGTAAATAAACACACTATTTTGGATGGAGTTTTCTTCCTTCTTGAATCATGGCAAAGTTGTCATGAAGAAACTCTTCTGCCATTATTGCTATGTATGAAATTGTGCTAGAACATTTGTGCAAGAGCCAGTTACCAAAAGAAAATATCTAGAGTGACCATCCAGCACAAACTTAGATTCTAATATTTACATTATTTTACACTTTAAAAGCAATCTGTATAATTACTGTATTATAGAGGTCTCCTTTGTAATTTGGTACCAAATTGTTGCAACTACTCATAACTATGGATTAAAATGCAAATTGACTGTTTCAATTAAAACAGCATGAGAATTAAAAGATTATTTAATTTACTTTGAAGAAAAAAAATAAAAGTGACTTTTCTGTAATTCAATCAGAAGTTGGAATTTCTTACAAAAGTCTAGCACTATAACTCAATCCAAGTACAGCACTCAAGAGTCAATCACCATTTCTAGTTCTACAGAAAGAGAACTTGCAGAATAAAACTAAATTTATGAAAAATTTACAAATCTAGAAATTGTGCCAATGCACTTCATTGCCGACAAAATCTAACTTTCAAAACAGGCAGAAATTCTGGACTTCAGCTGTGGAACCTGACTGAAATATATGAAAAGAATTTAAGTTTAGAAACAATGCTATAAGAATTGCTTCAGAACATACACCCACAACTTGCTTCCTTTATTAATTATATAAGATTATAATGCCATTTAATGCAAAAACTAAATTAATAAATTCATCATTACACTATGCTATGCAGTGGAACAAAAGTAATGAAATATCTGAGCAAATAATTTGTTACATGAGGTTGTACCATTACATATATTGAGCAGAGACAAGAAATAAAGAAGAATAGGTGAAAATAACTGCACCAGTTTGTTGTTGTTGTGGTCTTCAGTCCTGAGACTGGTTTGATGCAGCTCTCCATGCTACTCTATCCTGTGCAAGCTTCTTCATCTCCCAGTACCTACTACAACCTACATCCTTCTGAATCTGCTTAGTGTACTCATCTCTCGGTCTCCCTCTACGATTTTTACCCTCCACACTGCCCTCCAATGCTAAATTTGTGATCCCTTGATGCCTCAAAACATGTCCTACCAACCGATCCCTTCTTCTAGTCAAGTTGTGCCACAAACTTCTCTTCTCCCCAATCCTATTCAATACCTCCTCATTAGTTACGTGATCTATCCACCTTATCTTCAGTATTCTTCTGTAGCACCACATTTCGAAAGCTTCTATTCTCTTCTTGTCCAAACTAGTTATCGTCCATGTTTCACTTCCATACATGGCTACACTCCAAACAAATATTTTCAGAAATGACTTCCTGACACTTAAATCTATATTCGATGTTAACAAATTTCTCTTCTTCAGAAACGCTTTCCTTGCCATTGCCAGTCTACATTTTATATCCTCTCTACTTCGACCATCATCAGTTATTTTACTTCCTAAATAGCAAAACTCCTTTACTACTTTAAGTGTCTCATTTCCTAATCTAATTCCCTCATCATCACCCGCTTTAATTTGACTACATTCCATTATCCTCGTTTTGCTTTTGTTGATGTTCATCTTATATCCTCCTTTCAAGACACTGTCCATTCCGTTCAACTGCTCTTCCAAGTCCTTTGCCGTCTCTGACAGAATTACAATGTCATCGGCGAACCTCAAAGTTTTTACTTCGTCTCCATGAATTTTAATACCTACTCCAAATTTTTCTTTTGTTTCCTTTACTGCTTGCTCAATATACAGATTGAATAACATCGGGGAGAGGCTACAACCCTGTCTCACTCCTTTCCCAACCACTGCTTCCCTATCATGCCCCTCGACTCTTATGACTGCCATCTGGTTTCTGTACAAATTGTAAATAGCTTTTCGCTCCCTGTATTTTACCCCTGCCACCTTTAGAATTTGAAAAAGAGTATTCCAGTCAACATTGTCAAAAGCTTTCTCTAAGTCTACAAATGCTAGAAACGTAGGTTTGCCTTTTCTTAATCTTTCTTCTAAGATAAGTCGTAAGGTCAGTATTGCCTCACGTGTTCCAACATTTCGACGGAATCCAAACTGATCCTCCCCGAGGTCCTCATCTACCAGTTTTTCCATTCGTCTGTAAAGAATTCGCGTTAGTATTTTGCAGCTGTGACTTATTAAACTGATAGTTCGGTAATTTTCACATCTGTCAGCACCTGCTTTCTTTGGGATTGGAATTATTATATTCTTCTTGAAGTCTGAGGGTATTTGGCCTGTCTCATACATCTTGCTCACCAGCTGGTAGAGTTTTGTCATGACTGGCTCTCCCAAGGCCGTCAGTAGTTCTAATGGAATGTTGTCTACTCCGGGGGCCTTGTTCCGACTCAGGTCTTTCAGTGCTCTGTCAAACTCTTCACGCAATATCGTATCACCCATTTCGTCTTCATCTACATCCTCTTCCATTTCCATAATATTGTCCTCAAGTACATCACCCTTGTATAAACCTTCTATATACTCCTTCCACCTTTCTGCCTTCCCTTCTTTGCTTAGAACTGGGTTGCCATCTGAGCTCTTGATATTCATACACGTGGTTCTCTTCTCTCCAAAGGTCTCTTTAATTTTCCTGTAGGCAGTATCTATCTTACCCCTAGTGAGATAAGCCTCTACATCCTTACATTTATCCTCTAGCCATCCCTGTTTAGCCATTTTGCACTTCCTCTCGATCTCATTTTTGAGACGTTTGTATTCCTTTTTGCCTGCTTCATTTACTGCATTTTTATATTTTCTCCTTTCATCAATTAATTTCAATATTTCTTCTGTTACCCAAGGATTTCTAGCAGCCCTCGTCTTTTTACCTACTTTATCCTCTGCTGCCTTCACTACTTCATCCCTCAGAGCTACCCATTCTTCTTCTACTGTATTTCTTTCCCCTATTCCTGTCAATTGTTCCCTTATGCTCTCCCTGAAACTCTGTACAACCTCTGGTTCTTTCAGTTTATCCAGGTCCCATCTCCTTAATTTCCCACATTTTTGCAGTTTCTTCAGTTTTAATCTACAGGTCATAACCAATAGATTGTGGTCAGAGTCCACATCTGCCCCTGGAAATGTCTTACAACTTAAAACCTGGTTCCTAAATCTCTGTCTTACCATTATATAATCTATCTGATACCTTTTAGTATCTCCAGGGTTCTTCCACGTATACAACTGCACCAGTTTAAGTTACTGAAAATTTGATATTCTGTAAAGAAAGTGGTGTACTGAACTAGCTACAAGTACCTAGAATAGTAAATGATGAACATTGTAGAAGTAGCATACTAAGATAGCTAAAAGTAACTAGAACATAAATCACATAAATATGGGACTGAAACAAACGAAGTGTACGTACAGATTGGAAATCAGTATGATAATGTCCACAACATAGCAGTTGAACAAAGTCTATGAAAATATGGTGGGCAGACGATGACTTGTCTCAGTAAAAGTAGCTGATAGTCGTGCAGAAGACAGCTTAGTAGAATATATCTGGTTGACCATACAGCTGTTCCCAGTTGCTGGAGTTTCAGATGGCATCTTACACAAAATATTTAAGTTTTTCCAGATAATATCTGATCATGACTAGGTGAATTTACACTTAGAGAACTGCACAGCTGATGGTGTTGCGTATTAGCTAGTATGCATTGACCATCAGAGCTGCTACGCAAAATGGGCACAGCAGATCAGAGAAGGGCAAATGGCTAACTGTTGCTACTGCCTTATCTGTAGTTGCAACCACCAGAACTGAGCAATTAATGCATGCCTTTATATTATCACTGGATCTGTCTTGATCTGTTTGGCAAATTTTTGTGAATTTGATTGAAAGTACTTAGGCCAAAGAGTCATTACATTGTCTCAACATTAATTTACAGGCTCAGCCTATTTCCAAGCCTTCATTAATTAATTATTATGTAGTTTCAAAAATGTTGGATGGTTGATTATTTTGTAAAGTGTCCTCATTATTAAGATTTATTGATAATTAGTGCAATTATGATCCTTTAGTAATTTTCCCCTATTGCCTCATGCAATTATGAAAGTTTTAACCATTATTTTCCTTTTGTTACAACTAAGTATAACTATTTACTGGAGATATAATATTGTAACATAAATAATTTTACCTTTTCCTGCAAATTTTCCAATACCAGCTGCTCTACAATTTGCAAGGAGCAACCCGAGTTCACTTTCCAACAGTGCAACCAAAACATCATAAGCTTCAATTGCTCGGTCACTATATCCTAATGCTAACCTGAAATTAAAAAATAATTGTTCACAAATACAACATGAATGCCATGAATAATCATGAGAGCTGTTCTGACTGAATACAAAAGCCTAGACATCATTTTAGTGAATTACACATCTGTATCACAATTCCAGAGTTATATTTGATCTGTGATCTAAACATAAAAATTAAATGGCAAAACATCTGTGGGCTATGATAGCATTAAAAAAGCATTTAAACAAATATGAGTAAGTATAGACAAGAAGCTGCTACATAGAGATGAGAACTGAATAAAGTGAGTGTAGTTTTATACCACAATGTAAGAAATACTATGATCATAATACTTCAACATCAAGAAGAGAAAAATAAAGATTTTTTTTTAAAAAAGTCAGAATCTTGTATTCCTTTTATAGTTCCTATCAACATATTTGCTTCCTGCTTTTGTTCAACTTACTTCCTTAATTCTTTTAACTGTTGCAGACATGCTCGCTAATGTTGTCTTGAGTGGTGAGTTGTTACTGGCTACCTGTATGTAATGCAGTGTTTGCACTGCCACCAGGTACACCAGGTACTGAAGTTCAGGACTGACCTACCCCAGTCTGTGCTGAATACATAAACGTGTAACATTGGCAGTAATAACTCTTAGTGACCAAGTTTTGTCACTGCCAAGACCAACTAACATAGTGACTGTAAATATTTATTTGTTTAATTCATTCATGTTCTGTTGATTCGCAATACAATAGAATTGCTTGGATATGGAATGAGTCATAATTATACATGAGAACAGCCCTTACAGATGTTAGAAAGATACAAATTGTATAGGAACAAAATATGCTAATAATTACAGGCTTAAGTATTTCATGCAATGAAACAAAGGTATAAAATAATCAAATAATAAAATTATAATTATCCTACTTATCAGGCTACAAATCTGATAGAGCTAAGTACATAATTAGTGTGAACAAAATTTTCCATGCTGACTCAGGTTATCACATTCATTTACAAAGTGGTAATAGCAAATATTACAAGTACAATGTGTCATATCAAAATCACAATGTAGAAATGTTTACATTAAATAATTCATCAAGATACTAAAAAGAGTTTTTCAGAAGATATTCCTTCAATTTACTCTTGAACTGTGGCATTGCACTAGTAAGATTTTCTATGTCTCGGGCGAGTGCATTAAACACCTTTGAGTTTGAGCGGTGCACCCCTTTTGTACTAGATTAAAGTTTTTTCTATCAACATGCAAGTCATGTTTCGATATTGTGTTGCCGTCACGGTAGGTAATATTGGTGTTGTGCATGGGGAGGTCCTTAATTAAGAAGAATATAAGGGATATGATATGTTGCAAGGTCATTGTAAATATTTTATGTATTTTAAAAGATTTCTGCATGAATGATTTCCGTTAACTCCTCTTACAATTTGGATTGCTCTTTTTTTAGTGACAAATAATTTATATGCCATTTGTTGCTGACCCCAAAATATTAAGCCATAGGACCACAATAGAAGAAATTAACCGAAATATGGAGGGTTAACAGCATCTGCAGTAGCAGTTGCTGCTATAATACATAGAGCATAAGCTGCTGAACTAAGTCTTTTTTTCAAGTCCAGAATATGGCACGACCTTTTGTGGAGGCCTAAAATTTTTGAAGAATGAACTTTATGTATATCTGGATCATTACAGCTTAGACTTACTCGTACATCCTCCTGAACTTTCTGAGACCCGCATAAATGAAAAGCCAGGCCATTGCAGCTGAACCAATTTTGGAGATCATGGAACACAAAGTTGGCAGATGTTGCAATGTCATTGTCATGTAGTTTTTCAACTAAAAGAGATGTATTGTCTGCAAAGAGAGTAAATTTGCTAGAAGCCTTTTTAAAAAGTGGAAGGTCACTAACAAAAATAAGAAAGAGCATAGAGCCATGCACATAACTTTGCGGCTCTCCTGTACTCACTGTTCCCCAACCAGATGAAGGTATTGTGCCATCTTCACGATTCAGTGATACAAACATTACTCAGTTTGTTAATTTCTGACTTTGAAGCTATGACACAAACTGAATACCATAAATGTAAGACCATAAAGATATTAAACTGTTTCTCTTTCAAGTACGAATTATGTGTTTGATGAATTTCATTATGATTTTAGAAAGCCATCGTGAAAGGGATGTGTCACTTGTGCTTGATTTCAGTTCTTTGTAGTTCCTTCCTTGCTACCTGAGCATTACCTGTGCTGTTGCATAAGCATTTCTCATTGCACTAACTCAAGAAATCCTTTAATACTTATGAGGATTGTTTTTGGAATGCTCCTCACACATTGCCCTTTGTTGGGCAACATTATCTAGCTCATGTGGTATGTGGACTACCCTTCCAGTAATAACACTTTTCTGACCTGATACTGAAGTGTATAATAAAAAAATCAAACTTACAACTTTATAAACAGAACCTTAATTTTGGTGAAGACAGACAGAAAATAGAAAATGTAATGGAAAGGTGGAGAGGTGAAAGAGTGAAAGGCATGGATAGTTCCAAAAACAAGTTCTGGTATCCAAGCCCAATGAACCTGAAAGAAAGCCCACCACAACACAGGGACATACACGACAGCTGCTAGGTGGCACTCCTAATATTTGCAAGCATTGCTGTCGCCGCCTCAGCATTTTGCATGGGCCATGTTCCCCTCCCCCATGCCAGCCTGTCAACCCCTGCACTGTAAAGCTAGAAGAACAGGAATCTGGACCTCAGTCATGTACTAACTGCACTCTTGTATCCCGTTGTACACATTGTTGTTTGGTTCCTGATACTACTAAGTCTGGGTTCTTGATTTGGTTCACTCTCCGGACTTGTCATTCTGCCACATTGTCTTCATCTGTCATCTTTCTGTGTTTTTCAGTGACTCACCATTGACATCCTCGGCCAGTTGTCCAGTGTCTCCTGGTTTGTCCACTTCTGAATACTAAAACAGGTGATGAGGAAAAAGGTTAACAATGTCTTATGGGTGTGAACCTTGTGCAGCTTGTGGAACAGCAAAAGCTACAGCTACTCCTGCAGCAGCAATTGCTAGACCACTTCCAACAGTAGCTGCAGCAGCAAACCGACTTGTTACATCAGGAAATTCAGCTTTTGTTATGTTTGCAGGTTCTGGGCTCACAACCTGTCTAGGCTGTGGTTGCTTCCCAGGAGGAGCCCCACCCACCCACATTTTCTTTTAATGATGCCAAAGAAGACTGGGACATTTATTTGCAGCAGCTGAAACAGCACTTCGCCACTTTTCTTGTTTCTGATGACACTCTCCAATGGCTGCTCTTCCTTTCTTGGGCTACCCCGTAAACTCTCAGTAAACAAGCTGGCACCATTCCCACATCTGGTTGCACTCACATCTGAGGAGATGTGTTTGTTGTTGTCAGACAATTATTTGTAGTGTTTCCATGTGGTCACATCATGCCTTGAGTTCTATAAATACCACAAGCAACTGGGTCACTCATATCGCTGGTGGGTGAAAGATTTGCAAGGCCTGAGTCGACATTGTGATTTCACCTGCACAAACCCATCTTCCAGAACCTCATATGCAGATTTTTTGATTTGAGGTGTGGTGGTACAACTGCCCTCTGATCTAAAAGTATGTACTGCAGCTCTCAAGCTGTACAATCCTTTGTTTGACAATATTTTGAAAGTCATGCACTCTTTTGAGACTACACAGGCAGCAAGTGAACTCCTTTGGCTCATTTCGGATATCGGCAGTTCAACTGCCACCAAGGGGACAGAATTCTATTAAGTTCTTTTCCTGCCCACAGCATTGTGATTTGTCGCTTTTTGGCATGTCAATGGCCTTTGAGCAGCCGGTCACAACGCTTTGGCATAAGCACAGGGCTGACATCCTGGCCTGACTGTTCCACAATGAATCAATAATGTGTACTGTCTACATTTATGGGCACACTTCACCCATTGCAGAAAGCATGGGCATCTGTGAACTGTCTGCAGTTGAGCATCACAACAGCCGAACTCCACTCCACAATTGCATCAAGGGATGATGCATTACCTCCAGGCCTTCATTCTCCAGGGCAATCCTCCCACCACTAAGTTGTTTATTTATTTCATGATTACACATCAGGATGTTCAGCTCCAAGTAGACATGGGAGCAACTATCTCCCTGGTGAGCCTCCCAACATACAATCACATGAGTTACCCAGCACTGGCCCCACCCAACCACAAATTGGTTGCATGTGATGATAACTTAGTTCCCCTCAGAGATCAATTCACAACTACGGGAGATTGCAACAGGGTTACACAGCTGATAAAACAGTTTGTTGTCAACAGTCACTTGACTGGTAACATTTTCGGCTTAGATGGCTTCTCACTATTTGGTTTCTACATCACGGACAAAATTCATGTCGTCTCGGACATGGTTCCCTTCCAGAAATTTGACAGCTTTGTGCCTCTTTTGCATCTCTGTTCGAACTTGGCATGGATTGCGCCACCAATTTTGAGAAACATATTTCTCTACATCCAGATGCAGTGTCTGATTTCTGTTCATCAGTTCTGATTCTGGCCTTCCTATGTATGTCGTTAAGCTTGAACTAGATCACCTTCATGAAACTGAGACAATTGAAACTGTCAAAGCAAGTTCTTGGGCCACACCCCTGGTAGTGGTTAAGAACCCAAATGGCTCTGTGGAGATTTTGGGCTGACAAGCAATGCTCAACATACTTGGAAACCTACCCCATACTATGTCTGGAGGACGTCTTCACTCAAAGTATGTTGGCGGCTAGATAAACCTCACAGATGCTAATTTTATAGGTACCACTAGATGAGGAATCACATGTTATGGTCATCAATAAATGCTTTGGCTAGTACAAATACAAATGTTTGTCCTTAGAGATATCTTCCACTGAAGCATGGAACAGTTAATTATGTGCATCCCAGATTGCACCAGTTATCTGGCTGACTTAACTGTTACAGGTCCTATGTGCCAGAGACACCTGTGCAACCTCATTGCTACATTACATGATGCAGGGCTCAAGTGCTGCTTACACAAATGACAGTTTTTTCAGGAGAAAGTGGAATACCTCAGACATCTACTAAACAAAGATGGGATTCAGGCCACGGACTGCAACATTTCAGCTGTAGACTCTCTCCCACATCCACAAAACCTACAGGAAGCTGCAGGTCTTTTTGGGTAAAGTGAATTATTATTGCAAGTTCCTCCTGCAAGTAGCACACACTATGTACCTCCTAAACTAGTTGCAGAAGTAGGGCATTCAGTTCTGATGGTCAGGCTGCCTGCGAGCATGGTTTCATGCAGTTATGCTTAGCATCCTGCCTTTTGACTTGTTCTACATCACGCCCCCATGTTTTGGCTGCTGACACTTCCTCCCTGTGGCACTGGTGCAGTGCTGGCACTCCGCAACTATGATGGCATTAAGTAACCGATTTCCTGTGTGTCCCAGACACTGACTTCACTCAAAGAAACTGTCCATGTGCCAAGAAAGAGGCTTTGGAGATCTTCTTTTCTATTAAGAAATTCCATGTGATGGCATTGAGTAACTGATTGTCTGTGTGTCCCAGACACTGACTTCACTCAAAGAAACTGTCCATGTACCAAGAAAGAGGCTTTGGAAATCTTCTTTTCTATTAAGAAATTCCATGTGATGGCATTGAGTAACCGATTGCCTGTGTGTCCCAGACACTCATTTCACTCAAAGAAACTGTCCATGTACCAAGAAAGAGGCTTTGGAGATCATCTTTTCTATTAAGAAATTCCATGTGATGGCATTGAGTAACCGATTGCCTGTGTGTCCCAGACACTCATTTCACTCAAAGAAACTGTCCATGTACCAAGAAAGAGGCTTTGGAGATCTTTTCTATTAAGAAATTCCATGTGATTGCATTGAGTAACCAATTGCCTGTGTGTCCCAGACACTGACTTCACTCAAAGAAACTGTCCATGTACCAAGAAAGAGGCTTTGGAGATCTTCTTTCCTATTAAGAAATTCCATGTGTACCTCTTTGGGACCAAGTTTACACTCATTACTGACCATAATGTGGTGATTGCTCTTTTTGGGCTACATGCACAGCTTCCAGGAGGGACAGCTGAAAGGCTCCAATATTGGGCTCTTTACCTTAGTTCTTATAGTGACAATATTAACTACAAGCCTACTGTGCAACATGCAAACATGGATGCACTCTGATCTCCCCTCAGGACTAGACCCAGCCTTTGAGTAACATGAGATTTCTTGTTTCCACATTGACATAGAATGACAACAGACCACGAAATGGTTTCCCTTTACTGCTACTCGCATCACAGCAGACACGTGCCGCAATCCTACCTGACAGCATGTCAAACACTATGTGCTACATGGATGGCCTATTTATTTTTCAGAATCTGTTGGTCCAGAACTCTGGGCTTGGGCCCATCTCTCTCATAATTTACTTGTTGTCTCTGATGTTCTCCTTCTGAATGCAAATGTGGATGTCTACTGTTTTGTCATCCTGACTACCTTACGCCTTCATGTCTTGGACTCCTCCATTATGGGCATTGGGGTATGTCATGGATGAAAGCCATTACCAGGCAACATGCTTACTGAAAGAAGACTTGGAGGCTATGGAGTAAAGATGTTCTGCATGTGCCCAACATCAGGCTGCTCCGCCTCAGTCTTTCTCCCCTCCTCATCCCTTACCCACCTCTGTCATCCTGGGACAGCATTCATCTGGACTTTGTTGGTCCCTTTCTGGGCTCTATGTAACTCACTGTTGTGGATGCTTATTCCAACTAACCGTATGTGATTAGCATGGCGTTCACCAATACAGCAGTCACACTCAATACACTTATTCAGATTCTAACCATCAAAGAGCTTCCCCGCACCCTCATGTCAGACAGTGGGCTCCAATTAATGGCAACAGCCTTTGAACAGTTCTGCACCACTAATTGCATCTCCTGGCAGCTCGGAATCCCAGACCTGACCCACTGGATGACACCTGTCAGATTCAGTAGTCTTGGCACATTTGTATGGAGCAAACCCTTCATGGATGCAGGCAATGGGGATGGCCACCCATCGGCAGTACCTTATGATGGTTGACACTCCACGGAGTTTGGAGTGTTGGCACACCAACCAGCTCTGTTCCCTCATACTGACTGCACCACCAACAATAGGTCACTTGGAGTTGGTGCATCCACCCTTACAAATCCGTCAACCAAAAGGGTACATTTTGTGCTGCGGAGCATTGTTGGTGGTTCCCGAGTGTTGAGGTAGGGCCCTTCAGCATCCCTTGGCTCAACAACCATCTTCCACACTGCTGTTTCCCAGTGCGCCACTGGTTCATCTTCCAAACCATTGTCCAGGATGCTTCAGGCCCTAGTGCCCCTTTCAGAGGGGGGTGATGGGGGGGGGGGGGGAGATCTCATATACTGGCCTGATGAGCTTGAAAGCCTGCCAGAACACATGGACCTGAACAGCCACTAGGTGGACTTCCTAAATTTTTCAAGTGCTGCTATCACTGCCTCAGTACTATGCATAGGCCAGGCTATCGACACCCATGGCTGCACTATACAGTTAGTGGTGCAATGCTCAGTCCTCAATCATCTTCTGACTGTGCTCTCACATTGCTTGTAGTTTTCATTGTTGTTTGGTATCCCGTACTGCTGCGACTAGGTTCTTGATTTGGTTCCGTCTCTGGATTTTTCACTCTGCCATGTTGTCTTTGTTCTCTGTGCAGCACTGTTGATTTTTTTTTTGTGTGTTTTTCAGTGATTCACTGTCGATTTCCTCAGTTGGTCAGCCAGTGTCTCCTAGTTGTGTCTGATTCTGGTTACTATACAAGTTTTGCACATTCATGTATTTCGAAGTCGTGGGTGAAGGAGAAAATTTTACTGGTGGCAGTCCAAGGGCATTAGCCTATTTTACTGTATATTATATAATATACGTGTATCCTTACAGCACTTGGGCAATAGAGGTTTGAAGCAAGCTACTTTTGCTGAGGGTGTGCTCAACCAATGAGCTTGTATCGTGTCTGTCAAGACTGCTCCAGTAACGTTTATTTTGGTCATTCACAAGTTTCTTTTCAAAGAATATTTAAGTTTTAATAATCACTTTCTGGAATATGGGAAGTTGCAAGCGGATGTGAACTGCACCATCAGTGAGAACATGACAGTAACAGGTTGATTATTTGTTGAGAAACTGTAATGTTTCATTTCCCTTTCATCCTTATCTCTGTTGACTCAGCGAAAATAGTATGAAATAATATTCAATTAATCTACTTATTTTCATTTTAAAATGAAAAATATTCATTTTTTGTGTGTTACCAATTTCAGCTCTATAATAAGGCAGCATTTCTATTTCAAAATAAATATACTAACCTGAGTGCTGTGGCATTTGACTCATATTTTCCAAGCAGCAAGCTAAGGCGGTCACACTGTGACTTGCTGTCTTCCAGAGTGAGGGCTAGGACAGTATTTTGAGCTCTAAGATGTTCTACACGACTATTTAGTCTCTCCGTTTCCACTTCAAATTGCCGCCTTACAGCTGCTTCACCATGGGTCAATTCTTGCAGATCTGCATCTTGTAATTCACTAACTAATGTTTCTGCCACCTTGGTGCTGCATACCTGTTTACAGAAGATAAAGCTATACATGTAAAATTTTTATAGCAGAGCTTTTCTGCTATATTGAAGCACTCTGAGGAGAATAAGATATACATTAATTAAATATGCTAAAAGACCATTAAGAAGCCATAACTTAAGAACTAATTATGAACTTTGTTAGATGAAATGTGAAATGCTTTTTCTTATTTCCTTAGGTGGTTCCAGCCGAACAGCGTACCTCCTTTTTCTCTCACTAACTACGACAGTTGTGCACATTTGTGATGACGTATTGTTTTCTGGCCTGAGCAAATATGTCTTCCATATTAGTAAATTTCTGTTTGAGCAACTTTGAGCTGTTTCAGGAGAAAGCATCAGGCTTTTGTTGTGCGTTTAGCAGAGTACATATTTCCTAAGCTGAAGTATAGATGGCATTATCAAAGGTTTCCAGTATACAGCAAATGATTTTAAAGAAGTTTATTGTTTGTCTACATTATCAAAGGGTTCCTGATAACTTAAGAAAAATTTCTTCTACAGACCGATGATGTCAATAATTATGTGTTGAGGTATGCTGCCTGTGATAGCACGA
Organism: Schistocerca gregaria; assembly: GCF_023897955.1. Classification (NCBI taxonomy): domain Eukaryota; kingdom Metazoa; phylum Arthropoda; class Insecta; order Orthoptera; family Acrididae; genus Schistocerca; species Schistocerca gregaria. The sequence continues at coordinate 763,176,775 of NC_064920.1, forward strand.
AGTGGAGAAGTGTAATTAGTGTAAGAGAGTCCAGTGCCAACAGGAAAGTTTGTCACAGTAGTAAAAGATAATTACACTGGAAATGGAGCATGGATTGACAGTAGATTGTAGATGCAAAGTAGATGGTAGATGCAATCTCTCTCTCTAACTGAAGGATAATTTTGTGAATCATAGAGCAAATCAACAAGCAATCTTTATTGGAGTGCAATTAATGATCCATAAAGTTACTGTAGCCATTAAAACGAATTTAATAAAGTTAGGGTTTTGTGTGCTTGTACATACAGAAAAATTCTCATATGAAAATGCCATCAGCTCCCACCAGATGTTGCAAATGACATGCACCTACATGTAAACACATTGACAGTGTACAGTACTTAAATTCATAAAGAAACAAAAAACATACCACCTGAAACAAAGACCAACCATTTACAGTCAATCTTCTAAGGCGTGTTCCATGATCATTTGCTTTCCAATAAGAATACAAGTGTATAAATTTTGTGACTGCTTTCACATTCTTTCTCCAAACAGAAACAGTTTTAACAAATAGTGTGAGTAGAAATCATGTTCATGAAAACTGACTGTGTTCTGAACATAGGCTTTATACCACTTGTCTATTACCTCTGTTACCAGGAGTATTTCTCCTCAACTGTATCTCCAACAGAGCTAAACCACTAAATCTCTTATTTCTCAGAAACCATTTGGTTGTGGACATAATATATATCAACAAAATTCACTTATTTCTGAGTGTTCTAACGACTTCACCTTGTAGGAAACTGATCATTAGTCATGGCTTCGACCTTAACTTTTTGGAAACACAAGTCCAGTGATCTGAATCCTTTAACAAAATTCGATTCTGACTGACAGACAACTTGTACGCCATTCATCAAAGTTTACGGATTGCAGCATCGCTCTCTCCTCATGGGATCACTGTGCGATAGTGTCATGTACTTGGAGAAACTATCAGCATTGTCTGTCATCTGTCATAATTGAAATAAGTGGTATTTTTCTAAAGTACTAAATTCTGACTAGTGAACTTCTCATCCTGAGGCACAGTCCCAAACAATAACATGGTTATTTTTCCTTGTGAGGTGTTTAGCAGAAAATTAAAAAAAAAAAAAAGAGTAGTACTTGGATAATGCCCAAGTTGTCTGGGATGCTTTATGAAATGGAAATAAGTGAAATAAAGAAAAAGAACAATATGTCTGTAATGAGTACCAAAGCCGAATCCTACTTTATCTCGTACGATCAGTGACCAAGAAATATTCTTGATTATCTTTGATTTTCCATATTGTCAATTGCACTTGTTATACCATGGGAAAAGCATCCTATAATTATAAAGAAACGAAACAAATCATACCAAAACCTTTACATCTTTACTTCTGAAACCACTGTTAAGAGTGTCCTAGAAAGTAATCGTTACAGTAGCACCATTACTGGATTCCATTTGTGAAGAGTCAGAGACTGATTATAGATGTTCATTCTGTTTGATCATATTTTATGTGCATTATCACTACACAAATGTAATGCAGATCTTCCAATTATTTTCAGATATTACTTAGTAGACTGCCTCAGATTTTCACAGAAAGTAAATAATGATTTCTGCATCACAAACAGGTAACTATTTGCAACAGAAAATCTATATTGTAACTGAATAACTTGTCAGGGTTGGGGTTCATAGTCATTCTGTGAATGGCACCTCAGTCACCTTGAACTGTAAAAGTTATTTGATCATACTATTCTAAGTTTGGCCATGTGCCAACTATCGGCAACTATCAAGTAGTATAAATGTGCTTTTTCATATTTTAAAAACACTTTTCACATGTTTCTCCTTTATAAGGAGGAATTTTAAATGTCTTGTTATGAATTGCACTGTGTTTTTTGTTTCCCAACTTCCCAATATTGGTGCTATTTAAGAGTCAGTGAAGGTAAGCACTATTGGATGACATTTATCTTGGCCTTAAGGTCAGCTCTTCTCTTGGTCAGGACAAGTTCTGCAACACAAGGAACTATTTTCATGTATGTGACTGCCGGTGTACACAGCTGATGAAAAGCTCTCAAGTTTCCAGCCAGGTGGCAGTATTATACAACTGCAGTGTTTCAACAAGTGACATACTCATCATCTTCTAGCGAACTATCGTTTTGTCTGTCACAACTTAAATCCTTATTGGATTAAGATGGTAAATCTAAAGCAATACACATGGATGAAGTTAGATATGAATTTAAGCCAAAAGAAACAAAAGAGAAACAAAGTGGACTCTATACCAAATGGTTAAAAATGCCCCTATTCTTCTGCATAAATAATATGTTTTCAGTGAAAGTACACATTTAACACAGCATTATGCAGTGTAAATGACAAAGCACTGCTAAAGTTAGTATAAAATGTGTAGTCACAAAGTAACATACCCCAAGTGAAGCCAACTGAGAACCAGTGATGTGATGGTCCATCTTGCGAAGAACCACACGCTCAGCTACCTTGCAGACAGGGGTATCATCTTGTGGGACAACTGACAGGTTATTTTTTGTACATGCTGTTGGGGAGGATGATAAACATCTGTGCTCAGGTGATCCTTTGGGTTCCATCTCACGCACCTGCAGGATTTCATGTAAATAGAAAAAAAAAAAAATGATCACTGATAAAGCTTGCAATCAATAACAAACATTCTCTCTCTCTCTCTCTCTCTCTCTCTCTCTCTCTCTCTCTTGGCCAGCTTAATATTTAAGAATGGAAAATGTCAAAGTACCTTTAAAACTACTAAAAATAATGTAATCTTCCAAGCTTAAAAAATTTCATTTGCTAATGGGATGTGGTGCTATCACGCTAAAATATCAAAATTATGGAACCTAAAATATTATTTCTTAAATTGATTTTGCAGCAGCTATTTAAAGATGAAGAGGCTTGCACAGGATACAGCACCTGGAGATTTGCATGAAACAAATCTTTGAGCTGAAGGCAACAAAAACAACTACAACATCAACAACAACAAATGGACTTCATGAGAAGAGGAGGTCATTATACACTATTTCGTCTAAAAAACATTTGATTCTGTTCTTTTAATGATTGTGTATGCTTAATGCCTATCAACATGTACTGTGCACTCTAATTCCATTTTTCTTAATTTATAACAGCTTGCATGTAACAGGCAACTACAAAGTGACAGATATTATGAAGAATACACACACACACACACACACACACACACACACACACACACACACACACACACACACCTCACACAAGACTGCAGTCTCAGGCAAACAACTGAAACCACACTACCGAAAGCTACAATTGTAGGGGCTTTTTGTTGTGCCTATCTGCGACTCAGCTTCTCCGCTATATGCTCACAAGGGAACCTCTCCATCGCACCCCCCCTCAGCTCAGATTTAGTTATAAGTTGGCACAGTAGATAGGCCTTGAAAAACTGAACACAGATCAATCAAGAAAACAGGAAGAAGTTGTGTGGAACTATGAAAAAATAAGCAAAATATACAAACTGAGTAGTCCATGCGAAGATAGGCAACATCAAGGATGATCTAAACTCAGGAGCGCTGTGGTCCCGTAGTTAGCATTAACAACTGCGGAACGAGAGGTCCTTGGTTCAAGTCTCCCATCGTGCAAAAAGTTTTTCTTTATTTTTGCAAAGTTATGATCTGTCCATTCGTTCATTGACATCTCTGTTCACTCTAATAAGTTGAGTGTCTGTATTTTGCTATTGCACCGCAGCACCGTGCGGTTAGTAGACGAAAGGACGTGCCTCTCCAATGGGAACCGAAAACATTTGATCGCAAGGTCATAGGTCAACCGATTCCTCCACAGGAAAACACGTCTGATATATTCTATATGACACTGGTGACGGCATGTGCGTCACATATCAGGAATATGTTGTCGGCCCACCTAACTTGCACACTTGGTGAATGGGTAAAGATTCTTCTACCTCGCCCGATTTAGGTTTTCTTGTGGATGTGATAATTACTCCCAAAAAAGTGATGAAAACATAAGAGTTTGTCACATAAACTGCAACAAACGAATCCAACAGTTTCACAGTCGCTCACTTTTCCCTGTGCTCTGGCAAAACATATGTTTCTAACTTTTCAAATTTTTTTGTGTGTAAACCGTCAAATCCTGCCTATGTCCAAGCAAATCTGAACATGTCCTGGAATTTTGGAGAGTGAATTTGATTATGTGTGAGTGCCTGAACTTTGATAATTGTCTGAAAATAAAAAAATAAACTTTTCGCTCGAAGGAAGACTTGAACCAAGGACCTATCGTTCCACAGCTGCTCACGCTAACCACAGGACCATGACGCTCCTGCATTCAGTCAATCCTTGATGTTGCCTATCTTGCATATGGACTACTCAGTTTGTATATTTTTCTTATTTTTTCATAGTTCCACACAACTTCTTCCTGTTTTCTCAATTGATCTTGTGTTCAGTTTTTCAAGGCCTATCTACTGTGGCAACTTATAACTAAATCTGAGGGGGGTGCGATGGGGACGTTCCCTTGTCAGTAGTAACTTTCTTTCTCATAATATAGTTACATTTCTTTGAGTAAATTTTACACTGGCAGAAATATTTAAAGAATGTATTATACACAAAAATAAGCTGCTGATTCATTTTACTTGTTTTCCTACCAGCTTCATTTCCAAAGAAAGCATGTCAGTTCTATAAATTAAAAGAGAATCAGCAAACTTGTCTAACATCCTCTTTTTACTGTTCTGTAAGATACTGCACCAGCCCCTATGTGTATTCTGTTCTTAGGCATGCAATGAGTTAATTGACATTCATAAGCAGCTGGAAATTGCCCTGACTACTGTCAAGCAATTGGAAGCATCTGTGAAAGATGTTGGGAGGGCTGCCAAAGAGTCATGTACCAGTGATACCAAAGGTACCTCAAGTGCTATCCTCTACTGTGGATACTGTCTTTCCTGCAGGAAATACAGGATCTATCACTACTCGCTAATTTGACTGTGTGTGGCATGTCAACGGCAGGTACATGCCTCCTGTGTGTGGGAGACATGAACCACGGAAAACTCAAGGTGTTCCACCCATCTCACTAACCAGCAAGAATCAGAGGCTGTCTTCCAATGAAACCAAAACTGAGCAGTGAGACTCACTTCACCTTTGTGAAATGTGCTGTGTCCTTTGTCAAGAGGAGGCAAAATGCAAAAGGGTCAGGGGTTTATAATCATCAATAATTCAAACAAATGGTTCAAATGGCTCTCAGCACTATGGGACTTAACAGCTATGGTCATCAGTCCCCTAGAACTTAGAACTACTTAAACCTAACTAACCTAAGGACATCACACAACACCCAGTCATCATGAGTAATTCAAACAGATGGTGGATAATAGTACCCCTTATGAGGGCCTCATTCAAAATGTTGAAGAGGCAATTCCAGCAGCCATTAAGGGAACAGGGTGTAACCAATTGCAGTATGTGATGTGTACTAGGACAAACAATGTTATCTGAGCTCCAAGATCACATTTGGATCACTCCAGTGACTGTCAGAGAACGTTGATAATACTGGTGTCCCTCAAGGAGTTTTAATGAAGCTCATAATATGTAGCTTTTCTCCAAGAACAGATTGTTGGTCCTCATTCAGAGTCAAGTGAAAGGCTTGATTCAGAGAATGTGAAGAGTATGTGACAAACTAGGCTGTGGCTTCCTAGACTTGTGCCACAGAGTTGTGAACTGGGAGGATCCTCTAAATGGGTCAGGTGTGCACTACACATCAGAGGTGGCTACCCAGGTAGCTGACTGTGTATGGTGTGCACACGAGGATTTTCTAACTTAGTCAAGTCTCCATCCAGTCCAAATAATGATAGAAGTGGGAGACCTGGAAGTATCAGTATAAGACCCAAAGAAATGCCACCCCCTTCCCTCTCCCACATGTGTGAGTGCTGAAATCCCGATGGTTAACTGCTGAAACATTTGCAACAAAGTATCAGAGTTTAAAGTATTCCTAAAAAACAGTGAAGCTAACAGCAATGAGATTGTTGGGAAAAACTTTAGCATATATTAAAAGAGTAGAAGAAAGGGAAATTGACATCACGTATTTGTTGCAGCAGACAAAAACTCAGATCCAGTCTGACAGAAACTGAAGCTGCATGCAAAACGCAAGACTCTGTATCAGAGTGGGCATAAAACTGTAACTGAATCCTTCTTCTGACCATCAGACTCAGCTTATGATGTATCCCGAAACTTTAGAGAAAAACTCAGTTTACTTGTCCATCACCTGGCAAACAACAGGGATAGCAACAGTTTGTTTGAGGTGGATGTGGCAAGATATTACTAAATGCCTTCTCTGAACACAACCTAGAACAGATGATAAATATTTTAGATCCAATTGCAACTAACAGACAAGACCTCTTACAGGATGTTCACATTGAATTGGTATCAACAGTTGTATGGCATTTGTAGCAACAATGACTAAAAAATTTCAAAGGGCAATCAAAATGCATAGAAAGATTTATATAGTCAGTAACTACATACACATACAATAGTGTCATATCTCAATGAGAAATCTGAAACTTTTATCTCAGGAGAGGAGCTTGTAGAGGAACTTCAAGTCAAGTTTAAAATAACAGTTGACCATGCACTGAATACATATGCAACCAGTAGAACAATACATAATAAGAACTCTACATGGTATATGCTCACTGTAAAGAAAGTTCTAAGGAAACAGAGATCACTGCATAACAGATGTAAGAAAAAACCATTGGGTTAAAGTCAGAGAGATGCTGAATGAAATGTGTTTGACAGTCAAGACAGCAATGCATGAAGCCTTCAGTGATTACGTAGCAAATATTACTGTATGATCTTTTCACAAACTTAAAAAATTTCTAGTCAGTGTAAAGGCAGTTAGTGGTACCAAAGTTAGTGTCCATTCACTGACAGATGAAACAGGGACTGAAATTGAGGTTAGCAGAGCAAAAGGAGAAATGCTTAATCCCATTTTCAAATGTTCATTGTTCCTTTACAAAGGATAACCCAGGACAAATGGTTCAATTTAATCATTGTACCACTGAAAAGATGAATGAAACAGGTAAGTGGTATTGAGAAACAGTTGAAAACTACAGGGCCCAATGGAATCCCTGTTTCGTTTTTTTTTTTTTTTTTTAAAAGGATCCAGTCATTGGAAGAAGCCTTAAGTCATATCCATCTACAAGTAGGGTAGCAGATTATCCCTGCCATTGATTTGCTGTAGAATCTTGGAACACAAACTGAGCTCAAGCTTAATGAGGTACTTCAAACAGAATAGCCTCTACCATGCCAATCAACATGGATTCTGAAAAGATTGCTCACGTGAAACCCAAATTGCACTTTTCACACATGACATAGTGAAAGCATCAGATCACAGCAGTCAGGTAGATAAAGTATTTTTTGTTTGCAAACACCTTCTATTTTTCATGTTCATAACATAACTTGAAAAAAAGTTATGAACATCAAATAAATAAACACCACCTTTATATTGATTTTAAACAAGCCTATGATAGCATCTCAAGAGTGGCACTGCAGAATCTAATGGAAGAGGCTGGAATATCTTATAAGCTCATTAAACTTACTATGATGTAAGTGAAACCAACTGTAAAGTAAAAATACAGGGCAAAATCATCAGAGAAGTGGAAGGGAAGGAAGGACTGAGACAGGGTGACAATATCTCCTCACTTGCTATTCAAAAAGTCATAAGTCAGATAGAGTTAAATACAGGAGGAGCCATATTTTACTGTTCACTGCAGTACTTAGCCTAGGCAAACAATGTGGCACTTCTTGCACAAAACACAGCTGTGCTGGCCGATGCCTATCAACAACTGGAGAGAGGTAGAAGGGAACATGGCCTGGTAGTCATTGCCGAAAAGACCAAATATATGGCAATGGACAACCAACGAAACCCATCAAATCTCAGGATAGTTGACAAGGAGTTCGAGAGGGTGAGAGATTTCAAGTACCTCGGATAGACTATCACAGAGACGAATGACATCAGCATCAAGATGAAAGCTAGAATAGCAGCAAGCAACAGATGCGGCTTTGCCACACTGCCCATGCTTAGGAACTCGCTTCTATCAAGAAAATCTAAAATCCTCATTTACAAAACAATTATAAGACTGGTTATTATGTATGGTGCTGAGACATAGACCATGACTGCAAATGAGGAAAGAATCCTTAGTATTTGGGAGAGAAAGGTTCTGCATAAAATATATGGCCCCATATATGGTCAAGAAGGTTGGCGCATCCTTGAGAAAGCACAACTAAAACAACTTTTTGAACAACCTGACATTGTCACTACCATTACAATAAGTAGACTGTGGTGGGACCGACACATGGTCAAAATGGAAGAAGACAGAACCTGTAAGAAGATTTTTGATGGCAAGGCTGAAGACACATGATGGAAGGGCATCCCAGAAAGAAATGGGTGCACAGAACTAAAGAAGACACGAAAAAGCTGGGTATCAGAGGATGGAGACAGAAAGCAGAATGGCAGGATATTGTGATGCAGGCCAAGCAGGCCAAGGCCCTTCAAGGGCTGTAGAGCTGAGGAGTAAGTAAATAAGTAAATGACATCTATGATTTTTATCAAAACTACAGTCATATGGGGTACCAAGAGAAATTTGTAATGGGATTGAAGTTTTTTTAAGGGAAGACACAGCAAATTATCTTGGATGAAATGTCATCAACAGATTTAGAAGTACCTTCAGATGTGCCACTGGGATGTGTGTTGCGACCTTTGCTATTCATGTTGTATATTAATGACCTTGAAGAGAATATTAATATTAACCTCAAACTTTTGACAGATGACACAGTTATCTATAATGAAGTATTGTCTGAAAAAAGTTGCACAAATATTCAGTCAGATCTTGATAAGATTTCAAAGTGGTGCAAAGATTGGCTACTTGCTTTAAATGCTCAGAAATGTAAAATTGCGCACATCAAAAAGAGGTTGTATGCTGTGACTACAAAATCAATGAGTCACACATGGAATTGATCAACTCATACAAATACCAGGGTATAAGACAAATCTGAAGGGACCAAAAAATCAGGAGTTTGTGTTAAAAAAATTTGTGTTAAGTGCAAAACACAGATTTTAATAAGTATGCATGCACAGCAGTACAGGAATGTGTAATACACTACACTATCAATCACATTATTGTAGACTTATAACACTATAAAGTGATTGTAAAATTACAAGTACTCACAAATTATGTACGTTACTTTCTTGGAAAAAATTCGATCATGGTTCGCTGATGTTTGTGGGAACAATAATATTTTGTAATTTCACAACCAATTGTAATGATAGCATCCATAAACTCAGCAGTGACGCTGGATGTTGAAGTGAACCATTCTAAACAGTCCAAGGCTGTAAACATCTCCTGATGAGTAGGTGGAATGGTACCTGTATTCTCGTCCTCTTCACTTTCTTCTGATGGCCCTTCTTGCACCTCGTTCACAGCTTTTGGCACATCCGATTCCAGAAGCACATATGGCAACATCGTCATCTACACTAATGAATTCTTCGAAACTAGTCCCGGGGTTTGCAATGTCCTGCAGAACTGTCCATTCATCAGGTGAAGTGGCATCTTCTAACTTGTGGACATCTTCAGTGTTACTACAGGGTGTTTCAAAAATGACCGGTATATTTGAAACGGCAATAAAAACTAAACGAGCAGCGATAGAAATACATCGTTTGTTGCAATATGCTTGGGACAACAGTACATTTTCAGGCGGACAAACTTTCGAAATTACAGTAGTTACAATTTTCAACAACAGATGGCGCTGCAAGTGATGTGAAAGATATAGAAGACAATGCAGTCTGTGGGTGCGCTATTCTGTACGTCGTCTTCCTGCTGTAAAATTGTGCTGTTCACAACGTGCAAGTGTGCTGTAGACAACATGGTTTATTCCTTAGAACAGAGGATTTTTCTGGTGTTGGAATTCCACCGCCTAGAACACAGTGTTGTTGCAACAAGACGAAGTTTTCAACGGAGGTTTAATGTAACCAAAGGACCGAAAAGCGATACAATAAAGGATCTGTTTGAAAAATTTTAACGGACTGGGAACGTGACGGATGAACGTGCTTGAGAGGTAGGGCGACCACGTACGGCAACCACAGAGGGCAACGTGCAGCTAGTGCAGCAGGTGATGCAACAGCGGCCTTGGGTTTCCGTTCACTGTGTTGCAGCTGCGGTCCAAATGACGCCAACATCCACGTATCGTCTCATGCGCCAGAGTTTACACCTCTATCCATACAAAATTCAAACGCGGCAACCCCTCAGCGCCGCTACCGTTGCTGCAGGAGAGACATTCGCTAATGATATAGTGCACAGGATTGATGACGGCGATATGCATGTGGGCAGCATTTGGTTTACTGACGAAGCTTATTTTTACCTGGATGGCTTCATCAATAAACAGAACAGGCGCATATGGGGAACCGAAAAGTCCCATGTTGCAGTCCCATCGTCCCTGTATCCTCAAAACGTACTGGTCTGGGCCGCCATTTCTTCCAAAGGAATCATTGGCCCATTTTTCAGATCCGAAACGATTACTGCATCACGCTATCTGGACATTCTTCGTGAATTTGTGGCGGTACAAACTGCCTTAGATGACACTGCGAACACCTCGTGGTTTATGCAAGATGGTGCCCGGCCACATCGCACGGCCGACGTCTTTAATTTCCTGAATGAATATTTCGATGATCGTGTGATTGCTTTGGGCTATCCGAAACATACAGGAGGCGGCGTGGATTGGCCTCCCTATTCGCCAGACATGAATCCCTGTGACTTCTTTCTGTGGGGACACTTGAAAGATCAGGTGTACCGCCAGAATCCAGAAACAATTGAACAGCTGAAGCAGTACATCTCATCTGCATGTGAAGCCATTCCGCCAGACATGTTGTCAAAGGTTTCGGGTAATTTCATTCAGAGACTACGCCATAATATTGCTACGCATGGCGGATATGTGGAAAATATCGTACTATAGAGTTTCCCAGACCGCTGCATCATCTGTTGTTGACAATTGTAACTACTGTAATTTAGAAAGTTTGTCTGCCTGAAAATGTACTGTTGTCCCAAGCATATTGCAACAAACGGTGTATTTCTATCGCTGCTCGTTTAGTTTGTATTGCCGTTTCAAATATACTGGTCATTTTTGAAACACCCTGTATGTCTCCAAGCTCTGTTAAAGCACTTCCCTATATGATGTGGCGATAGTTCCAGGCTGCTGCGATGGCCTTTATTGTGTCAAGCAGATTCCAATTTGGGGTTGCACTATTGTTTTCAGCAGCACGAATTGCAACTTGTGCAAGTCGCTTATGATAAGCTCTCTTTATGAGAGAGATTATGCCTCGGTCCAAAGGGTGAAGGCGGTTTGTGGCATTGAGAGGAAAAAACTGAACCTTTATGTTGGATACCTTCAGATCATGAACGTTATGGGCAGTACATCCGTCCAATGTAAAAAGAACATGTCTATTTTGAGCAAACATTTTACTGTTGAAATGAAGAAGCCACTTACAAAATGATGTGCCATCGATCCAAGCTTTCTTGTTCTGAGAATAGATGCAAGGTAAAGTGTCCATATTTATGTTTTTAAAACAACGTGGTTTCTCGGATTTACCGATAACCCAGGGACGAAACTTCTCACTGCCATCAGCATTACAGCACAGTACAACAGTCACACATTGTTTGCTTCGTGCTCCACCGTGACACTTATCACCTTTTATCCCCAGGGTGTGATTTGGAAAAAGATTCTAGAAAAATCCAGTTTCATCCATGTTAAACACATCACATGAGGCATACTTTTCCCTCACTCAGTCATGCAACCAGCTGTTCGCACTTTCTTCATCAACTTTATTTGCTTCACTTGGTACAGATGAAACTGAATGTCTCTTTTGGAACCAATACAACCAACCAGCAGAACAACGGAAGTCTTCAATGCCCATATCTTTAGCAATATTATTTGCTTTTGACTGAATAACAGCGCCAGTTAAAGGTATGTTAGATGCACACATATGATTGAACCACTCTAGCAGTAATGTCTCAATGTCTTCATACTTGGCAGTACGAAGTCGTTTAGATTTGTTTCCAGAAACTGATGCCGCATCATTAATAATTTTTTCTCAATTCTTAATAATCGTAGATAAAGTAGATTCAGGTATTCCAAACTGCTCTGCAATTGCTGTTTTCTTGGTACCTCGGTCCACTTCATCTAGATCTTAAGCTTTAACTGTACATTTAGAGCTGTCTGTTTCCTCTTTGCCATTTTCGCATGCTACGGTACCGGTTGTAACTGTAGTTTTTATTCAGCATTCCAACTCAATATGGCTACGACTAACAGAACACCTGTCAAATCTAGCACTGAGTACGTTCCTAAATGCTGCTGCACACATTATTGAATGTCTTACAATGTACAGCATACGCTGATTGTTGAGGTGATAATCGCGGCTACTGACCTACAATACGTTAAAATTGGGCCAACAATAAGCATAATTAGCTTTGTAGCTGCATTTTCTACATTCATTTTGGAAAAAAAATTACGCTTTAGAATACTCTAAGGTCGGAAGTTTGTGTTACAGTGAAATTTAATTACACTAGGAACTGAAACAGAGTTCGTAATTTGCCTTAACCGAAATTGTTAACTGATAATACATACCATAAGAACCAATATATTCCTGGTGGGACCAATATTTTTTCGCGTTAATCTCAAGTTCATCGTATGCAAGTTCGCTCTAACGAGGTTATACTGTATATAAAATGGAATGATTACATAGGCTCAGTCATAGGTAAAGCAGGTGGTAGACTTCGATTTATTGGTAAAATATTAGGGAAATACAACCAGAAGGGGATTACCTACTTCATGTAACCCATCCAAAGAATATTATTGCTCAAGTGATTGGATTCCATGTCAAATATGACTAACAGGGGATGTGGAGATACACAGAGAAGGGCTGCACAAATGGTCACAGATTTGTTGACCAATGGGGAAGCTTCACACAGATGCTGAAGAAACTGAATTGGCAGACTCTTTAAGACAGACATATACTATCCTGCATTCATTCTGATGTATCACCCATTTTGCTCCATGTCCTGTACAGAACTGTCATCATTAGTGATATGCAACACCACACATTTTCATCCTGTACAGCAACTAAAACTTCATTTTTTCATCTGCCTCAAAATAAAATGGTTTAAGTATTTAATAATACTGGTTTTTAGTGACTCATACCTCTAAACGAAAACCTTTTTTGTGTCTGCATAGGGAGGGATGCTTTCATTTCATGGTAGAATACACTTTCATGTTATTTACATGATATGCCATAACTGGGGACCACAGCTGCAATAATAATGTAATGTGATCAAATGTGTGCCAGTTGGCCTTTTTACCTCAGGAGGAGGACTTACTACTGCCACTTGACACATATGGAAGTACATGACCTGTTCTAGCTTTCAGAATTGATGGTCCCTTTCTTAAGGAGGAGAGAGCTTAAAGTCATGTGAGTAACTGCAAAAGGATTGACTTGAAAACATGAGCTGGAATTTTACGAAAATTATGGGTCACACCAATTTACTTATGCTGCACAGTCAAATGTAAAACATGAAATAATTGCACACATTTTTATGTTAAGCTGGGACCCAAATTTGGACCCACACCTCTCACAAGAACACTATGGCAGTGAGCTATTTATGTATGCCTCAACTTACAGTTTCAGTCTGTGAGTACCTCTCTCCTGAAACTTCCAAGTCACTCTGTGAGGATCATATCAGCAAGGTTCTGGATAAAGTACCAGTCTGACAGAGGAAGCTTCATCACAGTATACAATCTGTTAAATAGCAAGAACCATTTGTGAATGGAAAAGTACACTTATTTCTGTAAATCAAAGAAAAATAATAAAAATGACAATTATGAAGAGCTCCTGTGTCAAATGTAATCCAATAGCTTAAAATGGATGTTTCAGTTTAGTATATCAAATTTAATACCAATAGAAAGTATGTTTATCTCAAGCAGCATCACATAGATTATAGGGTATATGCTGCTATTAATGATGGGAGTATATAAACTCCACAAGAAGGAAATAAAACTATCACCGGCAGTCTGCATATGGCAGTTTTTTTACAGCTGTACTGTGGTAACAACTTGGGTGTCATTTGCTTTATTTTTATTTCTGCTTTTCAAAGAGAGTGTAACTATGAGTACAACTAAAAAAAAAAATCCACAATCATGCCCAGAGAACTGTGTCATACGATGCAGTTGGTGTATCATCCTCTGCCTTATGGCGTCATTTGGATGCTGTATGGTGTAGCATGGGGTCAAGCGCACCCCTCACCCAGACTTTGCTTTCCAGACCATGGAGTCACTACTTCCCAGTCAAGCAGCTCCTCATTTGGCACCAAGAGGCTGAGTGCACTCTGTTACAGTTCCCTTACCGAGAAATAACCCCTGGCACTATTGGGAACTGAACCCAGGTCCTCTGCACGGCAGTCAGATGCAATGAGTACTCATCTTTGGAAGTGGGTGATGGTCAGGAGTTTGAGACAATAAAAGAACTTGCAAATGCCAGAAAACTGCATATCACTATAAATTCCACACCCATGTGTTGGTATATGGTGGCAGTACATGTGAGGTCAGAAGAAAGCTGATACCCAGTATTCCCATGGTCAATGATTACTGGACATAGCGAGTGAAAGGCAGTATGTGTGCTACAAAAGAGTGCCGAACTAGACAAGTGCACAGCTTTGTGGTTTTTGGGAATAAAGAATGTGTCCAAAGATGATATTCATCACAAAATATGCACTGTATAAGCTGCAAACTATATTTCATAGAAAGGTGTGTTCAACTAGATACTGAAATTCAACAAATGACGAGAATGAATCACACACAAGATGTGCCCTGGTTGCCCTGTGGAGTTTTTCCACTGATGCCACAGTGCAGTGTGTGGAGGAAATGATCCATGGACATCTTTGTGTACAACTGTCAACATGGAACATGCCTATGTTGGTTGGCATGAGACTATACACAACCTTCTTAATAAGCAGTTGAATTTTCATACAATTGTGCATGTTGGGTGCCCCATCTGTTGACTGCAGAGCACAAATGGAACAGAATAGCTTATCTATCCAGAATGTCATGTGTGGATGTCATACTGCTGGAATTGAAGCCTTATGGTGAGACTGTTCATGCAGCATCCTACTGTACCATTCTGTTGGAACTGTGTAAGGCATTACACCGCAAATGACCTGACTCCTGACAGCCTACATAATTTTTCTAGATGACAATTTACATCATAACACAGCATGACAAGTGCAGGAACTATTGCAAATATTTCATTGGTAACACGTAGAACATCCATCATACATCTCCAACTTAGCCCCCAGTAATTTTCATCTTTTGGGTCCCTTACAAACTATCAAGGTGGGCAGCACTTAGAAGAAACTGAGGCACTTGTGTGTTGGACGTGACAGCTGCCACAAGAATGTTTTGCTGCAGGCTTTCAGGCTACCGTTAGTGACTGAGTGATTGTTAAAATTAAAAGGGAGAATAAGTTGAAAAGTGAAATAAATTTCTGGTCGTTCCTCACAGACACCTATCATTACCCATTTTTGGGTTTACAAACTCATAGTCCTAAAACAATTTGCTCTTTTACATAAAATGCAGACTGGTAATAGCAAGAATAGTGGTCCCAAATTAGCATATTGCAATATTTTGTTTAGGGACATTTTTAACAGTGACAGTAAAATACAAATAATAACCAGTACAGCAGTTACTGCGTAGACTGCTGCATGGTGATAGCAGGCAGCACATACAGTTGCGGCACATGAGATGGTGTAAGTCAAGCAACAAATACGTGGCAAACATAGGCTCTAGTAAAATATTCTTTGGGGGGAGGGGGAGGGGGGCGGTAGGGGCATGGCCCCTTATTGGACCCACATCTGCCTTAAATAGACCCTGCATGCCAGAAGAGGCTGCTGTGCAGGGCACACCCACTCACCTTCTTGCGCAGGCGGTCGCGGTCAGCGCGTAGTGTGGCGATGCTGGCTCGTGCCTGTTGCAGCTCGTGACCTTGCCGTTCGAGACGCTCTCGAAGCGCAGCAGCTTCTGCACGCTGCTGCGCCAGCTCCTCAGCCAGCCCGGCCAGCTGCAGGCTGCGACATGATGTGCCCGCCTCACGGCTCAGCAGGCCTTCCCCCTCCATCTCTGTCTGCTGCTGCTGTTGCTGCTGCAGCTGCTGGACTGCTGAATGCTCAGGCTCTGCCAGAGGTGTTGTGTCTGGCTCACCAGAGGTACAGTCCTCTTCATCTGGTGGATCTGGTACGATGCACACTTCCTCGTCAGGCTCCTCTTCCTGCACAAAATTCATTAAAACCATTTGCAGAAGGACTCACAGACAACAATCTGAATTAGAAGAAACATAAGCTCACAGACCACACTGATCACTCTGTAGTGCTGTACATGAAGTAAGATTGGTACCAGGCAGTCATGATCTTACACTCCTGATGTAAATCAATGTAGTGAAGTGGTGTATGTGTGTCAGTTAGTTGTAAGGAATCAGTGCAGTAAGATGATTTGATATTGAGAAGTGACAGAATGGCAGAAATGAGCACCACACCCATGGCCTTAGCATGAATGAAGTTGACTGATTTGATGGTGTACCAGCATGAATTATTCAATAAATATACAAGGAATGGTACAGCACTTGCAGCTATTTTACACAGCATAAGAACAATGGTTGTAAAGGTATTCTAACTAACAGGGAATCTAACCCCAACAGGAATTTCTGTCAGTTAATGCAGATCCATGTCAATTAGTTTCTGAGTGAAAACTGCAAAAGGCCACTGCTCATTGGGACGCCTAGTGCTGCACATCTTCAATGAGCCAAAAAATACAGAAATTAGAGAGTAGGTGAATGGAGATGTGTAGTGTGGTCCAAGTCACAATTGTCTTTTCCAAACAATGTGAGGCATTTAGTGGACTGATGGCACAATGAGATGTTTGATCTGTAGTGTGTGCAGTTTAGGCTGGAGTTTATTCAGTTACGTTTTTCTTACCATGATTTTGTGTACAGTGACTCACATTATGGTGAACATGAAATAGGATGTTTATTTCAACATTATCATTTTTTATGATCTTTTTATCATTCTTTATGATGAGTACACAGTGAACACTCCCAGGATGACTACACAGCCATGTAGACAAGGCTGCATGCATATGTTTGTAGTTTGATGAGAATTCATGCACCTTTAGCCCCTCAACTTGCCTGCTAGACCGCCCTATCTTAATCCCAAAGAAAATGTCTGGGACTACTTGGGACAGACGGTGGAATGTAACAATCAACATCAATGCATAAAATGTCTGAGGGTAGAAACCACTATTTTTTCCAAAATAACTCTCAGTTTAATTTCTTACAACTCTTTACAGAAATTCTCTAAAATCTAAGTGACATGAACAAGAAATAAATCTGAAGTATAATGAACAAGAGATTATTAACTTTACTACTGGTCTCAGACGCCAAAAATTCACAATAAACTTCATCATAAAATACAATCTTCATGGTGAAGCAATTTATTTTTCTTCCAATGACACATTTTACTGCTGGACAAGAAGGAGCGGTGGGTTATTTGAGATTGTGGCCCAATGTAGTACTCTTTCTTTCAACCTAATCTCAGGGAAATGGAAACATAATAATCTGTTTCCAATTGGGAATATCTGGGAAAGTATTTTCAGTATCAGCTTTGCATCCAAGATAAACACTCCAAAAATATTTATGTGCAAAAGTCAGATCATGTTTGTTTGCCACTGTGCAGTGAATCTGCCTTGGAGCAAAAGTGGAAAATACACAAATGTAGCGATGTTCAGTCCAATATTCCAATGTAAGTTTCTGGATGTATGTAGACTGAGGCTATAGCTGAAATCACAACCAATGGTAGTTAAGTTTAGGTTTGTTCTGTGCATCTATGGCATGCATTCTCCTAGCCAATGAGAGTTCAGCAGTGTTCTCAGTGCTCTGACATGAGTGTCACAGGCAATGCTAGCATTAAATATGATCACAGCAAGTCATTTAGTAAAGTTTTCTTCCATTTGTTGCCAGTTGTTATTAGAGGTAAATGGCAAATTTTACATTTTTCTCTCCTCTGCTCCTCTCCTTTCCACTCCCCCCCCCCTACACCCCCCTCCCCCTCCCAGATAGTGCTCATATGTTTGTGAGGTGTTCCTGCTCTTCCTGACGAAGCAACTGCCAGTTGCGAAAGCTCGTAATTCTGTGTGTGTGTTTGTGTGTTGTGTCTGTGTATGTGCGGATGGATATGTGTGTGTGTGTGTGTGTGTGTGTGTGTGTGTGTGTGTGTGTGTGTGTGTGTGCGCGCGAGTGTACACCTGTCCTTTTTTTCCCCTTATATATATATATATATATAAGGGGAAAAAAAGGACAGGTGTACACTCGCGCGCACACACACACACACACACACACACACACACACACACACACACACACACACACATATCCATCCGCACATACACAGACACAACACACAAACACACACACAGAATTACGAGCTTTCGCAACTGGCAGTTGCTTCGTCAGGAAGGAAGGAAGGAGAGGGAAAAATGAAAGGATGTGGGTTTTAAGGGAGAGGGTAAGGAGTCATTCTCACAGTCTGTGTATGTGCGGATGGATATGTGTGTGTGTGTGTGTGTGTGTGTGTGTGTGTGTGTGTGTGTGTGTGCGCGAGTGTACACCTGTCCTTTTTTTCCCCTAAGGGAAGTCTTTCCGCTCCCGGGATTGGAATGACTCCTTACCCTCTCCCTTAAAACCCACATCCTTTCATTTTTCCCTCTCCTTCCTTCCTTCCTGACGAAGCAACTGCCAGTTGCGAAAGCTCGTAATTCTGTATGTGTGTTTGTGTGTTTTGTTCATGTGCCTGTCTGCCGGCGCTTTCCCGCTTGGTAAGTCTTGGAATCTTTGTTTTTAATATATTTTTCCCATGTGGAAGTTTCTTTCTGTTTTATATATATATATAAACAAAGATGATGTGACTTACCCAACGAAAGCGCTGGCAGGTCGATAGACACACAAACAAACACAAACACACACACAAAATTCATGCTTTCACAACCAACGGTTGCTTCGTCAGGAAAGAGGGAAAGACGAAAGGATGTGGGTTTTAAGGGAGAGGGTAAGGAGTCATTCCAATCCCGGGAGCAGAAAGACTTGCCTTAGGGGGAAAGGCCTTTAAATATGTCTGCTTGTGTCTGTATATGTGTGGATGGATATGTGTGTGTGTGTGCGAGTGTATACCTGTCCTTTTTTCCCCCTAAGGTAATAATCTTTTCAATGGAGTAAGCAGCAATCTATCCTTTTCATAATATAGTTGATTTCCAATCAGGAATTTCTATAGTTACATTGAAATGTGTATTACTTACAGCACACGGAAACATGGCAAAAGCATTAACACATTTTTCGATGAAGGGCATGACCTACTGAAAGCTATAATTTCTGTAGCACTGGATGTAATAATGGCATTAGCTCTACATCAAATTGCTTTCTGTGGCCATAGGAAATCTGAAAAAGGGGAACAGATGCACAGTTTCTTAAATATAATAGACCTCCTCACCAGATATTATCCTCTTCTGTGGGAACATCTTTCAAATGAAATGATTAAAACAAAATATTTGAGCACACAAATTTAAAATAAGATGATGCAACTATTAAATAGTTGGCATTTAGATTTAAGCAAACCAGATAGAAATGACTTTGAAACAAAGGGATTGTCTGTAGGATTTTTAGGAGCCATGATGCTGAGAGTATTGAAAAAGGAATAATAACTGATTTAGAGAAGATGAACACACAACTGGGTAGGTGCAGAGGTCAAGGATACACTGGTGCTACATATGGTATGTATATCAATGTCAAACACTTAGGTCTGCAATCAAGAATTGTCACCAGTCCCAAATGCTGAGTTTATACATCATTCAACACATAGTTTAAATTTGGTACTAAATGATTTTGTCATGAAAACAGTTTTCTGAGAAACAATTTTATGAGAAAATGGTGGTTCAGTGGTAACAAATAAATGAAACTGTTGCAGCTGACAGATGTGTTACAATGACTCTGAAGAAACTGTGCCCAACTAGATGGCCTTTCAGGTTTTATTCGTTGTTATTAATCAAACTGTATTTCTTTGGAAAATATTAACCTAGTTTCCAAACTACTGCAGCCCATAATGCTGATACTGCAAGAAAAATCTAATTATCTTTAGAAACAATTTCGAGGTGGTTGTTAAGAAGTGGAAGTACTAGTGAAAGTTTGGAGCAATGGTCCGAAGCTGACCAAAAAAAGTACCCATAAAGAGGAGAAATATTTTTATGAACTTTCTGAAGAACATAGAACTGTGGATAAACTAAAGTATTTACAAGTCACAGATTTCAGTGCTTCCATTGATATTATAATTCATCATTTTACCAGCCTACAGAATGTTAATGATTGTAAGTCTTTCTTACATCCAGTTCATCTTTTTAAGGTAGGAAATAAAGATATTCAGAAAATAGCGGAAAACCTTGTTAGAAAGTATGAATCATATTTTACCACAAATCTTTCACATGAAAATATTGGTCTAATAACACATATGTTGAAAGAATTTGGAAAGAAAGAGAACTTTTTGTCAATTAAAAATTTTACAAAATTTTTGTTTATAGAAAACACATTTCTTGTGTGTAGTATCCCTGATCTGTGCACAACTCTTCAGCTGTACTTGACTCAACCATTTAACTTCTGCTATAGCAGAAACAAATTATTTCTAAATTAAAATTAATCATAATGTATCTTAGAAACTCAGTGTCTGAGTCCAGATCACATTTTTAGCAGTTCTAAGTACTAAACATGAAATGTCATTCTCTTAACACGGAAGTCAATGTCTTAACATTTTTGAGTGCTAAGTGTACGAGAACTGGAAAGTTGTCTTTGCTTTAGCATATAGAATCACTCCACAAAACTGTGGGTAGTGCACTTTACTTTTGACATGTATTGTGGTGTGTGAATGTCTAATATCTTTACATTTATTCTTTGAGATCTATCAGTAAATATGATTTCAAAAATTTATTTGCAGTGCGGGGGGGGGGGGGTCTCAAAACTTTAGTTACACCACTGGGTTATGCATGCTTAAAAACTGCAGTAGCAGCCACCATTGGTGTATTGTCACTATTGTTGTTACTACCAGTACTGAAGTAAAATCATGACAAAAGCCAAAAACATTAAGAAAAAAAAAGAAATGTTTGGGTGAAGAAATAGGTAAAAAGGCTTACATATTTAATCTATAAAAGGACTCTATTTAGTAAACCAAAACAATAGAACTTTGTTCAGGGTAAAAATTTTTTGAAAATGTCTATTGCACAAATATTCAAAAACAGGATACAGAAATGTGGAAAGCTGTATCACCAAGAAATCAAATTTTAATTATTACTCAAATTTTGCAAACAGTACGTATCACTTTTATTACAAACTAGCTGAGTATCTGATGTTGTCCAGGTATGTATTTATTCCAGCCTTCTTTCAGTTCAGCTTCTCCTTCCCCCTCTTTCTATCAATTTCATTCTCCTCTCCCCTCTTCCTGTTCATCTGCTCATCCCTCTCCTGTCCTTGTCCTCGTCACCTATCTCTGTCCATCTCCCCTTCCCACCTCTTTATCCGTCTCCTCCTCCTCCTCCTCCTCCTCCTCCTCTCTCTTCCATCTCACCTGCCTCTTTATCTATCTCTTCTCCCCCCTCCCCCTCCCTCTCTGTCCATTTCCTTCTCTTTCTCTGTCCATGTCTTTTCCTCTTCTCTCTCTTTCTATCTCCTCCTCTTCCTTTCTGTCGATTTACTCCTTCTCTCTCTCTGTCCAACTCCTCCCTCCTATCTGTGACCATTTCCTCCTCCCTCTTTCTGTCTGTCCATGGTCTCCTTCCCCTTCCCTCTCCACATTATTACTACCACCACAATAGGACATTAATTTAACACATTTCACATGTGTTAATCCACAAAGCTCACAGAACAAAAAAATTAGTCATCACAGTGTGTACACACAGATGAATCGTTAAGTCTTTATAGATGTGCAGTGATCCAGTCACTTGCTCAACAGCATGTGCACTGCCTCTATGTGAGCATAAGGCAGTAGCAAGCAGTGAGACATTTATGTAACAAGCAGACATTGCACACAGAGATGGATACATGTAAGTGCATGACAGACTGACAATAAGGGGCAGACAGGTTTTCGCCATGCCCATGGCCATATGGTTTGTGAAGTTTCTGGTTTTGTTGGTGTTTTGTGACAGACTATTCAACATGTCTATAAGCAGTGGTGTAACACACATAACAATGAAACATGATGTCAGAATTGTGACAGGAAAAGATCTTGCCTGAGAGGGATTGGATATGCATTTCATGGCTTGTGAATAAAGCTCACTTCCAACCCTAAAAGGAATTGCTGTATGCAATAAATGAAGGTTATCCAGACCTATTAGCGAGAGAATATTGTGGCAGGAACTGCAGGTAATGATCAAGTAGGGTTGGTCATCATGAAAGAAACCACTACTCACACAGGCAAATAAAGATGACAACAGCAATGTTGATTGGGCTGGAAGAATGCATGACAGGTTTTCTGAACACTCCCCCACCCTACTGCAACTCATTTTTTTAAAATTTCTTTGCAACATGATCAATTACATGTGGTGTGTGTGTGTGTGTGTGTGTGTGTGTGTGTGTGTGTGTGAGAGAGAGAGAGAGAGAGAGAGAGAGAGAGAGAGAGAGAGAGAGAGAGAGAGAGAGTTAGTGTAATGTTTGTGCTGTATGATGATGACAGGAGAAAGGAGAGGATGAAACTGTATGCCAGCACATAGCCTACTCTTTGCAAATAGCACCAAGGGGGCTGCCACGCTTTAGATCCCCATCCAACAGATGGATCAGCATCAACGGTGTCACATGCCCTCCATTCATGAGATACTGCAGAGAGGTTAAGTATTGAAACCAGGACACTGGCGCAAAGTCTGGTGATCAGGAACTTAGCGCTACCACCTCTCCTATCCTTGGCGGCCAAATACAGGCAGTGAAATTTTTGTTTTTTGTTTTTTCATCACTAGGATTCAAACCAGGGTACTTCAGCATTGAGTGCAACTGCACTAGTGTGTGTCAGCAACTGCATCCATGGAGGCAGATATTACATTTTAACTGGCATGACTTGAGCCCCCACAAAAAATCTTTGGGACATTTGAAATCGGAAACCCACATTTTGGTGAAATTATACAAGCAGATCCCCAGCAAGGGCTTAACCTGGATGTGATGTATCTGTACAACCTTGTGGACACACTCCCTAACTGAATCCAGACAGTTATCAAGCCCAGAGGCGAAATTATACAGCATTAAACGATGCTTGTAATGATTTCTCTAGGGATGAGGAATTTTTTGTCCGGTGAGCTTACTTTATCTCTAGCAAATTTTGCTTAACAATTTCATTCTCACGCACTTCAACATCTGTGATATCATATCTCCTGAACAATGAGCCGTAAAATGATATAATTTTGCAAATACATCCAGTGTTATATATGTGAATACTCTCTACAAAATGTGTTGCAAATAGAGTTAGTAGTAAAGATGTAATAAATGCAGTTTTACTGCATGAACAGTGAAAATGTAAAAAACGATATACATTTCTTTCCTTTCATTATTGTGTGTGTGGTGCTCGTGAGGAAAATTGTTTTAAATGTGTAAAGTTGGGTGCAAGCCACTAGTGTGCTCATTCTCAAATACTGGATGAATATACTGTGGCTATTTGCACATCGTGAGCTACGCTTATTTTTCAAGCTCACCCCCATGCCTTTGAGAGGTAGGTGGTTTTCATACCCACAGTGGTTCTTTCCAGATAGGTTAGTGGAACATATCCCAAGTTTGGTTGAATTTGATACAGTGTTTTAGGCGGAGATGTGGAAACTACATACCACTTTTATGATATGGATGGATGTACGGATATGGATGTATGGGTGTAGCTCATTTATATTTGTGTTAACATTACAAATGTAGCTCAAATTTAAAGTCGTCTGTGCTGCCATTCCACTTCCCTTTCTGGCGAAGCAAAGTAATTGGTAAATTCATTTCGAACTTCCTTGATTGACAGTGGCCAATTATATACGTTTAAGGGGTTCCCGTGGTACCTTTGTTTTGGCTTATCTGTCTTTGCATCATCTGTTTTTTGTTACTGACATTTTCGGCAGATATTAGCAGCAAGAATGCAACAAACTATTCCCACTAACTTGCGAAACATACTTGTGCAAGTCGACGAAACTTGAAGAGGTCGACTTGCTGGGGGTGTCTCCATGTCATAGAATTTGGAAAAATAGCTTCAGAGCAACTTGTGGAAGATTACTGGCCAGTGGACGCACGCTTTAAGAGAAGAAGCAGGCCTGCGGGAGACAACTCACATTATCTGCTTGGTGCTCGTTGTCTGAGTTGCTGGAGTCGGGGTCTCCGATCGTGCGGTCGGGATCTTGCAGCTCCGAGTCGTCCACCAGGTTCGTGGTCGAGCCCTCTGCGTCGCGAGACAGGTCTTGGTCCTCATTCTCGTTTTCTGTTCCAATGGAAATATCATTAGATACAAGACAGAAACCTACGACCTGTTCTAATACGATCACTCTTGTCCTTACCCGAGATGACATCTTCTTCTTCCCGTATCACTAGTGACCTCTGCCTCTCGATCTTCCGCGTCAGCTCTGCGATGACTGAATGGAGCTCTGTCAGCCTTTCTTCGTACCTCTGGGCCTGGAGTTCAGCTCTCTCCTCTGTCTCGGCTACCAAACGCAGCTTCTCCAGCTGTCAAACGAAACAAACAAAACCATTATCAGAAAGGTCAACACATTGTTTTAAACTGTCACTATGTGCACGTTGTTCACTAATACATCACACACAATATGAACTTCAGTTATAAAAAGATGAATAGATGAGACTCTTACGACTCTGTAGCAGCGTCTGGAGTTCAAAATTATGAACGTTAGCTGAGCAAAATGGACAGAGCAACGTGGCAGTGTAAATATACATCTGTACTCTGCAGGCTCCACCTTTTGTATGTAGCGGAAAGTATTGTGTGTAGCACTGTCATTTCCCATTGTTGGCACGCCACCATGTGAGCTCTGTACATTGGAGGAAACAATATACTGACTGACTCTTCTAGTAACGTACTTTCTCCCGTTTTTAACAGTAAACTACCTCGTGACGCACAATGCCTATCTTGCAGTGTCTGCCACTGAGGCTAAATGAATATCTCTTCTACCAATTAAATAACAAAATAGCACCGGTTGTTATTTTCTGCAAACTATCTAAGGAATATGACTGAGTGTTTCATAATATTCTCCTAAATAAACTGTGGTTTTATGGGGTTAATGGGGATAATGTCATATCTAAAGTTGTACTGAGTAATTCAACCAATATAATTATGGGAGTTTTTCTGGGAGGGGAGAAATCATACATGGCTTCTCCAAGGCTCCATCTTACGTCAATTATTGTTCCTCATATATTTAAACGATCTTCTGTGTAATATACAACAAGCAGGATTAGTTATTTTTGCGCATGATACCAGCATTGTAATCAATCCAAGGATAAATGCAGCAAATGAAGAAATGGTAAACAATGTTCACTGGTTTTCTGCGAATGGTCTCACTCTTAAGTTAAAAATGGCATGAAATATTCCGCACGTTTAGAGGTACTACACCACTGTAAAGTGTAGCGCGTGGTGAGGAAATACAAAATAGGATGGAAACTTCCAAATTCTTAGGTGTCCATATCGACGAGAATTTAAACTGGAATAAGCACATTTTGGAACTCCTAAAACAACTTAGTTCAGCCACATTTGGACTTGAAATCCTGGCAAATCTTGGGAAGAGAGAAATCGGTAAGCTGACACATTTTGCATATTTTCATTCAATAATGTCACATGGAATAATGTTGTGCGTTAACGTCTCTTTAAGCAGAAAGTCTTCAAAGGTCAAAAACGTACTGTAAGAATAATCTTGCAGACATCTGTTTGCGGAGTTAGGCATTTTGACAAATGATTCACAGATTATTTATTGCATCACGAAGTTCGTTGCAAATGATCCAATGCAGTTCGAAAGAAACAAAGATGTACATAATTACCATACCAGAAGCAAAATTGACATTCATTACTCCACATTAAGACTGTCTTTGGCGTGAAAAGGGGGTGCACAACGCTGCAACCAAAATTCTTGGTCACTTACCCAGCGATACAAAATGTCTGACACTAAAAGTAAAATTTGAAAACAAACACAGAAAGTTTCTGCTTGTCATCTCCCTCCACCCCGTGGAAGAATTTTTATTGCTGTAATGTGTAAAAGGCGGTGGGTACGAGATACTAGCAAATAACACTATAAAATACTTGTAAGTGATCAGCATATAGCCATACTTACAAAACAATCTGGAATTTAAATATAAAATGAGTCCAGCCACATAATTACGATTATCGTGCAAATGACTCATGGAAAATGTGACTGACAGACTGACTGCCGAAAAAAAAGGAATGCAACGCTCTCAAGGACAAGGTAATTTTATTGACAGGCGATGTAACAGGTAGGTCATCGCTGCGTAATAAATTCAGACCAAATGAGAAACAAACAGTCACATAAATACACAGTGTAGCCCTCTCTGTTGGCAAAGCAGGTGTTTATTCTCGTATGCAAACTATAAGAAATGTGCCGAATGACAAGTTGCGATACACTGTCCCAAGAATCTTGCACATTTTGTTGCGATTCGACAATGGCTCTTGCAGGTTCTGGAGAAGTTCCTGCTTCACCATGTCCCATACATGTCGGACTGGCGAGAGATCTGCTGATCTTGCAGGCCAGGGCAGTTGTTGTAAGCCACGAAGAGCACTTCGCGACGTTGCAGCCGTATGTGGACGTGCATTATTCGCTGAAAAATAACATTACTTTCCTGTCGAAGAAATGGCAGTAGCCTGGGGATAACAACCTGTGAAATGTAGCCGACGCTGGTTACTTAACCCTGCAGAAACACTTAGTGTGACCCTGAGTTGTAACTAATTACGCCCCACACCGTGGTGGGAGCTGTCGGTTGTGGGCGAAAGCACTCCGTAGTAGGCCGCTCCACAGTTCTACGCCATAGACGTGTACGTCCATCACTCACACACTGACAAAACCTCATCTCCTCACTGAAGACGACAGAGCGGCATGCCAACCTACAGTCGACTATTTCTCGATACCAGAGTAGCCGCGCTGAGCTGCTTTTGTGGTATCCGTGGTAGCCAGAGACACACGTGGTCTTAGTCCTGATGCAAGCAAACGATTCCCAATGGTCCTAGGTGGTACAGAAGCTGAAACACATGCCAGGATTTCTTCACTGCATGGTGTTCGGTCGGAAACCACGGCTCGCCCAATGTTATCAATTTTAACCAGTATTACGCGGTCGTCCAGAACCTGATCTATGGGTGTGGGAATGTCCCACAGATCACTGATGAAAGCAGCGACACACCACCGACACACTGTGCCCAACACGTACAGCAACCCGTCCACAGTTCCAACCAGCTTCCCTGGGGCCCACAATACGAACCCGTTCAAATGGCTAAGGTTATTTAACAGGTGTACGTACGTACTCGTCGGTGGAACACTGTTGTATCTTTAAATGAAGCTGCAAACACTGTTCACCTGTAAAGTTAGAACAGTTACTGCCAGCAGAGTCGAAGCAGAGGGCGGACAGACGGGCCTCCTGAGCGTCCTCTGATTGGCGATGACCGTAACAAAAAAAGATACATGTCATACATTGTTGCCTTCAAACCCAGTTTTTCAGCGAGTTGCATTCCATCTATCTCTCTTACTTTTTTCCGGCAGTGTATATCTGGCACGGGTTCCAAACGTACTAGCAATCTTCAAGTATCGGTTGAAAGATGGTACAGAAAGTTACATCCACTCTCTGAGGGTTCTTCCAATGAATGTCAATCTTATATCTACCTTCCTTGAGATCAGTTTTAAGTGATAGTTCACCTTGTATCACTCGATACGCACACTCGGGATGTGACTGCTTCGAGTGAGCGTTTGGTACTTGTGTAAACATACAATAATGGGTCTTCCCGCTTACTCATGCGCAATATGTTACATTTGTTTATGCTGAGGATCAACTGAAAGTCCCTGCACCAAACGTCGACCTGAAGGTCTTCTTGCATTTCGCTCAAATTTTAGAGCGATGGTATCTCTCTGTATGCAATCGCATCATTGGCGAATAGGCAATTAGCTTCCGACGATATCCTCTACGTAAATTATACCGGGTGATCAACAAGTCAGTATAAATTTGAAAACTTAATAAACCACGGAATAATGTAGATAGAGAGGTAAAAATTGACACACATGCTTGGAATGACTTAGGGTTTTATTAGAACAAAAAAAAGTATTGCTGGACGCGTGAAAGATCTCTTTCGCGCGTCGTTTGGTGATGATCGTGTGCTTAGCCGCCACTTTCATCATGCTTGGCGTCCCAGATCTCCAGACCTCAGTCCGTGCGATTATTGGCTTTGGGGTTATCTGAAGTCGCAAGTGTATCGTAATCGACCGACATCTCTAGGGATGCTGAAAGACAACATCCGACGCCAATGCCTCGCCATAACTCCGGACATGCTTTACAGTGCTGTTCACAACATTATTTCTCGACTACAGCTATTGTTGAGGAATGATGGTGGACATATTGAGCATTTCCTGTAAAGAACATAAGCTTTGCTTTGTCTTACTTTGTTATGCTAATTATTGCTATTCTGATCAGATGAAGCGCCATCTGTCGGACATTTTTTGAACGTTTGTATTTTTTTGGTTCTAATAAAACCCCATGTCATTCCAAGCATGTGTGTCAATTTGTACCTCTCTATCTACATTATTCCGTGATTTATCCAGTTTTCAAATTTATACTGACTTTTTTATCACCCGGTATATGTATAGTGAACAGTAATGGAAAACCAAGGAAAAATTTGAAAAGAGAATTAAAATTATGGGAGGAGAATATATTCTAATTCTGTCACAGACAGCAGAGGGCTTGGAAGAGCTGTTGAACAGAATAGTCTTGAAAGGACACGTCTTCGGCATGGAATCTCATTGACTAGAGTACAATTGTTTTCAGTGACGAGTCCCGCTTCGAAATGAGCCCCGACGACCAGTTTAGACGTGTCTCGAGACGCCACAGACGGCGGTGGTATACCAACCTCTCGCCCGCCATATGCCCGACAATCAGAACTGATGGTCTGAGGTGCCATTTCTTTTCATAGCATGACGCCTTTGTTGTCATCCGCGGCATCCTTGCAGCACAGCGGTACTTCGACGATATTCTACGCCCCGTTTTCTTTCCATTCATGGCAAACCATCCTGGGCTTACATTTCAGCAGGTTAATGCCCCTACACACTAGGCGAGAGTTTGTACTGCTTGTCTTCATGCTTGCCGAACCCTACCTTGGCCAGTAAGTTTGCCAGATCTCTCTCTCTCCCCAATCGAGAACGTTTGAAGCATTACCGGTAGGGCCCTCCAACCATCTCGGGATTTTGACGATCTGGCGCCCCAATTGGACGTCTACAACTCTCTCAATCCATGTTAAGCCGAAAAACTGCTTGCATCAGGGCCAGCAGCGGACAGATCATGTAACTAATGAGGAAGTACTGAATAGAATTGAGAAATAAATAAATTTATGACACACAGAAGGGATCGGTTGATATGACATACTCCGAGGTATCAAGGAAACGTGAATTCGGTAACAGATCACATCATGAGACATCAAGGAATCATCAATTTGATAATGGAGATAAGTGTGAGAGGGTAAAAATTATATAGAGAGACACCAAAGCATGAATATACAACGCAGGTTCAAGTGAATGTAGGTTGCAGTAGTAATGCAAAGATGAAGCGGCCTGTACAGATTAGAGGGAGGTGGTGAAATGCTTCAAACGAGTCTTCGAAATGAAGCCCACCACCACAACGACGACAATAGTCCTGCAGCACTCCCTGGGGGTACGGTCGAAGTTATTTTTTTGTCTGAGGATTTTTTCTCCGTTAAGAGTGGCATCTGCGTTCTATTTGCTAGCAAATCTTCAATCATAAATTTGATCTGATATTCCGTATACTTATATTTTATTAGGCGACAGTATCGAACTGTATCGAATGTCTTCCGGAAGTCAAAAACACGGAATCTACGTGAGAGCCGTTGTTCACTGCCTTCTGGGTCTCGAGGGCGAGAGTCAACGATTACGTAACTTCCCACATCGGGAAAACGTTAATAGGACAGATAGCAAAATTGAAATGCTAATCGCAAACTCATTAGCTTTATCAAACTGATTCTATAGAACATATTAAAATTGTTTGCCGAACAGGAACTCGAATCCAGGTGCACGCCTTTCAAGGAAGTTCGCTACCAGCTACGCTTTCCTGTAGCCCTCCCCACGGTCAGAGTCGTAGCATCAACTTGCCACAGCCTTTCCCCCATTCATATGCTGCCCTCTATTTCACGAGCTCTCGAACCATATATTCGTAGTTGAAGGTGGATATTACTATTCTCTCCTTCATTACTGGCGCTATATTATGACGCTATCTGATGAAACATGTATTGGTGGACATTAATGAGGGATGTGTCCACCCTCCGCCTTTATGAAGGGCAGAACTCGGCTGGGGACACTTTCAATGACGTGTCTGACTGTCCCTGGATGAATGGCAGCCCATTCTTCCTCAAGAACCGAAACCAGAGAAGGTAGTGATGTTGGACACTCGGGTCTGGAGCGAAGTCGACATTCTGACTCATCCCAAAGGTGTTCTATTGGGTTCAAGTCGTGGCTTTGGGGTAGCCAGCCTATTTTAGGAATACTGTTGTCTATAAACCATTGCCTCACAGACGCTGCTTTAAGACAGGATACACAGTCACGCTGATACAAACAGTCATGGTCTCCGAACTGCTCCTCTACCTTGCGCAGTACACACTGTGCTCTCGCTCTTCCGCATTTGGTGTTTTCTTACGTGCAACAGGGGACCACACCCAAACCACGAATAACAACACCATATCGTAAAACAACATCCTCTATACTTCACTGTTCACATTACACATGATGGCAGGTAACGTTCTTCAGTATTAGCAGAACCAAAATCCTGCCATCGGATTGTCGTAGGGTACAGCGTAATTCATCACACCAAATCACTTGTTTTCGGTCATCCACTGTCCAGTGGCGTCGCTCTTTGCACTATCTCAAGCGTCACTAAGCACTGACTACAGAAATGTGTGGCTCTGCTCGACCATTGTACGCTGCTCTTTTCACTCCCTACGCACAGTCACTTGGTGCTAGTTGGACTCCTGGTATCATTTTGGACCTCAACAGGATTCCTTCCGCTGATTTCATGCGATTTTTTACAACCACCCTCGACTATAATCGATGGTCCCTGTCCGTGAGCACATGAGATTTGCGTGGTCGCGGTTTATCTATGGTTGTTCCTTCGTGTTTCCGCTTCATGATACCACCACAAACAGTCACTTGGACAGCTTTACAAGGGTTGAAATGTCTCTGACGGATTTGTTAATGGTTCAAATGGATCTAAGCACTATGGGACTTAACATCTGACGTCATCAGTCCCCTAGACTTAGAACTACTTAAACCTAACTAACCTAAGGATATCACACACATCCATGCCCGAGGCAGGATTCGAACCTAGACCGTAGCAGCACCGCGGTTCTGGACTGAAGCGTCCAGACCCCCCCGACCACAGCGGACGACGATTTGCTAATAAGGCAACATCCAATGACTACGTACGAGCATACGGAATAGGTTCCCAGATATGTGACTGGCTCGAAGACTTCTTAAGTAATAGAACGCAGTACGTTGTCCTCGACGGCTAGTGTTAATCGGAAACAGGGGTAACATCAGATGTGCCCCAGGAAGTGTGATAGGACCACTGCTATATACAGAGTGTTACAAAAAGGTAGGGCCAAACTTTCAGGAAACATTCCTTACGCACAAATAAAGAAAAGATGTTATGTGGACATGTGTCTGGAAACGCTTAATTTCCATGTTATAGCTCATTTAATTTCGCCAGTATGTACTGTACTTCCTCGATTCACCGCCAGTTGGCCCAATTGAAGGAAGGTAATGTTGACTTCACGTCATCAACACAGATTTTCTGTGAACGTCTGGGCAGGCATTGTTGGTGATGTCTTGATTGGGTCCCATGTTCTTCCACCTACGCTCAATGGAGCACGTTATGATTTCATACGGGATACTCTACCTGTGCTGCTAGAACATGTGCCTTTACAAGTACGACACAACATGTGGTTCATGCACGATGGAGCTCCTGCACATTTCAGTTGAACTGTTCGTACGCTTCTCAACAACAGATTCGGTGACCGATGCATTGGTAGAGGCGGACCAATTTCATGGCCTCCACGCTCTCCTGACCTCAACCCTCTTGACTTTCATTTATGGGGGCATTTGAAAGCTCTTGTCTATGCAACCCCGGTACCAAATGTAGAGACTCTTCGTGCTCGTATTGTGGACGGCTGTGATACAATACGCCATTCTCCAGGGCTGCATCAGCGCATCAGGGATTCCATGCGACGGAGGGTGGATGCATGTATCCTCGCTAACGGAGGACATTTTGAACATTTCCTGTAACAAAGTGTTTGAAGTCACGCTCGTACGTTCTGTTGCTGTGTGTTTCCATTCCATCATTAATGTGATTTAAAGAGAAGTAATAAAATGAGCTCTAACATGGAAAGTAAGCGTTTCCGGACACATGTCCACATAACATATTTTCTTTCTTTGTGTGTGAGGAATGTTTCCTGAAAGTTTGGCCGTACCTTTTTGTAACACCCTGTATATGATCTGGCGGACAGGGTGGGCAGTAATCTGGTGTTGTTTGCTGACAATGCTGTGGTGTAGAGGAAGGTGTCGAAGATCAGTGTCTGTAGTACGACACCAGATGAGCAGACAAAATTTCTAGTCGATGTGGTGAATAGCAGCTGTTTCTAAATGTAGAAAAATGTAAGTTAATGAGGATGAGTATGAAGGACAAACCCGTAATGTTCGGATGCAGCATTAGTAGTGTTCTGCTTAACACAGTCACGTCGTTTAAACATCTGGGCGTAACGTTGCGAAGCGATATGAAATGGACGATCATGTGAGGACTGTGGTAGAGAAGGTGAATAGTCAACTTCGGTTTATTGAATCTGACTGCAGAGCAATCGTACTGGCGCCAACATACATTTCGCGCACGGACCACGAAGATAGGGTACGAGAAATAAGTGCTCATACGGAGGCATACAGACAGTCGTTTCTCGGTCTATCCTGCAAGTGGTACAGGGAAGAAAATGACTAGTAATGGTACAGCGTATCCTCTGCCACGCACGTGCAGTGGCTTGCGGAGTAGGTATCCAGACGTAGATGTAGAACGTTGCAAGTCGCTGAGCTCTCCTAACCGATCCATTCTGCTGTTACCCCCCTCGTACCTCTTCTCTACCGACCACACAGTACTCCTTACCTCCTTTTATTCTGGAAGATCTGCCTCCCGCGACATCAGGCGGTCAACTCCGCACTACATAACTTTATTCAGATACTTTTGATCAGACAGTGTACAGATCAGATCAGAAATGACAGGAAAATTTAAACTCTTGGCTTTTCTGATCAGTTTCCTTCAATGCTGTTCAATAGTGAATTGGTGAATAGTTCGCTGAATTGATATCTGTCTATCCGCTATTACAAACCATTATAATCTACATCTACATTTATAGTCCGCAAGCCACCCAACGGTGCGTGGCGGAGGACACTTTACGTGCCACTGTCATTGCCTCCCTTTCCCGTTCCAATCGCGTATAGTTCGCGGGAAGAACGACTGCCGGAAAGCCTCCGTGCGCGCTCGAATCTCTCTAATTTTACATTCGTGATCTCCTCGGGAGGTATAAGTAGGGGGAAGCAATATATTCGATACCTGATCCAGAAACGCACCCTCTCGAAACCTGGAGAGAAAGCTACACCGCGATGCAGAGCGCCTCTCTTGCATGGTATGCCACTTGAGTTTGCTAAACATCTCCTTAACGCTATTACGCTTACCAAATAACCCTGTGACGAAACGCGCCGCTCTTCTTCGGATCTTCTCTATCTCTTCCGTCAACCCGACCTGGTACGGATCCCACACTGATGAGCAATACTCGAGTATAGGTCGAACGAGTGTTTTGTAAGCCATCTCCTTTGTTGATGGACTACATTCTCTAAGGACTCTCCCAATGAATCTCATCCTGGCACACGCCTTACCAACAATTAATTTTATATGATCATTCCACTTCTAATCGTTCCGCACGCATACTCCCAGATATTTTACAGAAGTAACTGCTACCAGTGTTTGTTCCGCTATCATATAATCCTTCTTTCTATGTATTCGCAATACATTACATTTGTCTATGTTAAGGGTCAGTTGCCACTCCCTGCAACAAGCGCCTATCCGCTGCAGATCTTCCTGCATTTCGCTACAATTTTCTAATGCTGCAACTTTTCTGTATACTACAGCATCATCCGCGAAAAGCCGCATGGAACTTCCGACACTATCTACTAGGTCATTTATATACATTGTGAAAAGCAATGGTCCCATAACACTCCCCTGTGGCACGCCAGAGGTTACTTTAACGTCTGTAGACGTCTCTCCATTTAGAACACATGCTGTGTTCTGTTTGCTAAAAACTCTTCAATCTAGCCACACAGCTGGTCGATGTTAAGAAGAGTCGTTAAAACATATCGTTGTCCCCTGCAGTGACTTCTGGCGGCGGCGGTTGCCACGTAATCGAACTACTCGTAATACGTGGAAAATCCCGTGGTCGCACGACCTCGGAGATTGAATTAATTCATGCATCGAACACCCTCGATCTGACCGAGATCAAATGCGATATCGCGCGTTTTGTCCGGCGACGAGCCGTAAAATGTCTGACGACATTATTCTCTTGCTGTTTCTTTCTCTCTGTCTCTCAACAGTAACTACCTCTAATTTAATTCCCTCTTTAGTGTGGCACTGTCATACTCGACAACACACTAATAACAGAACAGCTTAACAGCTAGAGACATCACCTCTTAAATGAATCTGAGCAAGTGTCTTGCGCTTTCGTCGGCGTATTCTGTTTCCTTTATCTAGTGAACGCGTTGAACGGGAGATTCTGCAGTTAAAAACAAATCATCGCAGACCATGTGGCAAAACATATATAAACTAATCAAGACACGCTCAGTTGATCGTGTTTTGCTCTTACATGATTTTCTCACTGCGTTGATCCGAAGACAAGTGTTGATTTATTTTGCATATTTTCGGTCTTTGTTGTGTTGCGCGACTATCTTCGCGGGCAACGTACCTTAAATAAATGAAGCGTTTATTCAATGGAAGCGAGCAGTAGGAATATCGTATAAAGCAGATAGTTGGACATCTTATACAAGTCTTTTTAAGAACATTTGTTCCTTAATGGTTTTTGTTGCTGACTATAAAATCACTTTGATCTGAACTGTGTTTACCAAAATCGTAATGCAAGACACAAAAATAATTTTCAAGCAGACTTTGCTTTCTTGTATACTGTTGGGAATCTACTTGTACGTACTCTAGAGGGAAGACTTTCAACAAGCCTCCATTTAATATAAAGAAGGAAATCCGAAATCCGCACCAACTCGAAAGAAAGTTAAAACGATACCTCATCAGCGACTGTTTTTACAAATTATCTGAATATCTGGATTCAGAAAGCATAGCGAATAGCAACTGTAGGACAAGTAGTTATCATCGGTAAACAGGACTCATTAGTTAGAAGTTGGTAAATAGTTTCTCAAAGCAAAGACATTCCAACGAAGTAAAAATTACGCTACCAGTAGCAATAAACAGCAGCTATATACAGTAACCGAGGAGATAGCAACTATTTTGAAAACGGCACCTCCCTTTCTAATTTACTAAATTAAATGTAGGTGTCATAAGCACGAATAACCTTACGTAATATAGTTATAGTTAATCGTTAATGTATCCCTTCACTCGTTCCTAACCTATGAAGGTTCTAGTTCTTGTTGGAATTTACGGAACACGATGGATGAATGAATAAATGAATGAATAAAATGTTATTTTTCCCAATGTTTTACACGTCAAGGAAGAGAATGACGACGGGTTCCCACCCCATCTCGTCAGCAAACTTTTGCATTTTCTCAAGGGGTAACAGTACGAGAATACTACCTACAGGCATCATATACATAGCCGCGCAGAGTGGCCGTGCGGTATGAGGCGCCATGTCACGGATCACGGACTGCGCGGCGCCTCCCACCTGAGAGGTTCGTGTCCTCCCTCGAGCATGTGTGTGTGTGTGTGCTGTTCTTAGCATAAGTTAGTTTATATAGTTTGTAAGTCTAGAGACCGGTGGCCTCAGCAGTTTGGTCCATTAGGAATTCACACACACAAACAACACACACACACACACACACACACACACACACACACACACACAATATACATAAATATTGTGAACAGTAATTGGATACCTTATCGATACGTGGTTAGGTGATAAAAATTTAATCTGTAAGCCTAAGCGAATGAGTGAACACTCCCCCCCCCCCCCCTCCCTCTCGCCAAGTTTTTGTTACCTCGGGGATATCATATAGCAATTTAATTCAAGGCACTAAATTGATGAAAACTCTGGTTTCAGTTTCCTCTGACGTAACAACGATGCACATTCTTTAAATGTGTCCAATACGTGCTAATTTTTTTAAAAGAAACTCCAGATGTCGTGCGTGTTAAAGTGCCGCTTCCGAGATGGGGAGGCGCGCCTGCCCCGGATCGAATCTGCCCGGCGTATTAACAACGAAAGTCGACGTGCCGACGAGTTTGGGTGTGGTTGCTAGGCCTTTTCAGGCATCCCACTACGTGAATACCACGCTGGTACCCAGATTCCGCTTCAGATACACGATTCGCAAACATTTGGAAAACTTTGGCTCACTTTATATATAAAATATTACAAGCAGACATTTGTGGTAGACATATTCCACCCCGCGGGGGAGGGGGGCGACAGCAGAAATTCGCTACCCCACAAATTAACCATACGGAATGCTTTAATAACCATGCCAACTCTGAGCCAATGCGGGACAAAAGCACAAGAAAAAGAAAAAAAAGACGTCGTTGAAAAAAAAAGTCGCACTTTATCTATCTACATCTGACAATTACGCTCACCGAAGGTACGGTCACATACGACTCGTGGAGTATCTCATCCTCAAAATGTGGAGGCTATCTGATTCTACGTATAATTTAAGATGGTTAAAAATGTCAATGGTGTCAAGATAGTTCGTAACGACCTTCCACAAAAGCACGTTTTCACTACGGTTACGAGTTTTTTTTCTCCTAACAGTTATTTGTAACTAATACACGACATTGTAACAATGACGAATTAAATACGAAACCAATGATGCGGCTGAAGCTTCTGATGCGGTGACGGTTGCCTGGTGACGACAATGTTTCAGGAGTTCAGTTGTTTTGTGCCTTAGGTGTGGACGATCGCAGTATCCACGAGTAACCTGTTGTAATATTGCAACGTAACGGCTGACAGCAAAAAGACGGAAGATCATGGACAGAATCGAGCAGAATCTCAAGAGATATTTTAACAAACAACTTCCTGGATAGCGGAGTGAATTTTCCGAAAAGGCACGGATGCAAAAGTCATGCTAATTGATACTTTTGCAGAAGAAGCGACAAAATGTTTTTACCAAACACAGAAAAAACGAACGAATGACGACAAAACTACATTTATTGAGGCACGTAAAATGGCAAAATAGCACTAGGCATTTCCGGATAGTGAGTTCTTCAAGAAATGTAAGCTTGATATCGTCTATTCATATTTTTAAAGCATCACCTTATCCAGGAGCACAATGACGCGCCAAATACGGAGCACAGACTATTCTTTGTTTGAACAGTTGGCGTCCAAGTGTTGGAATTTGACTGGTATAAAGTTGCAATGGTTCAAGATACTGCTCAGGTGTTTATTTTTATCCGCAGTGTTAATAATTACCTTGGTGTAACTAAAGAACATTTGCCGGTGGAGTCAATGAAAGACACCACAATAAGAGCAGAGTTGTTTACAAATATTAAACAGTGCATAGGGAAACGTGGCCTACCAAAGGAAAACTGAGTAACAGTCAGTCAGTCATTCATCAGCAGCTCTTCAAATCATGGCACCGACAATGCACTCAGATTTTGATGAGCTTGTGAGAGAACTCTAACAGCTCCAACTTTCGCATAAAAATCGGTAAGTTATTATTTTTACTCGTACTTGCTATTAATTTTATTTTCCTCCCCTCAAAGGGAAAATTTTGTGCTTTTCTCAACTTCATGTGCAAGAAACAAGTAGTCAACCCTAGCTTCACTCCCCCCCCCCCTCCCCCTTTATTATACTCCATTTTTC
Organism: Schistocerca gregaria; assembly: GCF_023897955.1. NCBI lineage: Eukaryota > Metazoa > Arthropoda > Insecta > Orthoptera > Acrididae > Schistocerca > Schistocerca gregaria. The sequence goes on from NC_064920.1 coordinate 763,215,201, forward strand.
CCCCCCTTCTGGCAAGAGCTTCCCTCTGTAGTTCTCATCCTGGGTATCTTTCGACTGCTGGCCAACCACGGAGCCAAGAACTTTTAAATCAGCTCAAAATTAAAAAACTTGCCTTCTCTTGTGGTAATCCGCATCGACCACATACCTGCCTGAAGAATGTTTCTTCCCTCTCGTTGTCTGAAGAAAACATCGTCGTGAATAAATCTCAAAAATGAAAACTAATGCTTATGTCGTATACGTGATGTCCTCTGTTCATGTACAGGGGTGTTTTCTCGGCTGAAAATTGGCTAGTTGTTTATTAGTCTAATCTTTTGTGTAGCATACTCACTTTTTGTGACAAAGCGTAGAAGGTTCTACATCTAACACAGAGATTAGCACGTCGACCCTCATCCTATTTATAATTTTAGAATTCTCATGAAACATTTCAGGTAAAGGCTGGTACTTTCTTTGTACCAGAAAAGGCAACAACGCCTAATCAGCGACGGACAATCACCATCGCCATCATGTACAACAATATTATAGGGTTGAAAACGATGGTTACTTATCTTAATGGCTGCTTAAATTATCTTGAAAGTGAAGAAATAGCTGTTGCTCTTTCCCACTCTTCTCATGTGAATGCTGTAATGAAATGTTTGGTCATTTTTTAAATTATTAAATTGTTTTGTTGCTTGATAGAGTTCACAGATTCATGCTACATGATACTTTAGTACCTCTCTATTATCCGCGTTTTCTTTGATACTCTTGTACCATTTTTAACAATTTTCATTGGGAAATGTTTGTTAGATTTTTGAGAGAGAGATTTATTCAGAATTGAATGTAATGTAGGGTTCGCATCACCTGCTTTATGTACTTCGGTTGATAATCGGTAAGTCCCTTCTAAAGCTTTCTATAGTGGAATCATTAACTCTTCTGTTTCTGAAGCTAACAGTGGATGTAACTGTAGACTTTGAATTTCACTGTTCTCTGGTACTGTTCGTTGACCATCGTGGTCCGAGAGTCTATTTAAAACTGTATTGAAAGTAATTTAGGTGACTATGTCTTCACATACAAAAATGTTATAGATCTTTAGTGCGTAACACTTATGGAAAAATAAGTGTTAAGCAATATTTCTGGGCCTTTCTGTTAATATCGGAAGATTGAAACAACAGCGATTTAACTAAAAAAATTCAAACTATTTTCCTGCAGAAACTTTGAAGTGTATTTATTACAATTGTACACGTTGGAGTATCACTTCAGATCACATGCTTTCATATCTTGTGTGCAAAAAGTATTTGATTTGGTATTAAGAAATTAAATTTATTTTCACATAACGACAACCTGTGCTTTTTGGTAGCATTGTTCATACAACTGATACCAATTAAATTAAAATTAAAACAATAGAAAAAACGTCATTTGCCAGTATTGTTTGTAAGATAGAAATATCGTAACCTCTAGTCTTTTAACTTTCCCTGCTTTGAATGTATTCCGAGTGGGAATGAGCAGCAGCTAGTTTCTCACTTTCATATTAATTTGAGCAACATTAATATTAGTAGCTATCGTTTTCAACCCTATAATATTGTTGTACATAATGATGATGGTAATTGTCCATCGGAACACTTTCTAAAAGTAACAATGAAACTTATTACAATCAGCTCAAAAGAAAAATTATTGCAGTATTTGCGATGACATACACCACAAGTATTGAGTCAATATGGAGTCACTTCAATGGCTTCCTGGAAATCAGGAAAGTAATTAGTTCTGACAAAAGTAAAATTTCCCACACGTTTGGTAATATTTCATACAAAAGATTAAACACACGTATGTTCTAGGTCATACATGTAAACCATCAATATGACACCGTTAGACCGCTTTTCAAGAAAGGTCTTAGGACAGATATTATAGCTGCAGACTCGTTTGACTATTCATGTTTTCCTGAGAAGTTTAGAAAGTATGGTATTCTTAGAAGTGGTTTAGCTTATCTACGAGCAAGACATTTTGACACAGTCCGTTTCCAAGAGTGCCTTTCTGGTGGGAATCTCTTTCTTTGTGACCTGTCTAAAGCACTAGACTGAAAAATCACAATATCCTGTCAGGCAAACTTAAAGTTAGCGATTTTCAACACGAAATTAGTAATTGGTTCATTTCATATTTCATCAATGGAAAGCAGAGAATGATGTTAGAAAGCGCAGATTATTTTCTGACGGAACAAAAAGAAATCACTAATTTTGTTTCATAGAATAGATATTGGCTCCACTCCTACTCTTGTTATTTACAAATCAATTCCCTTCTTACTATGATGTAGCAGAAACAATTGTCTTTGGTGATGATGCAAGCTTTTTAATCAAGCCCAATAGAGAAGCTTCAACGGAAATAGTGGTCAACAAAATTTTCACAAATACTTTTTCTTGTTGTAAATCATATATCACTTAATTCACGGGATAAGACCGCACAAGGAAGATAGCAACATAATTTGGAACAGAATCCATATACATAGTTACTAAATGTTAATATGAAGAGCAAATTAAATATTATAGATATAAGACTACTCTAATGTTTTAATTCAGCAGCATTTGATTTGTGTGTGGCTGTTGATTTTGGCGAAGACAGGGAAAAATAAAAAAAGTAACTTACGTTGTATGCTTCCACTCGTTGTCAACTAAGAACAGTGTGCAATAAGGCTATCGCTAGTCTGCAGCAATTTCAAAACAATAGTAGTATTGATAAACATAAAACTACAAATAAAAGTGACCTCCACTGCTTGCAACTTTATCTTATCCCCTTCCACGGTGGGAGTAAAGCGTGCACACGTGTTTGCCAACCAACCATCCTTGTGAATTAAGGGTACTGACTGAAAATGAAAATACAGCAACAACCTGAAATAATTTTTACTGCACAGGAAAGACTCAGTTAATTTAAAGGTAGGTTACGATTAATTTAAAAGAGAATAGCATGTTGCGATATTTTTTCTGTGAATGTATAAAGCCACTGACATGTTCCGATATACAAGGAACTACTGCAAATGTGACCCTTGAAACTCTAATATATCTTACCTAAATCAAACTAAACAGCTGTGTTTACAAGTTGATCACAATTGGTCACTGCGTATGATTCTTACTTCACACTTTTGTGTAGTGAAAATGTTCTATCTTGCATATGCATTATGCCAGAATCCGGTAGCAAGAAGATGGATCTAATTGCAGATTTTTCCGATGTGAAGCTTCCTGTTCACCTATGAGTACACGCAAACACAAGATCAAAATACCGCAATGAAAAGCATCGAAATTTCTTTACAGGTGCTAGGTCTCTGAAACGAATGCCATACACAGAGCTGAGACTATGTTGGGAAATATACGACTGTTCATATTGCCGTATTGTATCGAAATGAAACGACTAAAATGAGTGCGTCTACGTTTTAGAAACGTAATAATTATGAAAAAAGAAACACCTTAAGAACGAAGTATACCAATCACAGTGGTTTTGGTAGAGTAATACACATACGTTTTTCGAGAGTGACATGAATCATAAATTTGTGCATGGAAAGTATCCCACATTTACTTGCGATGACGAAATTCTTCTCAAAAAGAAAAATCCTCTGATTTTGTGGCAAAATATATTTGTGCAAACTAGACCGGACAGCATTCTGTATAAGACACTTATTACTCAAAGTACACTCTAAGACAAAAAAAAGCGCACCGCGAAGGTATTATCAAGATGGGGCGGAAATCGATAGATGAGATGTACACGTACGGACAAACAAATGATTACAATTAAAGAAAAAACGGACGATTTATTCAAGATAAAGAGCTCCACAAATTGAGCAAGTCAGTACCACCTCTGGCTCTTGTGCAAGCAGTTATTCGGCTTGGCACTGACTAGCAAGAGTTGCTGCGTGTCCTTCTGAGGGATATTATGCCAAATTGGGTCCAATTGGCGCGTTAGATCATCAAAATCCATATTTGGTTGGAGAGTTTTGCCGATAATGCTCCAAACTTTCTCAACTGAGAAGAGGTAAGGCGAACCAGCAGGCAAATGCAGGGTTTGAAAAGCATAAAAAAAACAAGCAGTAGAGAGTATCGTCTATCTTGCTGAAATGTAAGCCCAGGACTGCTTGAAATGAAGGGAAACAAAATGGGGCGTAGAATATCGTTCACGTACCGCTGAGCTGTAAAGATGTCGGATATGACAACCAAAGGGGCCTTGCTATGAAAACATACGGTATCGCAGACCATCACTCCTGAGTTTCAGGCCGCTTGGTGAGTGACAGTCAGGTTGGTATTCCACCGCTGTCTGGGGCGTCTCCAAACATGTCTTCGGCCTGGAGACTCACTGACTGGAGTAGAACTGTCTCCAATGACGAGTCCCGCTATGGACTGAGCCACGATGAATAGCGAAGACAGAAGTGTGATACCAATGTGACTATCGCGGCCATACAGTTGGACAATCAGGAGTGATGATTTGGGGTACCATTTCTTTTCATACTAGGACCTCTTTAGTTGTCATCCGCGGCGCTCTTACAGGACAGCGGTACTTAGATGATATTCTAAGCCCTGTTTCATGAGCCTTCATGGCTAGCCATCGTGGGCTTACATTTCAGCAAGATAACACCTCGTCCGCACAAGACGAGAGTTTCTACTGCTTGTATTCGTCCTTGCCAGACCTTACCTTGGCCAGCAAGGTCGTTAGAAGTCTCCCGAGCCGGCCGCAGTGGCCGAGCGGTTCTAGGCGCTACAGTCTGGAACCGCGCGACCGCTACGGTCGCAGGTTCGAATCCTGCCTCGGGCATGGATGTGTGTGATGTCCTTAGGTTAGTTATGTTTAAGAAGTTCTAAGTTCCAGGGGACTGACGACCTTCGCAGTTAAGTCCCATAGTGCTCAGAGCCATTTGAACCATTTTTTGACTTCCGTTCCTTTTCATATAATTCCATCGCGGTGTGTGTGTGTGTGTGTGTGTGTGTGTGTGTGTGTGTGTGTGTGTGTGTGTGTGTGTGGTCTTTTTTCTTTTTTTGTCTGAGTGTATTATAATACGCAAATGAAGAAAGACTGAATATTCTTCAAATTGCTCAAAATGGCTTAACTGTATATGTTGGCTTTATGTGACAAATGTTTGTGTAAAATAAAAAAAAGTTCTGTGCTCCTTGTTAAATAAATAGCGAAACATTCTTCTTCTATTATATTGCTTACTCTGAAATAAGTGCCGGCCGCTGTGGCCGACCGGTTCTAGGCGCTTCAGTCCAGAACCGCGCTGCTGCTGCTGCGGCGCAGGTTCGAATCCTGCATCGGGCATGGATGTGTGTGATGTCTTTCGGTTAGTGAAGTTTAAGTAGTTATAAGTCTACGGGACTGATGACCTCATATGTTTAGTCCCATAGTGCTTGCGGCCATTTTAATTTTTAGAAATATGTGCTCTTGAAAGAGTAATTTGGGACCAAGACGTAGCTGTCCTTCGCCCTTCTCTGTTTATTTTCTTTTTACTACTACCATTTTTAACATGTTTTTGTCATAAAGTAAAGTCAAACTCAGATATGTGCGTAGTTGGACAGCTTTGAAGTAGCTGCAGACTGGCACGTTCTTATCTCCGAGGCAAAGGATCAATCAGGCAATTTCCCTTCTTGCGTTAACATTTCGGCGCTGCTATTACTTCCTTACTGATGAATGTGGAAAGTAATACCGGGCGTGTGTCTTGTGGCGGAAGTGACGAAAATTTATATTCAGCATCTCCGAAAAAAACGTGTTTCGTCACTCGGGAGTGAGTGGCCATTTTAATACAGATAATAAATACTTAAAAGTATATACAAAAACAAAAATAATTGCGGTAATGAAGAAGATTCATTGCTGCTATAGTCTAACCAAAGCCACAGTATTCTGTAAACCTGACAAACTTCACGTAATACAGAAAACACACTGATAACAGAATACTCAGAGGGGATACAGATCGCGTTTACTGTCAGATTCTGAATAATATCAAAAAGATAATTCCTGGCCATAATGGGTTACGTCAACATCGCAGCGATTAGAAAAAACAAACGTCTTGTAAAAGTGTGGCTTTGGAGACATAACTATCACGGGATTAGGCTAAGAAGTTTGTTTCAGAACATGAGAATCGCTACAATATACAGGGCGTATACTAAGTCCGAGAACACGTTCAGTTATTTATTGCACAAGAATCAAACATTTTGCAGATATCATACATATGTCATTTTGAAAAGAAACCCTGAAAGTTTGGTAATTTGCCGATCGTCAGCGCTAGTCGCAAACATGGCGAGTTCCGGTGCTGAGCGAGCTTTCTGGGCGCTGGAGTTCGACAAAAACAAGTGTGCTACAGCTGCTCAAAGAATGGTTAGGCCTAAGTACGGTAAGAAGCCACCAACAAGGAAGGCCATTTACCACTGGCACAACAAATTCCTTACGACGGGATGCTTGTGCCTGGCAAAGAGAAGCGGACGTCCCAGTGTGAGTGAAGTGAATGTGGAGCGCGTGCAAGAGACATTCATGAGTCCAAAGAAATCGCTGCGTCGTGCATCCCGTGAACTCGAAATGGCTCCAGTGACAGTGTGGTAAGTCCTGCGGCAGAAGCTGTCCATGAAACCATTCAAACTGGAGCTACTGCATGCAGAAACTCAATGACGACGACGTAGACGAGCGCTTGGAGTTTTGTTCGCAGTTGCAGCAACTGAATGAGCATGGGGATGGCATTGTTGATCGCTTAATTTTAGGCGCCGAAGTCACTGTCCACACTAATGGGAAAGTGAAGAGGCATAATTGTCGAACCTGGGATGCAAAGCATCCACACGAATGCATTGAATTTGAGCCTGATTGCCCAAAGGTAAATTTTTTTGTGACTTGTCACGTCCAGAACTATACGGACCATTCTTCTTCGCCGAGAGCACTGTCACTGGATATTCCTACTTGGACATGTTGCAGCAATGTCTGATGCCTCAAATGCAATCGGACTACTCGTTCATCTTTCAGCAGGACGGGGCTCCACCCCTTTTCCACCATGAAGTTCGCGGGTACCTGAACACGGAGCTGCCGCATCGATGGATCGGCCGCGCTACAGAAGGGGACAGCTGTTTCATGAAATGGCCTCCCCGATCACCAGATCTCACTCCGTGGGGACACATTAAAGATTCGGTGTATGTACCGCCTCTAGTACGTGATGTACCAGAGCTCCGAGGGAGAATACGGGAAGGGACTGTCACAGTCGACAAATATCATGCTGGAGCGGATATGGCAAGAATTCGATTACCGTACTGACGTCTGCTGGGTCACTCGTGGTTCCCATATAGAATGTTTGTAAAAAAACCTTTACGAGTTTCTTTTCAAAATGCAATAATGTATGACATCTGTACAATGTTTAGATATTGTGCAATAAATTTTTATGTACACCCTATATTAAAAAATAATTGTTTACCTAACAACACTTCCATCTCTCGTAAAAGGCGAAGACTGCTGGAAAACGGTGTAAACTGACGGCACAGAATCGACAGAAATGGAAGAGGCCTTCACTAGCACTGGGCAGATGACAACTAGTAAAGAAGAAAACAAGATGATAAAGAAGCAGCCCGTGGACTATTTTGTTCTGTTACGATAAGAGGAACAGTTTGAGATTCACACTGTTAACTACTGAAGTAAAACTACGTAATCCACGAAATAACGATTCAATCAGACAATAGAAACCCAAGTATGAATAAGGCTTCAAGAAAAGTAAGATCTCTGACTCTTACAGACGATCCAGATGAATCGAGGAACAAAATAAAGTAGTCGATAAGAGGTGGAATGAAACTACTCACGGTCAAAACAAGCAACAGAAGAAAAAGCGCTGCACAACATACAACAGATTCCGATAAGTGAATAAAGAAAAAGTCACCATCCGCAACTAAGGCCAGAGAGAATTTGAAGTGACAATTAAATAGACAGCTACAAAGCAGCAGGCAGGACAGACAAAAATGACCATATCAGCTAGATTTGTAGCGAGACATAACATTACACAAAGACTGATCAACCTCATGAATTAAAAACTATAATTAATTAGCTGACCAGATAATTCAAAGTGCACTCAGATGCGGGTGCACTCAGGCATACGCACACCCGCACGCACGCAAGTTATAGTGGACGTAAGAAACGAAGTAGCACTGTGGCTTACGACCACTGACGTTCCTAAAACACACATGTCTTTCATTGATCTCTGATGTTTTCATCTGTTTATCGCTATCATACCCCAATCTTTTAGTCTGTGCTTAACTAGTAACATCACTGTCTTAAATCATGATAGCACGAAAATCTTTGTCTGCATCCAACGTCAATACAAGATGACCTGCGTTATGCCATGCAAACACTTTTTTGTTCGTCTGTTCCTCCAATACCTCTTCGATCTGTACTTCATCTGCCCACTTCAACTTTTAACAGCTTTCTGTGGCACCATATTTCAAATACTTAAAATTTTTGTATCATTAGACACACCCGTAGATGAATGCACTCTAAACGCACTGTTTCAGATATCTTTTTATTTCATTTTTGGGTCAGTGTTCAATAGCAGTAGGTCTCCACTGTAAATATAACTGCTTTGACTGCACGAATCTGATGCTGATTCTTTGGCCATCGTGTCACTATTCGATACTGCCTCCCGGACGTGACACTTTTTCGCTTCCTCCACTGCGTCTTTGTAGGCACTCTCTTATGACACTACTCGTCAATTTTGTCCTTATTGCTGTAACCTGCTTCTAAGCTCTGTTTAACTCTTGCAGTTTTCATTACTGTCACCCGCACGGGATACCACAACGGTTTTAACTTGCGCCATCTGCTTCTGTTACATTTTAATATCTGTTCTAACTTTATCTTCTAGTCTCTTCTTACTGAGTTCAGGATTAAATTTAAGTAAGAACTGGCCAAGTGCGAGAAGGACTCACGCAACGAGGGTTCCGCACAAATTTAATTATGTATGTATACAGTTCATCCATTGCGAGAACCGTGGCTCTCCACGATTTCTGCCGCGCGGGGTTGGCCGACCGGTCTATAGCGCTGCAGTCATGGACTGTGCGGCTGGTCCCGGCGGAGGTTCGAGTCCTCCCTCGGGCATGGGTGTGTATGTGTGTCTGTCTTTAGCATAATTTAGGTTAAGTAGTGTGTAAGCTTAGGGACTGATGACCTTAGCAATTAAATCCCATAAGATTTCACACATTTCGACGATTTCTGCCTGTTTTCGACATTGATACTGGCAAGATATCGGTCCAAAGGATCTCAAGACTTTCGAGAATGTTTTGATTTCAAGCATGAGGTCAGATAATAAACGACAAAATGAATTTACAATTTTTTAATTTTTTTCCTTTACTTGTACCCTGAAACATTTTTTCCAGCCAAATCTCATAATTCTAGATCAAGGAGAAGTACTAAGTTTTTAAGAGTGACTTTGCGAGTATCAGAATAAGTGACGTAAATTGCCGCATCTCTTCATTGCCTTGACTTAGAATCTTAAATTTTTTCACACCGCCAAGGGACGTACAGCTTAGCACAATGACCAGCCAAAGCATTACGACTGCACGATTGGATGCCTACTAGTGGGATTGCGGACACGTGGCGCAGAACGAGAAGTGTGTAAGCCGTGCAGAGACTGATGGGGGGATTACCCTTGCGAAGATACGCACTGCAAATGGAGACATCCACTAAGATAACGACTTTCACAAAGGACAGATTACAGTGCCTGGGAAATATTATCTTGAAAACAGCGAAGCTGGTCGAATGTGCACGTGCTACTGTAGAGAGCATCTATAGAAAAGTGCTGGAAGGTGGTGGTTAGTGTTTAACGTCCCGTCGACAACGAGGTCATTACAGACGGAGCGCAAGCTCGGGTTAGGGAAGGACGGGGAAGGAATTCGGCCGTGCCCTTTCAATGGAACCATCCCGGCATTTGCCTGAAACGATTTAGGGAAATCACGAAAAACCTAAATCAGGATGGCTGGAGACGGGATGGAACCGTCGTCCTCCCGAATGCGAGTCCAGTGTGCTAACCACTGCGCCACCTCGCTCGGTAAAAAGTGCTAGAAGGGCAGTGAAGTTATCGGTAGGCGCTAAAGTGGCTGGATGTCCACGACTTTTCACAGAACGTGGGGTTTAAGCTTGTCTGCTGGGTAAAGTGGGATAACTGGCGATCTGTGGCGAAAGAGCACAATGCCAGTGGTCACACGTGTGTTTCGGTGCACATTGTTGAACAAGGCGCTCTGCAGTAGGCGATCCCTGCGTGTTCACATGTTGCCCCCACGTCGTCGTCAATTACGGAATCATTGAGATTGGACCGCGAACCACCGGAAACGTGTCGGTTCGTCGGATGAATCACGCTTTTGCTACACCACGTCAACGGTCGTCGCCTTAAACGCTGTCATCTACGCGAGAGGCTGCTCGACATGCGCACCGCGCCATTGACGCAGTCTTATTCTATGGGAGACGTTCTCCTACGCTTGCATGGGACCTGTGGCAGTAATCGAAGAAACCATGTCAGCTGCAACCCTTCACGCTTCATGTCTTCTCTGACGACGATGTCATCTTTCAGCAGCGTAACTGTCAGTGTCTACAAGCTACGAGGGTCACTCCAAAAAAAAAAAGCACACTATTTTTGTAAAAAAACAGTTTTCATTCTGCATGTGGGAAAGTTTCACAGTGTGTAGATACATCCTTCCCGCTTGCTTTCAAACTTAGTTCAACCTGTTCACGTGAGTGGCGCCGTCATAGCATGTCTTCAAGATGGCTGCTACACTTGACGTTCTTCAGAAGCAACGTACCGTCATAGAATTCCTGAGACAGTGGGAAACGTCCAGATAAAGGTGTATGGAGATGCTGCTGTCGATCGCAGTACAGTTAGTCGGTGGGCAAGAAGGTCACGTGATGAAAGCGGGAACGGCAAAATTGAGAATTTTCCTCGCAGCGGCAGGCCTCGTACTGCACACACTCCAGACAATGTGCAGAGAGTTAACGAACTGGTGACTGCTGACAGACATATCACAGTGAACGAATTGTCACGCTACGTTGGGACAGAGGAAGGAAGTGTTTGCAGAATACTGAAAGTGTTGGCGTTAAAAAAGGTACGTGCCAGGTGGGTTCCCAGGATGTTGACAGTGGCTCACAAAGAAACAAGAAAAACGGTATGCAGAGAACTTTTGGAACAGTATGAGAACGGTGGAGGTGAATTTCTTGGAAGAACTGTGACAAGTGATGAAACATGGCTCCATCACATTTCACCAGAGACGAAGAGGCAATCAATGGAGAGGCATCGTGCAAATTCACCCAAGAAAAAAAATTCAAAACCACACCTGTTGGAAAAGTTATGGCTACGGTGTTTTTCGATTCCGAAGGAGTCTTGCTTGTGGTCATCATTCCAAGTGGAACCACCATAAATTGTGATGCATATGTGACGACACTGAAGAAACTTCAAGCTCGACTGAGCCGTGTTCGACTACATCGGCAAAAGCAGGATGTTTTGCTGTTGCACGACAATGCACGACCACATGTCAGTCAAAAAACTATGAAAGCGATCGCAAAACTCGGATGGACAACACTGAAACACCCGCCTTACGGTCCTGACCTGGCTCCATGTGATTATCATCTCTTTGGGAAACTGAAAGACTCTCTTCGTGGAACAAGGTATGAAGATGATGACTTCCTTGTGCACGCTGCCAAACAGTGGCTGCAACAGGTTGGTCCAGAATTTTTACCGTGCGGGTATACAGGCGCTGGTTCCAAGATGGCGTAAGGCAGTTGAGAGGGATGGAAATTATGCGGAGAAATGAAAATATTGATCCTAAAGGATGTATCCACACAATGTAAACCTTTGAAACATGTCAAATAAAAGATGGATTTAAAAAAAAAAAAAAGTGCATGTCTTTTGGAGTGACCCTCGTAGAATCGTTCTACAGTGGTTCGAGCAGCATGATAGCGAAAGCAGCATGATAGCGAAATCACGTTAATGCCTTGGCCACCAAGTTCGCCTGATGTGGATCCGCTGGTTTTCACCTAGGTCGCTACCGAGCGCCTTTACCGCGAACACAAATCAGTGGCCAGTTATTTATGGGGCTTACATGATTTGTGCGTAGACACCTGATGCCACACAGCTTCACAAATCTACCGACGAACTGTAGAATCGATGACACGTAGAATCGCTGATATATTACGTTACAAAGATGGTTCAACAAGCTATTAAGCAAGTGGTCATAATGTTATGGCTCGCCAGTGAATTTTATAGAAATATCAACTTGCTACGTCTACACGTCCCCGAAAGCAAGTGTATTGAATAGTCAGACAGGTAGACAAAAAAATTAAATGATCGTGTTCCACTGATGGCCTGGTGCAAGTCTTATTTCAGGTGAGGCCGCACTGGACGGCTTGCGCGTCGGTGATGGTGAAATGATGACGAGGACAGGACAACACCCAGTCCACGAGCGAGAAAATCTCCAACCCGACCGGGAATAGAACACGAGCCCCCTGCATGGTAGGCAAACAGGTTACCAGTCAGTTAAGCAGGCGGACACAGACAGACAGACAACGTAGTTAACCTCGAAGGGTTTCGTTTTTACGGACTGAGGTAGAGAACCCTAAAAAACGGTGGTAATGCATATGTACCATAAACATTGATAAACTTGGGCTAGTCTTTATAATTTTTATTCTCTTATTGTTCCCAACGTTTTTCTTCCAATACCATAAAACACTCGCCTCTTTCCACAGTACACTGAGTTGACGATGATCATGGGATAGCGACATGCTCGTATACATATGACGTAAGAATCGCGTACACAAGGTATAACAGAGCTGTGCACTGGAGGAGCTGTCCTTCGCATCAGGTGATTCGTTTGAAAATGTCGCCGGCGAGACTATGGCTTCATTTGAAAACGTTTCGGACGAGATTATGACCTGACGATGGAAATTAACAGACTTTGGACGTGGAATGGTAATTGGAGCTAGACGCATGGGGCATTCCGTTTGGGAAATCGTTAAGGAATTCGATATTGCGAGATCCACAATTCCAAAGAGTGTGTCGAGAACCAAATTTCAGACATCACCTCTAACCACGGACAACGCAGAGACAGAGGACAGCGGCGTTTGCGTAGAGTTGTCAGTGATAACAGACAAACAACAGTGCGTGAAATGCAGGACGTACGGCGAACGTCTCCGTTAGGACAGAGCGTCGAAGTTTGGCGTTAATGGGCTATGGCAGGAGACGACCAATGCTAGTGCCTTTGCTAACAGCACGAGATCGCCAGCAGTGCCTCTCGTGGGATCGTGACTCTATAGTTTGCACCGTAGACGTCTGGAACATAATGGCATGATCAGATGAGTCCCGATTTCAGTTGGTAAGAATTGATGGTAGGATTGGAAGCATGGACACTGATTATCAACGAGGCACTGTGCATGTTGGTGGTGGCTCCATAATGGTATACATGGAATGAATTGGGCTCTATAGTCCAACGGAACAGATCATTTACTGGAAATGGTTATGTCCAGCTACTTGGGGACCATTTGCAACTATACAACGAGCTGATTTTGTTGGATGATAATGCGTCGAGTCACGGGGCCACAATTGTTCACGATTGGTTTGAGGAACATTCTGAACAGTTCGAGAAAATGGTTTGGCCACCCAGATCGACCAGCATGAATCTCAACGAACATTTATACGACACAATCGAGATGTCCCCCCATGAACCATGGACCTTGCGTTGGTAGGGAGGTTTGCGTGCCTCGGTGATACAGATAGTCGTACCGTAAGTACAACCACAACTGCGGGGTGTCTTTTGAGAGGCCAGACAAACGTGTGGTTCCTGAAGAGGAGCACCAGCCTATAGATTAAAACTGAAGAAACTGCAAAAAGGTAGGAATATGAGAAGATGGGACCTGCATAAACTGTACGATCTAGAGGTTGTAGAGAGTATCAGAGGGAGCATTACGGAACCACTGACAAGAACAGGGAAAATACAATAGAAGAACAATGGGCAGCTTTGAGACATGAAATAGTGAAGGCAGCAGAGGATCAAGTAGGTAAAAACACGAGGACTAGTAGAAATCCTTAGGTAACAAAAGACATATTGAATTTAATTGATGAAAGGAGAAAATTTAAAAATGCAATAAATGAAGCAGGCGAAAAGGAATACAAACGTCTAAAAAATGAGATCGACAGGAAGTGCAAAATGGCTAAGCTAGATGACAACTGTAGGGTGTACAAGCACATATCACTAGGGGTGAGATAGATACTGCCTACAGGAAAATTAAAGAGGCCTTTGGAGAAAAGAAAACCACCCGTATTAATATCAAGATCTCAGACGGAAAAGCAGTCTTAAGCAAAGACGGGAAAGCAGAAAGGTGGAAGGAGTATATAGAGTCTATACAAGGGCGATGTACTTGAGGGTAATATTATGGAAATGGAAGAGGAGGTAGATGAGGACGGTTCAAATGGCTCTGAGCCCTGTGCGACTTAACATCTGAGGTCATCAGTCCTCGAGAACTTAGAACTACTTAGCCCGCCCGGTTGGCCGTCCGGTCTAACGCACGGCTTTCCGGGCGGCAATGAGCGCCTGGTCCCCGGCACGAATACGCCCGGCGGATTTGTGTCGAGGTCCGGTGAACCGGCCAGTCTGTGGATGGTTTTTAGGCGGTTTTCCATCTGCCTCGGCGAATGCGGGCTAGTTCCCTTTATCCCGCCTCAGTTACACTATGTCGGCGATTGCTGCGCAAACAAGTTCTCCACGTATGCGTACACCGCCATTACTCTACCACGCAAACATAGGGATTACATTTGTCTGGTGTGAGACGTTCTCTGGGGGGTCCACCGGGGGTCGAACCGCACAATAACCCTGGGTTCGGTGTCGGGTGGCGGAGGGGTGAAGTGGACTGCGGTAGTCGTCGTGGAGTTGTGGACACAAAAGAAAACAGGTGTTGACAGGTGAGCAAATTACGGAAGTATCAGTTTAATAAGTCAGGGCTGCAAAATACTAACGCGAATTCTTTACAGACGAATGGAAAAACTGGTAGAAGCCGTCCTCGGGGAAGATCAGTTTGGATTCTGTAGAAATGTTGGAACACGTGAGGCAATACTGACCCTACGACTCATCTAACAAGATAGATTAAGGAAAGGCAAAGCTACGTTTATAGCACTTGTAGAATTAGAGAAAGCTTTTGACAATGTTGACTGGAATATTCTCTTTCAAATTCTGTAGGTGGCAGGGATAAAATATGGGGAGCGAAAGGCTATTTACAATTTGTACAGAAAGCAGATGTCAGTTATAAGAGTCGAGGGGCATGAAAGGGAAGCAGTGGTTGGGAAGGGACTGAGCCAGGGTTGTTGCCTATCCCCGATATTATACATTATACATTGAGCAAGCAGGAAAAGAAACAAAAGAAAAATTCGGAGTAGGAATTAAAATCCATGGAGAAGAAATGAAAACTCTGAGCTTTGCCGAAGACACTATATTTCTGGCAGAGACAGCAAAAGGATCTGGAAGAGCAGGTGATCGTAACGGACAGTGTCTTGAAAAAAAGATATAAGATGAACATCAACGAAAACGAGGATAATGGAACGTAGTCGAATTAAATCAGGTGATGTGAGGGAATTAGTTTAGGAAATGAGACACTTACAGTAACGGATGAGTTTTGCTATCTCGAAAGCAAGGTGACTGATCATGGTCGAAGTAGACAGGATATAAAATGGCTATGGCAATGAAAGCCTTTCTGAGGAAGAGAAATCGAGTATAGATTTAACTCTCAGGAAGTCCTTTCTGAAAATACGAGTATTTGTTTGGAGTGTAGCCATGTATGGAAATGAAACATGGACGATAACAAGTTTAGATAAGAACAGAATAGAAACTTTCGAAACGTGGTGCTACAGAAGAATGCTGAAGATTAGATGGGCAGATCACGTAGCTAATGAGGAGTTACTGAAAAGAACTGGGGAGAAGAGGAATCTGCGGGACAACTTGACAAGAGGAAGGGATCGGTTGGTAGAACACTTTCTGAGGCATCAAGGGATCACCAATTTAGTACTGGAGGGAAGTGTGGAGGGTAAAAACCGTATAGGGAAACCAAGAGATGAATACACTAAGCAGAATATGTAGGCTGCCGTAGTTACTCGTAGATGAAGAGGCTTGCACATGATAGAGTAGCGTGGAGAGCTGCATCAAACCAGTCTATGGACTGAAGACCACAACAACAACAACAACAACAATCGAGATATCAGTTCCTTGCCTACAGTGCAGCAATATTATCAGGAGGGCTTACCTGCGTCTTGTTGAGGGTCTTCTCGAGCAAGTCTCGCTCCTGGGTGACGGTGTGCAGGCGATTAGACAGGTCCAGGATCTCGCCTTTCAGAGACGCCAGCGCCGCCAGGTGCAGCTGAAACAGACAAAGGCAGGCCGCATTATAGCAGGCTGCACGGATGTCTCAGGCGTGAACCGCTGAATCTCCACCATGAGACAGAACCATAAGCCGGTTGCGGAAGTGCACTCAAAGGAAAAAACGATAGCACAGAAAAGTACACAAAAAAGGCTTGTCAGCTTCAGGGGGAAATAAATTATGAGACTGTCCATTATCCACAGCAGCTGTTTCTTTCATTCACGAAATACAAACCTATTAAAATATAAAGTCCCTATGAAAATAAGGATCACTCACATTGATAGTGTACTGGTATTCACATATGAAGTATGACAGCTTTTAAAGGAACACACAGTTCCACTCCTTTGCTCACAACCATTTAGGAGCTGGCTAACAATCTTCGCAACTGGAAATCAAAACCTTACTCTCACTGTCACGTCCGACTACTCATTGCCAGTTCACGGACTGGTCTGTTTATATATACTTGAGTGCTGCGTCTTGCATATTCTCAGAATTTTTCATGGTTGGTTCTCTTAAGAGTCCGTTGTCCCTTAGAGTCTCAGGCTTAGACACTGCGCCTCGACAATTCCTCTCTTCAGCTCGTTTACCCTGTGTCAAAAGATATAACTTTGCAATTTAGAATACGAATTTTGTGTGAGGCAGACATACACGAATCCCAGCGCAAGTAAAATCCCACAGCTACTGTCAAGAAGCTGTTGAAGACGGGAAGGAGAGGAAGAGGAAGAAGAAGAAGAAGAAGAAGAAGAAGAAAATAGAAAACAATACGGAAAGATACATGGTAGTATCTTTACCGCACCTTTGAAAATCAATACTGCGTGCGAACTGTATATGAAAAGAGGAGGATCTTACAAAGTTATTTTTGCCTTGCAAATGTGATGTAAACTCGATCCAGAACCTATATAACGAATAATTCATTTCTTGATTGCACTTAGGGAGGTTTTATCATCTCAAGACTGTCGCTGGATTAATAAACACTTCAAGACCTTGCAGACCAAACAATATATGCTACTATATGGTCTGCAGGCTATTTCCGACAATTCGGTTATTGTACAACGTACGCTGCAGTGTCCTGAAGCCCCGGAATATAAACAGTCAAGTAAATAATCCAAATGGACAAATAAATTCTATATCTATTTAATTTCTAAATGCGTAATTATATTACAAAATTATAAAAATAACTAAAAAGGGGAAACCGTGATATGAAGTACCGATAAATTCTTTCCTGGAGTTATTTGATTTCAGCAAGTTATGGAAATGTCCGTCGTCAACCAAAATACTCGTTTTCAGACCCTATTACCAGGGCCTCATCTGACGTCGTGCTGTTGCTACACACTGGTACTCCATCTAGCAGAGACGGTAGCACTGTATCTGACAGGGTTTCTCTATGCAACTAGGACCTATGACATCATAACAAACGTTTACCCACCATTTCCTAATCACTGCTGATTATCAGTAGTCGAATAAAAATACTTCTTGGATTGGCGAATCTGACTGGCGAATGTTGATTCGCTGATAGAAAGAATTTTGAAGAAAAAACTGCAAACTTTCGGACGTGTTATGTAATGCAACAGGTCGATCTGCTACTAGCATAGCGGGTGACAGGAATAGAATTGATTTGAGTAATAACTGCGAGTAACGTTGGTCTTGTTCCAGAGGACCTAGTATGTGGATTTTGGGAAACGGCAACCAGAACCCCCCCCCACCCCCACCCCGCACCCACTCTACACCTTGCAGGCATACCCCTTACCCTCCGCATAGCATCCCACTGGCACTGTAGCTGCGGTACTATTGTTCATTCTCAAAATTAACATACTGACGGACACTATCACTCAGGATATCTTTGTGTGTATGACCCAACTGTTCTCCTCCTCCTGTGTTTTCCATAAAGAAATGGCTCGCTACAGACATTTGATCACGTGGAAAAGCATTCGACTATTAGCGCTATCTAGAGAGAATAAGTAAGTCCCTTCGACACTGGCATCGGTGTCGTGCAGTACTCTGTTTTCACAAAATATAATGCGACACACTTCCTTACTTTGTACTCTGTTATGAGCTAGCTCATAAGATGACTGATGTACGTAATTCAGTTTCAACAAAACAACTCGGGTAACGATACGGCATTGAATTCACCAGCCTCATATCAACGATGCTACCATAATTTAAAGAGAGCCTACTAACACTGGAAAAACAAAGTTGATATCGTTGTCTTTACTCGCACAACCTAAACAGACATAAAAAATTGCAAGCGTAACTCTCTTAGAACCAACTTGAATGATAACATAATACCGATGTCTTCAACGGCCCCGAAAATATTTGAGATCAGCGGGTTAGGTGTTACACCCCGTATGAAACAACGCTCCACTTACCTCTTTATTTTTCTCGTCATTGCAAATTTTTTTCACTCTATCTTATTTTGACCTAACGTCTTAGTAACTCTTAGACAATGACATTGTATTGGGGGGGGGGGGGGGGCGGCGGCACGGGAAATTTTGTTGGATCGGATATTTGCTTTGTGACAGTATGTATTGGTAAAGGAAGAGAAACCATTAGTAAATACAGGGGAATACTAAACTACAAAAAACGGCAGAGAGGCTACCACTTCGGGCTTGTCACGAAACATTAGGTGAGCACGATTCTCTTTCTTCATGGTAAAAACTTGTCACTTATACTTAACCAACAGACTAAGGAGTAACATAAGAAATAGGAAAAACACGTATAAGAACTCTTTTGATGGAATATTTCTGCTGTCCAGCGAACCTCAGCATACTTCTTTGCTTCACGACCGACAATGTATTACAGTAATTTAAAACTTGTACGGATAGAATAACAGGAGCTAGTAAACAATGAAGCTTCGGACGTTTATCAGAATACTAAATTCTGATCCGTGTTTTTCGTGAATATATACGAGGATAGCCCCACACAACTAATAAAAGGTTTCTGTAAAAGCGAGGGGATCGCCCGAGCGTCAGTAAATGAAGCACGGCGCCGATGCGTATCTCGGAAGCAGGCGTACGTCACGGCCCTTCAAGGCGGTGTTATGGGAGCTTGGCACGAACTCTCGGCGGGCGGCAACGCGTCATCATTCCCGCACACAGCCTGCCCGGGACAGAGCAGCTGGCAGTGTGTGATGTCCCTCAGTCAAGCCACAGCACGAGAACTTCGCCGTAGCGCAGGGCACAGCCAATAAAATGCCGAATTTAACAAGCAGTGTACTGCGAGACGATGCTATAAACGGACAGCGGCAGCTATTGCTGACATTGCACACAGCGCACTGTCGAATAACAAGGCACGGTTCAGCCCAGCGGAGGCCTTCACACGATATCCCACGACAGCGATTCAGAAATGGATCCCACGTATTGATACATTAATTCTACAGAATATGACACAAAACCGTGCGAAGGTTGTTTCCTTGAATAGTTTGCATTAAGCTGCTAACTACCAACGCTACTACCAGTAACAGATTTTGTCCTCGGCACACACTGACTTGACGCCACTTACCCCCCCCACCCCCCCCCCCCCCAACTTCGAGTAACTTATCACTATGTAAATGCAGAAAAGCCACGATCAAATACCATCGTAGAAAATAAAGAATTGCATTTCATAAGCGCATGTTGCTGCTTCCTGGGACGTAAAATGTAGGGCAGTGTGCCACGACATGGTTCCCGAAGAATTATCACTAACAAATAAAAGCAAAAAATGAAAAACAAATCAATTCCCTTAACTGACAGTGATCGTTTGAAGCGAGGTGCGGAAGCCCGACACGTTTATCATTCCACATTTCCTTACACTATTTTGGATTACAGACTGTATAAGTAGGTCTTAATTTTCCGTGATGTAATTACCCAGCGACAAGATCTTTCTAGATTCTTGCTGTTTTCGCCAATAACTACATTGAAATATTCAGACCTACAACAAATAATCTGGTTTTAGCTTGTTAATCATATATAGTTTAATTCTTTAGAACTAATTTTAGGACAATTTCTGATCATTACTAGTATATCTCTTACGTATTTACTACTCAAGGCTAACGCACATTGAGTGCAAAACTATAAATCACCTAATGATATTCTTGAGCCGCGCTTCCTGTGGCACAACCAAACTAAAGACTATTTTTTGCTTCGTAGTTATAATGTACTGGGAAAAAATCCGTTAGGAAAAGTAATAACATGTGTGATGATTACTATGATTATTTGTTTAGGAAGCAGCTTATTGCTTTCCAAAAATGAATTTCTTTGAACAGACAGGCGTACTGAATATTTATTATTTACTTCTTATGAAAAATCAGCCTATTCTTGTATTCGTTATTTTATTCAGATACTCTTTATGTCCAGCTGTACTTTCGAGTCTTCTGGCCATACACTCAACTAGAAAGCATTAAACAAAAATGTAAGTTTTAACATGGGATATTATACAATGTATGAATTAATTATACTTAGAACCTGCGACTGACACAAGATCTAGTGAGCTACTTTGATATAAATTTTACAAACATCTTTAGTTTTCTACAGAAAGCCCAATACTAACAACATCCTCGGAAACAATACAACTTTTGACAGAAAGATTTTAGCTTCAGTAAGGATGTCCTTAGTTAGTCTCAAATTGTAGTCCAGTACGAACTGTACACAATGAGACGTGCAAATACGTAACGCATACTTAATTACAAAATGGCTGGTAGCAGCTAATTTATTTGGCAACTAGATCAAGAAGATGTACGAGGAACGCTGCCTACACAAAGAGAACCGCCAATGCTCTGTATAAGATTTCATGAAATGCGAGTGTCACCTGTCAACTGAAAACAAGATACGCGGCCCGGGATACTGCCAATCATTTTCTTTCAGGACTCAAACAACGGACACAACAGTCAGCCGCTAGTGAAGAAAATGATATCAAGCTACAATTGAAACTATTATCTAAGCATTTTTATTTCTCTTTTATGAAAAGCACAAATACAAGCATCATTTATCATGACGCTGGAATTTAGGCGACATTTTATGACATATTTCCTATATATCAGAAGTGATAATGTTTTGGGCCATTTGTGCGAAGCACAAAAGATTATTTTTACCCAAAAATGTGCCGTTTGGGTTGTGCGTGTTGCTAATTCACTCAAGCGGACAACTTGTTAAAAATCTACGAACGTCGCTGTGTATCAGTACTCACGATAGACGCTATTGGCACCCGCACTTGTTGACACGAACAGATGCAACTATCCAGTGAACACGCAAGGCAGGGAGGGAACTTACTTGCACGTGAGAAGCGTGTGCTTATCAGTTGCTTGGAACACTGTGCATTACTCGCCATCATATATTTTCATCTAACTTTCACAATAACTGAAGAAGATTAATGAGAAAGCATATACTGACCCTAGATAAGAGCATTGGTCTTGATAAAAATCTACGATTCTATGCAGGAATACCGAACTTTCAACTGTGATAACCATTAAAGTGTAAAGAAAGTAGGATATGAAACTTTGTAATAAGGATTCCGGATCCAACCGATCTGATCAATCGCAATGAAAATACACTATACTTGCATTTAGATTAAGATTTCCAGTGTTTATCCTAAGTCACTCACGACAAATGCAGCGATGGTTCCTTTTGAAAGGACACGGCCGATTTCCTTTACCATCGTGCTGCATCTCCAATGGCCTCGTTGTCCACGGAACGTCAAATCCCTAACGTTCCTTCAGTCTGATATACGTTTTATATAGCCAACAGTCTGGATGATTGACTGACTGCGAACGCCTGAAAGCAAGGGGAAACTACAGCCGTAATTTTTTCCGAGGGCATGCAGCTTTACTGTATGATTAAATGATGATGGCGTCCTCTTGGGTAAAATATTCCGGAGGTAAAATAGTCCCCCATTCGGATCTCCGAGCGGGGACTACTCGAGAGGACATAGTTATCAGGAGAAAGAACGCTAGCGTTCTACGGACCGGAGCGTGGAACGTCAGATCCCTTAATCGGGCAGGTACGTTAAAAAATTTAAAAAGGGAAATGGATAGGTTAAAGTTAGATATAGCGGGAATTAGTGACGATCGGTGGCAGGAGGAACATGACTTTTGGTCAGGTGAATACAGTGTTATAAATATAAAATCAAATAGGGGTAATACAGGAGTAGGTTTAATAATGAATAAAAAAAATAGGAGTGCGGGTAAGCTACTACAAACAGCATAGTGAACGCATTATTGTGGCCAAGATAGTCACGAAGCCCACACCTACTACAGTAGTAGACGTTTATATGCCAACTAGCTCCGCAGATGATGAAGAAGTTGATGAAATGTATGAGGAGATAAAAGAAATTATTCAGGTAGTGAAGGGAGATGAAAATTTATTAGTCATGGGTGACTGGAATTCAACAGTAGGAAAAGGAAGAGAAGCAAACGTAGTTGGTGAATATGGATTGGAGCTAAGAAATGAAAGAGGAAGCCACCTGGTATAATTTTGCACAGAGCATAACTTAATCATAGCTAACACTTGGGTCCAGAATCATGAAAGAAGGTTGTATGCATGGAAGAACCCTGGAGATACTAAAAGGTTTCAGATAGATTATATAATGGTAAGACAGAGATTTAGCAACCAGATTTTAAATTGTAAGACACTTCCAGGGGCAGATGTGTACTCTGACCACAATCTATTGGTTATGAACTGTAGATTAAAACTGAAGAAACTACAAAAAGGTGGGTATTTAAGGAGATGGGACCTGGATAAACTGAAAGAACCAGAGGTTGTACAGAGTTTCAGGGAGAGCATAAAGGAACAATTGACAGGAATGGGGGAAAGAAATACAATAGACGAAGAATGGGTAGCTTTGAGGAATGAAATAGTGAAGGCAGCAGAAGTTCAAGTAGGTAAAAATACGAGGGCTAGTAGAAATCCTTGGGTAACACAAGAGATACTGAATTAATTGATGAAAGGAGAAAATACGAAAATGCAGCAAGTGAAGCAGGCAAAAATGAATACAAACGTCTCAAAAATGAGATCGACAGGAAGTGCAAAATCGCTAAGCAGGGATGGCTAGAGGACAAATGTAAGGATGTAAAGGCTTATCTCATTAGAGGCAAGATAGATACTGCCAACAGGAAAATTAAAGAGACCTTTGCAGAAATGAGAACCACTTGTATGAATATCAAGAGCTCAGACGGAAACCCAGTTCTAAGTAAAGAAGGGACAGCAGAAAGGTGGAAGGAGTATATAGAGGGTCTATACAAGGGCGATGTTCTTGAGGACATTATTATGGAAATGGAAGAGGAGGTAGATGAAGATGAAATAGGAGATATCATACTGCGTGAACAGTTTGACAGAGCACTGAAAGACGTAAGTCGAAACAAGGCTCCGGGAGTAGACAACGTTCCATTAGAACTACTGACAGCCTTGGGAGAGCCAGTCCTGACAAAACTGTACCATCTGGTGAGCAAGATGTATGAAACAGGCGAAATTCTCTCAGACTTCAAAAAGAGTATAATAATTCCAATCCCAAAGAAAGCAGGTGTTGACAGATGTGAAAATTACCGAACTATCAGTTTAATACGTCACAGCTGCAAAATACTAACGCGAATTCTTTACAGACGAATGGAAAAACTGGTAGAAGCCGACCTCGGGGAAGATCAGTTTGGATTCCGTAGATATGTTTGAACACGTGATGCAACACTGACCCTGCGACTTATCTTAGAAGAAAGATTAAGGAAAGGCAAAGCTACGTTTCTAGCATTTGTAGACTTAGAGAAAGCTCTTGACATTGTTGACTGGAATACTCTCCTTCAAATTCTGAAGATTGCAGGGGTAAAACACAGGGAGCAAAAGGCTATTTACAATTTGTACAGAAAGCAGATGGCAGTTATAAGAGTCGAGGGGCATGAAAGGGAAGCAGTGGTCAGGAAGGGAGTGAGACAGGGTTGTAGTCTCTCCCCGATGTTACTAAATCTGTATATTGAGCAAGCAGTAAAGGAAACAAAAGAAAAATTCGGAGTAGGAATTAAAATCCATGGAGAAGAAATAAAAATTTTGAGGTTCGCCGATGACATTGTAATTCTGTCAGAGACAGCAAAGGACTTGGAAGAGCAGTTGAACGGCATGGACAGTGTCTTGAAAGGAGGGTATAAGATGAACACTAACAAAAGCAAAACGAGGATAATGGAATCTAGTCGAATTAAGTCGGGTGATGCTGAGGGAATTAGATTAAAAATGAGACGCTTAAAGTAGTAAAGGAGTTTTGCTATTTAGGGAGCAAACTAACTGATGTTGGTCGAAGTAGAGAGGATATAAAATGTAGACTGGCAATGGCAAGGAAAGCGTTTCTGAAGAAAAGAAATTTGTTAACATCGAGTATAGATTTAAGTGTCAGGAACTCATTTCTGAAAGTATCTGTATGGAGTGAGCCATGTATGGAAGTGAAAAAAGGACGATAAATAGTTTGGACAAGAAGAGAATAGAAGCTTTCGAAATGTGATGCTACAGAAGAATGCTGAAGATTATATGAGTAGATCACATAACTAATGAGGGGGTATTGAATAGAATTGGGGAGCAGAGGAGTTTGTGGTACAACTTGACCAGAAGAAGGGACCAGTTAGTACACCATGTTCTGAGGCATCAAGGGATCACAAATTTAGAATTGGAGGGCAGCATGGAGGGCATAACTCGTAGAGGGAGACCAGGAGATGATACACTAAGCAGATTCAGAAGGATGTAGGCTGCAGTAGGTACCTGGAGATGAAGAGGCTTGCACAGGATGGAGTAGCATGGAGAGCTGCATCAAACCAGTCTTAGGCCTGAAGACCACAACAACAACAACAACAACAACAACAACAACAACATTAGCACGGTTTGCGGTTGGTATTACACGACAGATGTTACATATGATGGAAAATAAATAAAGAAATACAAAGACAGTGACTTATCATACCTGAAAAGACAAATATTCACTTTGTCTGGTTTACCTCCAAAACTGCATAACTGTACATCTTCGTCAGCCGCTAAGAAAACACAAAGGCGTTTTGAGCGTTACAGACTCTGCATGAGTGTCATAATGTGCAATTCACCAAAGAAAAATAAAGTCCCAAGTTTGAAACACAGTTCCTATCGAAACACCAGTGAAAAAATAAATCTGTGTTTTGAACCAGATGAAATGAATTCGTTGCTATAAAATGTAAAATAATTCTGAATGAACTTAAAAAATAATGAAACCGAACATTTGCGAGTGTTAGAAACATTGGGGGGCATTCATCATCAAAAATTTATGTAATGTTTCTTTTAATTTCATATGCAATTCGGTGTCTTTATACTGCACTGTATACGTTGCGTTCGTACAGAAAGTAAGTCTGTAGAAGGTTCATGAGAGTCTTCTCTCTGTGGCTTTCCGCTCGCAGGATATGACGTGATTCCGGGCCCCTGCCGGCGTAAGTCATTTGTCACTGTCTAGGGGAGCTGCCGAGACACCTAAGGGGATGAAGATTTTCTCCAGTCGCCGCCCCCCCCCCCCCCCCCTATTAACACGCGGATAGATGTGTCCGTGGTGTGCCGAACAGCAGATCAAACCACGGGGGAGGGAGGAGGGGGGGGGGGGCACGCTGTCATTTGTCACACGTTTGACACGTTGTGCCAGCTGGCAGGAGTTACTCTTGCTAATGGCGGTGTTTCCATTCGTTACCCAGGTGGGATGCTCCATGACAGTGTGGAAATTCGCCAGCTGGAGTGAAAACATTCTTTCGTGTTTTCTCCCTCAAAGTATCATAGCCTTTTCAGTAAATGGCACCATTCCTACGAACAGACTTTTTCGCTTTTTCTTACAGGATGGTCCTAATTAAACTATCGCTACTTGCGAGGGCCCTCGTGAAAATCTATTGATCGTGGGACAGTGCAACTTTGTGAAAATATTTATTATATTTTATTTATTTATGTGATGAATGTAGACAATGGTTTCATAAAATCCAATAACGTTCTCGTTAGACTCCACAGAAGCGCCATGTATACGAGAGTTTTCACATGCGCGTCCTAGCATAGCTTCCAAAGTGACAACAAAGGTATGTTGACTGTGAAGAAGCGGTTCGCGCTACCATCCTCTTAGCATACCGGAGGGGAGCGAGGCAGTCGTTGTCTTATGTGGCAGTCAGTGTTTTTGTGTATGGTGGTTTTACAACTTTAGATGGACGTACGGATGTTCATATCTTTCCATACAAAACTGGAATTGCAGAGTAAATATTTCACACTACTCCGTTCTGTGCACTGGTTTGAAACTTCCTGGTGTATTAAAACTGTGTGCCGGATAGGGAGTAGAATCCAGAAGCGTGCTGTTACTGGTCAAGCCTTCCAAATACGACACAGTGACTCACTTCCGTCACTACCTCTCCGACAGAAGCCCCTCTGTCAATCTTGCAGGAGTGTCACTCCTCGCCGGCCGGAGTGACCGAGCGGTTCTAGGCGCTACAGTCTGGAACTGCACGACCGCTACGGTTGTAGGTTCGAATCCTTCCTCGGGCATGGATGTGTGTGATGTCCTTAGGTTAGTTAGGTTTAAGTAGTTCTAAGTTCTAGGAGACTGATGACCTCAGAAGTTAAGTCCCATCGTGCCCAGAGCCATTAGAACCATTTTTATGCCACTCCTCATCCCAAAGCAGGAAGCTCATGTAAAGTTTGGAAAACAGGGCGGAGGTACTGCGAGAAGTGAAATTGTGAAGACGAGTCGTGAGTCTGTGATACCACACACTCACAACCAAAGGATGGCAATAAAACTATAAAAAATTGTAAGTACTTAGATTAAAGGAAATGATGCACTTCACGCTAAAATATAATCTAGAAACATCCGTCACTAATGAATGTGTAAATTCGCATATCAGTTTTAAGTGTGATGCGAGGACGGTCGAGACAGAATAAACAGATAATGTCGATACATAGTTATAAACGTATTTCTCCGTGATTTCTGCGAGTCGATACCCAGTTGGATTAAAAAGGTCACAAACTGTCGCCAAGATGGCTATTTCCGTTAAAACCAAGTATGTGTATGAGCTTGATCGCCTCCACGCGCTCTAGAAAGCAACACTTCATGGCAACTTAACGTTCAAGAATGATGCTTTTAGAACTGCAACAGAGGACACAATTAGCTTGGCCTTAAACAGCAGTGCCACTTTAGCCTCTCGACTGTTTTAGTTGGGGGCAGAGATTTTAAATACCACTCAAGGCGAGCAAAGGCTATCACATTTTGGACCACCTTGCACAAGTCAACACACGCTTCCGCGATAGGTAAAGTCAGTCTCCAGGCCACATTGGTCAACGATTTGCGTGCCACGTTCTTGCAGTGTTCATGAGTGCTATACTTTCAGAAGTTTAGGGAATACTGTTCGTTTTTCGACGAGCAGGTAATTTGAGCATCTTGTTGCTTGCTAGTCACTGCAACTCGATTTATAGATGTTACACAGTGTAGTCAAATTAAGGCACCAAAAGCGTGTCAAGGGGAGTCGGAAAACAGTGCAGTCGTCTCGCAATGCGGAAACAAAGTGATTTGTCTGACGTCCAAAAGGGCACGATCATTAGCTTTCGGTCCAAGGGTGGAGGTATCTCCGAAACGGCTAACTTTGTAAACTGTTAGCGTGTAGTAGTGGTTAAAGTATACCGCGCATGGCAAAATGGCGCTATACAAAACGGGCGCCGAGGCAACAGTAGTGCACCACAGGCCATAGATGATATGGGGAACGACGGCTGTGGAGACTTGTGCGGGCGAATAGACGTGCAACTGTTGAGCAACTGACCGCCCAGATGAGCCAAGGGGCTACCACCAGTGTCTATTCAACGACCGTTCTGGGAACGTTGCTGCACATAAGCGTCCGTAGCAGGCGCCTGGTTCATGCACGAACGCTGAGTGCTGTTCATCGTCGACGAAGGCTGGAGTTTTCACCCCTGTACCGCAACTGGACACCCACAACTGGCCTTTCCAGATGAATCGCCTTTCATGCCCCATCGGACTGAAAGCAAACTTCCTGCAACAGTCGTCGGAAGGGCCCGGGCCGAAGCAGGGAATGTTATGGCCTGAGAAATGTTTTCGGGCCATTCCCTGGATGATCTCGTCATTTTGGGAAGTATAAAAGATCAACACAAGTATGCATCTATTCTTGGGAACCATGCCCACCCGTACATGAAGTTTTTTATTCCTCGCCATGATGGCATCTGCCAGCAGGACAGTGCAATGTGTCACACAGCTCACTGTACGTGCGTGGGTCGAAGAGCACAAGGCTGAGTTTGTCGTACTCCCCTCGTCAGTAAACTCCCCGGACTTAACCTAATCGAGATTCTTTGGGACTGCGTCAATCGGGATTTTCGCGCCATGGAGACTCAACCGAGAAACCTACGGCAGCTGGCCAAGGTTCTATAGTCGGGGCATGGCCCTACATCTCGATACCTTCCAAAACCTCATTGACACACTTGCTACATGTTTCGGAGCCGTCCGCGCTTCAAAATGTGATTATTCAGACTTTTGACAAGTGGTCACATTAATGTGACTGGACAGTGCACTATCGGAGCTCGAAAGTACGACAGCAACCAAACCACTAAACCACTTAGTCATATATGGTGCCGCTCAGGTAATGAAATATGTTTTACTGCCATCGTATCATCATTCGACAGAATGTCTGTCTCGCTGGCCTTTATTTTCTCGTGTATTTCGATAAATTGACCGAGTAGTGACTGCTGGACCAAAAACCTGTAGAAGTTGGACAGTTTAAGCACGCTTTATCACTCATTTCAGTGCCGTCACACTAACTGCTTAAGTTAGTTTCCTGTATCTTTGACTGCGGCCTTTACCCATTATATTTGTTTATTTGGGTCTGTCTATAACTCTTATTTACAACATTGTAATCTCTTCAACTTAGTGTTCTTAATTTCTACTCGTAGCTTGATCATAATTACACTGGTTAAGCTAGAGGCTAAGGTTCATTATGCCTGCGGGTACCAGAGGAATCTGATAGTTGATGGCCTGTGTCCCGGTCGGGGAAGGAAGCTGTGTGGCAGACACATATTCTACTAAGAATATGAAACTTTGGGAGGGGAGCCACACAAGTCGTGCGTCCATAGCTTACTCGATAGCAGCACTGCCTGCGAGAAGCAAGGTCTTAATTCGGCACAAAGTTTTAACCTGTTGGGAAGTTTCAGAATTGAAGTTATTGAATCCTGTAGAGCTTGTCTTTATTCCAGTGATGATTTAATCCTACACGACAACTCTCAACGACACAAGCCTGTTGTTCGTGGATGAATACATCGTCCGTCCAGAAAGTGCCGAGACTGGTTCTGCTCCTGGTGCACGAACGCCGCCAGCGCACCAACTACGGTCGCAGCTTAAGCTAACAACTGAGCAACAGAGCCGGCCGCGGTGGTCTCGCGGTTAAGGCGCTCAGTCCGGAACCGCATAGCTGCTACGGTCGCAGGTTCGAATCCTGCCTCGGGCATGGATGTGTGTGATGTCCTTAGGTTAGTTAGGTTTAAGTAGTTCTACGTTCTTGGGGACTGATGACCACAGATTTTAAGTCCCATGGTGCTCAGAGCCATTTGAACGAGTTATGTAGTGTACTTGTCGCCGTAATTTGTAAACACTGTTGTGTCAAAAATCGCAGTGGACTAACATTTTTAAATCGAGTATTCGAGACATTCTCGAGAAAGCGTGAACACGCACGGTTATTTTCATGAAATACCTATAACGGGTGACGAAAGTTCGTGTTATCAATAACAAACTACCACTTAACGATAAAGTGCAGAATGCGTCTCTGACGATTCCAAGACTGAGGAAGGTGCGAATGTGACGCGTGAGTTGAACAACGTCCCAAAGAAGGACTTTTCTGACACTTTTTTCCACCTTACCTTTTCTCAGTTTTTTTAGTTAAACCAATTACACAACTTTTTGGACTGGCGGTCTACTTCCAAAAGCAAACAGTACAGATGGCGGGTATATATAAACCGCTATTGAAATGCTTTCGGGAAGCGTGTCGCTGGTCGCAGTCCTGTCACCCAGACCCTTGCTGTTTTCGGTTCAGTTTCGTAAGAAGAGTGGCATGTACTTCACACGGCACTTGTCACAGTAGAGAACCTCGTCCCTCGCCGAATGTCCTCTACTGATGATGGCTAAGATAACAAGACGTACTGTGCGAACTCCATACCAAACTGAAACAATTTAGAATATAAATTCGCCAGGATCCACCTCACTGGAGCCACACATTTTCGCGTTATTGCTATGTTTCTCGTTTCCTCGGTTTTGTGGAGACAGATAAATTGAAGGAGTACCGTTTGGACGTAAGAGTTAAGGACGAGATCTCGTGGATAGTACAGCGTATTGCTCAGTATGATAACGTATGGACCACGTTCAGTGGAGATGGAGATGTGGTAGGAAGCGCGTCTCGGACGACGAGACGACAGAGCGAAGCAGATAGCGTGGCCTAGCGGGGCGGGGCGGGGCGGCAGGCAGTATTTTGAGTGCGGCAGTCCAAGGCGGGCATCGATCAGCTGCGTTGTCGAACGTAATGGCGCCAGTCAGGTGTCACCGCTCCTCCGCCTTTGTCTCGGCCGCCACTGCAGAGTCCGCGGCAGGCCCGCGGATCGTGCCACACCGCACTACCCATTTCGGCACACGGACAGTGCTGTCGAACGCCGACGTCGACATGAATAGATGCAGGTGATCAGACAGGATGCGTGTCACCTGTCAGGATAGTATCTGACGTATCGGGCTCCGCAAGCCCATATCGATGATGTTTCATTGGACGGTTCGCACGCCTACATTTGTTGATGGCCCAACATTGAAATCCGCAGCATTTTGCTGAAGGGTTGAACGTTTGCCACGTTGAACGATTGTCTTCAGTCGTCGTTGGTCCCGTGCTTGTAGAAGAATCTTTTTCCGGTCGCAGCGATGTCGGAGATTTGATGTTTTATTGGATTGCTGGTAATGACGGTACTATTCAAAAAAAGGTTCAAATGGCTCTGAGCACTTTGGGACTCAACTGCTGTGGTCATCAGTCCCCTAGAACTTAGAACTACTTAAACCTAACTAACCTAAGGACATCACACACACCCATGCCCGAGGCAGGATTCGAACCTGCGACCGTAGCAGTCGCACGGTTCCGGACTGCGCGCCTAGAACCGCGAGATCACCGCGGCCGGTACGGTACTCTCGTGAAATGATCGTACGGGAAAAAAAAAAAAAAAACGCAGTTCATCGCTACCTCGGAGATGCTGTGTCCCATCGCTCGTGCGTCGACTATAACACCGTGTTCAAAATCACTTAAATCTTGATAATCTGCCATTGCAGCAGCAGTAAACGATCTAACAACTGCGCCAGACCCTTGTTGTCTTATGCAGGCGCTGCCGTCCGCAGCGCTGTATTCTGCATGTTTACATATCTCTGCATTTGAATAGCCGTGTCTATACCAGTTTCTTTGCCGCTTCAGTGTACAATGGCCTAAATTAAAACAGTTTCACTTACTACAACCCTCTTACCCTTCGTGAACAATGCGAATATGTGCAAATCTTTCCTGTTAGGCAGGCCAGCCAACAATAACATAAATTCTGTCGTGGCATGGAACACAACCAAGGTGCTGGAAAAATACAATAAGGAAGATTAGGGTTTAATGTTCGTAGGCGACGTGGTCATCGGAGACGCAGCACCAGCAAAGATAAGGGAAGGATGGAAATGGGAAGGGAAGGGAATCGGACGTGTCCTTTTCAAAGGAACCATCCCGGCATTTCACGTAAGCGATATGGGATTACAACGAAAACCCTTAATGTGGATGGACTGTCGGGATTTGAAACGCTGTCCTTACGCAAATGTGTCCACTGTCTTACCACAGGGGATTGTTTCCGGCTTGAGTTATCACTCTGGAACCAAGCGTGCGCATTTCTCGGCAAATTAAAATTGCGTGGTGCGCCGGGACTCGAAACTGGGATATTAAACTGCCAGCACTTAACATACCAGCGTACATTCCGCTGAAGAGTGACAGTTCATTCTAAAATCAATCCCCTAAGGTGTGGCTAAGCTACTTTTTCGCTATATCCTTTCTTCCAGGATTGCTAGTCACGCACGGTATGTATGGAAACTTTATAATAAATATAGACTTCGATCAGAAATCGGTAGCTAAGGTAGAATATTCAAAATTTCTAATTGTATGCATTGACGAGGGGTTGAATTGGAAAAAACACACTGAGGATCTGCTGAAACGTTTGAGTTCAGCTACTTATGCTATTAGGTTCACTGCAAATTTTGGCGATATACATCTGAGTAAATTAGCTTACCACGCCTATTTTCATTCTCTGCTTTCGTATGGCATCTCTATTCTGGGGTAACTCATCATTGAGTAAAAGAGTATTCATTGCACAAAAGCGTGTAATTAGAATAATTGCTGCAGCTCATCCAAGATCATCCTGCAGACACTTATTTAGAGAGCTAGAGATCTTCACTGTAGCCTCACAATATATATATATTTACTTATGAAATTTGTTATTAACAATCCGAACGAATTCAGAAGTAATAGCAGTGTACAAGGCTACAACATTAGGAGAAAGGATGATCTTCACTACTCAAGGTTAAATCTAACTTTGGCTCAGAAGGGGGTAAATTATACTGCCACGAAAGTCTTTGGTCACTTACCTAATAGCATCAAAAGTCTGACAGATAGCCATATAGTACTTTAAAGAAAATTAAAAGAATTTCTTAATGGCAACTCCTTCTACTCATTAGATGAATTTTGGGATATAGTAAGTAGGTAATTCCCCCCCCCCCCCCCCAATTACACCCCAAAAAAATTAAACATATTGAGCGTCATGTAATATTTTGTGTAATGTAATATCTTGCATAGACACCTTTTATTAACCTGACACGTTCCACATCGTTGCGAAGTGTCGTATTCATGATTTATGCAACAAGTACTAATCTAATCTAATCTGTGAAGTTTGGTAGGTAGGACATGAGGTACTGGCGACAGTAAAACTGTGAGGGCGGGCCGTGGGTCATGTTCGGATAGCTCAATCGGTAAAGCACTTGGCTGCAAACGGCAAAGGTCGCAGATTCGAGTTCCGATCCGGCACGCAGTTGTAATCTGCCCGGAAGTTTTAGTCTTATGTTGTCACACGGTATTCGCTGGCGCTGGTGATAGGTGCAAAAAGCACGACCGATCGTGTCTTTCTTCCTTCGATGTAAATGAGTTCATTACGTAGCAACCTCAATTTATTACATGTGTAATTTATTTTATTTTATTTAATCGTATCGCTAGGGCCCGCCTCTTCGGCGGCCTGCAGTCGATGAGGAAAATAGGATGAAGATGATGACAGCACAACACCCAATCCCTGAGCTGAGAAAATTCCCCGACCCAGCTGGGTATCGAACCCGGGCCCGGAGGATTGACAAGCCGTCGCGCTGACCATTCAGCTACCGGGGGCGGACACATGTATAATGAAACATAGGAAGAGCAATGTGTTTCGGCTTTGACTCTGTTGGAAGGTGACAGAAAAAAATTTACTGCGTGTAAACAGTAAGAGGAAACTCAAGGACGTGCACCTTACGTTGACGGCGGGTTAAGGCAATAACAGCTGCCGTCACCTGACGCCGACCGCTGACCAGTTAGCCTCGTTCGCTCCCAGCACGCACCGACGTCGTGCATTTCGGCGAAAGCTGACACACTCGATACGCGGAAGAAGAGCCGTGCCTTTATTACACTGAAGTATCGTCTACATAAAGCTCGAGTTCCGTCCTAGGAATAGCTGATTTTATCAGCCATCTCGAAGCCGGTCAAGACGTAAAAAATTTACGAGTACCGTGCAGAGGAGAGACGTTCCGTCTCGTGGGCGGCGACACTTCCGTGATAGCGGTGGTCTAGACTAGCGCCTGCATAATATAACAGCGGAGCCTATAAGGGGCTCATCTGAAGCCAACGGCGGGGAAAATGGTGCCTCATCCGGTGGCGGTCGTAGCGTCGCAGATATGCGAGCCTCGGCCTGACGGAATACGGAAAACCGTGATCGCCCATTCCCTCGAAGCGGGCGAGGAGGCGGGCGAAAGACAGCCGTCCTGCACTTGGAACCAGAGAAGGCGTCTACATGAAGCCGGCACTATATTGCCTCGGAACCGGTGGCTCTTGTATTGTGTGCTTTATCAACATGTGATGAGTCACACTTTTTCCGTATTGCCGTATTGGAACACTTAGTTTCCTTAATGAAAGAGGTTTTAACGGAGTCGCACCTGTGCCAGATCAAAATGACGAGGCCTCTGTTCCTACCTAGCTGAGGCAACATGCCTCTGCAAATTTTGCAGCAGAGGCTTAAGAATGCAACTCTGCGATGAAAACTATTCTTCTGCAAGCTATCTCTGTTCAAGCGGCCGACGCTTGATACACTGAGACTCCACACTTGGGACAAGCGTCAAGGGCATATTGAGGCGTGAGTTACATAACTAAACGATTCATGTAACACACACACACACACACACACACACACACACACACACACACAACACACACACACACACACGTACACACTTGCGCCAACACACAACAAAACATAACAGACACCAGAAATTATCGATAGCGAAAATTACTAAACAACGGGTGAGGTAGCATTAACTATGTCCCACTGTTTAGTGACACGGGAGAGAGCACGATTCCAGATGACAGAATACAAGCAAAAACCTAAGTCTAGCAAATCGGCTATCGCAGAACATGATCTTGGCACCGGTCACCCTATGGAATATAACAACAGAGATTCTGGCATGCAATTCCAGGTATTGGCATAGCGTTATTAAGGAAGCAGTTGGCATTACGTTATTAAGTAACCTCGTAAACAGAGGTGGAGATTTTTGCTTGATTTATGCGAGGAGTCCTGCTCTCCCCCTTATCAGAAAACAGTTAATGCTGCCGTATCCGCTATTTGGTAATGAGTCCTGCTCTCCCCCTTATCAGAAAACAGTTAATGCTGCCGTATCCGCTATTTGGTAATTTTTTCTATCGATAACTTTTGGCGTCGGTCATATTCAGTTGTGTGGCGGCGGTATTAGTCTCTACAGTGTGTGTATGTGTGTGTGTGTGTGTGTGTGTGTGTGTGTGTGTGTGATTATCTCTTCTGAACTGCTCAGCAGATTAAATTCTCTTACAGAGCTTACTTTCTGCAGTTTTTGGCTTGAAAAATGACAAGGTGGTCCCCTCTGAAAACTTTGACTACCTGCCCCACAGTATATGGAAAAATATTTACCTTATGGGTACCCAGCTCTATAGGAATTATGTTCAGACTGTGCGTTGCAACATTTGCGTTGTTAGTAGTCTTTGTGTCATGACTTGCAGTTCGGTGCCGGTACTGGTACGGCGACGTAGGATTGAAACACAATCATTAGTGTGCAATACAATCGCAAACAATCAATATACGTCTGGACAAGGAGAGCAGTGCTTTACAAGTAAAGCTGCTTTTATCAAAACAACGGCAATGGTGCTGATATTCTTCACTAGTATCGTCGTTTTAAAGAATACGAAGAGGTCCTCTTCCAGCATCGGGTTTGTAGAGCACGATTCGGAAGTTAGAATTAAATGACGATTTGGGAATTGCTGCTGGGAATGGACGACGTCCAATTGTGTCACAATTTGTTCCAATGGTTCAAATGGCTCTGAGCAATATGGGACTTAGCATCTATGGTCATCAGTCCCCTAGACTTAGAACTACTTAAAACTAACTAATCTAAGGACATCACACAGATCCATGCCCGAGGCAGGATTCGAACCTACGACCGTGGCAGCAGCGCGGTTCCAGACTGAAGCGCCTAGAACCGCATGGCCACAGCGGTCGGCTTAGAGAAGTTGCTGCTGCCATGGCTGAGAACGCTGGACACAATGTGCGACCATCGAGCAGTGCACAAGCTGGGTCACGACAGCTGAGCTGAACATTCCACGGTCGACCGTTGTTTCGGGCAACAGTAGAGCAGTCTCTAGTGTGGTTCCAGGCTGTCGTGGATGCAGATGGTCGTTACACAGACACGTTTGTAGCCTGGAACGTACACGTGATACGCTATAAAAAAATGTTGCCCTCTGATGTGGAAATTAAATACGTTTATTTCAATACTTCATTGGTTATTTCTCTGCCGAAATTCCTTACAAATGTGTCCAGAAAGTTTCATTGTCTTACGGTCATTTCGTTTGTCATAGGGGCCCGTCTCAAGTAGCGAGAGTTTAATTATAATCATCCTGTATCAGCATGACAAAACGACGCTTTATTTCTGTGTGCTAGGCAGATAAAATTCTGTCTCTGCCCTCGTAATACAGATTCTATACGGCTTTGGCATCGTCCTGAAAACGTAATAAATGTTGTCAAAGATATGGAATTCCTGTGGGAATGCAACTGTTACAGCATGTATCGCATTTTAGGCAAATGCTTATCGTTCGAAGTCAGAATTGCTCTTTGCCTCACTAGGGCATAAACTACTGTTTATAGCAATGTAAACGTGTGTGTAGTGCTGAAATAACTGTAGACTAGTTCGCAAACTCCTGTGTATCGATCCTCAGAAATGTGGTTCCGGCGGCGGAGCCATCAGATAACGAATGAGATGAAGTGGAATGCGAGCCACTAAACGCAGAGCAATGTCCGGTTTGGGAGAGGGGTTCCTCGTACACGGCGCGTCCGCCTCGAGCGCTAGCTCCCCTCGCTGACGAGGATTTTATGCACACTTCTGGAGGGGACCAAGGCGCTATCCGCTTCGGATCTGCGTGGGGTCCACAGCGATCCAGCTGCTGCTGAAGGGGACATAAAGTACGCTACTAGCCCGACACCCCACGCAGAGCCGGCGGCAAACTCCGCTCTTGCAGAAGCTCTGCCCGCGTTGCGACTCGTCTGCGGTATGAAGCTGCCACACGGATTTAAAGATGACAGATAATCATTTTGAAGTATCGTGTGTCTCTGAATCTTACCCTCTCTATCCGTAACCAGACTGCACTGAGTAAATCGTTGATACTGTTTGACAATAATGGCTTCGAAACGTTGGATCACGGAGAGAGTCGAAATACTAAATCCTTTTTTCCAAATTTGTTTCACTAAGGAAGACACCACTGCGGTTCCTCCTCTAAGTCGTTAGACGAACGTCACCATGACAGAAAGCGAAATAACAGACAATGGATAGAAAAATAACTGAAATCTCGCAACAGATGAAAGGCCTGTCGACGTCATTGGATAACAATATGATTCTAAACAGACTATGCGAATGAGCTTGCATCTCTTCTAGCAATAGTGTTTTTGCTTTTAGGAAGCTTTAATTGTCGAGTGCTATTAATAGTGTTCCATAGATTTCGTGTTTGTTTTGAATACAGTCAGAGAGAGTCCCTTTAGTCAGCCATAGTGCCAGTAGTGCTAGTGTTTGTTTTCAATACAGTCCAGAGACAGGTGGTGCTATTTTCATTGTTTTCTACAAGAAGTGACAAGCAACCACAATTTAGTCAATAAACAGCCGCCTTTAGTGAATTAGCAGTCTAGTTAAAAGTTGATGAAGTCTCTTCAGTAAATTGATTCCTTAGGATGGATAGGATGTGTGGCTGCTGCGTACGGACGCAGGAGGAGCTGGCCACTCTTCGCGAACAGCTGAGCGTGTTGATGGGCGCGGTCAGCCGTCTTCAGCCTGCTGCCTCGGAGTGTAGCGGCAGTGCAGAGTCTGGTGCGTCGCAAGGTACACCCCAGGTGTTACATGCTTCACCCACTGTCCCTGCTGTCGAGACATCTTCGCGGGTACCGGGCGCGGTTGGGCCACCCTCTCCCAAAGGGGAGTGGCGGGTTCAGCGGCATTCGCGGCGCACGAGGCGGAGGGTCAATGTGGAGGCTGGCCGTGTGGCATCGCTCGCTCTGCCTGTGAGTGTACATGTGGCTGCTCCTTCAGCAAGGTCCGAGCAGGCACACGGGGGGAGGGTTTATTAGTTATTGGGAGCTCCAACGTTAGGCGGGTTATGGAGCCTCTTAGGGAAATAGCGGAAAGGTCGGGGAAGAAGGCCAGTCTTCACTCTGTCTGCTTGCCGGGGGGTCTCATCCGAGATGTGGAGGAGGCCCTACCGGCGGCGATAGAAGGCACTGGGTCCACACGATTGCAAATTGTTGCTCATATCGGCACCAATGACTCCTGCTGTTTGGGTTCAGAGGTCATCCTCAGTTCGTACAGGCGGTTGGCGGAATTGGTGAAAGCGGAAAGCCTCGCTCGCGGGGTGGAATCAGAGCTAACTACACTCCTGGAAATGGAAAAAAGAACATATTGACACCGGTGTGTCAGACCCACCATACTTGCTCCGGACACAGCGAGAGGGCTGTACAAGCAATGATCACACGCATGGCACAGCGGACACACCAGGAACCGCGGTGTTGGCCGTCGAATGGCGCTAGCTGCGCAGCATTTGTGCACCGCCGCCGTCAGTGTCAGCCACTTTGCCGTGGCATACGGAGCTCCATCGCAGTCTTTAACACTGGTAGCATGCCGCGACAGCGTGGACGTGAACCGTATGTGCAGTTGACGGACTTTGAGCGAGGGCGTATAGTGGGCATGCGGGAGGCCGGGTGGACGTACCGCCGAATTGCTCAACACGTGGGGCGTGAGGTCTCCACAGTACATCGATGTTGTCGCCAGTGGTCGGCGGAAGGTGCACGTGCCCGTCGACCTGGGACCAGACCGCAGCGACGCACGGATGCACGCCAAGACCGTAGGATCCTACACAGTGCCGCAGGGGACCGCACCGCCACTTCCCAGCAAATTAGGGACACTGTTGCTCCTGGGGTATCGGCGAGGATCATTCGCAACCGTCTCCATGAAGCTGGGCTACGGTCCCGCACACCGTTAGGCCGTCTTCCGCTCACGCCCCAACGTCGTGCAGCCCGCCTCCAGTGGTGTCGCGACAGGCGTGAATGGAGGGACGAATGGAGACGTGTCGTCTTCAGCGATGAGAGTCGCTTCTGCCTTGTTGCCAATGATGGTCGTATGCGTGTTTGGCGCCGTGCAGGTGAGCGCCACAATCAGGACTGCATACGACCGAGGCACACAGGGCCAACACCCGGCATCATGGTGTGGGGAGCGATCTCCTACACTGGCCGTACACCTCTGGTGATCTTCGAGGGGACACTGAATAGTGCACGGTACATCCAAACCGTCATTGAACCCATCGTTCTACCATTCCTAGACCGGCAAGGGAACTTGCTGTTCCAACAGGACAATGCACGTCCGCATGTATCCCGTGCCACCCAACGTGCTCTAGAAGGTGTAAGTCAACTACCCTGGCCAGCAAGATCTCCGGATCTGTCCCCCATTGAGCATGTTTGGGACTGGATGAAGCGTCGTCTCACGCGGTCTGTACGTCCAGCACGAACGCTGGTCCAACTGAGGCGCCAGGTGGAAATGGCATGGCAAGCCGTTC
Source organism: Schistocerca gregaria (assembly GCF_023897955.1). Taxonomy (NCBI): domain Eukaryota; kingdom Metazoa; phylum Arthropoda; class Insecta; order Orthoptera; family Acrididae; genus Schistocerca; species Schistocerca gregaria. The sequence goes on from NC_064920.1 coordinate 763,254,916, forward strand.
CACAGGACTACATCCAGCATCTCTACGATCGTCTCCATGGGAGAATAGCAGCCTGCATTGCTGCGAAAGGTGGATATACACTGTACTAGTGCCGACATTGTGCATGCTATGTTGCCTGTGTCTATGTGCCTGTGGTTCTTTCAGTGTGATCATGTGATGTATCTGACCCCAGGAATGTGTCAATAAAGTTTCCCCTTCCTGGGACAATGAATTCACGGTGTTCTTATTTCAATTTCCAGGAGTGTATTTGTAGCATCGTTCCCAGAACCGATCGCGGCCCTCTGGTTTGGAGCCGAGTGGAAGGCTTAAACCAGAGGCTCAGACGATTCTGCGGAGAGCTGGGCTGAAAATTTCTCGACCTCCGCTGTCGGGTGGAGAAATGTAGGGTCCCCCTGAATAGGTCAGGCGTGCACTACACGCCGGAAGCGGCTACAAGGGTAGCGGGGTACGTGTGGAGTGCACATGGGGGTTTTTTAGGTTAGAGAATTCCCTCCCTAGCCCCGACAAGACGCCTCCTGAGACGCGGCAAGGTAGGAGTAGGCAAAATGCAACAGGGAATAACAATATTAATGTGCTAATAGTAAACTGCAGGAGCGTCGATAGAAAGGTCCCAGGACTGCTCTCATTAATAAACGGTCACAACGCCCATCTAGTACTAGGGACATAAAGTTGGCTGAAACCAGACGTAAACAGTAATGAAATCCTAAACTCAGATTGGAATGTATACCGCAGAGACAGGCTGGACAGTGAATGGGGAGGCGTGTTTATAGCGATAAGAAGTGCAATAGTATCGAAGGAAATTCATGGAGATCCGAATTGTGAAATGATTTGGGTGAAGATCACGGTTAAAGCAGGCTCAGACATGGTAATTGGATGTCTCTATAGGCCCCCGGACTCAGCAGCTGTTGCGGCTGAGCACCTGAGGAATAATTTGGAAAATATTTCGAGTAGATTTCCCCACCATGTTATAGTTCTGGGTGGAGATTTTAATTTGCCGGATATAGACTGGGAGACTCAAAAGTTCATAACGAGTGGCAGGGACAAAGAAACCAGTGAAATTTTTTTAAGTGCTTTATCTGAAAACTACCTTGAGCAGTTAAACAGAGAACCGACTCGTGGTGATAACATATTAGACCTTCTGATGACAAACAGACCAGAACTATTTGAATCAGTTAATGCAGAACAGGGAATCAGCGATCATAAAGCGGTTACTGCACCGATGATTTCAGCCGTAAATAGAAATATTAAAAAAGGTAGGAAGATTTCTCTGTTAAGCAAAAGTGACAAAAAGCAGATTTCAGAGTACTTGATGGCTCAACACAAAAGTTTTGTCTCAAGTACAGATAGTGTTGAGGATCAGTGGACAAAATTCAAAACCATCGTACAATATGCGTTAGATGAGTATGTGCCAAGCAAGATGGTAAGAGATGGAAAAGAGCCATCGTGGTACAACAAACGAGTTAGAAAACTTGTACTGACTTGGCAGAAAAGCCTAAGAAATTTTGGTCCTATGTCAAAGCTGTAGGAGGATCAAAACAAAATGTCCAGACACTCTGTGACCGAAATGGTACTGAAACAGAGGATGACAGACTGATGGCCCGAATACTAAATGTCTTCTTCCAAAGCTGTTTCACTGAGGAAGACTGCACTGTAGTTCCTTCACTAGATTGTCGCACAGATGACAAAATGGTAGATATCGAAATAGACGACAGAGGGATAGAGAAACAATTAAAATCGCTCAAAAGAGGAAAGGCCGCTGGACCTGATGGGATACCAGTTCGATTTTACACAGAGTACGCGAAGGAACTTGCCCCCTTCTTGCAGCGGTGTACCGGAGGTCTCTAGAAGAGCGAAGCGTTCCAAAGGATTGGAAAAGGGTACAGGTCATCCCCGTTTTCAAGAAGGGACGTCGAACAGATGTGCACAACTATAGACCTATATCTCTAACGTCGATCACTTGTAGAATTTTGGAACACGTATTATGTTCGAGTATAATGACTTTTCTGGAGACTAGAAATCTACTCTGTAGGAATCAGCATGGATTTCGAAAAAGACGGTCGTGTGAAACCCAGCTCGCGCTATTCGTCCACGAGACTCAGAGGGCCTTAGACACGGGTTCACAGGTAGATGCCGTGTTTCTTGACTTCCGCAAGGCGTTTGACACAGTTCCCCACAATCGTTTAATGAACAAGGTAAGAGCATACTGACTCTCAGACCAATTGTGTGATTGGATTGAAGAGTTCCTAAATAACAGAACGCAGCATGTCATTCTCAATGGAGAGAAGTCTTCCGAAGTAAGAGTGATGTCAGGTGTGCCGCAGGGGAGTGTCATAGGACCGTTGCTATTCACAATATACATAAATGACCTTGTGCATGACATCCGAAGTTCACTGATGCTTTTTGCAGATGATGCTGTGGTGTATCGAGAGGTTGCAACAATGAAAAATTGTACTGAAATGCAGGAGGATCTGCAGCGAATTCACGCATGGTGCAGGGAATGGCAATTGAATCTCTATGTAGACACGTGTAATGTGCTGCGAATACATAGAAAGATAGATCCCTTATCATTTAGCTACAAAATAGCAGGTCAGCAACTGGAAGCAGTTAATTCCATAAATTATCTGGGAGTAGGCATTAGGAGTGATTTAAAATGGATCGCCGGTAAAGCAGATGCCAGACTGAGATTCATTGGAAGAATTCTAAGGAAATGCAATCCGAAAACAAAGGAAGTAGGTTACAGTACGCTTGTTCGCCCACTGCTTGAATACTGCTCAACAGTGTGGGATCCGTACCAGATAGGGTTGATAGAAGAGATAGAGAAGATCCAACGGCGGCGCGCTTCGTTACAGGATCGTTTGGTAATCGCGAAAGCGTTACGGAGATGGTAGATAGACTCCAGTGGAAGACTCTGCAGGAGAGACGCTCAGTAGCTCGGTACTGGCTTTTGTTGAAGTTTCGAGAACATACCTTTACCGAGGAGTCAATCAGTAAATTTCTCCCTCCTCCGTATATCTCGCGAAGAGACCATGAGGATAAAATAAGAGAGATTAGAGCCCACACAGAAGCATACCGACAACCCTTCTTTCCACGAACAATACGAGACTGGAATAGAAGGGAGAACCGATAGAGGCACTTAGGGTACCCTCCGCCACACACCGTCAGGTGGCTTGCGGAGTATGGATGTAGATGTAGATGTAGACGTAGACCGTAGAGCTCTGAAGGTGCGAAGCGTTCCTGACGACTGAAGAGAGAGAGAGAAAAAAAAGCGCAGGTCATTCCCGTTTTCAATAAGGGTCGCCGAACAGACGCACAATACTGTAGGCCTAATTCTCTGACGTTGGTCAGTTGCAGAATTTCGGAACTCGTTTTACGCTCGTCTATTACTACATTTCTAGGGCCCGAAAATCTCCTCTGTAGGAATCAGCATGGATTCTGAACACAATTATCGTCAGAGACCCAGTGTTGGTCCACGAGACCCAGAAAGCAGTCAATACCGGCGCCCAGGTGTTCCCTGACCTCTGGAAGGCGCTCGATACATTTCCACACTGTCGCCTAATGAACAACAGACGAGCGTACGGAATACGAGACCAACTGTGTGATTGGACTGAAGAGTTTCTAGCAAGCAGAACACAGCACGCCATTACCAACCAAGAGAATTTATCGAGACGTCAAAGTAATTTTGGGTGTACCCCCAGGAATTCTCATTCTTTCCGCAGTATAGAGGGTGTTTCCGAAAGAGCGTGCAAAAATTTAACAGGACATAAAACGATTTGAGGTACGGAACCTGGGGTCAAAGAAGTTAGCTTAAGGAGATAATAGGAGTGAAATCACATTCCTGTGTACTTTTTTTTACATTAGCTACAGTTAGCTGCAAACACCATCATTGATGCAATGAACGTACCATTTGTATTGTATCTTGTAAAATGTGCTGAAACTGACGATCATCAACCTCAATGAAAGCATGACATCGGCGAACAAGGTTGTGAGGCACCCTGACAAGTGTCCCTGGTGTGTTTCGAATCACTTACAGACAGATAGAATTCTGGCAACTAATTCCATCTCCGTATCCACTGGAGTCTCATACGTAAGTGACTTTAGATATTTCCACATAAAATAATCAAGGGGATTCAGGTCATGTGGCCTCGCAGGTCATGAAATAGGACCTCCCCTTTCAACCCAGCGGCTAGGAAATACTGCATTAAGATGGTTGTGGCCATCCACACTGAAGTGAGGCAGTGCACCGTTATGTTGGATCCACATACTCTCACGAACAGCCAAGAGTACGTTCTCCAACTACGAACCATAAGTAAAGAAAGCCTGCATCGTGACTTCTTAGCAATCATGCTTGTCTTCCTTTTTTCCTTGCAGGAAATAAAGAATGTACAAGTAAATAAACAGCGCAGTATGTGTCAACTTGTACGCATGTTAGTCGTAAGTAAGCTGGAAAACAGTAATGCTAGACAAAGCGGTAGGCAAGTTTACTTCCATTTCTCCTTGAACTGGCTTCTGCGACCCCAGGTTCCCTGCCTTAAATTATTCAGTGGAGCATTCTCTGTACCCTGCAACGGAAACTCCCCCCCCCCCCCCCCCCGTACATATAAATGGTGTAGTATGGTGTAGTAGAGTAGGCCGTTGAGTCTGAGCGGTTCTAAACGTTTCAGTCTGGAACAGCGCGACCGCTACTGTCGCAGATTCGAATCCTGCTTCGGACATGGATGTGTGTAATGCCCTCAGGTTAGTTAGGTTTAAGTAGTTCTAAGTTCTAGGGGACTGATGATCTCAGATGTTAAGTCCCATAGTGCTCAGTCATTTGAACAATTTTTTTGATAAAGTAGATAACGTCAGAAGTTCCATGAGTATTTTCGCGGATGATGCTGTTGTACACAAACAGGTCACAACGCTGGAGAATTGTAGCGAAATGCAGTAGGACCTGCAAAGGATCACCGCTTGGTACAGAGAGTGGAAATTGACACTCAACATGAAGAAATGGATCGCACTGCGCACAAAGAGGTACAAAGACCGGTTATTTAATGATCACACAATTGTAGTACTATCACTTCACGCAGTTAATTCCATAAAATATCTAGGAGTATTGGCTGGAAGAATCCTCAGAGAATGTAGCTTACGAAACCCTCGTTCGACCAATACTGAAAATTGCCGTCAGTCTGGGGTCTACTGCAGACCCGGTTCGTACAGGAAACACAGAAGATCCAAAGAAGAGCAGCGCGTTTCATTAGAGATTCATTTAGCAAAAACGAAAGCGTCACAGAGATGGAGAGCCAGCTCCAGTGACCGACCGTGCAACAGAGGCGTTGTCCATGACGGTGCGGTTTACTGTTAAAATTTTAGAGCGTACTTTTCTAGAAGAGCCAACCAGTCTGTTTGTTTCACCAAGTATGTCCGACAACATCCTTGCAAGATACAAGTCATGCGCTAACTGAGTGTTTATCACGACCCAAGCCTTACAGACAAACAAAATTAAACGATGCCAAAATTAGAGTGTAGCGTTCAACGAACTAGAAAGTAAAATTCTGTCTACCGACTTGGCAGAGAATCCTAATAAGTTTTGAGCTCTTGTCCAGTCTGTAAACGGATAGGAGCCATCTCTCCAGACACTCGGTGACCATAATGGGAGTGAAACCAAGGACGACACAGAAAAGGCCGAAACACTAAACATCTTTTTCCAAAACTGTTTCACAGAGGAAGGTCGCAATGCAGCGCCACATTTTTATCGTCGCACGGAGGACAAAATGCCTCATATCGAAATAAGTGGCCATGGGGCAGAAAACCAACTGAAATCGTTTGAGAAGGGGAAAGCCACTAGACCTGACGGGATACCTGTACGATTGTACACAGACTAGGCGAAACGTCGAAATTCGCTTGAGGCTTTCCGTGGTTCATGCTGTTGTATACACAGATGTCACAATGTTAGAAAACTGTAGCGAAATGCAGAAGGACCTGCACAGGATAGACGCATGGCAATTCACCCTCACCATAAAAAAATGTAACATTGCGCATAAATAAGCAGAACGACCCAATCCTGTACGACTGCAGAATCACTGGAAACAGTCACATCCATAAAATATCTGGGAGTATGCGTACGGAGCAATGTAAAGTGGAACGGCCAAACAAAACCAACTGCAGGTGAGGGAGATGCCACAGAGATTCACGGGAAGGACTCTCAGGAAGCGTAGCCCGCCCACAAAGGAAGTAGCTTACAAGACTATCGTTAGATTGATACTTAAATACTGCTCGTCAGACTGGCACCGTACCAGACACGACTGTTGGAGGAAATAGAGAAGATCCAAAGAAGGGCAGCACGTTTCGTTACAGCTCACACCCGAGACTTACGGCGAACCATGCGCGAATGGAACAAAAAGAGGATGTGACAGTGGTGCAAAATGTATCCTCCGCCACACTACGAAAAGTAGCTTGCAGTGTATATATATGCAGATGTGCATGTTAAAGTCCTAACAAGCAGCTGCTTCATACGAAAGAAGGAACGAAGAAGAAGGTTTGACGTCCCATCGAGAACGAAGTCATTAAAGATGGAAGTTAAGTTCTGATTAGAAATAACGGTGTCTTTTTAAAAGGACTATTCCCAGATTTGCCTTAAGTGATTTAGGGAAACCACGGAAATCACAGATCTGAATACACTGATAGGGATCTAATCTCTGTCCTCTCCAATGTGAGTCCATTATCCAAACAAATGTGCCACGGCGCTCTGTTCTTTATCTGAGGTAAGTTGTCGTCTTGTGTGTGTTTCGTAGAGACAGATATACTGGAATGCAATGCCGTCACGAATTTCTCTGTTGCGGATAGTTTCATCGCTAATGGAAATTTATGCAAATTTGGCGAAGATTTTCAAAGGGTCTGCTCCTTCTTTTTCCCAAAGATGAGACATACGAAGCTCAAACGTGACCGCTGTTCCCTTCAAGGCAATTTATACAATGAACGTTCCAAAACTGCAACAGGAGGTGAAAATATTAAATGGTTCAAATGGCTCTGAGCAATATGGGACTTAATTTCTGGGGTCATGAGTCCCCTAGAACTTAGAACTACTTAAACCTAACTAACCTAAGGACATAACACACATCCATGCCTGAGGCAGGATTCGAACCTGCGACCGATTGGCTGTCACTTGTGTCATACGTCTGTACGCGAGATTTCGACACTCCAAAACATCCATAGGTCCACTGTTTCCAATGTGATAGTGAAGTGAAAACGTGAAGGGACACGTACAGCACAAAAGCCGGCCGCGGTGGTCTAGCGGTTCTAGGCGCCCAGTCCGGAACCGCGCGGTCGCAGGTTCGAATCCTGCCTCGGGCATGGATGTGTGTGGTGTCCTTAGGTTAGTTAGGTTTAAGTAGTTCTAAGTTCTAGGGGACTTATGACCACAGCAGTTGAGTCCCATAGTGATCAGAGCCATTTGAACCATTTGAACAGCACAAAAGCGTACGGGCCGACCTCGTCTGTTGACTAACAGAGACCGCCGACAGTTGAAGAGGGTCGTAATGTGTAATAGGAACACATCTATCAAGACCATCATACAGGAATTCCAAACTGCATCAGGATCCACTGCATCCATTTAGGCGCCAGGTGATAAAACTTGGATTCCTTGGTCGAGCGGCTGCTCATAAGCCACACACCACGCTGGTAAATGCCAAACGACGCCTCGCTTAGTAAAAGGAGCGTAAACATTGGACGATTGAGCAGTGAAAAAACTTTGTATGGAGTGACGGTACACAATGTGGCCATCCGATGGCAGAGTGTGGGTATAGCGAATACCCGGTGAACGTCATCTGCCAGCGTGTATAGTGCCAACAGTAAAATGCGGAGGCGGTAGTGTTATGATGTGGTCATGTTTTTCATGGAGGGGGCTTGCACCCCCTGTTGTTCTGCGTGGCACTATCACAGCACAGGCCTACATTGATGTTTTAAGCACCTTCTTGCTCCTCACTGTTGAAGAGCAATTCGGAGATTCCGAGTGCATCTTTCAACACGATCGAGCACCTGGTCATGATACACGGCCTGTGGCGGAGTGGTTACACGACAATAACATCCTTGTAATGGACTGGCCTGCACAGAGTCCTGATCTGAATCCTACAGAACACCTTTGGGATGTTTTGGAACGCTGACTTCGTGCCAGGCCTCACCGACTGACATCGATACCTCTCCTCAGTGCAGCATTCCGTGAAGAATGGGCTGCCATTCCCCAAGAAAACTTCCAGCACCTGACTGAACGCATTCCTGCGAAAGTGGAAGCTGTCATGAACTCTTAGTGTGAACCAACACCATAATGAATTCCAGTATTACCGATGGAGGGCGCCACGAACTTGTAAGTCATTTTCAGCCAGGTATCCGGATCCTTTTGATCACATAGTATATATTTCACAGTTGTAAAACCCAGCTGTAATTTTACAATTAATCTAATTCCTTTGTATCCCATAATTTGGTAAGAAACATCCGTGTAGTAATATCATACGAGCATGGGTAGGTAAACGAAACTGAAAAGAAATAAAATAAAAACCGTAATGGGGCTTCGAACACGGGGCGCTAAAGTGTGAAGGCGCGATGCTGCAACCGCTTCGGTTGAACTTATCGCGTGCTGAAAGGCATATAAATTAAGGCTGAAACTTTGACCGTTGTTTTCTCATAAACGGTCATGTATATACGGTCAAACTCAGACACGTGATCGCTTATTGTGACCCCTCTTCCACTGAGCGGCAGCGACGTTTCTGGGAAATCGGGTGATGGCGCCGTGTTCTCCTCTTAGGTGGGTGACGATGTTTGAATTGTAGCATCCACCGGCGCCTTTCCGGTGTGATTTGGAGCGGCGATTCATGAGAAACTATTAGCAGGGTGGAAGTGTCCGCTGGTGGTGAGGGGCCGACGCCAGGGACGATCATTAGCGGAGCCGCCCGGCGTGGGTGGACCGATAATCGGCGAGCGCACGTGTCGCAGACAGCGCTAAGTAATTGCCCGGGTGATGGCGGCGGGGGCAGGGTGGGGAGGGGCTGTACCGGCAGTTAGCAGCTGGCAGCAGCACGGCTGTGGCCAGCACTGCCAGCGAGTCGCGTCTTGTGTGCGGGGGGCGCCACACCAGCCGCCCTTCCAGATGATCTTTTAGCAGAGTGCCAGAAAGGCTCTCAAGTGCCACACTCACATTTTGCCTATTTTGCCTCACCACGTATATTTTAGCAACTCATCAAAAACGGAAACACTTTTTTATATACTGCAACTGTAGCTTAGTTATTGGCAAACCAGATAGCGCTTCTTAGACTGACATAATGTGACAACTGGTTGTCGTCATCACAGATAAAATGACGCGCGACTTACAGAGATATCCGTATACAGTTCCTACAAACAAAAAACTAGTACTGAGCAAATGTAGTAATAACGACTTGTATGAGGTTCCTTAGCATATGAATCCCATCAACACAATCTCGACGGACAAAGCCTTAAAGGTGCATATTGATGAATATTGCGGTTGTCGATATTGCGCGTGGCGTCATGTTTGCATAATGTCTTGTGAAAAGAGTGTTACGCGAATGAGGCCGCCGCCAAAGACAACATACTCTCGCCAACTGCAGAGAGAGTTTTGAAAGTGCTGAAATAAAGTTCTCTTCGGATTTGTACTTGGCCTGTATCGCGCCAAGCAGGATACTGAAGTTATTCTTGAAAGTGACGACGGATTTGGAAGGCTGATTAGAGTCTATGTGGCGCGTGGCTGAATGTATTACTAGAAAACACGGTAGCGTTGATTTTAATTTCTGCTGGAGGTGTTTCGTAGTTTGACTCTTCATGTATTACTCTGTCGAACTTCAATGACGTCCGAAGACTCTATTGCAGCGTTACCTTAATTAAAGTCAGTCAGGGTGCAGAATTAAAGAATTTTTTTTTGTTGTTGTTGCAAATGACAGTTCATTTATTCTGTCTACTTGAGTTATTCTCAGAGAGTGGCGATTATTTTTTTTTTCTTTCAAGAATCCTAATACACACGTACGCCATCACCAGTTTCTGAGCAGTCAGGTACAGTTATTACTTCAGTGCTGAATTACTATTGTAAGATAGCAAATATTCAGGTACTACACTCGTGGGGCAACTTCCTAGGACGATAACTTGTACTCGGTGCACCTAGATTCCTACGGGCCATTTGGTCGACAAACCACATCCTCCCAAGAATATTAACCACCTGAAAGATATAAGTGGTCCGTCACACGTCGGTTGTATGGAATCTGCGCAGTAAGATGGGTCGACGTGGAGACGTAACAAAAAGGCAGAAAGGAACTGTCGTGTTTGGACGTGCCCATGACCTCAATGTGAACGAAGTCGCACGATTAGTTGGCGTACCAAAGGTGACTGTGAAAAGTGTCTATATGGCACGGTGTACCACTCACAACCGCGCGACAAGGCGTAAGAACAGTGGTTCTACACAAAAGGTAACCGACATGGACCGGAGACGACTATCACGTTATGTCAACGACATTCAGGTTCTAAAACCTACCAGAATTACTGTCAGTGAATGCGGGTGCTACTCAACCAGGTTACAAGAGAACATTGCCACGGGAACTGAATGCAATGCAAATCTTGAGCCCGACTGATGCTCAGAGCGGCACTTAATGCTGGACGTTTCCCATCGGCAAAACTAAACACAAAATGGACAATAGCTGGTTAGAAGCCCAACGTTACCCGAGAAGTATCGCTTTTAGTTTTTTTATGTGGTGCAAGTTGTCGAGTGCAATGATGCGTTTAACTGGCAGGGTCTGGAGGGACTAGCCCAGGCTGGAGGAGGTTCTCTGATGATGTGAACGTGTTTTTCGTACCACGTCTTGGGCTCGCTCATTCAGGTTACCAGGATGTTTATTTGAACGTTACCGGTAATCAAGTATTGCCCTTTCTTTTGCATCCTCATGATGAATATGCTGTGGATTGTCTTTTCTTCCAAAATGACAACAGCTGTTTTCAGACGGCTGCAAGCATACTTTGCTGGTTAGATGAAAAGTCAGTCATCCTTTCGGTCCTTGCCTGGCGCTATAAATCACCCTACCTGAATTCCAAAGAAAATGCTTGGAACTACATGGAACATCGGATGACACGTAGCGATTAACATACCCACAGTTTCGTAGCTTTCTGGGATCTGATAATCCCTCCCCTGTTCATCCTATTTGAGGCCTAGTAACTTTTTTCGGTTCCCGAAATTAAAAAGTCTTAAAAGGTCGTGATTTTGGAACTGTGGAGAACATTCAAAAAATAGGCAGTTGAAGACTTCCAGCGCTGCTAGAAAGACTTGGAACGACGACTTTGCCAGTGTATATTACCGAAGGAACAATATTGCTGTGTGAAAAAAAATAAAAGCTTTGATAGATATAAAATCAGTCTCACTACTTTTCCCACACAGCTCGTAAGACACAATTATTACATCCGCAATGAATTATCGATATTATGAAGGGACAAAGCAAACAGATGAATGTTGGAAGCTACTACCATCAACGATCGATATCCCAACAGGAAAAACTGAATCATCTGGGAGCTTCTCAGTTATAACAAATTATACTTTTTCCTGGTCAATTCCCATTGTTTTCAAAACGACAACGAAAGATTAATGGCAAATATTTCACTATTTTGGCATGTGGCAGACGTACACGCCGCTTCATGGCAGACTGTTTACTCCACAGTAATCCTAGAACACTAAAGAGATGAAAATTTACTAGACCATAATACATTTTCCTACTCCATATTTTGGTGAAAGGAAGTCATAATTCATAGTTTATACACTAGTTAATTACGAGGTCTCAAATGCTATGTCATGCACAAAACAAGTACAAAATATCCTATTTTACTCCCTATAAGACAATACACGATTAGTGGGAGCAGTGAATTGCTCCAATTGCAATCGTAAATTTTACGAGGGTTTAGTAAAAAAAAAAAAAAAAATGGCTCTGTGTACTATGGGACTTAACATCTGAGGTCATCAGTCCCCTAGAACTTAGAACTACTTAAAACTAACTAATCTAAGTAGATCACACACATCCATGCCCAAGGCAGGATTCGAACCTGCGACCGTAGCGGTCGTGCGGTTCCAGACTGAAGCGCCTAGAACCGCTCGGCCACTCCGGACGTCCGGGTTTAGTAACTTAGGGTTAAATTTGTAGCCATCTAGGAATGGTATTCGGATTTGGTGACATACCAAGAAGCACTGGCTTAGTGTCATTTATCAAACCCACGTGTTGTTGCAGTCGATACGTCACTGCATGTAACGTTACGGCGCTACCTAATTTCAAATCCAGCGTGCTTCTAGAAAAAAAATACGGCGACCGCGAGAGGATAGGGGACACTCAGCCGTCGACAGGAACGCTGCTAGCACTGGGAACAAGGCGCCGTCTGTATCGGGAAGCCCCCAGACCTCCGCATCCGTTGCGTGGGGGCTGCACGCAGGAAGCCGCTCCAGTGTGGGGATCAGCCGATGAGAGGTGGACGCACGTTCGCAGCTAAGGTATCAAGTTCGCTGTTGCCTAGTCTAGCTAACCCAACTCTTAAATAAGCGAAGCGTTGATTGCCCAATACACCTATTTGACATGATACGACATGAATTAAATGCGCTGAAACGAACTGAATGGATCGATGAGGATTAAATCATTGAAGATGTAGTGACATGAAATGATATTAGTGCGAACGGTTCAGATATGCTGAACTCGTAACGTCATGAATAATTCGTAACAACTGAAAGTATGTGCCAGAGAGCAAGTTTATTCGTCTGATATACAGCCCTAATGGCTGCCACTTTTGCCTGAGAGATTGAAGCAGCGCTGACCATTTGCAGCTTAGTGGACAGAACCGATTGCGGATCTCAAGTACAGAGGCGAGTGGAGGGTCTCAACCAGAAGCTCAGAGGGTTCTGCGACCGTGTAGGCTGCAGATTCTTCGACTTGCGCCATAGAGTGGTAGAATTTCGGTTGTCCGCTGAATAGGTGAGGAGTCCACTACACGCAGGAAGCGGCCACACGGTTAGCAGGGGCTGTGTGGTGTGGACTAGACGGTTTTTTAGGTTAGAGGGTCTCGGGAAAACACAAGAAGGGCTTCAGTCATAAAGGGTGCAGGCCGAACACAGGAATAACGTAGATACAGCAACCATCGGTATAATAGTTGTAAATGGTCGTAGCTGTGTTGGGAAAGTATCAGAGCTCCAAGCCCTAATAGAAAGCACTGATGCTCAAATCGTTATAGGCACTGAAAGCTTGCCAAAGTCGCAGATAAGCCCAGCACAAATTTTTGAGAAGAACCTAACGGTGTTTCGAAAGGATGGGCTAAACACGGTTGGCGGTGGCGTGTTTGTTGCTGTTTAGAAGTTGTCGTGAAACTGAAGTAGGATTTGGGCTGGACATCATTAAAAGAAAGGCGTTTTTCGTAGTGACGGAATCTTCTCACGTAATTCCAAACACCAAATGTCCCCTCCGAATGCGAAAATATTATGATGACGCCGACCTACATAGGGAGAAACGATCGCCATGATAAAATAAGGGAAATCAGAGATTGGAGTAATCGGGAATTGTGAAGATGGTTCGATGAACCCTCTGCCAGGCACTTAAATGCGATTTTCAGAGTACCCATGTAGATGTAGAGAGTAAGTCACGGCCCTCCAGCGACTCCGGTCCCCGTGTGATGCTAATCCGAACATATCACTCCAAACATACACTGTCGGAGAACTTTTGATAGTACTCAGTTTTTCACTCTGCGGTGGAATGTACTCTGTTTTGGAACTTCCTTTGCAGATTCAGGGTGCTAGTCCCTGGCCAGCGCATAGTTTTATCTTCCACGAAGTTTAGAAACAGCGCACACTCCGCTGCAGAGCGAAAATTCTTTCTGGAAACAATTCAATAGAATGTAGTTAAGCCTTTTCTCTCACTTGATGGAATATTCAGAAATCTGTAAGTCCACGCTTAAAATTTCAATGTCCTTTCAATCTCACCGGAAGAGTCTGACAGTAAAGGATGATGCGAACAATTCCTGCGAGCATGTCGCTGTCCACCGGAGGCGAAAGCGGCGTGCGGTCGGAAGCGGTGCTGGATCCGTACCAGCTGACTGGCAGCGACGGAGCTGCCTGGAGCCGCGTGGGATTAACCGAGCGGTCTCAGGCCCTGCAGTCATGGACTGTGCGGCTGGTCCCGGCGGAGGTTCGAGTCCTCCCTCGGGCATGGGTGTGTGTGTTTGTCCTTAGTATAACTTAGGTTAAGTAGTGTGTAAGCTTAGGGACTGATGACCTTAGCAGTTAAGTCCCATAAGATTTCACACACATTAGAACTTTTTTTTTTTATCTGCCTGGATAGGAGCCGGCGTGGTACCGAATATTCTCATTGCGGAGGCATTTTTCCACTTGTTTGCCTGAACATGACACGGCAGATGGAACAGAGCGTCCGCATTATGAGTGATCCTTGTCGCGATTGTGCTTGCCACCTGTTCTCGTGTCCGATGAACGCGAAAGCCCTCTGCTGGCGGAGCTCTTCTTGGCTCACTGGAATATGCAATCGTTGATCGCTGGGACTGTGACTGCTGCAGCCCGCCTAGCGGAGGTGTGTTGCAGGGTGGCGTCAGCGCCTGCTCGCTTGCGCGACAAGCCAAAAATTGTTTTTCTTACGAAGGCTTTTGCTGCACAACCACTTCAAGGAACTTTCACCACAATCAGCGAAAGTCTCATACAAAGAGTCGTCTGAGAATGATACTGTGGGTACCAAACCAGTAATGGCGCGATTCATCCCTAACAAATTGCGTTATTAACAGTGGCTGATTGATGTTTTTGCTTTATTGTAAAAAATTAACCTGTATATTTCGCTCCTTACATCAGCAGAGCAGGCAGAGACCAACCCACACAGAAAAACATTGAGACCGTCTCATAACTCGATAACTTATGATGGGTAGGGCAAAACAGACATGTCATGAGGTGAAATGAATAAATTGTCGTCCATAATATCAGACAGACGAGTGAAAGAATGTTTTTTGCAGCGCTGGTACACGAATTTCGGAGAGAGGGCTGATGGGTAGCGGTGTGCGTAATCACATTACGAGGGCGGCGGGGCGGCATCTGCGTGTGCGACGGACAGGGGGGGGGGGGGTTGCTGAATGCCGGCAAGTGCGACGTGCACGCACGCACGCACCTAGTGCTGCGATCTGCGGCAGCGAGTGCTGCTGTTTTGACTGCGGAACGACGCCGGCAGAGCCGCCGCGCACGTGTACGGAAGTGCATAGAGCGGATCACACCTTGCCGTGCGGTGCGGTGCGGTTGGCCTCTTTCGGACGTATTCGCATCTCTATAAAGCAAATCCCTAGCGGGGTACGCGCCGTATTTCATGAAGACGTTTCCTTTGCAGACGCTGAACGCCACCTATAATTCAAAAGAACCTGCACGCTTCACTAACACATCGCAAGAAAACCACATACTCGCACAAAACTGGGAAAAAGTTAGCTCAAATGAAGCGTAATAATCTCATGTTTCTTGAAATCGCAGACGAGGGATATTTGGTCACTCTCCTCCGCACTGATGACAGAGGCGTACTTCGCGGAAACAACAATGTACAGTTGTGGACAAAAGGGGCGAGACCCCTCGCATTTTCGTTATGCTGATCCGCACAGCTTTAAAGTCTGCTACACAGCATAAGAGGCAAGGCTGTACTGCAAGCTGCCTCCTTTGTGGGTAGCCTACACTTCCAGAGGACTCTTCCAATGAATTTTAGTCTGGCATCCTCCTTACCAGCGATTGATTTTATGCCGTTGTTCCATTTTAGATCACTCCGTACGCATAACCAGATAATTTATGGATGTTACTATTTCCAGCGATTCTTCAACAGTCGCGTAATCAAACAGTAACTGATCTTTTCCGTATATTCATGTCCACTATGTTACATTTGTAACATGGTTATTCCCAGGTAGGTAGACTATAATATCAGTATGTAAAAAGTTATTATAAAATTATGGTTCCGCTACTTTTTTTACAAGTGAATCATTGATTTCTTCAAGTTGACTTGACAGTTTTTTGTTTAGGCGATAAAGCAATGGATATTAAGTTATTATAATTGAATGCGAAGATTATTTAGACAGTATGCGTTTACATGTTTTAGAGATTTTGGTGTATACATGCATTCATACGTAGAGACTACAGCTGAACGAAAATTTGGATGTTACTGATCACCTTTGTTCACAAAAATGGGGTTTCGTAAATAGTTTAGTTCGTAGCTGCCGTGCTCTTGGTAAGATTGGCCGTAAGTTCTTGGAACAGTGACTTAGTTGGCGGACTTACACCCTTGGGTGTGCAACGGACATGGGTCTGGATGGCCGCCAGGAAGCAGTGAACTGAAGGGGGCGTGGCAGGCACGGAGAACGATGGGGGTGGAGGAAGGTGGGAGGGTAGGAGGTGGGGGAGGGCCAAAGGTCGGTGCTGCGCGACCCCGGCCGCATCAAATATGCACGTGGGCGCTGGCAGGGACGGCAGAGATGGGAGGAGGGGGAGAGGGGGCGGTTGCTGCTGCATACTTCACCAGCCGGGCCCGCTGAGCCACCTTTATCTTACGCTTATCTTACGGAACCTCAGCCACCAGCCGTCGGTAAATGATTAACAGCGCGCGCACTTGAAAAAAGTCGAACGCACTCCTACCTCGGGTGCGGATAACAAAAGCAAGTACCAACATTAATAGCGCTTTGTACAAGGTTGCCACAGCTGCCGAAACAGCAAAAAAGTGCCATCTGTGTAAAAATAGATATTCAGATCGAGACTGTGGATCCCTGATAAAAATAACATCAACATTTCAATCCGTTTCCTGTTATCGATTTCGATAAACATTATGATTATGTGGCCAACACGATGAAAAGCCGAGTTTCTCAGCTTAGAAACTTCTTGTAGGGAAAATAGGCCTTGGAACGACAGCTACTGGAGACGGGTTGCTATTAGCATCTCGTTACACCTTATTCGCCGTACACGATCTTCACGGAGTCTTTAGACAGAGACCCTGGTAAATGAGTGGCGGTGGGTGTAAACTCGTAAACATATGGAAACCTCTCAATTTGTTGCAGTCTATTAAGCGCCAGCACCAGTTATGTCGCACTTGTGACTGAAGATTCAAACAATGGTAAACTTTTGTTAATTAAAACGTGAATCACTGAACCAGAATTCCTCTCCAGTGTGCTGGCTCATCAACTGCGTAGGACTGACAGCTGCACTTAAAGTCGATGTTTTCTGTTCGCTACTCTATCCATTAACTTTACTTTCTCTGCCGCATAACATTTAAAACAGCTCACTCGGTGCCCGTTCCCTCTGTGTGTGTATGATGAGATTTGCCAATATAGAGAACGTCCAATACATGCCGTCCGCTAAATCCGCAAATGTATCAGAATAAAGTCTAAAATTGGGACATGGGTAATACTGAACTGTATACGAAATGCGTCATGAAGAAGATATGTAATTGAAATGAACTTTATACCAGATACGATGTACCTAGAAATCAGAGGCTCACCCACGTAACATGGATGTGGCTGTCGCGATGTGTTGGTTTGGACTCGTAGCAGGCAAATGTTCAGAGCCAAAACAAAATCTTGAGACGAGTGTGCTCAAATTTAGTAAAACAGTAAAAATGCAACTAAACTATACCAGTTCCCTAAAAAAGCTTGAGCGCACACACACACACACACACACACACACACACACACACACACACACAAAGGAGGTACTAAAATCATGTTTATAGTCGGTTCTAAAAGAAATGATAAAAAATGAAAACTCCACGAAAGATCTAAAATACTTCAACAGATAAGTGAGGCTGGTTGGATGTATTGGATGTTAACCGGGGACCTAGAAACGACGGAGAGGCTCCGTCCCAGCCGCAGCCGCAGTGGTCCACAACCCCACGACGACTACCGCAGTCCACTTCACCCCTCCGCTGCCCCACACCGAACCCAGGGTTATTCTGCGGTTCGGCCCCCGGTGGACCCCCCAGGGAACGCCTCACATCAGACGAGCGTAACCCCTACGTTTGCGTGGTAGAGTAATGGTGGTGTACGCATACGTGGCTGTTTGCGCAGCAATCGCCGACATAGTGTACCTGAGGCGGAATAAGGGGAACCAGCCCGCAATCGCCGAGGCAGATGGAAAACCGCCTAAAAACCATCCACAGACTGGCCGGTTCACCGGACCTCGACACAAATCCGCCGGGCGGGTTCGTACCGGGGACCAGGCGCTACGTTCCGCCCGGAAAGCTGTGCGTCAGACCGCACGGCCAGCCGGGCGGGCTTAGGGTGGTTGATTACTTGGCGAGCCAGCCACTCTGAAAAAATCTGCAGCCTAAAAGCCTAGGCTGGAGGATATTACACCAAATTTAAAAGTTTATCACTATCACGTCGCCGTGTACTGAAAAGGAGGGCAGGGCCCTGTTTCATTTGCGTCTGCCCTTCCGTCAAAATGGAACGCGTATGACGAGCAATAGCAGAGTGTACCTGAGGCGGAATAAGGGGAACCAGCCCGCAATCGCCGAGGCAGATGGAAAACCGCCTAAAAACCATCCACAGACTGGCCGGTTCACCGGACCTCGACATAAATCCGCCGGGCGGGTTCGTACCGGGGACCAGGCGCTACGTTCCGCCCGGAAAGCTGTGCGTCAGACCGCACGGCCAGCCGGGCGGGCTTAGGGTGGTTGATTACTTGGCGAGCCAGCCACTCTGAAAAAATCTGCAGCCTAAAAGCCTAGGCTGGAGGATATTACACCAAATTTAAAAGTTTATCACTATCACGTCGCCGTGTACTGAAAAGGAGGGCAGGGCCCTGTTTCATTTGCGTCTGCCCTTCCGTCAAAATGGAACGCGTATGACGAGCAATAGCAGTACCGACACGGGTGAAAGTAACCGTTAACAGAAGCAAACACGACAAAGTAAACAACACGGGTCTGCAAAGAAGCCATTTGCGTGATACCTGCGAATGTGTGGTTGCGAACCGCTGTACTGGCTACAAATGTATTTGAAACAATCTTTTTCATTAAGGGGGGTAGGACATCAAAGGGGCCAATTTGGAGCAGGAGAGTCACCACAGGACATTTTAATTTCTACTGTCTATACTTTTACAAATGAATTAATAAAATTTTGGCACCATGACCAGGAAGGATTGAGGACTCACACTCAACGCAGTGGAAGTTCAAAAACGTAGCAAAGTACCTTTTTTCCATGTGAAATTTTATCATTTTTTCACTATTACTGGCTGCATTTGTTGCTATAGGTACACTTTTCTTCCTAAGTAAAAGAGATTCTTCGATGAATTTTTCATAGCATACAAAGAGTAGTTACAGTTGTATGAAACTGTAGAATTTTCCAAATCTATTAATAAACTGTGGAAAAATTGAGATAATTAACTATAACATTTGAGTTTTTTTCTAAACATGAAGTTTAAAATGTTACAGTTCATTCATTTTTTCATAAATTAAATAACTTCTAGAGTTTCATACACCTGTAACTATGGTTTGTGTGATGTACAAAAGTCATCGAAGAATCTCTCTTACTTAGGAAGAAAAGTGTACCTATAGCAACAAATGCAGCCAGTAGTAAGGGAAAAAATGATGAAATTTCACATGTAAAAACAATGTGTTTTGTTACGTTTTTGAGCTTCCACTGCTATGAGTACGTGTCCTGAATCCTTCCTAGTCATGCTGTTCAAGTTTTATGAATTTATTTGTAAAAGTATAGACAGTGGAAATTAAAATGTCCTGTGGTGCCTCTCCTGCTCCAAGTCGGCCCGTTTGACGTCCTACTCCCCTTAAGACACCATCTAATTGCCGCGCCGTTCGAGGCGCCATGTCACGGATTGCGCGGCCCCTCGGGCGTGTGTGTGTGTGTGTGTGTGTGTGTGTGTGTGTGTGTGTGTGTGTGTGTGTGTGTGTGTGTGTGTGTGTGTGTTGTTCGTAGCATAAGTTAGTCTACGTTAGTTCAAATAATGTGTAAGTCTAGGGACCGATGACCTCAGCAGTTTGGTCCCTTAGGAATTCACACATATTTGAACCATCTAACTCATCGTACGTGGTTGGAGAATCTGGCACATGATGAGCCACCGGCACCGGCATATTTTGTTACTGATGTAAGACGACATCTAATGCGCCCCTCAATTGCCCCCAACCGCGAATAATCACAGTTGACTGATGGCCAACATTGTAGGCTGCCAGATGGCGGTCGAAAGCGGCCAACGCGTATGCGGCTATCAATGAAAAACGACTTCAGTGAAAACATTACATTTTATCCCTTGTGGCATCGGTGACAATGCGCTCACTGCAGTTTGCTGCATTGTCTGTTTCTGGGCTCTGAAAGACGCCGCAGCGGTACGTGCGTCACGCACTCCAACAGAGGCTGCCGTGTCGTTGGCACAGACAGATACACGCCATTCGGAATGCTCCACTGTCGAGCCGGCACTACGGCCTAAAGTGTGCGGTTCATTAGTACCACACGGATACCGTTTACGTCGTTGCGTGGTGTTGTCGCCGGCCGTGTACAGTATCCACAAGTCTCTTCTACCAACTGGCTTGACACACGCATATCTATCATATCAGCGTGCACACGTCACGGTAGTAGGTATTCATTTTCAAGAAACTGACCGAACTGCACAGTCCGCGGCACGACACTTTGATTTATTGCCTGAACTGCCCCCCGTCAGCACCCCTCGCCTAATAGAGCTTGTACATCATGTCTTTAGCAGTAGTCTTGTCTTGCCTTCCGATAGATTTAGGTTGCAGTTGTCTCAGAGTGATTCGGAGGACATTCCACGGGCACTAGGGCACTTGTCTGGCTTTCGAGTTCAACCGATGCCAATGGTACGGGGGTGTAAATTTTTATGGAGAGGAATATACACACCCAGTAGATCTCCGCGATTGGCGGGTGGCTGCTGTAAATTTGTGGGGTTAAGTTGTTGTGGAGTCCGTACCACCACAACTAACTGCCCTCGTTAGTGTGTCAGAGTGCTACACGGGACTAGGAGTCTGTCTCTAATTCAGCCGTTAATAATTACACAGCAATGTACACAAAATATGATTCTCTTCCGGTTACAATGAGGCCATGAAAATGTTTTCATCAGCCTCACACAACTCGCAACTCTCAGAACTCTTTCGGCGAAACGAAATCACTCAGTAGAATCAGTTTAGTCTTCAGCGTATCTCGAAGGGTCACTTTAGGCTTATACAATACGCGCAATGTCAGTTTACTTGAAGAAGGCTGCCAGAACAGCAAGTTTTCCGCCGAATTCCCGTACACCACAGCGACTTCATTCGGACTTTCAACCGCTATCATGACGCACAAAAAAATGATGATTTCATATACGTTCGTACGCCTCAACGTCTATCATTTTGAATAAAATCATTTTGTACGGCCGCGTCAGTAAAAATACCTAAAATACCGACGTTTCGACTGTCTTTCCAACGGTCCTCTTCTGGCCAACTACCTGTTGGAATCTGCTGATGTCTTTCCGTACACACAGAGTAATCAGAAAAAGTCTGAAAATGTTGTAAGGCTGTTGCAGAGTATCTCGTGCTCAGAAATAACTTATGAATAAAAATGCTATGCACTGCGCCGTTTCCTAGTTAATTAGCATTGAAGTTGGCCGTTGCTCGCGTAAATTCAGGCGGACCATCAGAAACTGTGTCGCCAAATGTATTCTTCGTATGGTTTCCGAAACCAAACAAGAAAACGATACAAAAGTTCGACATGGAATGTTAGTGAGGATCGAACCACAGCCAAAGGTTGAGTCGTCTCGTGCGCTATCATCTATGAGAACAGCTGACACTAACCGTATCTGGCGGGCCGCTTGAATTTGTGCGCAACAGCCTGATTGGCTAACTTCAATGCTAATAAACTCGGAAACTGTGTAATTTATCGCAGTTTTTCTTAACAATTGCTTCGCAGCACAACCTATTCTGCAACACCCTTCAAAGCCTTTCAGACTCTTACTGACTAGCCTGTATAGAGGACCGCTTCGAAGACGGTAGAAACGTCGGAATTTTAGTTGTTTTGTGTGTTTCATACAGACAAGCCCTGATACACAAAATGATTATATTCACACTGAAAATCTGCCGTATAGTAGTCGCCAACCGTCAATACCACCAGCTGGTAATAACTTCTTACAAATTACGGCTCACAGATATCCCAATAAGAGTGCGACAGAACTGCGCACTGTCTTTCTGGAGGCATCTGTGAGAGCTGTGTCGGTGCAGAAATTACGCAGACGCCTTTACATGTCTCTTGGAGCTCACGAGGAACAACAGTACATACTGCTCACCGTAGTGGAGCGCGAAGAAGGTGGGCAAAGGGATATCTACACTCCTGGAAATTGAAATAAGAACACAGTGAATTCATTGTCCCAGGAAGGGGAAACTTTATTGACACATTCCTGGGGTCAGATACATCACATGATCACACTGACAGAACCACAGGCACGTAGACACAGGCAACAGAGCATGCACAATGTCGGCACTAGTACAGTGTATATCCACCTTTCGCAGCAATGCAGGCTGCTATTCTCCCATGGAGACGATCGTAGAGATGCTGGATGTAGTCCTGTGGAACGGCTTGCCATGCCATTTCCACCTGGCGCCTCAGTTGGACCAGCGTTCGTGCTGGACGTGCAGACCGCGTGAGACGACGCTTCATCCAGTCCCAAACATGCTCAATGGGGGACAGATCTGGAGATCTTGCTGGCCAGGGTAGTTGACTTACACCTTCTAGAGCACGTTGGGTGGCACGGGATACATGCGGACGTGCATTGTCCTGTTGGAACAGCAAGTCCCCTTGCCGGTCTAGGAATGGTAGAACGATGGGTTCGATGACGGTTTGGATGTACCGTGCACTATTCAGTGTCCCCTCGACGATCACCAGAGGTGTACGGCCAGTGTAGGAGATCGCTCCCCACACCATGATGCCGGGTGTTGGCCCAGTTTGCCTCGGTCGTATGCAGTCCTGATTGTGGCGCTCACCTGCACGGCGCCAAACACGCAAACGACCATCATTGGCACCAAGGCAGAAGCGACTCTCATCGCTGAAGACGACACGTCTCCATTCGTCCCTCCATTCCCGCCTGTCCCGACACCACTGGAGGCGGGCTGCACGATGTTAGGGCGTGAGCGGAAGACGGCCTAACGGTGTGCGGGACCGTAGCCCAGCTTCATGGAGACGGTTGCGAATGGTCCTCGCCGATACCCCAGGAGCAACAGTGTCCCTAATTTGCTGGGAAGTGGCGGTGCGGTCCCCTACGGCACTGCGTAGGATCCTACGGTCTTGGCGTGCATCCGTGCGTCGCTGCGGTCCGGTCCCAGGTCGACGGGCACGTGCACCTTCCGCCGACCACTGGCGACAACATCGATGTACTGTGGAGACCTCACGCCTCACGTGTTGAGCAATTCGGCGGTACGTCCACCCGGCCTCCCGCATGCCCACTATACGCCCTCGCTCAAAGTCCGTCAACTGCACATACGGTTCACGTCCACGCTGTCGCGGCATGCTACCAGTGTTAAAGACTGCGATGGAGCTCCGTATGCCACGGCAAACTGGCTGACACTGACGGCGGCGGTGCACAAATGCTGCGCAGCTAGCGCCATTCGACGGCCAACACCGCGGTTCCTGGTGTGTCAGCTGTGCCGTGCGTGTGATCATTGCTTGTACAGCCCTCTCGCAGTGTCCGGAGCAAGTATGGTGGGTCTGACACACCGGTGTCAATGTGTTCTTTTTTCCATTTCCAGGAGTGTAGAAAGAAACCTGCATCAGTGGTGTCGGATTCTCTTCGCTGACGAGTAATAATGTGGAGGCAGGCTGGTATCAACGCATGTCTCAGGCATGTGGGCTTAGGAGTCCTGTAGGTATTTATCTGGATCGGTCAGGTTTTGGGAAAGTATCGCGTGCGATTGTCGGATTGTCGGATGCCTCTCTTCGGTATCGAGGATAGTTTTAAAGTTATATGTTATTGGAGACGACCCTCCAACCCGTTGTCAAGTCCTACAGTCAACATTTCAACTAGGACACATTTCAAGGTGATCTCAGGAGCCCGTTCTTCCAAGAGGCAAGAATAAATGTATGGGATGACGTGAGGTATCCAAAGGTTTGACGTCGACTAAGCTTGCTTGGGTCAGTTTAAACCTGCGGCGCCTCGTCGCAGGAACGCTGCCGCACGTGAGATACATCAGGAGAGTCGCCGTTGAAGAGCTGGACACGACCATATTGTCGACTGCAAGCCAAAGAGGATCAACCGTGTCACTACATATGGGTATTGGATCCACAAGGCTTATTTTGTTCGTTCCATCCCAAACCATAGCATGTTCGAAGATATGACTGTGTGATGAATGGTAACTTGTTCTAAATGTAGAGAAACAAAAGCCAGTACAGATGGGTGAGAAAAACAATCCTGTAATGTTTGAATATGGAATCAGTGGTGCGCTGCTTCACACTGTCACGTCGGTTAAATATCTACAGATAACTTAGAAGAGCGATATGAAATGGAACGAGCATGTAAGATCAATATAGGGAAGCTGAATGGTAGAAGTCTGTTCACTGAGGAAGGTGAATGGTGGAACTCGGTTTACTGAGAGACTTCTAGGAAAGTGTATCTCATCTACAAAGGAGACCACCTACAACACACTAGTGTGATCCACTCTTGAGAACTGCTCGAGTGTCTGGGATTCCCTCCAGGTCGGATTAAAAGAAGACATCGAAGCAATTCAGAAGCGTGCTGCCAGATTTGTCACCAGTAGGGTTAATCAACATGCGGGTATTACGTGGATGCACCGTGGACTTAAAAGCGAATCACTTTTTCGCGAAACACCACTGAGAAAATTTAGAGGACCAGTATTTCAGACTGACTGCACAATGGTTGTTCACCCAGCAAGGGCTTCATTTCGCCAGAGGACTGAGAAGACAAGAGAAATCATGGCTCTTACAGACATACATGTACGAGGGTGATTCAAATGAAAACCTTAAAAGTGTTACAATAATTTTAATTTAACAATGAACAAAAACCTTACGTCATTTTTCGATGTAATCTCCCTCACGTTGAATGCACATATTGCACCGCTTTGGAAGTGCATAGATACCACAATGAAAGAAATCTTTTGTTCGTGTGTATAACCAGTCGTGGACAGCGGTTTTCACCTCTGCGTCACTTCTGAAATGCCTGCCTCCTTTTGCTACTTTGAGTGCGCCAAACAGACCAGAGTCACTAGGAGCGAATAGAGAGCACCTACCATACGTTCAAATTTAATGTCCTGAATAGTCTCAACTGTCTTACCGGCTGTATTCGGTCGGGCTTCTCATGTTGTAGCAATACTCCTGAAGCCAGAAGTCCTCATTGTTTATTCCTGATTTTAGGGCCAAGTTAATTTTTCAGCATATCTGAATAAGAAGTACTGGTTACCGTCACATCTCTATGCATTTAATGCTTCAAAATTACTCCTTTTGCATCCCAAAAGAGAATGAGCATCTCTTTACCAGCAGACGGTTGAGTGCGGAATTTTTTTGGTTTCGGCGATGAGATGTTGCGCCATCCCTTGCTTAACCTCTCCTTTTCTGCTTGACGATAGTGGGTACAAGTCTCATCACAAGTCCATCCCAAAAATGTATCATCTTCAATATGAAAATGACGCAAAAGTTCTTCATGGGCATCGACTCGGCAGTCAAGTGAAGTGGCACCCGTGTTGCAGGCACCTTATTGAAGTGAATGGTATTCTGCATTGAATCAATGCTAGCCTTCTAATTTGTGGTTATTTCGTTCAGAATTAAGCGTCTGTTCTCCTTTTCGAAGCTCCTCCACTATGTTCTCGTCCGTTAAATACGCGATTGGCCTACCATGCTCTTGGAACAGCCTCCACAGACGTTACTGCGCTTTTAAACTTGCTGTACCACAGGCACACTTGCTGCAACGACAAACACGAATCACTGTACTGAGTTATCATTCTGCGATGATTTTGGACTGGTTTGACGATTTCACTACGCGAAAAACGCATCACGGATCGCCGCTCAATCGCGGTGCATGTTGACAGTGGGACGGCCGTCTTGTTGTGGATTTTGCTGCCTTTTCCTGCGTTGTAGCATCACTCTGCCACCTGTCGGTCACTTTATGAACCTACGCTACTGCCACCTACCAACTCCATCACACAACTTTTCGAAATTTTATAGAACTTTCAAGGTTTTCATTTGAATCATCATCCTCGTACACAGGTGTTTTTCCTCGCTCAATTTGCTAGAAGAATGCAGAAAGGGAATGACCAACAGTAGTAAAAGGTATCTTCCGCCATGGACAGTAACGGTAGACACGCAGGTGCTTCAAAACCTCTTTCGATCAGTTTAATCAAGCCTCGACACACAGTTTTAATCTTATCTGTCCCAAGGGTAAAATGTAAGCAGTTTGTTTACTCCGTTCCAGGGTAACGCGGGCGCCACAGCGCGACAGGATGGGAGCGCTCGCGGACACGTACTTTCAATAGAACGCGCTGCGAGCGGGGCGACCAATTAGCCAGCAGGCAGCAGGGAGCAGCCGCTGTTGCCGGCTCCAATTACAGCGCCCATTCAGCCCGGCGAACCCCCCCCCCCCCCCCCCCCCCAGGCTTCCGTTTCACGAGTTGCGTTGCTGTCGCTAAGCACCGCGCGCCTCACCTCTCGTCGCGAACCCACGCTCAACCGTGGAGCGAATGACTGACACTCACCCATGCTTCGCAATGGCAAAATATGTGTTCCATTGTTAATCTGACCCTTTTTTTGGCCAGCGGTCGTTATACAGTTCCATCGTACCATCTTCTGATGTTTTCAAACCCCACTCTTTAGTTGCCTGTCATCTGCAAGGTCAAAAAGCCGATACTCTTCAATTCACTATCGTTCCAGGGATTTTTTTTCCTGGGAATGATTCGCAACTCCACAATGCGTACCGCTGCCTTCTACGTGGACGATACGCCTGTAGTCTTTCTGCTGCTCAACTCTTAGCAGTAGCAGTTTTAAATAACGGACTATATACATTCTACTAGCGCACAGTCGCAAAAGACATCAATTGTGGTTAACATACAGAGTGTGTCAGGAGGAAAATACCGCCCCACCAAACGTGGTAGCTCGGAGAACGGCAGGTGGCCGGCGCTCGCGTGTTGTGTTCTGACTATCGGTGCCATTTAGCCCTTGTTTTGTTTACTGTGGGGGTAGGATTTGCCCGAGTTCGTGCCCGGAAAATCTGCAGTGAAAGTCGGACATTTCCGGTCGAGCCGCTAGAATGACACGGTCCTGATAAATCACAAGAATCAATTTCATCCTCGCATTCAACTGGAAAAAATGTTAATTGTCAGAGATGAGGTGGAGAAGACAGAGACAGTATGCTGAGAACATTGCATACATTCTTTGTCACATAATCTCGTAGTATTACACTGAGGAAAGAATAATAATTTATTGAACATATAGTGAAAATTCTATAATAAAATTATTATATCGAATTTTACATATTTATGCAAAGTATGCAGTGAACAAAGATAATGAAAGACTAAACAAAATACGAAGGATACGTGTTTCAATTTATAGTTTATTACGAAGTTACCTTCAACAGGAAATAATTTCCTCTTTCCTCCACATCTGTTTTGAGACATGTCTATAAAAATAAAATTCGTGTGTAATTATGCAGAAAGTAATTATTTTATAGATTAAGAACCATAAACTAAAAACAAATGCACTTAACTTAACGAGTTTCACCGCAGAATGGTAGAAAGATAAATCAATAGCTGAATCGCAACCGACGTTCACTGCAGAGTGCCCGGGAACGGACTGAGGCAAATTCGACCCGCACAAGAAGCAAAAGATACGCTATACGGCGCCGATGGTCAGAGCACTCTATAAGTGGCGCCGGCCACCCGCCATTCGAACTATCACGCCTGACGGGGCGGGGGCACCAAACACGTGTTATGGGGTGGAAGTGTTAGTTAGTTTGTTAAAAACAGGACATACGTTGATACGACGTTTTTTGTTCAGTTTCCAAGGAAACTACTGAAAACAATAGGGAACTGGACAAATTCAAGTGATAGTAAATGAAACATTGTGATCTAATGTTTTGTTTAATTGTGTACATTTCCTCACAAAAGATGCTCGAAACGTCTACCGTCAACCGCACTAGCAGCTCTGCTAGACAGCTACTGTGCTCCTGACCTACGGTCCTTTACCCGAGCACACGCATGTAGAATACGAGCAATAAGTTCCTCCCCTGTGTCCACACTGCGTTTGTAGACTTCGCTCTTAAGCCAACACTACAGACAGTAACATAATGGACTGTACATGTAACAACACTGGTGCAACCACTGTAGTACCGAGACGAGAGGTAGAAACAACGTGTATACTTGCAGCATTCGTTGCCCCCATCAGGCGCAAGTAAAGTGCGCACTGATGTGTTCAGTAAAGACAACAGTATGTAGCCCAATATCACTTTGGATTCTTCGCATGCGAAACTGGCTCTGAGCACTATGGGACTCAACATCTGTGGTCATCAGTCCCTAGAACTTAGAACTACTTAAACCTAACTAACCTAGGGACATCACACACATCCATGCCCGAGGCAGGATTCGAACCTGCGACCGTAGCAGTTGCGCGGCTCCGGACTGAGCGCCTAGAACCCCTCGGCCACCCCGGCCGGCTATTCGCATGCGAATACTGGTGAAGAAGGACATGCGACTGACGCCCGCGTTTTTCAAACAGTTCTATGTCGGATACAATTAATAAAAGGGAATATGTTCATTTGAAGTTTCTTATTCAGACCTACCAATACTATCATGCGGCAACACGTGTACCTTTCCTCCAGACTGCCTGTATTTCCACCACAAAAAACTTACCGTAATGCAATTCTGGTGAAAATAATAAGAAGCACCATTCGCCTCTTCTGTTACCGCGAAAGTGTGAGGCTCCTAATCGTTTTATTCACGCAATGCTCTGAAATTGACTAGAAAACAAGAATCTTCTAAAGGAAACGTCGCTCATGTGTTTCTTCGGCATATTCGTTAGTTGAGAGTTTTTACTGTCAGAGGTATTCGACTAGCTAGTTAAATCACTAGCACTTCTCATCCTTAGAAAACATCTAAGTATACACTACAGTTCCACACGGCTTTTGGGAAGACCGTGCCTCAGCATATGTATCAAGTAACGTGCAAGCGTTATCCGAAGACCGATGGCTACCGCTGCTCCGACGGTCTGTGCAATGGCCATTAACAAAATTTTTAATGGCGATTACGAAAGTATCTACACTGCGACGAAGTAACACTTAAGAAATCAATTTTCAGGAAGTATGTGGTCCTAGAATTTGAACCTCAAATGTTACTTCATTACATTATTACAACTATCATAAACAAAAATACTCCCAAACAAATAGAAAATAGTTATTGTGTTATATGAAAAATTATCATGGTGCCAATATGGAACGAGAATGAATTAGAAGAACATTGACTGTAACTGCAGATTATTAAACTTTAGTCAGCCTGATGCGGCAGTACTATTTCGCACATGCGTTTGCTGTTATGTACACTGGTGTCCAAAACTAAAGCAACAAACGGAAATTTTGCATGGCAACTTTTCTTTTGCAACAAAACAGTATAAACAGGTGATGGTAAAGTAGAAACAATGTTAAGGACAAAAATGTTAGTTTTTTTCCAACTTAACGGATTTGCACACACATCCCGACAACCTTAAGTGGTTCATTAGAGGTTCATTACTGTTCGCTAGTGCACTTGAGGAGATGTAATTTCGATGGATTGCTCACGCGGTGCCTGCGATATTGGAATATCTGTGCTACAATAGAATCGCAGGTCAGAGCAGTGTTGGCAGTAAATCGACTTTAGTAGCTCGCAGAGAGCACTCGCGTTTTGTAGCTCGCACATTGAACTTGAGTTATAGAGTTCGGACAGGGCAGTGCAGCGATTGACTTGTGTTGGGCCGGTCGTGCAGAACCATGGCAGTGCCTGAGCGAATAGTATAAGGTACTACAAAAAAAAAGTTCTTTGTTGCCGCGCGCATATGTTAATTGACACAACTGATTCAACCACAATTGTAATGTTAAAGTCCCATGTAATTCCTTGCAGAAATGTTGCAATAATAACTTTTGTTCGG
The DNA here is from genome assembly GCF_023897955.1 of Schistocerca gregaria. Lineage (NCBI taxonomy): Eukaryota > Metazoa > Arthropoda > Insecta > Orthoptera > Acrididae > Schistocerca > Schistocerca gregaria. Next base: position 763,285,024 of record NC_064920.1, read on the forward strand.
AAGAAAACTTTTGCCAGTTATTTATCTGAGTTTAAAGATGAAAATCTAGTGGCCACGGCGACATCATTGTGAGGTAAGAATTTTTCAGTTTATTCTGGATGATTTCACAGGGCCATGACGCAGCGCTGCTGACGCCAAAACTTATTAATCTCGATATGGAGTCAGTCTTTAACGGAAGGTGACATTAAAACTTGAAATTTTATTACTGGAAAGAAATTTTTCTATTGGGAACTTAAACGAGATATTTCTGTTGGGAGGTTACACTGAATGTGAATATTGTAATTATTTTTCTGTTGGGAGGCTACAAACTGGTTAATGTGCTCAGTATGGGGTGTGACCAACTCTGGCAACAGTACATGTCTGACAACGACGGGGAAATTCTGTGACTGATGTCATCAGTCTCGTGTTAAGTTGATAACGCTCACTCTTTCTGCAGAGCTGCCGCGTATTTTGGAGAGTGCAAGCCGACTCCCTAGTGCACCCCAAACATGCTGTATGGGATTCAAATCGGGAGGGCGAGAAGCCCAAGCCATGCATGCAATTTCTTCCGTTTCCAAGAAGACATACATCACCGGTGCTCTATGAGGTCGAGCAATATCGTCAATCAGTACGAAGTCTGAGTCTCCAAGCACCTGGCATAAACCACACATGCGATCTCAATATCTCGTCACGACACGTGACAGCAGTTAAACCTTACCGATTCACCCGTGCAATTTGATAAGGTGGTGTTCGAGTAGTCAACATAATGCCTGCCCACACCATTATCCATCCTCCTCAATGTCGGTGTCTATCCACAATGTTTGGGTCCCAAAACTGCGTTACATGATCCCTCCGCATGTGAATCCGTCGAGAATCACTCTAGAGACCAAATTGGGACTCATCTGTGAAAAGACGATCCACTGTCCTGCCATCCAGGTGGCATGTTAACGACTCCACTCAATACGTTCCCTTCTGTGGAGATGCATCAGTGGTACACATACAGCAGTCTCCGACAGTAAAGGCCGCTCTGCCGAAGCCTTGTGTACACCGTTTGCTTCAATAAAACACGTCCAGTGGGTGCTGCGAGGTCAGATGTCAGTTGCTGTGCGGTACAGAGGCTGTACCGTCCGTGCCCTTACAGCCAAATAGCGGTCCTTTCTCTCTCCCTGATGTCACACGTGGTCAGCCTTGCAATGGTCTTCGGGATACAGTTTTGGTCTCTATAAACTGTCGCCACATCCGTGAAACAACAGAGCGATTCACATTAAACCATCGGGCCACATGAGTCTGCAACTGCTCTGCTTCCATTCTTCCTGTGGTCCTCCACCGCAGACAGTCTAGTAGGAATCTTCTCTGCGTCATATTGCATCGTTTGTGACTGTGTACACAGCGATTGTGGATGTGGGACTACCAGGGCCGGCCGCGGTGGCCGAGCGGTTCTAGGCCCTTCAGTCCGGAACCGCCTGACTGCTACGGTCGCAGGTTCGAATCTTGCCTCGGGCATGGATGTGTGTGATGTCCCTAGGTTAGTTAGGTTTAAGTAGTTCTAAGTTCTAGGGACTGATGACCTCAGAAGTTAAGTCCCATAGTGCTCAGAGCCATGTGATTAGACTAACCGGAAAACATTATCCCTTTTGATAGATGCACTGACGTCATCACTGGCGGGTTGTCCGTTGACTGGAATGCCGTCTTTCGTGCAGAACACGATCGAACGGACATCTGTTGACATTTTGTATGATAACATCGTTAGTTAGCCACAGAACAGGAAAATAGTGGTTTGTTGCTTTGATTTTGGAGACCAGTGTATATTTCATTATATCGCCGTCCAGTCATATTATTTTACATAGTCAGTAATACGTAATTAAATTATTCGTTGCAAATGTCAATGCCTTAGTACACAATTCACAGATTGTAAATTATTCCATAATAATGGTTATTTATACCGTGGCTGTGCATTTTATCTCTAGTATTATTCACATATTCCTAGACTGTCGTTGCTGAAACTTGATGCAGTATGTAAGGGGAGCTGTCACTCCACTCAACAAATTATTTTAGAACAAACAAAAAATGGCTCCCTAAAAATGTTCAAATTATCATTATTTGACAATAAATCAGGTAGAATGTTCGTATGTATTAGTCAAATTAATTTTAGGATTTATACAAAGAAACGAAAAAACTGAGAGAGGAAAATAAACAGAGAATTTGAGATAAATATTAGCAACAGAACAACATAAAATATGTAACATGAGGGAAAAAATTCAAAGAAAGCCACTAAATGTGCCTGAAGCTCTACAGGAAATTGCCATACAAATCAAGAAACTAAAACCAAAACAAAAGACAAGAGAAAAAAAGCAGCTGTAGAAAATTTTGAAACATAAAAAGTGCCAAGAATTCAAACAGAAAAATGAACAGTACGACGAAGGAATGACATTGTAGATAAGAGGAACTACTGGAGAAAATATAAAGCTACTTAGTGGCTTTATGTAACCACGGTGTGGCGAAACGAAAATAAAAAAATAACATGAAGGAACACAATACAAAAAGTTACTCCAAAGCTATTTTTGGAAACTTAGAATGCATTATTTATATGCAGCAACAGTGTCTGATAAACAACAATCAGCACACGACGCTCAATCCAGTGTCAGATTAAGGCATGTTTCGGGAGATAAGCTCTGTACAGAAATAGCCTACGGAAATCACAGCAAGAACTTCTGAAATAATGAGCTGGAATATAAAACTCCACACAGTGAGCTAAACTTTACTACTGATTGTTCAGTGTAGCTCTAACGATAATCTGCGGTGCAGCACCTAAAATGCAGCTTCGAAAAGAATACTGCTCGCGATTAAACCGTTTACCGCACGAGGAGGAGGCATGGGAAATAAAAACACGTACAATTCCGGGGATCGTTCAGCGACTAATCTGACAAAACAATTCTCTAAATCTGATGAGTACGACGACGCATTAATAAAATTATAGAACCTCTGGAATTTCAGGAATCGCAATCACTTCCAGTAAAATCCCAACACAAGACGTTTATGTAGTACCGCGACTGCAACAGAGAAAGGGAAATGGAAGAAATTGTGACACGAGTGTCCCCTCTGAAACGAACCGGGTGCCAAGGCAAAGCTGTCCGCCGAATGCACTCGTCTCCCCTCGTCCAGAGTGCGTGCTTTCCCAACGCCTCTTTGAAGGGTCCGTGGATTTTAATCACAAAGCTGAGAGTGCCGACTGCGCAGGAAAGCAGAGATGCTCGTCCTCGTGTTAACTATTCCATCAGGTCTGCGAGGCGGAAGTCTCAGCCTGCATTGGGCTCCAGACGGAGTTTCGTGGGCGCGAAGTTGTGTGTGCGTGTGAGAGAGCGGTGTGTGTGTGAGAGAGCGGTGTGTGTGTGTGTGTGTGTGTGTGTGTGTGTGTGTGTGTGTGTGTGTGTGTGTGTTCAGAATTATCGCTTGTTAACAGCTGTGACGCGACAGCCAACAAAATACGAACGCGGTTGTTCCAGGAGCGGCAGGCATAAGCGGATGTGTTTACACACCGCCTACCTGTACACTTTACAAGAAGACGAGGCGCGTTTTTCGGCAAATCCGACCATCAAGGGCGCGTCATCACACATCTGCGTACCACCGTTTGGACTTGTTTCTGCCTGCAATGGGGGAGGAAGGAAGAGAGAGAGAGAGAGAGAGAGAGAGAGAGAGAGAGAGAGAGAAGCAGCGCTATGACGCATCTGGAATAAAACTGTGTACACCCGATGATAAATGGATGGAGCACTCGCCTGAGTCGGAAGATAGACGAAAATTTTATTTTTCTCTGTGTTTAACAAAGGGATTCAAGTTTTCTTATCAGGGAAGCACCGAACACTTTATTCTCACAAACTCATGACAAATCATAAATTACAATGCAGCAACAGACTATGGAAAAAAAGGAGGAGGAAACAGATAAATGAAAATTTCTTGTGATCGAAAAATGATCTTGGTATATCATTCAAAAAGTTCTACTCGTTCGACACTATCCGCAAATGACTTTACAGATCTACTTGATGATTCCTATTGTTTATTTATTTTTACATTTATCTCATGTGGCAACATTAGAAAGCTAAGGCCTCTCTTACATCTACCCAGGCAAACTTAGTGAGTCTACCTTACAGCCGGCCGTTGTGACCGAGCGGTTCTAGTCGCTTCAGTCTGGAACAGACCGCTACGGTCGCAAGTTCGAATCCTGCCTCGGGCATGTATGTGTGTGATGTCCTTAGGTTAGTTTAGGTAGTTCTAAGTTCTAGGAGACTGATGACCTCAGAAGTTAAGTGCCATAGTGCTCAGAGCCATTTTTTTTTTCGCATCAACCAAATTCGCATGTCGAGTAAAGCTGTTCTTAGAAATTCAAAATCTTTATTCGTCTTATAAAGATCGTAGGCCATTTTGTGTTATTCGCATCGAACAATATCAAAGGTTACAAAAGCTAACATAGCCGACTTTAACGATATAAACTCAAGAATGTACTGATTATTAGATATCTGATGCTTGTCTGACACTGTCGAATGTGCGTCACGTGGAGAACATAGTCGGCCGAAAGCAGATGTGTCTCAGGAGGAATCGCGGAAATTTGTAGCCTGTCTTTTATCTAACCTTTCCTCTCAAGTACATGCCGTCCGGTTAGCAGTGCGGTCTAACGCACAGCTTTCCGGGCGGGAAGGCGTGCCCGTCGCCGTGTCGAGGTCCGGTGTGCCAGCCAGCCAGTGGATGGTTTTTAAGGCGGTTTTCCATCGGCCTTGATTTGCTACCTGTCACACATTTTACGTTATTGGGCAAATTATCAGAATTTTTGGTTGTTGTATATTCAATTCCTTTCTGGGCCACTGCCAGGTTTAACAACAGCTAATGATGGTATTTTTTCCCTCCACTGCTGTCAGAGTGGAGATCACTATTCTTCTCAAATGGTAATGGATTACTTATGAGGAATTCTACAAGCAAATACATGTGCTATGACGGTACTTCTAGAATGTCTAACTCCTTGAAGATGTATCTACCTGATCGCGAGTGAACATAACATATTATTCTCACTGACCACTTTTGTAAAGCAATCAACACTTTCTTCCTGAGTAATGAGTTACCGCAGAAAATTATTTAAGACATTTCTGAGTGGAAATATGCAAAATATGTCAAGAGGATCATTCGTTTGTTTCCAAGAGTAACAGTTAGCCGAAGATCAAAACTTGGTGAACTTAACTGTCGAGAAGTTCAGTAAAGTGCTTCTTCCAGTTCTATCGACATTCTGTCCTGTTTACCGAGTCCTGTACACGTACAATACCAATTGTTGGTATTACTATTTGTTCTACAGAATCAAATATAGTGTGTCTTCTCAAAATTTAGGGAGATTTGACTTTCAGAGGACAACTTAATAAATCTTTGAAAACAATCGGTGACAAGCTATCGTGTTGCCTTCTCTGTAACGCGATTTATTGTAATATTAGTATCGACTGCAAAAAGTACCAATCCTGGTTGTCGGATGTTAACTGGATGGTCGTTCACGGATATAAGGAATAGCAGTCGACCAGAAAATGAAGCCTAAGGGACTCCCTTCGTGAGTTTTCTTCCCCAATCACTAAGATTTTCTCTCCTCCCAATATTGTCTGAATTATTAAACTGAATTTTTTGCGTTCTATTTGTTACATATGATTCAAACCTATTGTGTGCAAAGGCATCATTTTCATAAAATTGAAGTTTCCTAAGAGAGTAATATGATCTACACAATCAAACGCTCTGGAAATATAAAAAATAGCAACTGGAGACACTGTATTATAGGCTTGCAATATTTGATGAGTGTCCTTCTGTAATCCTCCTGGAATCCAATCTGCGATAGTTATGCTACTCGGATGTTCCCACACATCAAGTATCGAAGCGCTCCGATGAGTCAGAAAATGTAAGGGAAATACCTCGTACAAATTGCCCGATCATGCCATTGTAATAGAAGGAATTTGATGCTACCGGTTACAGACTGTGCGTCACACACATTCAGCACTGGAGACAGGCAGGGAAGTTCTTGTGAAACTGTACTAAACATACACGAGTAGTACGAAAATTATTCTGAGGAGCTGCTTAGATAAACCAGTAGCAAGAGAAATACATCAGATAGGTTAGCGACTCACAGTCTGTAGGTGGTAGATTACGATCTCTTCGTAAGACAATGGCACAATCGGAGAATTAGTATGAGATATTTTCCGACCATTTTCTGACGCCCTAGCGTACTTCGCTACTTGAAACATCGATTAGCATAATTATCAGAGTTTGCATTCCCGAAGGGTTGCTCGACTGAGAATGGTTTTTATACGTTCATTCACCAAATACCACATGCCTATAATGCAATACTACATATGCGATGACATAGATGACCGAACTTTAAAATTCAGTGAATGGGGAGGAAAAGAATCAGCAAGCACGATCACTGACCTCTGGCGTATTAAATCAGTTTCCCAAAGCTGTTTCACTGAAGAAGATGTGTCATAGGTTCTCTTTTCCAACTTCGCGCGAATATCAAAATGAGAATTTCGAGTTCAGTGACCACAGGATAGAAAATCAACCAGAGTCGCTCTACAGAGGAAAACCGCACGATTCGTGACTGAAGCATGCAAGGGGGAGAAGTGAAAGTGCCCTTCGTGACACATATTAAGATAATTACGATATTGCAATGCCTGTGTTATTCTGATTACAATGCGAAGTTAGGAAGAGGCACTGCGGCGGCTATAGCCGTTATGAAAAACATTAAATGAATTCGCTATTGCGAATAAGGACAACCATCATCTGTAGAATGGAATGACGACAGTGAAAATTTGTCCCAAACGGGACTCGAACCCGGATTTCCAGCTTATCGCGAGCGGATGCCTTACCATTAGGCTATCAGAGCACGACTCACAACCACACCCAAATTTCCATACGTCGTCAACAACGCGTCTACGACCTGTACTCGTGCATCCATTACGTATATTCCCGTAAAGGTCAGACATACCTGAAAGTCGCCTGTCTGGTGTCGGCAGATAAATACGATATTGCAGTACCTGTGTTATTCTGATGACGATGCGATGTTCCTTTGGACACGCATGCATGCCAATACCGGGCAAAGAGACTTTCAAGTACAACGTCTGCCCTGTACGGAAGTATACATAATGGATGTACGACTACAGGTTGTAGACGCATGGTTGACGACATATGGAAATTTGGGTGCGGCCGTGAGTCGTGCAGGGATAGCCTAATAGTAAGGCGACCGCTCGTGATAAGCGAGAAATCCGGGTTCGACTCCCTGTCCGGCACAAATTTTCATTGTCTTCATCCCATTCTACAGCTGAAGGTTGTAGCTCTTCGCAGCTGCAAATGCATTTAGGTCATACATACGAGGTTCGCAAAGTGTAGAGGTAGATGCATTGTTGAAGGACGATATTTAGGGGTTTCAAGAAAATGGTTATATCCGCGTTTTATACAAGGATTACAATTCACCGCTCTAACATGCGGATATTGTATAACATCATACATGATGGCAAAAAATATCAAAAGCACCTCTATGTTTTCTACAATGAAACGAATATAAAAAGATAATGCGATATGGACGGAAGAGAGTTATTTTACGAAGAAGCAAACACCCTAATGCAAGTAATCAAAGGCAAAAAGAAAAAATTCTTCAGTATGCGCACGAGAAATTCGCATACGAGAGAAATTTCGGGGAGCTCTGGCGTCGGCAGTATGATTTATCGATTCCTGCCGGTACTCCTTAATGATGGCGCGACACAATCGTGATCGGCCCTCATTATTGCAAACGTTAACGACCGAGCGTAGAGGCGGTATTGTCAGCAGGACTTTGCAAAATCAAAAGTCCTCACAACTTCACCCGATAGCAGTCACAGCCACTAGAGTTCACCAATGTCCGTGCAACACAAATGCCAACATGACTGCGTAACTAGACTGATGTTTGTTGGAGACCTCAATACTCCTTAAAAACCTACGAGACTCAGTAAGGATGTCGCGACAGTACTGAAGGGTCTTCGATCATTTCTATCAAGCAAATGTATGGTGAAGAGAAAAGTAATTTCGAGGTTAGTTCGGTAAAAATGAGGCCTATAACTGTGAAAATTAGAGCTACAGAATATTCGAGCTCATAAGTAGAAATGGAGATCAGGTATGTCGTCCGCGACGAACTCTTTGTTATGGGCTGCGACTCTAGGTATGAACAATTACTGGTATACTGTTACTGTCACTTTGATTTTTTTTAAACACCACTATACGTGTCGATCGTCATGTCATTGTCTTCAGGTGGATTACATGCAATAAGCTTAAAATACAAGAAAGTGACAGAAATAGTTCAGAGTAGAGTGTGGTACGTCTGCGCGACGGGTAAGACCGCGCGACGTTTCTATCTCAATTTTGATAACCCAACAGTTACCTACTGTGCAAAGCACGAAATAGACGCTGCGGCTGACCCTTTGTTCCGTAGTTTGGTGGTTGTTGTGGTGTTAACTTGCGGAACGCAGTAAGACCTGTTCTACGGTATTTTCATATAAAATTTTATGCTGCGGAAATAAACTATATCTCAGGCAATAACGGGCTTACGAATTTGAACTTTATTCAGTTGTATAGTAGGATGTATTGTCAGTCTTGTGATATATTACCAAAAAGACATTGCATCAAAGCGTTTCCACGAGCAGATTAAAACTGCAGTCTCGTAGTACAGGGCAAGTTTACGCGCCGCAGGTGGGGTAAAACTGCGCAGTGCGTAATCTTACGCCATCCGTTTAATTATCGGCTTTATCGTTGATATGGAGCTACAAATATTTATGAACGTTACAAGTGGATATTATCCTTCGATAGTAGTATTCAAAGATTCAATTTTTTTCTATTTTAGCGTCTACAAAAGGAAAACCGAATGGAAGCGACGCACTCCAGATATGCTGGAAGCTACAAAAGGGGGCTTGAAAAATGGAACGCCTAAACGACAAGCAGCGAGGGAGTTTGGAAAAATCGAAGCTGCCCTCAGAAATCCCCTTAAAGATGTAAGTGGCCCTTTCAAGTGTACTTTTATCTCTATATCTTTTATAGCTTTAGGTTTTTGGGTAAACAAACGGAGAAAAATTTAGAAGAATTTTTAATGATCAGCAGGAGCTGGAACTCACCGAACCTTGCAAATCTTTGGACATATGTTATTATGGTATGACACTGAAAGATTTCAGAAGATTAGTTCATGACTACACTGAGAGGAATAATATAAAAACGAAGTTTGATAAAAACATTAAAATGGCTGGAAAAGACTGGGCCACGATTCCATGCAGAGATGAAACCTTAGCCTTCGGGTCCCACAGAAAACTAGTCTCGGATGCGAGATGGAGTTGGAACAGCAGACGAGCATATTCTTTGATAATCTTTCAACGCTAGTAGAAAGACATAAATCTGAATCTCATCGCATACTTGACATGGATGAATCGGGGATTACAACCGTTCCTAACAAAGTTCTGTGAGCGATTGCAGCATGAGACAAGAAGTACATAGGCAAAAATGCGTCCAGACTAAGAGGTCAGTTGATAACAGTTGTACGTTGATAGTAGCTGGGCGGGGCGGAAGGGGGGGGGGGGGTGGATTATATCTTACAGGAATAATATTTTCTCAGAAAAGGATGAAGGAGAGTTTGAAAAATGGTGTCCCTCCTCAGTCCCTAATGATGTTTTCGAACTTGGGGTACATCAACTCAGATCTGTATCTCACGTGGCCACAACGCTTTAAGAAACATAAACAGACCACAGAAGAAAATCCAGTATTGTTAATTCTGGACAGTCCCTTATTACATTTGAGCCTCAATGACGTACTTCATTATAGAGTCCATAACATCTATGTGCTTACCATTCCTCCGCACAGCAGCTAAAAACTGCAGCCACTGTATCGCTGCTTTTTCAAGCCGCTGAAGAACTTTTATTCGAAAGAAGGCGACCGGTGGCTCATTACCACCCTGGATATGTAATTACGCTCCAATTTATTACTGGATTGTTTGTAAATGCATATCAAGGAACGGCCACAATTTATCTAATGGATCGTCACATATTACCCGAGGAAGATGGTCGACCGTTACAGACCAAAGTGACAGATTTAATGACGCATACACAGATGTAGCTACATCTCTCCAGAGCCAAAGTTCACACACATCTACAAATTAACCACAATCAGGGCCCATACAAGAAGCAACTGGAACCTCAATCAACAGAAAAAGAAATACAGAAACCACAGAGAAAACCGTTTGATTCAGATCAAGGAAAACAAAATGACATCAAAGCAAAACTTACATACGTCGACGAAAAATCCACAAACTTTTCACTGTTCAGGCGATACTGAAAAATATAACAATCTGCCAATAGAAGACTGGATTCAATGTCTAAAGTGTGAGGAGTTGTGGCATCAGTCCTGCTGTTGTTATGAAGGTTCTGTACACTTCATCTGTGATCTCTGTTAAGCAGCTTTTCCTTCGACTGGAATATTTTTGACGATTTTTGTACGCGGGCCCCAGAGCTGTTGGTTCAATCAAATCTTTTGTCAGCAGTATCTATAATGTGCTGAGAAGCAAGGCCTATTATGTTTATGTACGCTATAAATTAAATAAAGAAGAAGAACTGATCGGTACATACGTTTTTATCAGTTAATAATAATGTGCAAATTTACTCCCACTAGAAACGCTCTCTTAACCCGCGGTCGGGTAAGACTGCTCATTAGCATTACTTTTTTACTAACTGCGAATTACGCTAAAATTGTACATATGACTTTCGGACTCAGCTATATAACAGGCAAAAGCCAGATGAAATGCCAGTTAAAACACAACTGTGATTTGTGAAGTTTCCTTCATTATACCGTTAATAAACCTGAAGTGCGCAATTTTGCCCCACTTTACCAATAATTCTAAGTAGAACGTAATTCGTAAAGTACCTCCGAGATTTCAGAAAACGACTGCGCGAAAATTACAGGATATAAAGAAAACAGACTCATATCAGTGGAAGAACATTACTCCGGTTTTAATTCACTGTACAGGTGCTCAATAAAGGCACCATGCTCAACAGAGGTACCGCTTACGATACGGAGAACGTGAATACTTAACGTGCAACCTGTGTGCATTTTTTGGAAATCTGTTCATTAGGCTGTCTATCTGCAGGAGCGAAGTAATTTGATGACACAACAAGGAGCAGATGGTATATCTACATGATCTGACATGCCTGCCCCTAGCGGTGCACTATGAAACTGTGCCATGGCGTCAACTACGAACTGAAACTTGGAAAGATGCTCTGTCCAGTAGTATGTGTAATTTTTCTGGAGGTCATGTAGTTTTTGAGAAGTCGACTCCTGTAATCCCACAGGTACTTAGAGTGACCCTGTACAGAGGGGAACCGACATGCAAAAGCAATTTTTATATAACTTACAATGCGAGTAGTTCCCTATTGTTTGGGCGAAGTAAGTGAGGTGTCAACAGTGGCGGTGGCCAATAAAGACGATCAGATATACATTTTTAAGTTTATCAACAATACGTACTCATAATATACACTCCTGGAAATGGAAAAAGAACACATTGACACCGGTGTGTCAGACCCACCATACTTGCTCCGGACACTGCGAGAGGGCTGTACAAGCAATGATCACACGCACGGCACAGCGGACACATCAGGAACCGCGGTGTTGGCCGTCGAATGGCGCTAGCTGCGCAGCATTTGTGCACCGCCGCCGTCAGTGTCAGCCAGTTTGCCGTGACATACCGAGCTCCATCGCAGTCTTTAACACTGCTAGCATGCCCCGACAGCGTGGACGTGAACCGTATGTGCAGCTGACGGACTTTGAGCGAGGGCGTATAGTGGGCATGCGGGAGGCCGGGTGGACGTACCGCCGAATTGCTCAACACGTGGGGCGTGAGGTCTCCACAGTACATCGATGTTGTCGCCAGTGGTCGGCGGAAGGTGCACGTGCCCGTCGACCTGGGACCGGACCGCAGCGACGCACGGATGCACGCCAAGACCGTAGGATCCTACGCAGTGCCGTAGGGGACCGCACCGCCACTTCCCAGCAAATTAGGGACACTGTTGCTCCTGGGGTATCGGCGAGGACCATTCGCAACCGTCTCCATGAAGCTGGGCTACGGTCCCGCACACCGTTAGGCCGTCTTCCGCTCACGCCCCAACATCGTGCAGCCCGCCTCCAGCGGTGTCGCGACAGGCGTGAATGGAGGGACGAATGGAGACGTGTCGTCTTCAGCGATGAGAGTCGCTTCTGCCTTGGTGCCAATGATGGTCGTATGCGTGTTTGGCGCCGTGCTGGTGCGCGCCACAATCAGGACTGCATACGACCGAGGCACACAGGGACAACACCCGGCATCATGGTGTGGGGAGCGATCTCCTACACTGGCCTTATCCCTCTGGTGATCGTCGAGGGGACACTGAATAGTGCATGGTACATCCAAACCGTCATCGAACTCATCGTTCTACCATTCCTAGACCGGCAAGGGAACTTGCTGTTCCAACAGGACAATGCACGTCCGCATGTATCCCGTGCCACCCAACGTGCTGTAGAAGGTGTAAGTCAACTACCCTGGCCAGCAAGATCTCCGGATCTGTCCCCCATTGAGCATGTTTGGGACTGGATGAAGCGTCGTCTCACGCGGTCTGCACGTCCAGCACGAACGCTGGTCCAACTGAGGCGCCAGGTGGAAATGGCATGGCAAGCCGTTCCACAGGACTACATCCAGCATCTCTACGATCGTCTCCATGGGAGAATAGCAGCCTGCATTGCTGCGAAAGGTGGATATACACTGTACTAGTGCCGACATTGTGCATGCTCTGTTGCCTGTGTCTATGTGCCTGTGGTTCTGTCAGTGTGATCATGTGATGTATCTGACCCCAGGAATGTGTCAATAAAGTTTCCCCTTCCTGGGACAATGAATTCACGGTGTTCTTATTTCAATTTCCAGGAGTGTATATAACTTTTATTGTTGTAGGTTGTTCTTTGGTGCTGAGTTACACACAGTGAGAGCGATGTTCTTGATAGAATCAAATAGTCTTGAAGGCTGGTACAATCAGGAAATGCCTTATCGCAGTGTTATGTCGATAATTTCTCTCTGCAGTCTTCCACACTAAAGTTGAGAAACGTCCAAAGATTCACTGAGTCCCAGGCGAAGCTCGGAATGTGGCTGCTTAAAAAGAGGTATCGGCCGATCAGAGTCGTAGGCAATGAGGTGACGTGAATTCAGCGTCCACTGGTGGCGTGTCTGCACGGCGTCCCTCAACGGAGACAGCGAGCGTTGGAAGAACAAGCTCCGCGGCGGCACGCTAACGGGAGATAGAAAAGCGCCGTCTCCCACCTAGCTGTGAGCTGGGTGCCGTCCACAAAGATGCCGTCTACACCGCACTAAGCTCGCACAACACTTACACCGCAATAAGCTTGCATAACATCACAATGCACGGAAGAGGCAATATGTTTCGCAGTTTTGATATAGTCGCTTGCCGGCCGATTGAACCTATTGCTACAGCAAGCACCTCTTTTTGGGGCCAGTCGTTCACAGTACCTGGTCTTCATCGATCAGACCGCTGTGTTCTTACTATGCAGTGGGAGACGGAACAACTACTTCGTGCCTGACAAGAATGGCGGCACGGAACTGGCCGCGTTCATAGTGAGCTGATGCTCCCGATCGCTGTTAGTCGCCGTTTACAGACAACAACAAAAATGCAATCGTGACAATTATGCTTGGGTGCAACACCCAATCCTCTCATAATAATTCCAACATTGAGCCCGGTTTCCGCATCCATCGAGAGATCGATCAGTGAGTTACATCAACAGTTTCACACAGCTAATCAATTCTTTCGCGCCCCTCAGAATTACTGTACGCGTATGAAGGACTACTGACAATACAATGGAAAACTTTTCGGATGGATGGCGCGCAGCAGCTTTTATGTAGTTCTTTTTGACAAGGAACCTTTAAGTAATAGGTAAAATATTTATTATTGAAAGGATGTTTGGGAACGTGCCCATCAGAAAGCTGTCACAGGATATGATACACAAAAATCAGATATTCATCAAATCTAAGTCACTACATCCGTTAAGAAAAGGAACTATAAAGGGAATTATAAAACGAAACGCACCTTACTATTGCACTAATCAATGAGTCAATAGAGACAACATTGACAGATTTTTAGGTGACTCCAGTTCGGCTATTCTGTCACAGGGACTTTACAAGAATTACAGCTGACGATATCACCGTATAGTAGATCACACCGGGAAAACACGAAGCCCAGGCATTGCTAAAGTGGTCATCTCAATTAGGACACAAACTGCGCCTGGTGATTCTTGCATAACTTACTGGTTTTTACTGGGTCGCCTTTTTGAGCAATACTGACTGACATTCATGGCGTAAGTGGTGCAGAGTCGCGAGTTTCAATACTATATGAGGCAAAAAAGTTATTGTTAGAGACATAAGTAACGTAAAAATAATAAATAACTAATGAACATGTGCCAAATGTCAGAACGTTATTCAAAACTTGTATCATGAATCACACAGGATGGTTAAACTGAAAGAACGTACAAATGCCTGTGAAAAAAGGCGGATAGTTCAGTCTACTAGGACGCAAGTCGAGACGATGAGAATGCAGCAGCACACAGTAGTGGTGAAAGGCGAATGGAACGGACAATGAGCCGGGCGCGGTGACCGAGCGATTCTAGGCGCTTCAGTCCGGAACCGCGCGACTGCTACGGTCGCAGGTTCGAATCCTGCCTCGGGCTTGGATGTGTATAATGTCCTTAGGTAAGTTAAGTTTAAGTAGTTCTAGGTTCTAGGGGACTGATGACCTCAGATGTTAAGTCCCATAGTGCTCAGAGCCATCTGAACCATTTTTGCAATGGACAATGTCTATTTATGCAGCGATGTACGATGCGAACTTTACACGTTAAGGCACAAAACTGAGGTGCAGTTCACTGTTATACTCTACGTTACTGAAGATTTTCAAGGCTGTATCTGACTTTCTGAACCTGGGTAGAGACTTACAGTATTTCAGTAGCTGTACGCAACTGAAACTTCCTGGCAGATTAAAACTGTGTGCCAGACCGAGACTCGAACTCGGGACCTTTGCCTTTCGCGGGCAAGTGCTCTACCAACTGAGCCACCCAAGCACGACTCACGCCCCGTTCTCACAGTCTCATTCTGGAAACATCCCCCAGGCTGTGGCTAAGCCATGTCTCCGCAACATCCTTTCTTTCAGGAGTGCTAGTTCTGCAAGGTTCGCAGAACAGCTTCTGTAAAGTTTGGAAGGTAGGAGACGAGGTACTGGCAGAAGTAACACGTCACCAGTCACACCCATATTATGCTCTGCGTAGATCAGTAGCATCTTTACTTTCTATTAGAAGGGGTGACAAAGATGTTCGGATCGCAGATTTACTGCACACTTTTAATAGTCAATTAGGACAACATAATATGCGATTACTAAGGCGTACTACTTATGTGATTTCGAGCAAATCGCAAGAGAAATTATACCCGTCTATGCATGTAAAGGTGCAGTGCTACCTTCAGCACCAGCTAGCGGCGGCGACGTGGTTATCGTTCAAGCTCCATAATTTACGGATTGCTGGATCGAGTCCCGCTCATGTATTTTTTTCAACGTTACTCGCATCATGTCGTACTCATTACATTGGAAAGGTAATATGATGAAAAGACACGTGTGCTTGCATGAACTTTTATTCAATTTCGAATGTTATTTCGCTATATTGGCAATTTTTGGCATTTTTATTTACGTAAATGTTGCGTTATGTATCGTTTGCATCCAAATTGTTGCGTTTGCATCCAAATTGTTGGTGGAAAGAGAAATTTTTCAAAATGTCAACGAGCTTTGTTTTTCCGTAGAAACTCTGAAGATTCCTTGTACATGCGGGAAAATTGCACTTATTCGGTGTATTGGATGCCGTTTTAATTTATGTTTCTCGTTCTTTATGAAAAATATCGTCCTGCAACTTGTAATGTCGAAAGCACATTCGCCGATTAATCCTAAATTATATCATTTTGTGGCCTATTGCAACTCACTGAATTATTTAATAAAGTTATTTACGCCTTTATTTATTGATATTTGAGTCGGGATTTCCAAACCTGTCCCTAGTCTTTGAAACCTTTGCTGCATATTGAAGCGTCCAGGTGCAAAGCAGTTCTCGGTCCCTTACACGATTTCAGGTATGAGTAATTTCCAAAATCACGACAGGCATTCATTACCAGGAAAACTTTTTGCGTTTGGTGGTTTAGTTGTCGACCATTATTAATATGACATTTGTTCTGATAATAAAAATCAGTAAACAATCAAATAACATTGGAAATTGAATAAAAGTTAATGCAAATACACGTCTCTTTTCATCATATTACCTTTCAAATGTAATATTATGAAATAATATGACTACTGCTGAAAAAACATAAATTAAAGAAAACATGAGCGAGACTCGATTAACTGACCCAGTAATTACGGAGACTGGACGCTAACCACATGACTGCCGCTAATTCTTGCTGAGGATCGCAAAGAACCGGTACATCACTGACGCGCATAACTTCACTTGCGAGTGTCTCGAAACTGCCTACTTACTACTTGCGCATTATGTTGTCCTAATGGACTACTAAAAGTGTACAAAGTTTGAAGTAAATCCGTGATCCAAATGTCGTGGCCTCCCCTTGTTAGTTGGTGTATATTATACTTACATGTAACTTCAGTTGAAGACAGTTAACTGAATGACCGTTGGGTATTTCCCTTGTGTTTTCATTTGTTTACTGTCAACACCAGCAAGTGGACAAGATACGTTTTTCCGCATACCTGCACTGTGTGCTACTACAGAAGAGTCAGTCAGTTTTATGTTTCGTTCTTAATAACAAAGACATGTTCGCGTGAATGTTATACGCTGACACGTTCTTCAATATGTCTTGAGGAGAGAAGGTGTATTACGGAATAAAAAAGACGTACTATTTTTCACGCCTAGGTAAAGAACAAAGTTACAGGAAAGGCCATCTTACCACTCACGACTAGCTTCCGTGGCTGATATCGCTATGCAAGCCTGTGCGGCGGCGCTCGGCTCTGAGGTAAGCCGGTTCTTCTAATCCTTGTGGTGGATGAACTTTTCACTTCCAGTATTTCGTCCACGGGGGCAGGAGGGATGATGGCGCAAGGTTCCTGATCATCAATCTTTGTGCGACGATCGTAGATTAAATTCCATATCTCTTCACAGAGTCTCATCAAGTGAGGGCATATGGCACTGTTGTTGATGATCTGTCCGTCGTATGGGAGTTGCTATTGAAGAAGAGTAGCCTATATGCCGGCACTAGTTTTCACCCTCTCTCTTCTCTCATCATTAACATCATACAACACAAAGACACTACAATCCACACGCATCCATTACACTCAGCGACACTCTACAAATACACATACGACACAACTCTCACGTATATGCAAGGAAAGCGATGAGTGTGTGCGGAGGAAGAACACCATTTCAAACACGCAGCTCAATCCACCCTGCGGGATACCTCAGCCAACAATGCTATACGACAGTAACATACCGGTTTGTCCCCCTGGTAGCTACACAACATTTGCTCGATATACATTACAGCAGGCGACTATAATTCAAAGTGCAGCTGGTCACGGAGGTCCAGATACGGCAGTAACTATCGTATGGCACCGAAACGCGACATATATGGTAATGCATTAATGCGCAACCGATTTAGACTGGGAAAAAATAGTTCCAATTTTGTCCACTAGGTGCAAAATTGGCGCTGTACAGCACCTCGTCGACGTTGCCGGTGCTCATACTGAACAAATTGTGTAAGTTGCCATTAACAATAAAATCAAGATTATGCCTTTCGCACTTCTTCGACATATCCCGCCCGCGTCCCGTTTTTAGACTATTACATAATATGGAAACATTACTATACGTGTATCTTGCCTCCACAGAGCCAGATTTGCATCTGCTCACCTAAATGGAAATTTATTTTGTTTCCGCCCTAAATCGTTTAACGCTTTAGAATATCTACCCAGTTTTTCTGCCATACCAGCCCACAGATGATCCGTGTGATTAGCTGCACCTTAATTATAACCATCCAGTGTTTTGATTATGGACAAAAAGTCATTTGGGATGGTCTAGATAAATGGGACAGCCTGCATACCGAAAAACAAAATTAAAGAGTACTCTCACGATATACTGTGTTGGCCGTTTCCTATATGCGAAAACAGTATTCAAAAGATGTTCGTTCAATGTGAGTATCGGTACGCTGGAATTAGGAAAGTTAGCTCCAGTGCGTCTCCGTCAGTAGCAGTTAAGGACGTTACGGCAGAGAGCAGCAGAGACATTAACATCACAAGGGAGAGCACACACTGGGTCGCGCACACACAGGCAGAGAAGGGAGACAGCCTGCCGCTGTCTCTGGAAGGTGCTCGCACAGCGCAGAGCTGGGCTGAATATTTGAAAAGGCCTCGGTGCGGAGACAGCCCGCCAGCTCGAGGCGAGGGCACATCAAACGCCGCGCGTTTAGATGGCTCGCTGCCGGCGGGATGTTTAAAAGGACAGCCGGTGCAACGGGGCGAGGCGAACCTGCTGATGACGCGGTAGCAAGTGGCTCTGGAACGCCGGGCGTTTAGCCGTCAAGTATGATGTGGGCAAAACGGGGCACGTAATCACTTCACTCACAACTGCGTGGCACATCAAAATTAAATTTTTCTCAGCCACAAAGGCTTGCCCGCGCCGGGAGCCGGTAAGTTATCGACATATCGAAGCCCGACTGGCTTACATTAATCTGAAACAACGGCCCCGCAGCGAAATTACGTGTTAATTTCGTCTCCGCTCTCTTGCTGGGATTCCGATTTCCGCTTGCGTGACCGCCGTTTCAGTCACAGCGACGGGCAACAATAGCTGAAGTGACACCGGAAATCAAACAGCGCGAAATTTCCGCACCTTCGTGATATTTTAAGGCCTGTCTGTGTACACCAACAATTAATGAAAAAAATATCTGCGAAAATAAAAGACACGGTATGACCTGTAAAAGTTGAACTGAGGTGATCTGTGCTCTATCTGTCAGTGGTTATCTTACCTGACATAATGGATCGTAGCGAATGGCATGCCTATTTCAGAAATTAAATTATGCTGTAATTTTTAAAAAATCTCCAAGGGACTTATTGAGAAATGCTAGGCTTGCATCGAAAGCGAGAAAAATCATAGCGTGACAAAAATGAAAATTCAAGTTCTTCGTCCGGAAAGAAGTGGTACGCTTTTTAAGTCTTCTTCGAACATCTAGACAAGTTTTTCCCTGGATCTCCTAAATCACTTAAGGCATATATGACACAGGCTGCCCAATCATTTTCCAGTCCAAGTTTGTCATTCGTCTCTAATAACTTTCGTCGCTGAAAGGAGTTGATTCGATCTTACTTCTCTTTCTTTTTAAAGTGACAAGCAGTGGATGAAACTTAGGAAGACAGCCACAGTTACCAGAGTTGAATGCTATAGATTGCGTTTTGTTATTTTCCAAGAAGAGATTGCTAAAACACTCATTTTAAGCAAGGAAAACTACAAGGTAGCAGCATTACAAGTATCTCACACTGTCAGCCAGAGCGATAATGTAGAGCAATCGTCAAGACGAAAGCCTGAAAGCTGTATCGGAGGCTCCACTGGGGGCCAACCCGCACAATAACCATGGGTTCGGTGTGGGGTGAGTGGACTGCTGTAGCCTGTTGTGGGGTTCTGAACCACTGGGGGCTACGGCGGGAACGGAGCCTCTCCGTCGTTTCTTGGTCCCTAGTTCCATACAATACAAGTTTATGCAAAATAGTAGTTGTATTAATCAGATATTTGCCAATTCAGATTTCATAACATTTGTGTAATATCCACTCTCCGCTCATCTCTTTTGCATATGTTCGATGTATACTGTTATATAACCTCATATAGGTAACACGCACTTGTGGTGTATTTCGGCACAAGCCGTACAAATATTCCACAAGCAATCCCTTTCATAGATGAAGTACAGGTTTCCAATATCCTACTAAAGAAGCGAAGTGTGGCATCTATCTTGAGCTTGTGTGATCGCCCCAATTCGTATCCTCACCGACTGCTGCTCTCAGCTACTTGTATGATACGAAGGAATGAAGGTTAGAAATTGTTTTCATCGACGACAAGATTAGTAAAGAAGGAGGTTATCTCAAATGGAGCAGCTATCCAGACTTATATGGCTAATAATTGAAAATATAGACAGGGATGGTTCATCTAGTCCGAATGCATACACGTCCAGAGTCTTACTACCTCCTTCTCTGCGTATGACAGGAGTCTAGAGAGGTGAGACTTATTAACCGGTAATAAAACGTTTGTCTGTCTTTAAGTTTGCGAGGTACACAAAATGATGTCGGAATATATTACGAACTAGTTGCCAAACTCTCTAATACAGTCTAGTATTTTGCGAAGATCTGTCTCAATATTAACACAATGTTTTACGCATAATATGCGAGGATGCGGTCAATAAGTAATGCAAAACTTTTTTATCGGCAAATTTCGGTTAAAAATGTGGAAATTGTTGTGTGACATACTTAAATTTTCCCGCTTTAGCCCCTATACTTCCATGAAGTTCCGATAAGTGGCAGCGCTGTTCAGAACCTTCAAAATTGCGTCTGTAACAGAAAGGCGTTCCAAGCCCAGAGCTGGCATCGAGTATCTTTTGACGCAAAACCAGAGTATCGTAGATACTGATAAGTACTTGCACAATGTCTACGGAGACCCAGCAGTGAACAGAAGCACCATGAGACTTTGGGCGACGCGTCTGTCATCGTCGCAACAAGATCGCGCAAACTTGTCCGATCTCCCGACACGCACGACTGTTCTCCTGCAACGCTGGAACGTGCCGACACAGTCATTTGAGTGATCGATGGATCACAAGTAACACCTCGCTGCACAAGAGAACGTCTCTGTTGGTAATGCTGACAAACTCGCCCACTGCTCAGGTACTCAAAGGTATGTGCACGCTGGGTTTCTCCCCCATAACAGAAGACCATACAGGACAACGAGTTTGGCCCAATAAAGGATGTACTCCGCTGGAAGCAGTACGTGAACGATGGGTAGGGTATTGATGCAGTAAGACTTTGGCGCTGACGTCGACCAGTAGAATGTTACCATGCGGTTCTAGGCGCTGCAGTCTGGAACCGCGAGACCGCTACGGTCGCAGGTTCGAATCCTGCCTCGGGTATGGATGTGTGTGTGATGTCCTTAGGTTAGTTAGGTTTAACTAGTTCTAAGTTCTAGGAGACTAATGGCCTCAGAAGTTGAGTCCCATAGTGCTCAGAGCCATTTTTTTTTGTTACCATGCGGGCATACACGCCCCCCCCCCCCCCCCTCCCCAGTAAGGCGGCGTTAAGGCAGTCCCACTGAATGAAGGTTATGTTGAAAAACACGATTTCTTAGCCAAAAGAGTGTGGAATAATATAGTGTATTGGAATACTTAATAAAATGAGTATGCTGAGGAGAGCAACAACAACCGTGTTCAATGATGTTTGACGAAGATTCAAGTACCATTTTTACAACTCTACTGACCCGCTAAATCATCCAATCTTGATCTTGATCTCGTAAAAAAGAAAACAACTGGGACTATTTGTAACAGCAAATGAAACGTAGCAACTAACATGGCTGCAGTTTGGTAGATTTATGGGATCTTATCATGAATGGTTCAAATGGCTCTGAGCACTATGCGACTTAACTTCTGAGGTCATCAGTTGCCTAGAACTTAGACCTAATTAAACCTGACTAACCTAAGGACATCACACACATCCATGCCCGAGGCAGGATTCGAACCTGCGACCGTAGCGGTCGCGCGTTTCCAGACTGAAGCGCCTTAGAACCGCACGGCCACACCGGCCGGCTCTTATCATGAATGAGTGGTTTCAACTGGATATGGCATGCCCAACGAAACTTGTGGACTCTCTTCCTTTCCGAATTGAGGCCACAGTTAAGGCTAGCGGCGGTGTTGCCACGGTTTAACGTGATGTCTTCTGGTGGTGTGCTTAGCTGTCCCATTACTCTTGCCCGGGAAGCATCAAAAATAGCTTTTGCCTCTGTCGATGTCTCTCGGATCAGGTAACAAAGCTGCAACCTTCCTAGCATTAAATGATCAACCTTGCAAACCTGACTGCACTAAATATCGATAGCTGTATGGAATGTTTAGCGATTATACGTTACAGTTTCACAGAGGAGAGTTACGCTATACTCACTCACGATGTTGTATCTGTTCCGTTCGAGTGTACCCGTGGCAAAGTTCCATGGCAGCGTACCGTCCAAAAAAACGCGCGAAACAAATGAGGATTATGTGCGCAGGTGCCTGGAGGGTTAATGAGATTTTGCGCCGTAGGCGGGCACGCGGCAGCACAAGCATCAGGTAATAGCCACACGGGAGCCGGGCCAGGCCGGCGTCGGAGTAAGTGATCCCGAGTAACGAGGGCCCCAGCACGGAGCCCTGGAGGACGCCCTCGCGACCAGCCGCTAACGAGCGGCCCCTCGAAATGAGGCCACGCCGGTCGGCCAGCCACGGCCCGCCCAGCTAAACGCAGCCTCAACACACTCTCCACTAACGGCTACCCCATTGAATTTCCCTTATGCGTTCCCAAAATGTCACGTACAAATGCGTTCATACTTATCGATTTCACAATGCGCGGCAACTGGTCAACGACGACTACAAACTGCGCGCCAGAAACTCGACTCGTTCCCCAAAAACCGCCTCGGATGACGCTTCCGTTAACAACAGTGATGTGACATTCGAGCGGGAAAAAGGTATTTCGAATCGTGACAGGAATCTTTCGCCGACACTGTAAGAAGTGGTGGAGCGTGCAATGACCGAACGCCATAATGCGCCGATAACTTGCTTTAGCTCAATTCTCTTGTGGTGCTACAAATATTAATGGTAACACTGCTGCTTTCTTTCCTCCCTGAGCTACGTCAGGTACGCGTTTCTAAATAAAGATATTAGTGTATTCACATTAGTTTTATTTAAATATATGCACACTTTATTTTCTTTTCTTCTTCGTTGGGCAGTTCACTGATCGTAACAATGCAAAAGGCGTATTTCTCCGTTGAAACGAAGTTTTGCATTGCCGGTCGCCGCGATGTTTTAGCTGACAGCCAGCGAAGGGAGAATATGGGATTCGCACTGTCGAAAACGGAAGTCCAAAGTACTATAATTAACTTGTGAATGAATTTTCACTCTACAGCTGAGTGTTCGCTGATTTGTTCCACACCGGATCTCGAATCTGGGACGTTTGCCTTTTTGTGGCAAAGTGCCCTACCGACCGAAGTACCCGAACACCACTCTCACCTCGCCAGTACCGCTTCTCCCACCTTCCCAATTTTACAGAAGAGAAGCTGCGTACCTCAAGGGGCTGCCACTCGTGGACAAAACGATTATGCCTTCCACCGATCCTTGAACTGGATTACTCGGTTAATCACAGAACACCTACGGTTCAACACAGACTCTTGAGGCGTGTCGCCTCAATCGCTCCCGTCTAAAGCCTGTGTATCGGGACAATGGCTCATGCGTGCACAGTGACTGATGGTGTGAAGCGAGTTCAGTCAAGTACGTAGTTCTAATTTTCATCTGCTAGAGGGCAGTAGTGCACAGAGACATTCAAGTAACAGGTCAAGAGAATGTTTTTGTAAATTGTTCTGTTTATTTCTTGAAGGTATTTTTTGTTTATTTGTGTTTGTATAGTTTTGTATATGCTTTTAGTAATGTGAATGATGCGTGAAAGTGGTCTAAAGTAAATATGTAGATTATTGTTATACTGATGAAGGTTGTACGACGAAGAATTTTGTATCGTAATGTGTTAAGTAAGTTTATGGTAAAAGGAAAGCTAATTCGAATGCAAATGAAAACTGTTAATAACGTAAAGTACAAACAAAATATCAGAATATTAAGTATTTATTTCGGGAAAAAGTACAGTTAGAAAGTGTGTTTCTGTTGATTGGTTAGTCATGAAAAGCGCGGACTAACGCGGGAGAATGTACTTCTATTGGCCTTAAAGAAAACTGACCAATCAGAACGGAGTACTCTTCGCGCGTCTTTTCTCTTGGAGAGAGAGAATGCTTACGGCAGCCTAAGTAGTCGGGGCTCAGCCTTTCAATGGTACGGTCGTGTGTAGTATGAGCTCGGAAAAAAGTTATAATGTTTCAAAAGTATTTTCAAAGTGAAGGCATATTTATTCCGGTGTGTTTTTTTAGAAAATACGGATTTCTTTAGTAGTTTTGTGTATGAGAAAAGACAGTAATTCCGCATGGCATATTGAGCAGGTCGGTGACTAAAAACTCGAGTGGATCAGACACCGATAAACTTAATAGCATGGCGAGCATTTTCATTTAAGAACGATCCATGCTCAGTAGCTGTTAGGATTCCGGTAGCCGGCCGGAGTGGCCGTGCGGTTATGGGCGCCACAGTCTGGAACCCGGCGACCGCTACGGTCGCAGGTTCGAATCCTGCCTCGGGCATGGATAAGTGTGATGTCCTTAGGTTAGGTTAGGTTTAATTAGTTCTAAGTTCTAGGCGACTGATGACGTCAGAAGTTAAGTCGCATAGTGCTCAGAGCCATTTGAACCATTTGAAGGATTCCGGTAAATACGTTACCATAAACTTGCCAACGCGAATGAAAGGGTTTGTGCATGACTAGGTTAAGATTAGCACGGGTTAGACAGTGAAAGTGTACATTATCAAGGTTCAGAATATACCGAAGTTTTGCCAGTATTTCCACCTTTCATTCAAAATTAAGATCTTTTCCCGATTCTTGGAATAGTTACGTTACATGCAGCCTGGTGCGAGTTGCAGTACGCTAGGTTTCTGCTCGGCTTTCCTACCGGCGATCTGCTACAGCGGGTTCACAGGTAGGTGCAGGTAATGGACGAAAGGAACCAGCCCCCGAACCACGGTGAAACTCGCCATTTCTCACATCAACAGGTATTTTCAACGGTAAACGTTAGCTATCAAGGGGGACTGTACGAGGGGCATTCAATAAGTAAAGCACCACAATTTTCCGAAATCACGTCGGTTTTATTCAGGTTTCCAATACCCACATGGTGTCACTCGACTGGTCGACGTCGGAGCCAATATCTTGCTGCGTCAATAACCTCCCTATCGTCTACGTATGGTTCCCGCGGAGAGCATCCTTCACTGAGACAAACAGATGGAAGTTGGAAGGTGCGAGATCCGGGCTATAAGGTGGATGTGGAAGATCTCTTCAATGGAGTTTTGTGAGCTGTCTCGGGTGCGACTACTTGTATGAACCCTTGGAGAAGGACAAGTTCGTTTGTTGTTTTGTAATGACGAACACGCTCAAACAGTTTCTTCACTTTACTGATGGCAGTGCAATACAGTTCATTGTTGCTTGTGCACCACAAGGAAGGACGTCAAACAGAATACACCGTTCAGAGTCCCAGATGACCGCCGCCTCGACTTGACCTGCTGAGGGCGCGGCTTTGAACCCTTTTCCGGAGACGTGGTGTGGCGGATTGCCGTTTTGTTCCCGGTTCGAATTAATGAACCCATGTTTCATCGACTGTGACGATGTTCGACCAAAACCTGTCACGATCAGCCTCGGAAAAACACGCAAGCAATTCTACACAGATGATCCTTTGTTGCTCTTTATGGTCTCCCGTAAAGCGGCGAGAAAACCAGCGGGCACACATCTTTTCAATACCCCAACTGGTGGACGACTGCGTCAGCATTACCAACAGAGACGTTCAATTGAGCAGCGAGGTGTTTAATTGCGATCCGCCAATAACTCAAATGAGAGTGACCGCACGTTCCAACGCTGCAAGAGACACATCTGTGGGCGCCCGGCAGGCACGCGGGAGATCGGACAGGATTGCGCGACCTTTTTGCGGCGAGGACACTCCCCTCACCCAATGCCTCACTGTGCTTCTGTTTACTCTCAGGTCTCTGTAGACATTCTGCAAGAGCCTATGAATATCTGCGAAATACGGTGACAGCTCTTTACTTGGAATTCATCTCCGTTACAAACACCATTTTTAAGGCTACGTATAGCGCCGCCACCAATCGGAACTTTATGAAACTATGGGGGTTGCAGTGGGAATTCCACAACAAATACCGCCTTTTTTCAACCGAAATTGGCAGAGAAAAAAAATGCGTTGCATTACTTTGGAGCGCCTCTCACACATCTACGTGTATAACGTCCTTATGCTTCCTTGTCCCGTTATAATAACTGCAATCAAACCGACTATAAAGAAGAATGGTTATCTGAAAATGCATCGGATCTAAAAAACATAGCTGTTCGCGTTCGAAGAGAGAAATACAGTTAAGGATAACAGTGGTCACCATCCGGCACAAGAGATAAATGAAGTGCGCGGTATAGCTACGTATCTTCCAGGCGCCATCACAGGTCGCCGACCAATGGCAGCGCATCAGCCGGGAATGACCTGGCTGTTAAATTTCTCTGCATCTTGGAAAAAGTTGTTGTGGGTGTTTTGTCTCGTCGATCCGCCTGTGAGTGGGTATTTTCTTTTAGGCTTCTCTCTGGCGACAGAATCCCCTCAGATGTGAAGAGTGGATACGTGGAGCATTCGATTTGAGAATGGCAGAGCTGAACAATAAAGAAAACGAACAGTCATCACGAAATGTACACTTTCTGCCAGTGCTGCTGCTGGTTTTGTTGTTGTACGCGTACAGTGTGTGAATATTAAAGTGGAAAGTGTGTGGCGACGGTTAGCTGATACTACAAAGGTTATTTTCCGCTACAAAAACCCAGTGGGGCGGTGAAAAGCGCTGCAGGTTGTGATTTTCGAGAGAGGAGGCAGGGCTGGCGCCTCCACAAAGGGCTGGGGTTTAATTCGCTGTGGCAGCGGCGGCGGCCTTTAAGCGACCTCGCAGCTACCTGCCGTCGCGGGCCATTGTGCCGCTCGGCTAACGATTGCTGCCCGCAGCGCCGCAACGCCCACACACACCGCCCGCGGTTGCGTACCGCAAGTTCCAACTGCAATTTACGGCTTCGACCGACGGATAGAGACGTATACTGCCAGCAACGGCACTTTCTCGATTTTGTACACAAACGTGAAACAGACTTATGACAAGTTCGTACTAGTCAGACATTTCTATACCTTGTCGCGGTAAAATTTTTCACTTCCATATATATAAGTGGCTTCAACGAGTGTCATCCTCTTTAAGTATTAATAAACTGCAAACCAGCAATGTCGTTACTGCACAAGGTCTTCCTTAATTAGTTCAAAGAGCACGTGTACACTCTAAGATAAAAAACGACGCACCACGAAGGCATTATCCAAATGGGACGGAAATCTGTGTATATGCACAGACAAACAACTGATCACAATTTCAGAAAAAAAATGGATGATTTATTCAAGGAGAAGAGCCTCACAAAGTGAGCACGTTAGCAACACAATGGTCCACACATCCGCCCCTTATGCAAGTAGATATTCGGCTCCGCAATGATTGACAGAGTTGTTCGATGTCCTCCTGATGGATATTGTGCCAAATTCTGTCCAACTTGCGCGTCAGATCATCAAAATCCCGAGGTGGTTGGAGGGCGCTGCTCATAATGCTCCAAATGTTCTCAATTGGGGAGAGATCCGGCGACACTGGCTAAGGCTGGGTTTGCCAAGCACGAAGTCAAGCAGTGAAAACTCTCGCCGTGTTTTGGCGGGCATTATCGTGCTGAAATGTAAGCCCAGGATGGCTTGCCACGAAGGGCAACAATACGGAACGTAGAATATCGTGGACGTACCGCAGTGCTGTAACATGCTGCGGATAACCAAAGGGTGCGATTCTTCAATTTCTCCAGGCGTATTTTATGACGAAATAAATCTCGGGTGAACTGGCTGGTATGAGTGTACATAGGACACAATATTTCGGCAATAGACCACGTTGCCATCATCAGGTGCGCTGTCCGAGGCTTTCTTCGTACATGTGTATTTTACAGTAGATAGGTAGGCATTATGCAACAGCTACGAAAGGTGCTGAAAAATAATTCGACTGGGGATATGAATGATCAGAGCTAGTCAATCAGATATAAGGAAATAGCAGAGATATAAGGAAATAGCAGATTTTCCAGAACACTAAGAATCTCTCCTTGTGTAGCACACATTGATGCGAGACTTCGTGGGAAACACTTAGCTGCCAGTTCTGATGTAAGTCACGTGAATTTCTGCTTGGCAAAACCAAGTGCAGTGACTGTCAGTATGAGTCTCGAGGAACATTACCAGTCACATCACAACCACTGTCAGGGAACCAGCATACAGAGCTACCCAATTCTTCGGCGATATAATTGTGTTTACCATTAGCCCACATTTTCTAGTTATTCTTAAAAATAAAAAAGACAACTGTAATTTTGTTGCAGCTTAAGCATCTCGCCTTAAATAAATTGTTATTGATGTGTGTTATCCATGGCTATTCCTTTTCTAATTTTTATACAAATACATCAAAACTCACAGAATATTACACATAGGTGATGCAACATATTTCG
This sequence comes from Schistocerca gregaria, assembly GCF_023897955.1. Classification (NCBI taxonomy): domain Eukaryota; kingdom Metazoa; phylum Arthropoda; class Insecta; order Orthoptera; family Acrididae; genus Schistocerca; species Schistocerca gregaria. Next base: position 763,313,511 of record NC_064920.1, read on the forward strand.
GTAAACAGAATAAAGAATACATTGTGTTTCGGAGAATGTGGAGTTCAAAAATCCAAATTTAATTCGCAAATACGAAAGAAAACGTCAACAGGGTTTCCAACCCCAGGAAGATGATTATAGTCCGATTAAAATAACCTTTTGATTGATGTTTCAACGAGTGGAGTGGTAGGAGCCAGCCGCCACGTACTCTTTATCGAGCTGGGAAGTGGCGGTGCGGTCCACTACGGCACTGCGTAGGATCCTACGGTCTTGGCGTGCATCCGTGCGTCGCTGCGGTCCGGTCCCAGGTCGACGGGCACGTGCACCTTCCGCCGACCACTGGCGACAACATCGATGTACTGTGGAGACCTCACGCCTCACGTGTTGAGCAATTCGGCGGTACGTCCACCTGGCCTCCCGCATGCCCACTATACGCCCTCGCTCAAAGTCCGTCAACTGCACATACGGTTCACGTCCACGCTGTCGCGGCATGCTACCAGTGTTAAAGACTGCGATGGAGCTCCGTATGCCACGGCAAAGTGGCTGACACTGACGGCGGCGGTGCACAAATGCTGCGCAGCTAGCGCCATTCGACGGCCAACACCGCGGTTCCTGGTGTGTCCGCTGTGCCGTGCGTGTGATCATTGCTTGTACAGCCCTCTCGCAGTGTCCGGAGCAAGTATGGTGGGTCTGACACACCGGTGTCAATGTGTTCTTTTTTCCATTTCCAGGAGTGTATTTTAATCGGAGTATATAAACACACCAGCCCTTCCCAGTGGCTTCCGTCGCTTACGCGTTCGACACATGTATTACATACATCTCTTCCTCGCTTCTCTCAGTGTTGACCTCTTTCTTCCCCCATATCTCTGCCCATCTCACCCTCCTACCTCTATCTGTCCATGTCACCATCCCATTCTCTCTGTCTCTCAATCTCCTTATCTCCACTCTCTCCGTCCATCCCCTCCGCCTCTTCCTTACCTTCTCCCACTGTACATATCCTCCTCCATCTCTGATGTTGAACATATATAAATACATCCTTGATTTGTAAAAAAAAGAGATTCTGGTATTATGACCTTCCAACGGCTGTTTTTGAAATTTAGACTCCTTATAACTTTATTTTGAAGTTTTACAGAGCATTTTCAAATTACATATACAAGATTATATATAGATTCATTTTTGATGGTATGCACTCTTGTATAATTACCTCATGTCACAGGTTTTTTCTCAACTAACGGTGTTAGCAGTTATGAGCATGTTTCACCAATGTCTTTTAGTCGGCCACAACTATGATGCAGTTCGATCTGTGCATTTGACTAGTTATACCACAGGTTTCAACTCACTCCACCTGAACCGATGGTAAACATTATGGTTTTTTCCTGGTTTTCGAAGTACTGTTCATTCGTTCATTTGGGGGGGGGGGTGAGGGAGGGGGAGGGGACCAAACAGCGAGGTCATCGGGTTAAGGAAGGATGTCGGGCGTGCCCTTTCAAAGTAACCATCCCGTCATTTGACTTAAGTTGTTTCCATATTTCTAAATTGCCAGAAGACTTTTGACACCGTTCTGTACAAGCAGCTTCTAATTAAATTGAGTAGCTATGGAGTATAATCTCAGTTGTGCCATTAGATTCGTGATTTCCTGTCAGAAATAACACAGTTTGCAGTAGCTGACGGGAAGTCACCGAATGAAACAAACAAACGTGGTGTTCACTAAGAAAGTGTTATAGGGCCTCTGCTGTTTCTCATCTAACTTAACGGTTTGGGAGGCAATGTGAACAGCTATCTTAGATTGTTTGCGTATGGTGCTGTCGTTTACTTTCATAGAAAGTGATCAGAAGATCAATGCGAATTACAAAATGATAAAATACTTGTCCGGTGCGAAAAGTGGCAGTTGACCCTGAACAATAAAAAGTATCAAAAATAATTCGCTAAATTCTGGTAACACGGTAAATGATTGAAATTTAAAGGTTATCGATTAAACTAGACACCTAGGGATTACAACTATGAACAACTTAATCTGGAACAATCATACAGATAATGTTGTGGGGGAGGCGAATAGGTAACTGCCTTTTATCAGCACAATGCTTTTAAGATGCAACAGGTCTATTAAGGAGACTGGCTACACAACGGTTGTCCGTCATCTGCTAGAGTACTGGCATGGGTTCCTTAAAGGATAGGATTGACGGAAGACATTGAAAAAGTTCAAAGAAGGGCGGTAAATCTGTTAAGAAAATTTCAATAGCAAACTTTTTCCTCCGAATGCGAAAAAATATATAGGGAAAAATGACCATCGAATACGAGTAATAAGAGCTCGCACGAAAAGATGTAGATGTAGATGTAGAAGATTTAGCTGTTCATTTTTCCCGCGTACTGTTCTATATCGGAACGGTCGAAAAATAGCCTTAAAGTGTTTCTGTGAACCCTCTGGGAACCACTTGAATGTGAACAGTAGGGGCAGATTAGGTGGCCGCCTTGTACCAACAGCTCACATGCAGGATCAACGTTCTCACCTTCCAAAATTAGTGAGTGCCTTTGGAGGAAAGTTATAATGTAAAGGATAAAGCGAATTTGGGCAAGTGGTACAGAGGTATTCCGTACAACACTGTAGGAGTGTTCGGAGTGCAACGTGCACGCGGTTTTTCCCCACATGTGGACGCGCGCAGTCCACACAGTGGCTGCCCCGTCGCCGGCGGGGCCGTAGCGAGAAGCACTTACCGGAGGTTGGCTGCCGTGAGAGCGGCTCAGATCGATGGCCGGCCGCGCCGCTCGGCGCTGTGGCGGGGGCGGCGCCTTGTAGGGCCGGCGCTGCGTCCCGAACGCCCTCATCTCTCTCATCCCGACGCTACCAGTCCGGCGCTCGTCGCCAATAACGCGGTGGAGTTATAGGCGCGACGGTGAGATTCTGTTACGTTTGGCAGGTGTTATGCTGTTGTTTTTGTGGTTTTGTTTGTTGGCGCTTTAGGGTGCAAAACAGCTCAGATCATAATCGGCCAAATCGTGACTTACAACGAGAGGTCCTCAGCAGTGGGATCGACCTTTGCAAACCATTTATAATTTGGTATAGATTACATTCCCAGGTATCACACTCTGCAGCAATTCACCCTGGTGAGTCCTCGTTTGCGAATATTTAAGGAAAAAATTCTGACTTTCGCGTGACGCTCTACAGCTTTAAACAATAAATGTTATAAATATTGGTTGTGTAGCGTAATGGTCATGGTTCAGTGTTTGCATGTAAAAGGTTGTGGGTTCGAATCTATCAGGCGCTGTGAATTTTTTTATTTTTAAATGTTTTTCGATACGATTTTCGCCATTGTTTTCGTCATCCGTAACCAGCATTAACGGTTCAAATGGCTCTAAGCACTATGGGACTTAACATCTCTCATCAGTCCCCCTGACTTAGAACTGCTTAAACATAACTAACCTGAGGACATCACACATATCCATGGCCGAGGCAGGATTCGAACCTGAGACCGTAGCAGCAGCGCGGTTCCGGACTGAAGCGCCTAGAAACGCTCGGCCACAGCGGTCGGCCCAGCATTAACGGTCCCTGTATTGACCGACCAAGTGAAACACGCGTGGAACTCCACTTCAAAAACTAACAACCAGCTCCTGTACTTACGTTTGTGTGCCTGGCTGGCTAATCGCGCGGTCTAACGCGCTGCTTCCCGTACGAGCAGGCGTGCCGGTCACCGGCACGAATCCGCTCGGCGGGTTAGTGGCGAGGTCCGGTGTGCCGGCCAGCCTGTGGATGGTTTTAGGCGGTTTTCCATCTGCCTCGGCGAATGCGGCCTGGTTCCCCTTATTCTGCCTCAGATACACTATGTCGGCGATTGCTGCACAAATACTGTCTCCACGTACGCGTACACCATAGTTACTCTACCACGCAAACATTGGGAATACGGTCGTCTGAATGAGACGTTCCTTTGGGGGGGGGGGGGGGGGGGGGGAGATCACTGGGGGCCGACCCGCACAATAACCCTGGGTTCGGTGTGGGGCGGCGGTGAGTTGGGTGGACTGCTGTGAGCTGTTGTGGGTTTGTGAACCACTGATGGTTACGGCGGGACGAAGCCTCTCCGTCGTTTCTAGGACCTCGGTTCCATACACAATAAACACAATACGTTTGTGTGCTTGCATTCAGCATTCTAGCGGTTACGTCGGTTATTAATGTACCAGCATTTCACACTTGCAGTAGCTTTTTCTAGCACTTGTATTAACCTGTGACCTTGAAACGTTAATCACTTTAAGATGTCGCTTAGACAAATGTATTCCTGAAATTTCATTACTCTAAATTAATTATTCCTTCGTGTTAGGATTTTTTCCACAAGTGTAAATAAAGTTTGCCAGTTCCTGGAAAAGTGGGCCCCTACTAGACAGAATAAACGCTACAGAAATGAAGAAGAAAAATCTCGAGGAGTCAGCTTCATCGAAGGACAGCTTCAAGCAGATGCTGGTGGGAGCAATACTTTATGCGATCTATATTACATAAGGGACTCACTGTTTAACGTCGCATCGACTGCGAGGTAATAAGTGACGAAGCACACCCTTGGATTGCGGAAGAATAGGGAAAGAATTCGTTGTGTCCTTTTCAAAGGAACCATCCTCGTACTAGCCTTAACCGATTTCGGGGAATGATGGAAAACAATTCCGGATGTCTGGATAGGAACTTGAACCTCCGTTCTTCTGAGTGCAGAACGTTCATGTGTACCGGTATGTAATGTATCAAAAGTAATGAAATTAAAATACAAAGTTATCAGAAGTCTGCAGGTGCTCCGACTGCACCCATGAATGATTGCAAGAAAACAATAGAACCTGGCTATTTCCACGAATAAATGAGGGGTAACGTTTAAGTACATCAATTATAAATAACCTCTGCAATTAGTGACAATTGTTAAACAGATAATAGTAGCCATACAAAGCGGATTGAAATGGAAACGGCAAATTAAGCAACTTGTAAGAAACGCACAACCATATTGATGGGAATAACTCCGAAGAAGCACGGAGGTGGTCATTTAAAAACTCCTGTCCCATTGCTCCTTGAATATTATTGCGTGCTTTGTGGCCCTTACAGAGTTGTACTAATCGAGACGATACTGAGCATTTAAAGACAATGCCATAGATTTCAAGAGCTTAGTACCAACATTTGGAGACGCTACAATAAAGACGTGCATTGGGAAAGACTGACTTCTGAGATGGAGGCGATTAGCATTTAACGTCCCGTTGATAACGAGGTCATTAGAGACGGGGCACAAGCTCGGTTTCGGGAAGAATGGATAAGGAAAGCGGTCGTGCCCTTTCGAAGGAACCAACCCGACATTTACCTTATGCGATTTGTGGAAATCAGGGAAAACGAAAATCAGGATGGCTAGACGCGGGTTTGAACCGTCATCCTCCCGAATGCGAGTCCAGTGTGCTAACAACTAATTTACTTTGGAAAATGGGAATTTAGAGACGAGTTAAAACACAGATCAGGTGCTGCTTCATCGATCTTGTGTAGTGGCTACCGCAGTAAGATTAGAGATACTGCGAAATGTACAGAGATTTACAGACAGCCGTTCTCCCGCACAGGGAGAGAATGCAGTATAAACGAGGATACCACCACACACTTTACAGTGACTGCAGAGCACAGATACGGATGTAATAGCCTCTTGCTAACATTCTGCGTTCGAGCTACGTTTTAACTTGTGTTGTGAGTTTCGTGTGGATCAATAATTTTTAGTTAGCAGAATCAAATTTCTTGTCACAGAAGAAGGGTTTCACATTTACGAATGGTAACAGGAAATGTAAACATCTAATTTCTATGTATTTTCTTTACTAGTCAGTTTTCCACTTTGCTCATCTTCGTCGGGAAGCAAGCGACCTTCGCCGTTAAAGGAACAATGTATTCAGCAAATTACCTTTTCTTCCCTTCTGTCTAAAGGCTAGTTTGATGTGGGTAGGCGCGACTTCCCCCTCCTCAGGCAACCTCTTCATCTCACAGTAGCACTTACTCCTAACGTACTTTGTTATTCGCCGGATATGTTCCAATTTCTGCTTTCCTCTATAATTTTTTCCCACTTCGGCACTTCCGTGATGATTTAACCCATGTCCTGTCACTGTGTCCTCCTTCCAGTAGGTGGTTCCGACGATCTTTCTTTTTTTCTGGCCGATTCTACGGAGTGCACAAACCACTACAGAGTGCGCCAGAAAAGTTCAGTGAATGGTGTCAGAAAATAAAGGAAGCAAAAGTTACAAACGAAAAAAAATCCGAAGTGATCACATTTACGCTCAACAAACGTCTGACATCAGTTGTAAAGTAGTTGGAAACTGTCGGCAAACGCTTCTTGTCGAATCACTCGAAGCACCGTGGACATGCGTTGCTGGGTATCCGGATCATTACAGGACATGAGACCTGGTGCTGACAATATTATCCGGAGAAGAAGCGACAGTCAATGACATGATGATTGTCGCCTTCCCACCTCCCTCGGTTATGCTTACCGCTATCGCAAAAGGCGATCAACAACGCCTTAATCTTGGATTTTGTCAGCCGAACTTTTTTTAGGAGGCGGGGAAGACGACGAACACCCTGCCACTGACTGTCGCTTGGTCGCCGGATCGCACTGGTAGCACCAGGTCTCATCTGCTGCAACGCTGTAGATATGCAACGCGTGGCCACGCTGTTTAGAGCGATTCCACAAGAAGCGTTTGATTACAGTTGCCAACTGCTTTACAACCAATGTCAGAAGTCTATTGTAGGTAATACTGATTATTTTGAAGGTCCTAAACGTATTTTGTTTGTAACTCTTGTTTCCTTTATTTTTTAAGACCACTCAGCAAACATTTCAGACCTACCTTGAATTTATTGTTTCAAAGCATTGTATGCTACTCGCTTACTATCACTTCGCTAACCTAAAGATCTAAGGCAGCATTTTCATTCACAGACCCGGTTTACTGCAAATTTCGTAATAAAGACACATTAATACTTTTTTGCTCAATCCGATTTTGTTCCAGGATGCTCTCTCACGATGGGTCGTCTGTGTGAAGCTGCAGTAAGCTTATTATCTAAGACGATAAAAACATGGATAAAACACCCATACAGAGAACCAATGTAACAGCTGCAGGCTGGAGGCTCTGAACTCTAAAAGCCACGCATACCTCAAATACTCTTTCGGCTGACGTTGGTTGGTTGATTTGGGGAGAAGGGACCAAACAGCAAGGTCATCAGTCCCATCGGATTAGACAAGGATAGAGAAGGAACTAGGCTGTGCCCTTTCACAGAAACCATCCCGGCATTTGCCTGAAGCGATTTAGGGAAATCACGAAAAACCAAATGAGGATGGCCGGACGCGGATTTGAACTGTCGTCCTCCCGAATGAGTCCAGTGTGCTAATCACTGCTCCACCTCGCTCCGTTTCGGCTGTAAAATATGGTCGAATGAAATTAGGATGTGACAGAAACAGGTCTTGCCTTTTTGTAAGAACCCGTGCCGTAGCCCGCATTGAGTGATTTAGAGAGAACGTAAAACTTCAACGCTGGAGGGGGATATGAACACTGTTCCTCATAAATGCGCATCCAGTGTCTTAACTGCATCACCCATCAGTTCAGTCACCCAGAAGTAGCAGCGGGACTACTTTTTTCAGCCGAAAGAAAGACAGCGGTATCTCAGATACCGTGGGCTACGATTAATGACGGGGGAATCTCGGCGTCGCCAGTGGCCCTGTAAGGTAAATGGAAGTAAAAGATACTCTACCCTCAGATTAGCAGATGAGGGCCGCCGCTTTTAGGGGTGAGGGGTGAGAATGCTTTCAGCAGGGAAACGCGAGCGACCCTCAGGCTGCGGCCGTAATGGGTGGGAGGGACGCGACCCGCCACTATGGCCTACCACCTGTCAGCGCCTGCCGAACTCCTTGATGGATGGCAACCCGCACAACGGAGCAGAGCAGCCAGCGACGCCTGTCGATCCTGCCTGCACCTGTCCCCTTTCCCTTTTTTGTGACCGTGTCTTGTTACCACGGGACGTGCTAGCCCGTGACCACCTTCACCAGACGCACCAGTAGACCAATGCACGTGGGATACATTTATTATTTTCAGTACAGAAATAAGACTTTGCTGCAGATGATTTATGGTGTGAGTACGAAACTTTTCAAGTATATATCAGAAGGACAGACAGGTCACATAGTCGTACGATTGTTCAACTAGCTCTGACGAATAGATGGAAGACAGCAGCGAAAATATCATAGGTTACGGCAGAATGGCACCACAGACAGTCGGGAATAGATAGATGGTAGGTGTGCTAAGGTATCGAGTTGTCATGCGTTGTTTAGCACTGACACCATACCAAATACAACAGAGATTTGCATTTTGTAGAGCCAGTGTTAACTGGGCCACGGAGAGGCATTCTTCGTGTTCAGTGACCAGTCTCGCTTCTGTTTGTGGTGCTCGGATTGGCGTCGACGTGTTCATAGACGACCTGGTGTGTCACAGGAAGCAGCGTTTCTCCAGATCTATACTTCTCCAATCCTACGTATCTCGATGTGGAGAGCCATTGGATATGGCCACATCAATAATTGGTAGTTGTTAAACGGAGGCTAAATTCTCAGCAGTATGTGACAAGAATGGAATACCCTGTCGCCATTAGCCTTTATGACCAGAGAAACAAATAAGCTATTCCAGCAGGATAACACAAGGCTGCACACAGCAGTTCACACCACCGCTCTGTCCCTGATTTCGTCCCTACTGACCTTGCCTAGGATGCAGCCGGTAGACACATGCCTCAACCCTGATATTTATCGACTGACGACACAGCAGGACATTTCTCAAGGTGGCATTAAGAGGCTGTTTGCTTCCACAGCACAACGAAGACAAGTGTGAATTCGTGCCCTTGAGGGACACGCACCACACTGATGATGATGATCAACTTGAGTTTCCGTAAGCGTATTTAGAAGGTATGTTACTACTCGTATTTTAATATGGACTGTTGAATGAGACCATTGACTAATTAATTATAAATTTCTAAAGGAGTTCTGTACTAGCTTCTATGGGCATACATTCAGTGACACCAGGAAATAGAAGAGCAAGCCTTATAAAAGAAAGCTTAACTGTGAAATAAATATAAAGCAAGAGCCAAAATAAAGGTAATATGTTCAAAAGTTAACACATAGGCACATCTGAGAACTCTAAATCTGCTGCTGTGTGACATTCAGTATGTTGCTAAACCACACCGCGCAGTGTTAACATTCTTGGACGCTCCTTGGCACACTGTTCACAAGGTGGACGAGTCGTTGTTGCTTCTCAGGCCCGTTCCACTCTTTTAGGTTGGTTCCTGCTTTACTGGAGGAAGGTGTCCAGGAGATGGCCACGATGTACTTGTGCATTATCGCCTTGAAAGAAGAGCCCACTGCCGGTATGCTGACTGCGGGACTGGGTGATCGCCCCACGATACTGTTTAGCCCTCAAATTACGCTCTACAGCAATGAGATGCATCCAGCATCCTTAGATGATACAGACGGAAAACATCACCATGTCCCTGACGAATCCGTCGGACTGATTGAGACGTGTAATGGCCCCACGATACTGTTTAGCCCTCAAATTACGCTCTACAGCAATGAGATGCATCCAGCATCCTGAGATGATACAGACGGAAAACATCACCATGTCCCTGACGAATCCGTCGGACTGATTGCTTGAGACGTGTAATGGCGTCTAGTCACCCTCTCACTCTTCTACGACGACCATTCTGGTCCCATTCTAGATGTTCCTCTGGCAACTTTCTTTGCACAACATTATGCCGTGGGCTTCGTGCTATTGTTCGTAACGGACACCTAGAGACCAAACTGATCTTACGGAGACGGTTGTCTGGGTCGACACAGCCCTCCAAGTTCCTCTATAAAGGCACCATTCAGTTCTGTTGCCTTCTTCTTGGGGTGTTGTTCATCGATGTGCCGTCCCCTTTCACGCCGTCATCTCATTATCTGATAGAATGATCATGCATCACTGGGAAACTGAATGGCTGGAGATGACGGACAACAAACTATGGTCACTCAATCCACCACACAAACATAGCGGACTTCATGCCAGCCACACTGATGAAAGGAGTTGTTGTTCACAAGACTGTGCATAGGACACAGATCTTTAACACGCGGTTTCCTCCTCTGGCACGAAGGTCCACCAATCTGTGAAGTCTGTGGTCTGCCACTTTCGGTTCAGCATATTCTGGCTACTTCTGCCGTTTACACTGACATCAGAGCAGTCCTCAAAGAGACTGGAGATCAACTGATCATCCTCGCCTCCACTGACACCAATATCACACGGTTCTTTTTTTAATTTTTCGAACAATGGAGTCTCGTCCATTGAGTGTTGGGGAGGGGAGGTGGACTATAACGCATTATGAACAACAGTTAATAGTGTTACGAGCACTGGTTAAACAGCAGACTACGAGACCATCTGAGATCTAGAGCTTGTCAGTACCTCATATTGATATTTTACACCGTTTATTATTATTAGTTTCCTTTTCACGTGCGATACACTGTTACGTTGTATGGAGGATCACTGTGCTTTGTTGACGCCAAGGGCGCCGCTTCACCAAATTACGAAGTCTGAATGCGGGCGAATAACCGGTTTTCGATAGTCTTGTTTGTCATATTTCGAAATCTCATCGAGGGTTTAGTTTCAAAAATTAAATGGCATCACGTCTTCTGTTTCCTGTACCCGGCGAGCTGTTAGACGATCGATAAAGTCAGAAAAAGTAGTAAAAAATGCAGCTGTAGCACAGCTTTGTGGTCTTTCGCCTGTAGCGTTCTGGTTCTCAGCAAACAAAAGGAACTCTTCAAGTTAAGCGAGCGCGACCAAGGTGGGAGGCGCACTCCAGCCGCACCATGTTCGTTAGCGAGTTCGTGAAGTTTAGTCAGGAGTAAGTAAACCGAGGTCTCCTCAGCCAAAACGGGCAAGAATTATGGTCAACTTTCAACGAGAATTAGGTGCTGTAGCGTCACTTTTAGTTTTTACTCTGTGCTCTAGGAAGAGCAATGTTACGGTATGTGACCAAAAGTTTGTAACACCATTTTGTAACTTCAGAAAACCCAGTTACGTCGCTAATGGTACCTACGATCTCATTTCGGAACTTAATCTTTCGGTCAAACTTCGCATTAAGTTCCGACGTACTAAACATTTATTTACCTATTTATTTTTTGCATTCTTTCAGAAGCATGGTGAGTAGTTGCGGCTAGGGTGTCGTATGAAGTGGTACGACACATGACGTAAATACATGAAGACTGCTGATACGAGAACAGAATTAAAGACTGCGAGGACATTAAAATGAGAACCAAGAGTAACTTTCACAAAGAGAGAAAGACAGTTATTGGCGTTCTGCATATAACAGTGAGGGACTTAAGCTTTAGCAACCATCAGTTTAAAAAAAATCCGTACTGTGTCTACGAAAGAAGTTTCTCGGAATTATTGAAGAGGCAACAAGATAGACAACTGTGGTTTTAAGATCGAACAACGTGTAAAAGGCAGTGAGAAGTACATGTTAAAATTGTTCGTCCTGAAAATGTGCAGGACTGGTGAAGGACTGTATCGAAGAGGGACTAACAGGAATCCCACCATACAATCGCATTAAAACTCAAAACATTTTATATTCCAGTGATTACATAAAAATCTCACAGGCAGATACTGCGTCATCTACCCATGGCGCGAAAATCACGCTGGGTAATTAAATGCTGTTGAATGTGATCTGATCGGATTATACCTATACATCTGCGCTAGTATCCTCCCGTTGCTTGCTAACTGAGATTAATTAATAGCGCATGGCGCACACTTTGCTGACTGTGCTCGCTTGGCTCACTGAGATGAATGAATGGTAGATGGTGGCCAGGTTAATGTCACTCGGCGAGTCCTCAGCAAGAGTAACCGTTCACAGTAATCAGAACATTACCAACAGACTTGCTCTGCATCAAGGGCATCGGTTCGGTCCTACTTGCAGCGTTGAACAGCGGCACCGTAATCGTTTATCATTTCCAAAGTTCCACTATGAGCCGAGCTAGCAATACAATATCTGCTTCTTGGGCAGCTCATGGTAAACAATTTATGAAAACAGAAAGACTGGTATACCGTATACCAGAATTGTATAATGTTTCGACTCTCCGTCGTCTACGCTGGTACGAGAGGCTGGATATTAATCCAAACGCGAAGAAATGGTGAAAGGATTGGCAGTTACATTATTGATGGGAGTATCCGGATTTCACCAATCTGAATCCACGGAAATACAGAAAACATCCGCCATAAAAGCCGAACAAGCATGCAAACATTACTGTTTCCATGCAAGTGACCAAACTCATACCACTGCGTTACTTTGCTTGGTATAGTGATTTTGTCCACGACATAATGCGCAGTCAAACTGCAACTGATTACAAAAGAAAGCATGAAAATAAAAGTGAAATATTTGAAATGTTTCCGAAGCCGGTTGCCCATTAGTAGAAGGAGAAAGGCGGCACGTATACGAGGAAGAAGACAAAAAGCGACGTAAAAGCGGTTCGCAGGGGGACGATGCACGACAAGGAAAACGGACCAAAAGCAAAGCTTAAATACCCCTAAACCGACATAACACTAGAAACAGCGCGATAAAAATCAGCGATGCAGATAGAACAGACAATAAGGAAATGATGACTAGTGTGAAAAAGATCATACGAACAAAAATGAAAGAACAACGGACAAAAGAAAATTCTCGTGGTTTCAGAGTAACTGGCTGGTGAAAGGAGACAATTACGACCTGACATGTTACTTTAGTGTACGATTAAGGCGAGTATAATGTTGGCTCCTTGTTCTGCTGTGTCTGTTGACGAAGACAATGGAGTTCTCAGTGGCGACACAGTAGACAAGCGATGCTTTTTTTTCGCTTTTCATAGGTTAGACGTAGCAGTGTGCCTCAGGGAGAATAATAAATGTTTTCTGACGATACAATTTGTTGGGGAGCGACTGAATAACGCACATTTTTCTGCTTATTTCAAGATAATTCTGTCAGACTACTTGACGCATACAGCTATGCAACATATATGCAAGTTGAAAAAATTTGAATTTTATAGCTGGCTGGAATCAAGTCGAGTATGTGTCTGTCTGCAAAGCATTAAAGCATTAGCCCATACAGACAGTTTGAAAAAAAAAAAGCCTGGCTCGTTATTTAAATGATATCGGTGGTTTCAAGGGAAACACTGCAAACTCTGTTACTGATGCCACTGCTTTGTTAGCAACTACAGCTCTTCTGACATTGTACCTATGTAATTCGTTACTGAAAGAACACAGGTGTTCATGAAGCATATACGCGATTTGTCTTTCGTACATACTTTCGTTTAATATGTTTACAAAGGGACCGTACCAAATTCCTCTCGCCAATTTACTTCATAGTAACAATGCGTGTACGGCACAACTAGGACTTCAACACGTGCAAACAGCAAGACGCAACTCTCAACCATTTCCGAGAAAATCGAGTTTGAAAACTTGGGCGTGCTCATAAACTTTGTAGGGGCGTTGGTATCCAAGGAGAACGCAGAGGAGCGAATAAGTGTTTACTTTCGTAAGCGCGAGGTCTCTGAATCGAATATCGTTGCCGGTACACATTTTTTATTTTTTAATTGGTTTAGCTATCTCGACCAATGGTCGGTGGTAAGCTTCGACGAAGCGTGGTACGCTGCGAAATTGTTTCACGACCGAGAACGTTTGATCAATGCAACGGCCGCTGTGAACGAGCGATTCTAGGCGCTTCATTCCGGAACCGCGCTCCTGCTACGGTCGCAGGTCGAATCCTGCCTCGGGCATGGATGTGTGTGATGTCCTTAGGTTAGTTAGGTTTAAGTAGTTCTAAGTCTAGGGGACTGATAACCTCAGATCTTAAGTCACGTAGTGCTTAGAGTCATCTGAACCATTTGATCAATGTAAACCAATGTAGTTTGCAAATACACATGAAAAAATCCATGCACATGCAAAAATTTGGCGTGTATCGCAAAAATTGTTTGCGATGTTCCTACGATTAGCATCACTCGCATTCAAGCACTGCTTCATTACTCCTTCCGCACAGGCCATGAAGGCCCAAAGGTAGCGACTGCCCGCTGTGACAGCTCATAGGCGTCACTGGATGCGGATGTGGAGGGGCGTGTGGTCAGCACACCGCTCTCTGACCGTATGTCAGTTTACCATACCAGAGCCACTACTTCTCAATCAAGTAGCTCCTCAGTTTGCCTCACAAGGGCTGAGTGCACCCCGCTTGCCAACGGCGCTCGGCAGACCGGATGGTCACCCATCCAAGTGCTAGCCTGGCGCGAGAGTGCTTAACTTCGGTGATCTGACGGGGACAGGTGTTACCACTGCGGCAAGGCCGTTGGCCAGTGCTTCATAGGTTACGTATTATACTTGTCACAAAGTACATCCAATAATATAAATGAAAGTGTTGTAATGAACTGAAGTTTCTCGTCTATCTTTGCTTTATTTTCAACCTCTTTAAGAACAAAAATTCTTCTTTTTCTCGGGATAAGCTACAGGAAAATAATAAACGAATTATTAATTATCGATATCTTGCACGCTGTTGTTAGTGTTAGATGGAAATGAAAAAAAAAAAAAAGTACCGGCGGTGGGATACAATCCAGCAACCTCGCTTGATCGCACGGCTATGGACTCCTGGGATATTATAAATCTCTCAAAGTATATAAGCACGCCTAAAATTTTCAGACTTTATTTTCTCCAAAACGGTTGCGAGTTGCCTCTTCCCATTTACACATGCTGAAATTCAAGTCATGCCCTACACACTCAGTCAATGTGAATCAAATCGCGAGGGTAACTACGTACGGTCCCCTTGTTAGCTCTTCAGCATAACGAATGATGAAGTAAAACAGAAGCAGATGAGTGCACGTTGCCAACGCTGAAGAAACACTGTTCACGTACTGTTTCATGTTGCTGATGTTTATATTGACGATAGTATTCGTGATACAGGAAAAGATGAAGGTCTTTGTGACAAAGAGTACGTCCTCCTCCACAATATACTCTACCTGCCCGTGTAAATTTTGAACACATTTCTACTGGGCTAGTATAACTAGGCGTGTGTTTCTACTGTTACAGTATGCACGGACCGCAACGCCGAGGAAACTAAGGACACGTGTTCCATCTACGATTCCGAAGGCAGACGGCTGACGATTCGCCCCAGATGTTAGCGAGGGGAGAAAACCGACCGGTTGAAATCGATACTGGGATTTTAATTACGAATAACGGGTACTTCGGTATTTGTTTGGTCTCGATTATTTGAAATGTTTTTCATTTTTACTAATCACCGAGCAGGGGGGAAAATAAAAATAAAAAAAACTACCTATTAATTAGTCATAGCAGCGGTGCTAAAATTTTACGTTTTTCAAAAAACGTTTTTTAAGAAAGGTAATTTTAATTTGTAAAATTTGCAATGGTTGAAATATTGAGTTATTGTAGAAATGGGATAAGTGATTAGTGCTGTTTTAATGACAGTGCCGACAGAAACGAGCAACAAACACACAACATAAGAGATGGTACAGCACTGCTGGGAAATAATGTACCAGTTGCTGTGTGTCGCGTCTTAAGGTAAAAGTGTATATGCAACGTGGGAGAGCGGCCCCACCTGGTGTAGACGGAAGATTCTCGCTGTCGTCGCCAAACATCCGTTATACTGCAGAATGGCATAAACAATAGCTCGGAAATATTTTTACAAAGTTACGTGGCAATGGAGTCTAATGCTTCAGTTGCTTTAAATATCAAGGATTTGTCCGCCATTCCTATGAAGTAATAAAACTGGAAGGAAATTATGGTAAGAGTAACAAATTAAGAAGTTAACAATTCATCGACAGTACAGAATAAAAATAGAAAGTGCCTAATCTGCTGTCTGAGTCTACATAATATGCCTTCATCTGCTTGTAGTCCTTGAAAACAGACAAATTAATACGAAAAACAGTGTTCCTCAATCTCAGTTTTCATCCTTTAGCACTGACTACTCATAATGCTCAAACATTGCTTTTATCCCCGATCACATGATTTTTAATCACACGTTCATAAAATTAGAATCAGTAGGAGAATATTAGTGATTTTTAGTATTACTTGACCACGTAACACTTTTCGAGAAAAGCAGCGAATGGCGGATGGACTAATTTATCATTTATTTGTCTATTTAATTTAATATTTTGAATCTATTTATGTTGGAAATGATAGTGTCAGAGCTTTTCAACGTTTGTTCGATTGCAGGAAATAATAGGCATCAAAAACCGAAATCGGTTACTTTGAGCGGTTTTAACAGCCAGGTGAAACTGGCGTGCAAAAACCGATACAACCGAAAACCGGTTGTTTCAGCGATAACCGCTATCGCTATCACACGTTACGTCAACGTGCGGCGAAACCCTCGTAACGACTCGTCGACACGGTATTGCACCAATCGGCAGCGCATGCCTTCACTGCCAGATAGCCAGTGGGCCGGGGCGCTCTTTATACGCAGCGGTCGGGCCACCACACGGGTTCGTGGCCGTCGTGGCGCTGGACCCCCGAACACCGCTGGACAGCCACCGTCGTCATTAGCCCGCCATTCGTACGTGCGGAGGGGTCCGGAGTAGGGACCGCCACGTCGCCCCGCCCACACGCCGCTGCCCAGCGCTGCGGGCGACACCGGTGAACGCCAGCAGGGCCGTGGAGGCCGTCACCGACAGCCGCCATCTCGGCACCTCTACATCTGCATCTACATGTTCACCGTACTCCGCAAGCCACCTAATGGTGTGTGGCGGAGCGTACTTTTGGTACCATTAGCTGATCCGTCTTCTCCATTTGCGTGGGAAGAACGGCTGTCAGTAAAGTTTTGTATTAGCTCTAATTTCTCAAATTTTCTCGTCTTGGTCATTTCGCGAGATGTATATGAGAGGAAGTATTATGTTGACCGACACTTCCTGGAAAGTGCTCTTTCCAAACTGCAATAGCAAACCTTTTCGTGATGAACAACGCCTCTGTTTTAACAACTGGTAATGGAGTTTGTTGAACATCTCTTTAACGCTCTCGTGCCGACTCCACGATCCCCCGACGAACACGCCGCTTTTCGTTGGTATCATCTCTATCTCTTTTATCAGTTAAGCCACTTCCTTCGTGGATGATTCTTCCTATGAATCTCAGTGTGCCATCTCATTTTCCTATTATTTTGCTAACGTGATCATTCCACTTAAGGTCACTTTGGATAGTTACTCCTAGATATTTTATGGTACAAACTGTTTCCGGCTACGCTTCTTTCCAGTCGCTATGTTTCCTACGCTGCTCCAGTGGTCTACGATAAACTGTTGCTAGAATTGGAGCAAGTTATTTCACACAATCTTTGTAGCACCTTATAGGTGTCTCATCTCGTCCTGATGCCTTCTAGTTGCTTTTCTATTCCTGTGAGTCAGTACCGTCAGACAACCACGCTGTTCCGCAGCATCATGCGTGGCCTTAGGGCGTCCGCCGCCGCTACACTGATGTCAGAACACGTGGGTCGACGCCAGACTGCGCACCTGCATCTGATCTAGCCGATGAACAATAAAGAGTTCCTCTGACCGCCGTCTGTCTTGCAGCCTCCAGTTTGACCTCCAACGGATCTGTCTAGTTCCTCCATCGAAACCGCGACGCCTAAGTGTGAAGGCCTAACGCCATTCTGCCACATCGAAAGAACGAGTCTTCTACAACCAACCTATAGGTCACCAAATCGCGACACCACTACAATGTGATGCCTTTTGTTTGGAATAATTCACGTAATAAGCATACCAAACTATTTACCACTTCTCACTTATAACATTCCAACGAAATGTATGATGCCATTTTAAGGGAAACTCACTCACTGAAACAAAGACAGAAGAATTGGTTCACTTTAAAATTAGCTTATGCCTTTTGTTGAATGGAAAACTTCACGAAATAACTGGGAGTCATAATTATGTGTCACCTCATTTCATACATGTGTTATTCATTCCCGTGACAAGTTGGAAAATCGCGACTGATAAACTTGACATGACTAGCATAATAGCTGACGAATAGACCTATGAACTCCATACGGCGTATACAAAGTACCACAGCGGTGTATGGGAAATCGGGACGAACTAAATTTGTCGGGTGTCAAACCGGGAAACAACCTCAAATTGGTTACAATTAAAGTCTATATCGCAATGATACTAATTTATTACGACCGGTTTCGACTTTTAGTTAAAGTCGAAATGGGTCATAGTAAATAAATATCATTGCGATCTAGACTATTATTTTAACTACATTACAGTACCAGATCGCACTTCTAATATTGCCCACGTTGACTAAACTTATGAACCTCAAATTGGTCTACAAAAGCCACATAAGCTGTTAGGATAACGTAAATAGATTTATGATCAGGTTCTATCTTGCTTAACAAAGCTGAATAAGTTTTTTTTCCCTAGGTAATATACGAAAAATAAGATCGAAATATGTGTTGGCGGTATCATCAGTTCATTCTAATATGTCGGTGGTAAAACGACAAATTAATTTTTGAAGCATTTCCTAATCCGCTCCTTATTATTCAGACCGACGATTTTTTTTTTTTAAAGAAAAAGACAACTTTGCACACGCGTTTGCAACACAACTCCTTCCATTATTATCATTATTATTATTATTATAATTTTTTAGGACGCACCTGAAAGCAACAAAGCACAAGCCTGCTGTTATACATTTCATTACCGACTGGAGTTCGGCTGCTATACTCTCGTGCAAGCGTTACGGCCGGACGTCGCTTCGGAGACTTGCGTCTCCCTAATCTACCTTAGTTATGCAATGGCGAAAAGGCACCAAACGTTTCACGTGGAATCAGAGCCACATGTCGTTCCTGGTAACTGCTGACATCGGTGAGAAATGAAGGCTACATTAACGGCAGACGAAAATTTCTGTGCTCCGACCGGGATTTGACTTCTCGGTTTCCAGGCACGCACTTTACCGTCAAACTACCAGGCACGACAATCGATTCATACTTTGCTGACGGCTGAACCCCTTTGCCCCACGACCACCAAGTTTCTTCTGCTCGCAAACTACGGCGGAAATACATCACAGTGCGAATTTTGCTTTTTTTCTTTCGTCGCTAATACGTACGCTCTTTTGAGCAGAAATCTGTTGTCAAAGACAGTTGTTTAATTTCTAACACTAGTTGAAACGTCTGAAAATGGCTCAATTTCCACCCACATATACGATCGCAGATCTAGTGCCCCACTTGCACTTGCAGTTGAGGGTGCACTTCAATTTTTGCCAAGTGTTCACGTACCGCTTTGTGATAATTGTTGCGGCGTGTTCCACAAGGAATACGAGCAGAGGATTAATGGACCGAGTCATTCTGCTGCAGATATTGTCCGCCCAAGTGTTTGTCGAGTTGTTTTTGCTACGCTGTAGACGTTTTACTGGGAAGCCCTTACACATCCTCCATACAGTCCCCATATCTCCCCATGCGATTTCCATAGTTTTGGAGCCCTGAAGGAAGATTTTCGTGGACGTCGATTTGCTTCGCGCGAACAACTGCACACCTGGATACGATCATGCTTCCGTAGGCAACCGCAAACATTTTTCCGAGGAGGCAATGACTATTTCGTCTGAAACTAGGATAAATATATTACCAGCTATGGCTATTACTTCCAAAAACTTAAACGATTTACTTACTTCTTTCCGTCTGACTATAGTTTTTATTTGAATTTTCCTTATATACGAATTACATAATTCAAAACAACTAAAACATTTCATAACCATTCAAAATACTGAAATGAGGTCTTCGACAAATGATGATAAGCAAAGGGTTAATTACTTAAGGCAATTTATATTCGAAAGTTTTTGCTCTGCCGAGCACTGGAGCATTCATATTTTTATCTGCATGCAATCGTGTAGTGTTCTTAACATCATTTAACAAGTCATCAACTGAGTAGTCCAATGACAAACAGATATCTTTTTTAAAAAAATTCTGTTCCTTCCGCAAATGTGCGATCGATCGCTTGTGGTCTTCATTCAAGGAAGCAAGGAATGAAATAAGACTGGAGAAACTAAATATAACTGCAATATAATAACTAAAATAAATACAGTCTGTTCGAAAGTGTACATCTGTGTAATAAATTTATGCTGCTGGGTAATATTCAGTACTACGCTACTGCGCCCCACGTATTGTTAACGCGCTTGGATCCTCATAGGCATTTTGTCCACAAGGTGATGCAGACGTTACCACTAAACTGTTCTTCGAGGGAGACCTCCTGAGATATTTCTCACGCGCGTTTGTGTGTATGTGTGTTCATATGGCTTTGAGCACTATGGGACTTAAAATCTATGGTCATCAGTCCCCTAGAACTTAGAACTACTTAAACCTAACTAACCTAAGGACATCACACAACACCCAGCCATCACGAGGCAGAGAAAATCCCTGACCCCGCCGGGAATCGAACCCGAGAACCCGGGCGTAGGAAGCGAGAACGCTACCGCACGACCACGAGATGCGGGCTGTGTGTGTGTATGTGTATATGTGTGTGAAAGATCTGTACGGCAATGTACTGCAAGTTTCAACTGCTCTCAAGCATGGTCAATCCTGTTCGTATAAGAAGATACCGCAGAACATTACATTCGGATGATTGTTGCCTTCTGGAGGACGTTCACAAGGTGGGGCGTGATGCGCTCGTGCACTGTCGTCTTGAAAGACAGTCCATCGAATACAACAGGCTGCAGAGTTCCATCCCAATGCTGCACAGCTCTCAAGATCGCTAGTGACGAGAGGTGTCAGATATCCGAAGTTGACACCGGTTCGCAGCACGCTAAAATCGCGGGACTGCATGCCTAAGACGTGCCACAACACTCTTCTACAACGCGCACTCTTCTCTGACGATCCTAAGAGTTGAGACGTGTCCTGCACTCGCCAGTGAAGAGAACGCAACGGCACTGAAGAGGTTATAATCCAGGTAATACTTTTCACATCTTCTCCGCGCACCATAGCGAAGGGACTTTGTACTTTTGTTCGTAATGGACACTTATAGGGGAAATTGATCGTATGTAGACACTTTGCGTTCAGTTTGGATCAAAATAGTCCTGAGAGACCAAAAAGGCTGCACAGGATTGGGTTGCTTTCTCGTCGGGGAACCTACGAGTCATAATTTATACTTAGCGATCACGGCTGACAACTACGAGGCAGATAGTCAATGTTCTGTAAACACTATATCGGCGGAGCGTTGGCATCGCGTCGCCGTGGTGAACGTCAATTCGGTTTGAAACGCCTCTTTGTCGCATGTTGGCATTCGGAACAGTATACACCACCCGCATTGTCCCGTTCACGACTGCATACACAGTGCGCTCTACTGAAATGCAGGTTTACTTTTGCCTCCATTACGCGGGTAGCTTTGCCTGTGGTCAAAAGAGTATTGACAAAGATGTTTTCGAACAAAAGGCAGGTCATGGCGGTAGTGCTGAACGTTTTTGAGCAGTTTATATCACGTTCTAATACATATGGACATTGTGTTCATTGTAGGTTGTTCGATAGAGAGCGGAAAAGGTGGAAATCTGAGGGAGCAAGGACAGATAAGTAAAGTGGGTGCGGAATGACTTCCCACCCCTTCTCCTGCATAGTGTTTTCTGTCTCTCTAGCAGAATGCGGGATGGTGTTATCGTGCAGTAACACCACTTTGCGCAGTCTTCCGGGCCATTGTTCTTAAACTGCGTATGTGAGACATCTCAGCTGTTAACAATAAACGTCAGCAGTGAGGGTTACGCCTCGGGGAAGCTATTCTTAGTACACCACACTGTCGCTGTTCGACGAGATGCAGCCGGCCGGACTGGCCGAGCGGTTCTAGGCGCTTCAGTTTGGAACCACGCGACCGCTACGATCGCAGGTTCGAATCCTGCCTCTGTCATGGATGTGTGTGATGTCCTTAGGCTAGTTAGGTTTACGTAGTTCTAAGTGACTGATGACCTCAGATGTTAAGTCCCATAGTTCCAATGGTTCTGAGCACTATGGGACTTAACATCTGAGGTCATCAGTCCCCTAGAACTTAGAACTACGTAAACCTAACTAACCTAAGGACATCACACACATCCATGACCGAGGCAGGATTCGAACCTGCGATCGTAGCGGTCGCGCGGTTCCAGACTGAAGCGCCTAGAACCGCTCGGCCACTCCCATAGTGCTCAGAGCCATTCGAACGTTTTTTTTACCGATATGCACGACATTCTCTTTTGCGGGTGTGAGGTCTTTGTGCGGGGAGTTGCTGCTTCGTTTTGGCTCAATCATTCCTATCTTTTCCTTATGTTATCGTCATTTCTCGTCACCAGACGCGACACAGGATGGGAATAGTCTGTGCTGTTCACAAGCCAGTTAATGACGAGCAAGCAGAGATGCGCATAACGCCAACGGCGGTTTTTGTGATTTTGGCTTAGAGATGCGGTACGCAATCACCCGATTTTCACCACTTCATGGAAATGCCGCACGATAGTAGAATGATCACATTTTATCTCATATGCCTATTTTCGAGCAGACTGACGAGGATCATTGTGGATTAATGCGTTTAAACTATCTTCGTCACGCCCTGGAGGTCTTCCTGGACGTGCAGAGTCACTAGTGCCAAAACGATTCTCCTTAAAATGAGGAAACCATTTCTTGTTGTGCTCAGTCCAGTACCACTGTCACCATACACGGCGCAAATGTTTGTGGCTGCCTCCGTTGCTCATATGTTCAAATGTGTGTGAAATCTTATGGGACTTAACTGCTAAGGTCATCAGTCCCTAAGCTTACACACTACTTAACCTAAATTATCGTAAGGACAAACAGACACATCCATGCCCGAGGGAGTACTCGAACTTCGGCCGAGACCAGCCACACAGTCCAAGACTGCAGCGCCTAAGACCGTTCGGCTAATACCGCGCAGCCCTCCGTTGCTGTCATCCCTCTACTGAACTAAAACAGAAAAATATGTCGGAAAAGTTCCTATTTCTCCACTTGGCACTCCATTTTCTGGCGTACACAGCTCGACTTACCGTCTCCAGATGACAAAAAATGTCTCTGAGCACTATGGGACTTAACTTCTGAGGTCGTCAGTTCCCTAGAACTTAGAACTACGTAAACCTAACTAACCTAAGGACATCACACTCATCCATGCCCGAGGCAGCATTCGAACCTGCGATCGTAGCGGTCGCGCGCTTCCGGACTGTAGCGCCTAGAATCGCTCGGCCACTCCTGCAGATGACAAAAGTACAGCATATAAACCAAATATCAACAGTGAACTGCAAATAAAACGATAATCGATAAATAAACCCTTAGCAACCGGAACACGAACCTGCATAACAAAAACGCTACGAACTTATGCGTCAAGCTAATACTGCACGTCCAACTGGTAGCCATCAGAGAGCTATAAAACTTTTGGTGTTTAATGGGTCGTAGTAACCAGGGCGATCAAAGTATACCAGATTTACGATAGCCGATAACAGACAGCGCCACCATTTCAAAACTCGATGAGGAGCCACTTTGACCGTCAGAACAAATGCGTCCTGCTTTTTGAGTACCTAGGAGCGTTGGGTATTGGAGACTGCGTAGCCGCAAGTGCATTACGATCGGCGGTGGAAAGGAAACGGAGCGCGCCGTCCGGGCAAGGCGGGCGGGATCAGGCGAGGCGCGTGCGCAGTATTGATTGCCGCTGCGGCGCCACGCCACGCCGCCCCGCGCCTGATGACGGCCGCCCAACCAAACAACAACAAACAGCGCGGCGCGCCGCAGCTGTAGTGTGTCCCGTCCCGTCCCGTCCGGTCAGGACGCCACACAGGCTGCGGCCGTCTGGAGCCTCCACTAGCTAAGAGTCTCGCAGAAAACTCGCTAAATCTCCTCACGGCGCGTAACTCTCGTAAGGCAACTCGTCTGTGAATCCGCTTAAAAAAAAACGATTTTTTGTTCTTTACCATAAATCGAAGTTCAGGGCAAACTGGCTGACACTGACGGCGGCGGTGCACAAATGCTGCGCAGCTAGCGCCATTCGACGGCCAACACCGCGGTTCCTGGTGTGTCCGCTGTGCCGTGCTTGTGATCATTGCTTGTACAGCCCCCTCGCAGTGTCCGGAGCAAGTATGGTGGGTCTGACACACCGGTGTCAATGTGTTCTTTTTTCCATTTCCAGGAGTGTACTTTACTGTTACAGGTAGATCACCTTCGTAAGTACAGTGAACTTTGTACACACGTTTTACAGACATATTAACAAGATGATCCCAGGAACTGAAGTTGGCTTAAAGGTGTGAAGAGCAATGGTATTGTGCCTTTTTCGTCACAGTATCGTAGCTCAGATTCTACTTTCAAATGGTTCAAATGGCTCTGAGCACTATGGGACTTAACTGCTGAGGTCATCAGTCCCCTAGAACTTAGAACTACTTAAACCTAACTAACCTAAGGACATCACACACACCCATGCCCGAGGCAGGATTCGAACCTGGGACCGTAGCAGTCGCACGGTTCCGGACTGAAGCGCCTAGAACCTCCGGCCACCGCGGCCGGCGATTCCACTTTATTGACGGTTTTTCGGTAGCAGGATAAGAAGTGACAGCCAAAAATATTTTTTGCTGCGTGTATTCATACTGTCGAAACTTTTTCTAATTAATTACGTTACAATGATACTGCAGACCGCGCCGAAATGTCACGGAAAAACAATTATGAGCTTCCAGAAAGAGATTTTCACTCTGCAGCGGAGTGTGCGCTGATATGAAACTTTCTGGCAGATTAAAACTGTGTGCCGGACCAACTTCGAGTCTCGGCCCGGCACACAGTTTTAATCTGCTTGCTACAATACACACGGTTACCGAATTGCATCACTTGTTTGTCTATTATTATTTTCAGTTTTTGTTTATTTACCCTTGTGCTTTTTATAGATAAGTAAAATGTCTCGTCGGAAGAATAAAACTATACACTATCCACACAAAAAAGAATAAAAAAAAGCTACACAATCACTGCTCGAATTTTGAGGTAATAAAATCAATGAGAGCCAACAAGTATGAATACGTGCAGTATGTATACGTGCAGTAGGAAATATTGTTGGCTGTCACTTCTTATCCCGCTACCGAAAAACGTTATTCTTTACCATTTTCTATTGCACTGATTCATAGTGTCCAATCTGTCCTTGTTATTTACGTTACGATGACACAGTACAGGAATCCGTCTCATGCAGAAACACTTAGATCCACACAAAGGTTGGGCAACGTGCATAAATCGAAGAAAATTAACCAGACTGTCCTGAAAATTTTTATCTGCATTGGAACATAGCACCGATATGTATACACTGACTGGCAGTTTATACGCCATAAAATCGGAGAAATTATTTCTGCAATACACGACTATAATACCGTGTTTCGAAACTTTTCAACACATAAAGTACCTCATATCAATATGACACTTACCACTACACTTTTTTTGTACACGCCCCCACACTTCTCATTACATACGTAGCAACGACAGTAGCTGCTACTAAAACTCAAACGTGCAGAAGCGTATATAAAACAAGGCGAATACGTGTAATATTCAAGTATCGCTACTGCCACACATTATAGACTAGCAGCCTCACCCTACAATCACGTGACTATCTCGGTTCGATGTTGAGAACATGCGCAGTACGATACGCTTCAGATACGCACGTACACCCTATGGTTATCGAGCGTTGTTTTCTTTTAAACTTTCTCTAGTTTCGTTTGATATTATTTTGTCATTCTCGAAAGTTATTATGCCTGTAACTTGTTTTAACGTGGGGCGGTTAGCAGCTGAGAAATTCTAGAGTTGCTAGGAATATATTCTGGGTTTAATGTGAGAAAATCATGGTTGACAATCGGTTCCATGAGAATGGCGGACGCTGAAAAGTGAGTCCTTGAGGCAACTCAAGACGCCAGAATAACCAGGAGAAACAATAAAAGAAAGAGAGAAGATCAGGAACATGTAAATCAAGAAAATTATGCAACTGGTATGTATTAGGAATCGCAGATAAAATCTTACTTTTAATGCAACTTCCCCGAGAGTTAAATTTTCTGACATGTTTATTTTATTATGTTTCATCTTCTCGCACTTCCGGTGTGGTGTCACCGCCAGACACCACACTTGCTAGGTGGTAGCCTTTAAATCGGCCGCGGTCCGGTAGTATACGTCGGACCCGCGTGTCGCCACTATCAGTGATTGCAGACCGAGCGCCGCCGCACGGCAGGTCTAGAGAGACTTCCTACCACTCGCTCCAGATGTACAGCCGACTTTGCTAGCGATGGTTCACTGACTTCTACGCTCTCATTTGCCGAGACGATAGTTAGCGTAGCCTTCAGCTACGTTATTTGCTACGACCTAGCAAGGCGCCAGTATCCGTACTATTGATATTGTGACTCATGTACCATAAAGAGCGACGTTCTCCATTAATGGATTAAAGATAAGTATTCCACAAGCTGCGTCCGTTTTTCTCAATTCTAATTCCCTTGTCTTGTTCCAGACCACACGCCAGCCTGCGTGAGCTAAAACGCGTGCATTTCGGCCTCCTTTAGGAACACGGTTGGCTCTCCTGCCAACCACAACATCCGGTCTACCCGGAGCCAGTCGAATCTCAGAGTGGAATGGCGCAGAAGATCCGACTCCGGAACATGTGCACCGCGATTAGTTCACACCTACATAATACTTGAGCGCCAAGACAACGTTAGACGCAGCTTTATGGTATTGGCGACCGCGGGGACATTTTGTGTTCACCCTGCGCTGTGCTTACTTTGAGTAGTTTAGCAGCTACTCATAGCTGCTGGCAACCTCCTCCTATCCATCGGTTCCAAGAACGCATCACTGTCATAGCAGTGTGGCCTGTAAGAACCGAAATGTCGCAGTACGACAACCCAGTTTCCCCAGGGCGTGCCCTTCTGTCCTGTTCGAACTCACTCACAAGCTGCCACTGCACCTGCTGAATTAGAGAGGCACAGTGATACTTACTTTCACGTTTTCACTTCCTCTCGTACCTCCTATCAGCCTCAGCTTGCCATGACACTGACGTTTTCGGTCATGCTGCAAAGGTCGGTGCTGGACCTTATTGTACACCATATCACTGTCGTAACCAACTACGCCTGGTAAGCTCTCCTATACATCCTCCAAGTTGCATTCATCGGGCAATTCTTTACAAGTACAGTAAGTTTCACTAACATTTATGTGCATTGATCTCCTCGTGTTATTGTTATAATGGAAGGGGAAAGTTAACATTTTAAGTCTCTTCGATGTCGGAGTTACCAGAGACGGGAACTACCATAACTGTACTGTCACTACATCCGTACCACTAGTACAACTGCTTAACAAACGATCCAAAAAACTTGGGAGCAGACGAGAAAGGAGGCGAGGACGCACCTGTCCCCGAGAGTAGGCGGCCGGGATGCAGAGTTTTTCATGTATAAGGAAATAGCGGCGAGCACCTGTGACGATCCACTTACATCGGCTGTCCGGGAGCCTTTTATATTTCCCCTAAATAATATGGCTAGAGCGACGTGGAAAAATGTTTCTGAGCGAAAGAATTAAGCTGAAAGCCAGGCATAAAACTTCTGTCAATCTTTTCGATAAATACATGTCTCTCTTGATAGGATATCCACAACTCTTATACATACTATTCAACATTGATAGCATTCACTACAATTGCAACAAATTACTTTCCAATATAAGGAAAAAAGGTCTCCTTTTATTGGGAAATAATGTACTACAAATGTAGCATTTGTTATCAATCATGAATATTATTGACAAATGTAGTAAAACAGAGCGCCACAAGGCAGTAATTCGATTTGCCTGCATAAACAAGTACCCACCCGTAGCTGATTGCCCGGCGACAGCGGCTTAACAAGTAGTCTTCGGCCTTTTAATGAAGATTTGAGTTACACTCTGTGGAACGCGAGTCTTTGAATTATATGCGTATGAGACAGATGTAACGATATTTTGAAGACAGTCTTGGAATTCGTAGACACAGTGTGTAACTTGTAAATTAAGAATATCCGCTGAAATTTCCACCTCTGATGAAGTTTGTTCCACCTCTCCTTATCCCTCCAGTGCGTCGCTAAACCACAGTCGCACCCACCGTCATTGTCGTTTGCAATTGAAGTACTTTCACGTATACCATCGAGTCCAATATCACTGACTTCTTTTTAATACCTACTCATTTCATTTCAGATATTTTCCCGGTCAGTGGAAGCCTAGACTTCTTTCTTCCTAACCATCCCAGGGATACCAACCGGCGGTGCTTAGCGCTCCACAACCCCGTCGAACTACTCAAATAGGGGAGTTCGTGGTCTTCCTGAGTCACTACCGGTAATGGGTGAGATATTTACTTTAAGCAGACCACGGTTGATATCATTCTTCTTCATTTTTCCACTATGTCTCCAATGACCTCGATGTTTAAAGGACCTCAAATTTTAACCTTGATTTACCTTCATTGTCTCAGAAATATTAGACGCTGAGCATCCTTAACCGCTACAACAGTGAGGGGAGGTGGACAGCTGGACAGAAGCATAAATGATTAGCGAACAAGTTAACACAACAAACAGAACATTTACTAAGGGGGGTAGGACGTCAAACGGGCCGACTTCGAGAAGGAGAGGCACCACAGGACATTTTAATTTGAACTGTCTATACTTTTAAAAATAAATTCATAAAACTTTGTCAGCATGACCAGGAAGGATTCAGGATTCACACTCATAGCAGTGGAAGTTCAAAAACACGAAAAAATAATATTTTTTAAATGTGAAATTTCATGATTTGTTTCACTTACTGTTGGCTGCATTTGTTGCTATAGGTACACTTTTCTTCATAAGAGAGATTCTTCGATGAATTTTGCACAACTTACAAACCATACTTACAGGTGTATGAAACTCTAGAATTTATTTAATCTATGGAAAAATGAATGGGCTGTTACGTTTTAAACTTCGTGCTTAGAGAAAACTCGAATTTTATAAATTATCTCAATTTTTACCACAGTTTTTAACAGATTTGGGAAATTCTAGAGTTTGATACACCTGTAAGTATGGTTTGTATTCTGTGCAAAATTCATCGAAGAATATCTCTTACTTATGAAGAAAAGTGTACCTACAGCAACAAATGCAGCAAATACCAAGTGAAAAAAAATGAAATTTCACAAGTAAAAAAAAATTGTTTTGTTATATTTTTGAACTTCCTCTGCTATGAGTGTGAATCCTGAATCCTTTCTGGTCATGCTGACAAAGTTTTATGAATTTATTTGTAAAAGAATAGACAGTGCAAATTAAAATGTCCTGTGGTGCCTCTCCTGCTCCAAGTCGACGAGTTTCATACGTTCATACGTCCTACCCCCCCCCCCCCCCCCGCCTTTAACTTGTATTTCTCGAAGAGTACGAAGACTCATTACAAACAATCATGTCATGCAGCAAGAAATAGAGTCCAGTTATCAGAATGTCAACTACGACGAGGTCCACTGTACGAAGCACGAACGGTGGGGTTGGAGCGTTGAAGCTCCATCCCCAAGTGGGCTGAGTGTGTGCCAGCGACCGTGCTATGTCGCGGCGGCGGAGGTCGTTCGTGGTACGGAGCTGCTAGGCGGCACGGTTCAGGGGGCGCACACCACTGGGTCCGTCAGATCCAGCGCGACCTCTATCGGTGTTGCGCGGAAAAGTGCAACTCCGTTACCAACTTTCCGACGCCCGTGTTGTGATATTGCTAAGTGATACCACAGAAATCCTCATCGTCATTATCCTCCAGAAATGTTTATGCCTTAAAACTGAAATGAAATTAGTATGAATATGGTTTTATCCAGGTGCCCGCTACACAACAGCTGCAGTTACCTGTTCTTTGCTTTCTTTTGTTTTGCCAGCAAGCGTGTTGTCTGAGAAAATGTATCACGCAACGACCGGGACAGACTTCATCCTCAGGTGTGTGGCCTTTTTGTTATTCGGTAGCGTTAGCTGGAAACTTGCGTCTACTTCTATCAGTTTTAGATTCCCGTTCCTGAGAGCTTGAATAACTAGAGAGCTGGTGAAGGCGAAACGTCCATCAAACAGATGCCTAACACTGAAAATCTCCAAACATACGTCATAGATAGGTGACTAAACTGTCTACTTGCGGCCCTAAATGTGCATCTGACTGCCCGTTAAAAGCAGCTCTTCCCTACTAAAATCTATATCAGTTCTAATAAATAGTTGTATTGCACAAATTTCACGTAATAATCTTCGAGTTAATAAATACCTTGCACTGCCTGTGGGTATCAAATTAATCATCACTCTGTAACATTAATTCTCTATTACACTCATGAAATAAAATCCCTATCTTCGAACAAACTTCAACAGATATTCTTAATTTACAAGTGACACATACTGCGCCTATGAATCCCGTAGCTATCTTCTAAATATTTGCTTGCTCGCAGTTGCGTCATCAACTGCAACGGCTGCGGTTACAAGATGAGAACATGCGCTCACCATCCACAGACCTGTAGGTCAAATTAATATACACGAAGCGCTGAGCAGTCAGTATAAATTCGACAGCCGCATCCCAAAATGGGGGTACTTTTGCTTTCAGTGACGCAGTTTGCCCGCTGGAAGCGAGGACGGTTCCGCAGAAGCGGTCTGACGTCACAGCGAGGGATGCGCCGGCCGTCGCCATGGCGACGCTTCCGAGGAAGCCTAGGCGGGGGCTGGAGCGGCCACTGCCCGAAATAGCGAGCTGCGCCGCGGGCGCCAAATATTGGCGTAGCCGGGAAATAGCAGGCTCTGACCCCAATCCCGCCGCGCTCACCACCTAGCCGGGGGCAGCGGAACGTAATCAACCACCTCGACCTCTCGAACGCATATCCGGCTTCCAAGACAACACACCACACTGGTGGTAAGGTCCGGTAGAGTGTAGCAATGAGAGCTTCCGATGACAGGATGACGCTAGCGAGCGAAATACAGAGAGAGAGAGACAGAGACAGAGAGAGAGAGAGAGACTGGCCAATGAACATTAGACCACAGGTAACAGAATTCACGCGAGAAATACTGTTGCTTGTTGACTATAATAGGTCATGGATTTGACCCTTACATTACAACACTAATTCTAGTTTGTTATTTAATATATGACTACTACACATTTCATATAGTGTATATTAAAGTATGGGGTGATACAGTATATTGGACATTTATTACAACGTTCTGGAAAAACAAATGGAAATCGACTAGGATAAAAAAAAATCTATCATTTTCGACGCGCTGATGCGATTTCAAAGTTTCAACATTGGAAATTCATTGTTGAAGTTATAGCTGGAGTCACGAACGATGGAGGTCGAGCTTAGGCTTGTTCTTCACACCCGCGTCACGCTTTGTCCGACAGTCAGTGAGCGTTCCGAGTGTTCTCAGCCCTCTGCTCTGAATGCCGTAGCTAATGCGAACATTACACGTGATCATACCGAGTTATTTAGTGAATTTCCATTTCATTTGTTGCGAGTTGTCGTTGCTGATGGTGGTGGTAAGTGATAAACTCTATGTAAGCACGCGGGAGACACAATTTGCACGATATACGCTTTCATCGAGCGGAAAGCATGCGTATGCGCATACCGCAAGTGTCGCTTGGACTCGTCCACAATTTCATTCTCATTAGCCGTGTATCTCCTTCCAGGTGGAATGACTGGAAATGATCGATTGTCGGACCCCCTCCGTCGAACAGGCACTACTCATTCATGGTTGTTACATCTTTGGGCGGGTTTAGCGACTTCTCTGAACAGTCAAAACAACTGTGTCTGTGACACAATATCCACAGTCAATGTCTGTCTTCAGGAATTCTGAGGACCGGGGTGATGCAAAACTGTTTTTGATGCGTGTATTAGCGTATTAACCAGCGTGTGTGGCCGTGCGGTTCTAGGCGTTTCAGTCTGGAACCGCGTGACCGCTACGGTCGCAGGTTGGAATCCTGCCTCGGGCATGGATGTGTGTGATGTCCCTAGGTTAGTTAGGTTTAAGTGGTTCTACGTTCTAGGGGACTGATGACCAAAGATGTTAAGACCCATAGTGCTCAGAGCCATTTGAACCATTTAGTGTATTATGTAAAGATAAGATGTTAATTTATGCTGTGATTCTGTAAACAAGGGAAATATTTTCATGTACATTATAATATATTGGATGATACTGATATAAATCGTTGAGGAATAACAAGAGAACTTCTGTATCAGTGCAATATATCACAAGCTCAATAACAAAGCATAATTAATGTCTATACTACAGTCTATGCGATCTCGCGGCAGCCGTAAATACGTGACATTAACTGACATTATTGACGAATTCCTGAGGACACTTTGTCACTTCTCCAAAACAAGATCTCAAGTTGTGTAACGGAGGTTGGAGATGATTGCCTCTCTACAACGGCGTCTTTCAAGTGAATCCCATACGATTTTCATTGTTTTCAATCCTGGCATGTTGTCCTGTATCTTGGACGACATATGTAACCAATTCAGGTCTATGTGCATCGCAAACTGTAAATAACATATCACCACTGGCACTAATACACACTGATCAGCCAGAACATTAGACTACCCACCTAACAGTCTGTACGTCCACCTTCGGTACGGATAACAGCGACGACACATCGTGGCATGGAAGCAATGAGGCTTCGACAGGTCGCTACAGGGAGTCTGCACCACATTTGCAAACACAAGTCCCCAAATCTCGTAAATTCTGGGGAGGGGGAGGAAGAGCTCTGACGCTATGTTCAATCAAATCCCAGATGTGTTCCATCTGGTTCAGATCTGGCGAGCTGGGGGCCCAGCGCATCAACTATAACTCGCCATTTTGTTCCTCGAACCACTCCATCACACTACCGACCTTGTGACATGGCGCCCTGTCTTGCTGAAAAATGCTACTACCATTGGGAAACATGACCGTCATGAAGGGGTGTAGTGGTCTGCAACCAATGTACGATACACCTTTGCCGACATGGTGCCCAGCACGAGCTCCACTGGACCCATGGATGCCCACATCAATGTTCCCCTGAGCATAATGGAGCTGCGGCCAGCTTGTCTTCATTCTGCAGTACAGTTGTCAAGGACTTGCTTCACTGGAAGACGACGTATTAGCGCCCTTCCATCGGCCTGATGAAGAAACGGGATTCATCACATCATGCAACGCTCTGCCACTGCACCAACGTCCAATGCCGATGATCAAGCGCCCATTTCAGTCGTCGCTGCCGATGTCGTGGTGCTAACAATGGCACATCCAAGGGTCGTCGGCTGCGGAGACCCAGCGTTAGAAGTGTTCGGTACGCTGTGTGTTCGGACACACTTCTCCTCTGCCCAGTATTAAATAATGTTGTTAGTTCCGCCACAGTTCGCCACCTGTACTGTTTTACCAGTCTGCCCAGCCTACGACGTCCGACATCTGTAATGAGGGTGGCCTCTCAACCCCACGACGTCTGGACGTGGTTTCACCTTGGTTCGCTACGTGTTGAAGACACTCTTCACAGCACTCCTCAAAAATCGTGCCGTTTGCGAAATGATCGTGCCGAGCCTCCTGTCCATCAAAACGTGCTCTCGGTCAGATTCACATCGATCGCACGCCTTTTTCCATTCCACACATGGACAGCACGCTCACTGACACAACATTAGTGGTTACCAACATGGGGGTAATAACCCCCTTAGGGAGAAAATAAAATTTTCTGTTTCAATCAATAAACTAAAATATTTTCATAAATCATTACTATTATCGCAATTTCGTAACACTCTAATCTTGATAACTTTATCAATAATTATTTTTTCTCAGTTAGTAGCATTACTGCACTGGAGGTTATAGGTCCCTCACATAGTCCACCCACTACACACATATACTGTGCTTTGTACTGTACACAGCTGAAGTAAGACACATACGTAACAAATGCAAAATATCTCACGAAAATATCTTCTCCAAGTTGGAGATAGTACCTGCTGTAGTCCACAATTTCCTTCATTACTCGCCTTGCAGAAGATAACTGAAATAATTGACAGCACGACACAGCAATAACCACATAAGGGTTACTATATTATTATTATTATTACTATTAGTGGCTGTGATCAGACACACAGCATTAACAGCCGGAATTCTTCCAATTTCTGCCAGTTGAGAAGTAAGGAGTGCAGCAATCAAGTGGTTTACGAACAGTAAGTATAGTACACACATTGAAATATGGTTGATTTTAAACGGGGTAACAGTGTGCAGGTGAAGAAAGTGCCGCAATGGATAGAAGTAATGTAGGGTAAGTTAGTTTTATAACAAGAATCTACTCTCACTGTGGATAGTTCACAAACACACACACACACACACACACACACACACACACACACACACACACACACTCACCATCAGAACAGGGCTTGGGAAGTCCATCGGTACGGGCCTGCTGCCGTGTCATCCTCAGCCCACAGGCGTCACTGGATGCACACATACAAACTAAATATCATTCATCTTTCATCATTTTAAAAATAAACGTTGTCCAAGAAAAGTCCTTCATTCTAAAGTTTAGTTAGGTTCTAAAGTTGGCAGTAATGAGGGGGAGTGCGGGGATGGGCAACAGACGGCAGGAAGGAGGAGGGGGAGGGGACTGAGGTGGGGGAACTAGCTAATTTCACTTAGGGGTAATAGCCTAAGAAGGGTTGGGAATCACTGCACTAAATGCACCGTGCGTGTGTATGGCTAGCAGTTGTTCCTCGCGTGACGCTGCTATCGACTGGACGGATTTATATCGATAGTAGGTCGGTGGTCATAATGTTCTGTCTGAATTGACCTTTTACCTTCGAGACGTCCACGAACCATTTTGGCTTATGTATTTGTCTGCTTCTCCACCAATACTAATCTCTGCTCTCACTGCAATACCACCATCACGATATGGATATGTTTCGCATACAGTGAGCGATGTTCTTATTCCACACACTCTCCAGATCGGCGTCGGCTGCGAGTTACAAAAGTGAATCACGAATCGCAGAAGAATAGAAAACGCTTGCTTTCGCTGTGCCTCACCGATGATGATCCTCCGTTCAATGTTTCGACGACTACGCAAAGTCGGTCGTATCCCGCCGACAGTTCGATGACGATACTACTATTGTGGCTTGTCTCGTCCTTGGAACGACAGGAGGCACAATTTATTACAGGCTTCAAATGTTCCTAAGCCCTACTATACATCAGTTCGAGGGATAAATATACACACAAATCACAGCTACTCTTTTTTTTTTCCTGTGAGAGAGTTACACATGGAGTTGTTCTTCCCACAGCTTGACGTTCTCAAGTGTGAGAGAAACTCATTTTGGTTATGCACAGGTAAAATTTAAGATTGGGACATAGTGCTACTACGGATATAATATTGCAAATGTAGATGTAAGATGTCATGTAACGGCATAACAAATGCACTATTTACATGAATAATAATGTCACCATTTATTATATAATCTATACTGACACAATACAGTACACAAAGTAAGTGAAAGAAGAAAGCATTGTGACGAACAAAAATGAGATATTTATCCAAAGACAATAATACAATGCATTGACAGCGAATCGTGAAGGCCCCATAGACATTGCAAAAGGCGGTACGTGGTTCTTAATAGGGTGTATGATCATCTCGACTATGTACGGCCAGCGGTGTCGAAAATGATCGTTTTGGTGGTCCGTGTGTAAACTGAGTGTGAAAAGCGTATACTGACCTCCAAATCTTTGAACACGGTACACTCGCCGGTCAGCGTTACTGTGACACCGTACTCCGTACCCGTGTACGTCTTTACAGAGGTGCATTCGACCCTGATTTCATTTTTATGGATGAAATGCGCGACAGCATCGAGCTGTACAAGTGGCGGAGTCCTAGGAACGAGAGAATATTCGGTGAAAGGAGAGGTCTCTCCGTTCCCGCTACTTAATTGGCATGGAGCACGTGTGGGATGCGGTGAGGAGGCATATTGCAGCACGGCCATATGCTCCAACCAGTATCCGGCAGCGGTCAACAGCGCTGGTGGAGGAATGGAGCGCCCCGCTACAAATAGTGCTTACATACCTTGTGACCAGCATGGGAGCTTGCTGGACACATGCACTGCCGTCTGTAGTGATCACACACCCTACTAAAAACCATGTCCCGCCTTTTGTGGCTTCAGTGTAATTAATGTCTCTGAATAAAAATGTCATTTCTATTCGGCACATTGCGTGTTTCTTTCAGTTACCTTCAGTAGTATAGCAATTCCTTCTATGTGTGGCGCAAGTTTCATCGAGCTACGTTACTTTTGCACACCAGTGTATATATAACCAACTGTCTGATCGATTATCGTTCCATGACCATTCATCTATTCACTTCTCCAGATTGTCCACCTCTATGAAAATCCCTGACAACCACTGCACTGTCCTTTGCCCTTCTCGGGACCTCTTCTTTATTATCAGAACGAACCTTCGATACCTGCCTATTTGACAGGTTGTAGCTACCAAGGAGTACTATCTGGCCAACTACGCTTCTTCAAAATTTCCTGGGCGACAAAAACTGTCTGCTAGATCGGGATTCGAACTCGGAAGCTATGCCTTCCGCAGGCGTGCTCTCGCAGAGTCTGCTGTTCATGCACAAGTCATGATCCCTCCTGACAGGATTACATCCGGCTCCGCCACTACCTGTCTGCTACTCTCCGAGCTTTTGAAACACCGTGCACAATGTTGCAGAGTGAAAGATTCATTCTTCCTTGAATAACTTCAAATAATAGCAAGCTGGTACACAGGTGTGAAACTGGAATACTGCTACAATGGCATTTGCTACGTCAAGCTGTAACTGACGAACAATTATCATATCAAAAGCTCATCGAGTCACTGACACAACTTCTGTCAAAGCTGCTAAATAACGTTTCCATTTATCTAAATGGCTCTGAGCACTATGGGACTTAACTGCTGAGGTCATCAGTCCCCTATAACTTAGAACTACTTAAACCTAACAAACCTAAGGACATCACATACATCCATGCCCGAGGCAGGATTCCAACCGGCGACCGTAGTGGTCGCGCGGTTCCAGACTGGAGCGCCTAGAACCGCTCGGTCACCCCGGCCGGCCTTTCACTTATCTCCTTAAGTATTTTCACCAAAGTATTTTCCGAGACTGTGTTGGATATTACAGTACCGTACAACACATCGCCCTGTGAGGAGAATTTTTTTTGTATCTGACAACAGAGTCGAATATGCAGACAGCTGAAGTTCTCTGCTACGTTTACGCAGGCAAGCACCAAAAAGGTGCCTCTAGTTGCAGATTCAAATGGGCCTGGAATTAATTATCTGGGGTTCAGAAACAATTTATCAACTGAAATACATTAGGTTTGCAAGATACTGAAGATAACTAGGTAAGCGCTACAGTTTATTATTCAACTTCCCCAAATCTTGCGTCGAAATAACACTGCCGCCATTGCTCAGAACAGAGTATCAGCTTACATGTAAAACGACCAGTTTAGTGGACGCCTGACTTCCTACGCACGAGAAGACAAGCGAATTATTTCTATGTACCACGTTACATACACTGCAGTGTCTCAGCCGTGCTCTTTTCAATATCAGGCGGGTGGTCGCAATGTTCTTGCACTTTTAAAGCACAAAAATTTCGTACCTGAAACATTTTCATCATAAACAGCAGGCAAACATATTAATTACTCACAATTCATCCATACGGGTATCAGCCAGTTGGTTTTGCAGCTTTGGCAGGCAATGTTGACGTAATGCGTGATGAGAAATTTTGCAGACAGTTTTCTCTAGAAATGGGCCGTATCGTGTACTCTACATCTCCAGCAACAATTTCACGTGGGCAGGTATAAAGACGGACGCAAACCTGCCGCCAGGAGTCACCTCCTCAGCCTCCCAGCACGACCACCCGCTGCGCAGTCCGCCACGCCATCCCTGTACCCACCGCGAATGCCGAAGAAAGCACGGCCGTACTGGCCCTTGTGATCCTGCTGCAACTGTCTTCAGTGCCTGGCAACACAGTACTTAAACTTTCCACCATGGCAGTTACCAGCTTTAATTACAAATACTTCTAGTGCATGGAAGCACCAGCCATAATATTCCACTCTACCTTGTCCCAGAGATCAAAAATCGGTTTGAAGGCCTACACATTATTTACTTCGTATTCGCTGTCATCTGTAATTTTAAACTACGCCTACGTCATCTTTCGCTTTTGTAAACTGAATTAAAAGCCGCTGCCTATTTCAATGTGGAGGGTCATAATTTAGTACAGTTATCCACTGACTACCCTTTTACAGACACCAAAAGCTTTGTAAGTTAATGTCTCACTGACGTCTCCGTTACGTCATATACAATTCAGTTTATGACAAATTATATCTGGAGGGATAGATACACGGAAAGAGATATGGAAGTGGCATAGAGGAACAGAAACGATAATACTTTGCACAAAGTATACTTCGTTTGAAATGAGGATTGGTATTTGAAGGAAATCTACTTTCCCTTTAATTGTTAAGATACAAATTACCTTGAACAGTGAGACGATTACAGAAAAGTGCGCCGATTGCGTTAGGGTAGGTGGTACACACTCATGGGAGAATACAGTAGTAACGGAAATAAGACCTGAATGAAACTGGAGGCGAAGGTTTCATTTTCGGTGCGTACGAAACTTCTGCAGCAGATCACAAAGTTCGAACGCTCAAGACAAAAATGCAAACGAAAAAAACATGTAATCATCTTCATTCTAAGCATCAGGTACCATTAAATTATAACGTTTCAAAATTCGCGCCAGTCTCTGCTTTATTGGATTATGCCGGGATTGCAAATAGCGTCACGCGAATCTAACAATCTACATCTACATCTACATCTACATGACTACTCTGCAATTCACGTTTAAGTGCTTGGCAGAGGGTTCATCGAACCACAATCATACTATCTCTCTACTATTCCACTCCCGAACAGCGAGCGGGAAAAACGAACACCTAAACCTTTCTGTTCGAGCTCTGATTTCTCTTATTTTATTTTGATGATCATTCCTACCTATGTAGGTTGGGCTCAACAAAATATTTTCGCATTCGGAAGAGAAAGTTGGTGACTGAAATTTCGTAAAAAGGTCTCGCCGCGACGAAAAATGTCTATGCTGTAATGACTTCCATCCCAACTCGTGTATCATATCTGCCACACTCTCTCCCCTATAACGCGATAATACAAAACGAGCTGCCCTTCTTTGCACCCTCTCGATGTCCTCCGTCAATCCCACTTGGTAAGGATCCCACACCGCGCAGCAATATTCTAACAGAGGACGAACGAGTGTAGTGTAAGCTGTCTCTTTAGTGGACTTGTTGCATCTTCTAAGTGTCCTGCCAATGAAACGCAACCTTTGGCTCGCCTTCCCGACAATATTATCTATGTGGTCCTTCCAACTGAAGTTGTTCGTAATTTTAACACCCAGGTACTTAGTTGAATTGACAGCCTTGAGAATTGTACTATTTATCGAGTAATCGAATTCCAACGGATTTCTTTTGGAACTCATGTGGATCATCTCACACTTTTCGTTATTTCGCGTCAACTGCCACCTGACACACCATACAGCAATCTTTTCTAAATCGCTTTGCAGCTGATACTGGTCTTCGGATGACCTTACTAGACGGTAAATTACAGCATCATCTGCGAACAGTCTAAGAGAACTGCTCAGATTGTCACCCAGGTCATTTATATAGATCAGGAACAGTAGAGGTCCCAGGACGCTTCCCTGGGGAACACCTGATATACGGGAAGATTAAAAGTACAGTAAAATAAAATGTGGAGTATTCGGTGTACGAGGGGTAATCGCACACTATAAGTTCCAAACTACACTGTGCAGCCCAAATAACTATCTCAGGCTGAAACGCATTGAAAGTGAAAGGAAACGACATACATTTTTAGAAAGGATAACTCGTATGTCCATTGCTTTTAAATAATGAAATCGCTCCACTACGTGACATTATTGATGACATACTGATGACGCCTTCAAAGGGAACTACCGTCAACGAAATAAAGACCCCTTGGGGTAAGTTCCACCAATAAATACTGAGATATGAACTGGTCTACTCTAGGAACATCTATGACTTCCAAAAGTTACAACGTAACAGAGAGGAAAGATTAATGTGAACACAAAATCATGAGCTCTGAGAAACAGAACTCTTCACACGCTCACATAAAGTTTGTTTGCGACGAACATGTAAATAATGATATTTTAAGATATTTGCATATGATGGTTGAAATGTTTTACAAGCTGTAGAGAAGCATTTAGTTTCGAAAGGTTTCGTCCCAACAAATACACAAAAGAAATAATATTCGACAATATAGGCGTAACGCGTTTCAGTTTAAACGGTAAAGAAGACTGCTGAACTTAAGAGAATCAGCGACTCACTAAAGGCGATAAGTGCTCAGGGAGTCCAGAAACCCTATACGGACTACGAGACGGTGGCAAAAAAAAAAAACACAATATAGTACCCAATTGCAGTCGATTATAAGCATATGAGCTCGCTGAGATAGGTATTAAGGAAATATTTCCTAACCCCTATATTTTACATGAATTTTTTGATGTGGAAATTGGGTACAACATCTGTTAAATATCGACCAAAAACAAAATCGAACAACACAAATACAGAGCGTTCAGGCCTGTATAAACTTTGCCTCAGTAGATTTACACGACTTTCATAATAGCAGATGAAACGTGCATTCATAATCACATGCCACATGTTAAAGATCAAGTAAAACAGTGTGTGACGAAAGATGAATGTATCGAAAGAAAGCAAAAAGGGCTATATGTGCATGAATAATTATAGACACTATTTTATGGTGTTTTCACTGTGCGGTGTTAAAAAAGGTAGAAGTACAGCTTTAGAGTTTATGCTCCACTACAGGACAAATTGGACTATGCTACTCGCATTAGACAGCCAACGGCCTTGCCGCAGTGGTAACACCGGATCCCGTCAGATCACCGAAGTTAAGCGCTGTCGCGCTGGCCTTGCACGTGGTTGGGCGACCATCGGGTCTGTCGAGCGCTGTTGGCAAGCGGGGTGCACTCACTGTCAGCCCTTGTGGCGCGCGGAGTGGCCGCGCGGTTAGGGGCGCCATGCCACGGACTGCGCGGCGCCTCCCGCCGGAGGTTCGAGTCCTTCCTCGGGGGTGTGTGTGTGTGTGTTTTATTCTTAGCATAAGTTAGTTTGAAGTAGTGTGTTAGTCTAGGGACCCATGACCTCAGCAGTTTGATCCCTCAGAAATTCACACACATTTTAACGTTTCAGCCCTTGTGAGGCAAACTGAGGAGCTACTTGATTGAGAAGTAGCGGCTCCGGTCTCGGAAATTGACACACGGCCGGGAGAGCGGTGTGCTGACCACATGCCCCTCCATATCCGCATCCAGTGACGTCTGTGGGCTGAGGATGACACGGCGGCCGGTCGGTACCGTTGGGCCTTCATGACCTGTTTGGGAGGAGATCAGTTCAGTATTCACGTTAGACATCCATATCTTCCGCAAAAGAAAGCCGCTCCACTGTTGGGCAAATTGGACTATGCTACTCACATTAGACATCCGTATCTTCCGAAAAAGAAAGTTATCTAGTATCACGATAAAGTGTCTCTGATCGTTGCTAAAAAACTACATGACCTCCACTTCGAAATTATTACACAACCATTGTATTTGAAACTTCCTGGCAGATTAAAACTGTGCGCTGGACCGAGACTCGAACTCGGGACCGAGTTCCAGTCTCGGTCCGGCACACAGTTTTAATCTGCCAGGAAGTTTCATATCAGCGCACACTCCGCTGCAGAGTGAAAATCTCATTCTGGAACCATTGTATTTCTACACCGGTTATTAATTTTTGTTCGTTAAGCCTAATAATCGCTGGGTGTACGACCATTCAAATCGAGTTTTGCTATCGAAGCTGAGGTACACGCTTGTTTTGGACACCTCAGCGTATTTTAGTTAGGTTATTTATTGGAATAAACTCACAATTTCGCAAGATGACGACGCCTTGTTTCGTGTTTAGTAGACAAGTTACTGGACGTCCTACGCACATTTTACGTCTGGTTCTGAACAAACCTATCGAAGGTGAGGCGAGTCAGTGGCACAGATACTCCGGCCTATCGTTATCTTCCGTTCAGACCCCTGATAAACTAGACGCCGGAATTCTTGCCGTTGCAGGCATTGTACAGCTGAAAGTAACAAGCTGAGCTGTGGCGAAATCCGTTACCGGAAATTGGAAGGAACAAACGGAGCCTGCACT
Organism: Schistocerca gregaria; assembly: GCF_023897955.1. Classification (NCBI taxonomy): domain Eukaryota; kingdom Metazoa; phylum Arthropoda; class Insecta; order Orthoptera; family Acrididae; genus Schistocerca; species Schistocerca gregaria. Next base: position 763,355,648 of record NC_064920.1, read on the forward strand.
CCCGTGGGGCTACCTGGGACCGAGCTTTCCGAAGTTCCGACAGGTGCCCGCCTGGTTACAAAGTCGCGCCGACGTGGGCGGCGCGGTCCCCAGGAGCCCGGGACAACAACAAAGAGATAGCGAGCGAGCACCGCGCAGCGCGGCGCAGCGCTGTCCGGGCAGCGGGGGCGGCTGGGTCGGCGGCGGAGGCGGCGACGGCGGGGGCAGCGACCGGCGCGCCGCAGCCGCATTGCGGACCATGGCGGGGACCGGACACCACGGCCGCCGGCCAGCAGCCAGCCGCCAGACACCGGCCTCCGGCGCCGCTGCATAATTGCCGCACGCAGCGGATTGCGGCGCGCCTGTGCCCGGAAAGCCGGATAAGTGGCCAGCCTGGCATTATAAACACTCGGCCCCTTCCGCTTCCGGACACAATTATGTCCTGCTTCCGCACTCTGTCCTGGCGGCACTGCGGATCCTCCAGTGCTTTTACTGACCACTTTCTTCATGTGTCCTTTATATAATAGTCAATGTCACTGCAAAAACGTCGCGTACCCCGCATCGGTGAAAGGAACATACCACTGTACCATGTTATTCCTTCGTGGAGAATCTGCAGCACAACTTCTCAAACTTATTCGTTGCCAACCCCCCCTCCCCCAAAATCCGTACAGACCAGACGCGTTTCTCCGCGACGCCCACTCATTTCCACATCTTTTATATGTGTAATTAGTACCGACAGCGTTTTCAAACAACAGACGTATTAGTTTCCATCCGCATTTTTCAGCATGGACACTGTCCCGTCGACGCTATTTGTTGAAATTCTGGTCGAGTAAACTCTTATGCTAGAACAATATATGAGAAAAAAATACAGCAGTTGTTGGTGGCACATTTGACGGTTCTGGGGTTTGCAAAATCATTTGTAGTAGTTGTGACAAATTTTACATCGTTCAAACGGGACGCTCTTTTAAAATTAGATTCAGAGAGCATTTGCAAGCACATAACAAAACTGCATTAGCAACGCATTTAGCAGAAACCGGCCACACTTTAGACAATATCGATAGTTCTATGCGTATTTTATACAGGGCAGAGAAGGGCTGCGCTCTCGACTTGTTAGAGGAGTTAGAAATTTACAAAGCCAAAAGGCATGAACCCACTAGGGTGCTCAATGAACAGAGCCATTTTGTACCCAACGCCTACTTTGCTTTGTTTGATAACATACTACGATAACCAAATAATGCCTCGCGTATTTATACCTAGCCTTACTTGATGAGTTATGTTGAGAACAGAAGGCATTTCCCTTACTTCCGCACAGTCGTCGCTCTAATCTTGTAACTGATTATCTCCTACCTACTCATGGAATGTATAGCCAAACTATATAATTATATTTATTGAATGCTTATATGTTGTTTAAAAGTTTTCTGTGGGAGACATGTCACGATGTATGTAAAGCCCTCTAGTGGTTAAGTTCTTACGATCGGTGCACGCCTACATAAGATCCTAGCGGCCGACCCAACAGAGGGCGCGGTACATTGATCTGTCTCTTTTTCAGCTTTCATATATACATTTCATCTTTCATAAGCAATTTATAGGTTGCCACACGCAATGTATTACGCTATATTAATTGTTGATCATAAATTCACCATAAAAAAGGGTCGGACCTATATTCCTCATATATTTTCTTTTAATGATTTTACATGGATAAATGCATTCATTTTTTAATGTATCGCAATTGGTTTCTATGATAGTCATCAATTTTAATAAGTCTGCTACATGCATTTCATCTAATGTGCTTTTATCAGATTATGTCTTTGCGTAAATAATGACTACATATAAGCAAGCCCACAGTAGCGACATCTAGGGAGGGCGTAGGCAAACATGTTTCTGGATGATACTGTACCTCAGTAGCTAGTTGGCAATAATCACTGTGTGGACGATGTGGCCAATTTTACACCATATTTGAAATCTGCGTGACGATGCTCTGCTGATTATATTTATATGTTTTGACGATGCCATTATGGCCGTATCACTTTATGATAAGGTGTAAAAAGGTACATTATACCATATTTTATCTGTACATTTCCATGGTGTATGACAGTATATTGTGATACATATTGCTGTTTTATGTTAAAAGAGACACTGCTCACTAGATGTATATATTTATATATTTTAGATCTGAAGATGGTCATTACATACTGAAACCGGTAATCGTCTAAAGAATTCATCTGTGATCAGAAACTGGAATAGACAAGCATTTTACATTAACATGACTTTTCCTAAAAGTATTTTTAATTGTGCAGTTTCCACACTTTCATTCGGCGAGTGTTCATTGCAATTCTGTAGCAAAGGTCTGCCTGCGGTACTTGCGGAAATAAAGATAAGTCCATACTGCAAGAACGTTTCACCATGTTTTCGCTTTTGTTAATGCGAAGGCCAAAAGCAATACTTGCACGTCCATGTTACAGCTGGATGGTCTCGATGCTATATTACCTGCAGTTTTGGCCTCCGACAGATTTATGCACTATCCACTGCAAATAAATGTTTAGATTAGTTTTGGCTCTGAAACAATGCCGGCTAGTAGTTCGACACAATTTACTCGATCGTTTCCTACTTTGTATGCCGAAGTACGCCAGAAACGCTGAACTGTTACATACAATGACATGTATCGTGTTCTCAGTTCCTACACATATAAACACTGTGACTGAACCACAGATGCTTGGTAGATTATTGAATACAACAGGTCACAAACAGTCATTAAACGTAAACTCGAAAACAGTTAGTCCGCTTGCGCGATTGTTGGGCCTTACCGAGAATTCCCCATACGCCAGCATTTAAACTCTGTCAAAGTGGAGGCAACAGTGTGACCAAACGGCAGAACTAACGAATCTGATCGTCTATGGTTACTGACGACTGCGACTATTTGCGATAAACTGTATCTAATGGCTTTAAGCAGCTAGAGATTACAGTTCATTTTCTGCCGCAGAGGAAACAATGTTAACACTGTTGTCGAAAGCTAGACCTGCCGCAGAGGAAACAATGTTAACACTGTTGTCGAAAGCTAAAAATATGTTTAAAAATTACGTAAAACAGTTTTTACCAATATTATTACCTGATGCCCAAAAACGTTCATGCGACCCGCACTTTGGGCTGACGTGTCCAAGAGAAAACGTCTCATTCTAATGGAGTGAGTTTCAGTTGCGTTATTAGAAAGGGAGTAACGAAATTTTAACGAATTTGTTAAACCTAACCGAGCAGTAACGGTGTTTGCCGGACTTCAATTGGAGGGCGCCGCAAGCGGTAAATGTTGACGTTCTACGTAATGACACCGCCAGTTCCGGCACTGCGCCTAGCCGCAAGGGATTTACGTTTACACACCACCGTGGACGTCTATAAAATCGGATGCTGTCGTTCAAACAAAACTTTCACTGTTTTTTTCCTTTTTCACGATAAATTTTCTTAATGTAAAATAACAACATGTGAATTTCGCGACAGCTTTCATTTTACGTATTGCTGAAAGGAAAAATCCGCACTTGATACAAATAAATAAAATTTCTTTTTGTTTTCGAGTTTTCTATCAATTCCAGCTGGTCGGAAGGAGTTACTTTCAAACGGCCCAAGATTAGTAGGCCGAAAGTTCAGACCAATACCTCCAGTAGAATAGCTTCATTCTGTCTTCTCAAATCGTATCACAAGTAAATCCAGACTAATATTATGAAAGCCAAAGTAACTTTGTCTGTTATGCTTTCACGACTAAACCGCTGAATCCCATTTTCATAATATTTTTATTGATTTGAAGAATATAACACGAAATATGGAACAATAATTACTCTATCCCCCCCCCCCCCCCCCCCCTCATGAACCATGGACCTAGCCGTTGGTGGGAAGGCTTGCGTGCCTCAGCGATACAGATAGCCATACCGTAGGTGCAACCACAACGGAGGGGTATCTGTTGAGAGGCCAGACACGTGGTTTCTGAAGAGGGGCAGCAGCCTTTTCAGTTGTTGCAAGGGCAACAGTCTGGATGATTGACTGATCTGGCCTTGTAACAATAACCACAACGGCTTTGCTGTACTGGTACTGCGAACGGCTGAAAGCAAGGGGAAACTACGGCCGTAATTTTTCCCGAGGGCATGAAGCTTTACTGTATGATTAAATGATGATGGCGTCCTCTTGGGAAAATATTCCGGTGGTAAAATAGTCCCCCATTCGGATCTCCGGGCGGGGACTACTGAAGAGGATGTCGTTATCAGGAGAGAAAAAACTGGCGTTCTACGGATCGGAGCGTGGAATGTCAGATCCCTTAATTGGGCAGGTAGGTTAGAAAATTTAAAAAGGGAAATGGATAGCTTAAAGTTAGATATAGTGAGAATTAGTGAAGTTCGGTGGCAGGAGGAACAAGACTTTTGGTCAGGTGAGTACAGGGTTATAAATACAAAATCAAACAGGGGTAATGCAGGAGTAGGTTTAATAATGAATAAAAAAAATAGAAGCACATGTAAGCTACTACAAACAGCATAGTGAACGCATTATTGTGACCAAGATAGATACGAAGCCCATGCCTACTACAGTACTACAAGTTTATATGCCAACTAGCTCTGCAGATGACGAAGAAATTGAAGAAATGTATGATGAAATAAAAGAAATTATTCAGATAGTGAAGGGAGACGAAAATTTAATAGTCATGGGTGACTGGAATTCGAGTGTAGGAAAAGGGAGAGAAGGAAACATAGTAGGTGAATATGGATTGGGGCTAAGAAATGAAAGAGGATGCCGCCTGGTAGAATTTTGCACAGAGCACAACTTAATCATAGCTAACACTTGGTCTAAGAATCATGAAAGAAGGTTGTATACATGGAAGAACCCTGCAGATTCTAAAAGGTATCAGATTATATAATGGTAAGACAGAGATTTAGGAACCAGGTTTTAAATTGTAAGACATTTCCAGGGGCAGGTGTGGACTCTGACCACAATCTATTGGTTATGACCTGTAGATTAAAACTGAAGAAACTGCAAATATGTGGGAAATTAAGGAGATGGGACCTGGATAAACTGAAAGAACCAGAGGTTGTACAGAGTTTCAGGGAGAGCATAAGGGAACAATTGACAGGAATGGGGGAAAGAAATACAGTAGAAGAAGAATGGGTAGCTCTGAGGGATGAAGTAGGGAAGGCAGCAGAGGATCAAGTAGGTAAAAAGACGAGGGCTAGTAGAAATCCTTGGGTAACAGAAGAAATATTGAATTTAATTGATGAAAGGAGAAAATATAAAAATGCAGTACATGATGCAGACAAAAAGGAATACAAACGTCTCAAAAATGAGATCGACAGGAAGTGCAAAATGGCTAAGCAGGGATGGCTAGATGACAAATGTAAGGATCGAGAGGCTTATCTCACTGGGGTTAAGATAGATACTGCCTACAGGAAAATTAGAGACCTTTGGAGATAAGAGAACCACTTGTATGAACATCAAGAGCTCAGATGGAAACCCAGTTCTAAGCAAAGAAGGGAAAGCAAGAAAGGTGGAAGGAGTATATAGAGAGTCTATACAAGGGCGATGCACTTGAGGACAATATTGTGGAAATGGAAGAGGATGTAGATGAAGATGAAATGGGAGATATGATATTGCGTGAAGAGTTTGACAGGGCACTGAAAGACCTGAGTCGAAACAAGACCCCCGGAGTAGACAACATTCCATTGGAACTACTGACGGCCTTGGGAGAGCCAGTCCTGACAAAACTGTACCATCTGGTGAGCAAGATGTATGAGACAGGCGAAATACCCTCAGACTTCAAGAAGAATATAATAATTCCAATCCCAAAGAAAGCAGGTGTTGACAGATGTGAAAATTACCGAACAATCTGTTTAATAAGCCACAGCTGCAAAATACTAACACGAATTCTTTACAGACGAATGGAAAAACTAGTAGAAGCCGACCTCGCGGAAGATCAGTTTGGATTCCGTAGAAACACTGGAACACGTGAGGCAATACTGACCCTACGACTTATCTTAAAAGAAAGATTAAGGAAAGGCAAACCTACGTTTCTAGCATTTGTAGACATAGAGAAAGCTTTTGACATTGTTGGTTGGAATAATCTCTTTCAAATTCTAAAGGTGGCAGGGGTAAAATACAGGGAGCGAAAGGCTATTTACAGTTTGTACAGAAACCAGATGGCAGTTATAAGAGTCGAGGGGTATGAAAGGGAAGCAGTGGTCGGGAAGGGAGTAAGACAGGGTTGTAGCCTCTCCCCGATGTTATTCAATCTGTATATTGAGCAAGCAGTAAAGGAAACAAAAAAAAAAAAAAAATCGGAGTAGGTATTAAAATCCACGGAGAAGAAATAAAAACTCTGAGGTTTGCCGATGACATTGTAATTCTGTCAGAGACAGCAAAGGACTTGGAAGAGCAGTTGAACGGAATGGACAGTGTCTTTAAAGGAAGATGTAAGATGAACATCAACAAAAGCAAAACGAGGGTAATGGAATCTAGTCGAATTAAGTCGGGTGATGCTGAGAGAATTAGATTAGGACATGAGACACTTAAAGTAGTAAAGGAGTTTTGCTATTTGGGGAGCAAAATAACTGATGATGGTCGAAGTAGAGACGATATACAGGTAAAATGGCAATGGCAAGGAAAGTGTTTCTGAAGAAGAGAAATTTGTTAACATCGAGTGTAGATTTAAGTGTCAGGAAGTCATTTCTGAAAGTATTTGTATGGAGTGTAGCCATGTATGGAAGTGAGACATGGACGATAAATAGTTTGGACAAGAAGAGAATAGAAGCTTTCGAAATGTGGTGCTACAGAAGAATGCTGAAGATTAGATGGGTAGATCACATAACTAATGAGGAAGTATTGAATAGGATTGGGGAGAAGAGAAGTTTGTGGCACAACTTGACCAGAAGAAGGGATCGGTTGGTAGGACATGTTCTGAGGCATCAAGGGATCACCAATTTGGTATTGGAGGGCAGAGTGGAGGGTAAAAATCGTAGAGGGAGACCAAGAGATGAATACACTAAGCAGATTCAGAAGAATGTAGGTTGCAGTAGGTACTGAATTAGTGCGTATTTTAAAGAGAGCTCAAGCTGCGAAGGTTACTCGTTTCCAATTAATCTCAGAGCAGTCTCACATCCGCCGTAATTTGGATGTAGACTGTCAGGCGTCAAGAGTCTCTTACTGTTTCCAAGACGCTAGAAGACTGACAACGGCGGTGTTATTTAAACACTATACGACAAAGTCGCAAAGTCGTACCTTTACATGTGGAACATGGGAGGCTTTTCGTGAAGCTGCATTGAATTACGATCTATTAACTGACTGCGTTAATCATAAATTAGTCATGAAAGGGGAACGGATAAAAAATGTACGCATAAATAACCCATGAAAGTGGAAGGGATGAACGGTTGTTATATGTTGCTCTGGCGGCAAAATCTCACATCTCCTACTACGCGACCGAGAGAAATCCCTGAGAACTTTACTTCTGCACGAATGTAATCAATCGAAGCATTTTTTAACTATAATTACAAAATATAATGGATGCTTTTAGAGTCGACGTATAGAAAATTAATAGAAACACATTCATTATGTACCTACATACCAGCACTGCATAAATTTTTATATATACATCTCTAAGCCATTATATGCACAGACATCTCGTGAAATTACTACCTTATTTACTCACCATCACTAACCACAACAAAACTACAGACACGCGAACGAAGCAGCGCGTACAGCTAGTATGGTAACAACCCCTGTCCATATAGTATATTTTCTTCTTCAACGTCCGTGGAATGTTTGCTGAAAGTGTGTCCATACCTTTTTATTACATCCTGAATAGCACACCATAAGCCGCATTCCACGACGGCTTACACCGGTTCAAACAGCGCGCCGAGCCGCTAAACTGTTGCAGCTGTGTCAGGCAAACCGAGATGAGCTCCTTTGCCGCCTACTGACCACGGTCGAGTGCTTTGTGCATCAGTATGACCCCCAAGGCAAATAAGCAGAGCAAGTAGTGCAAACATATGGATTCACGACCGCTAAAAAAGGCGGATACCCATCCATCGTTGGGCAAGATGAAGCTGAGTGTTCTTTGAGACTGCCATGGTATGGTGTTTACAACTTACTCTCGTAAGGGGTAAATCGTCACATAGTGCACACTACGAAATAGTTTGACGTGATTAGACAGTCTGTCAAAACGAAGCGTCGCGGGAGGCTGTGCGAGGTGATGTTTTTGCTCGACGACTGCGCCCCAGTTCATTCTCCGCAGGACACAATCACACAAGCCGACTCTCTGGGATGACAAATATTGCCTCACCTACGTATTCTTGTGACATGATACCCAGTGACTCCATATTTCCTGGCATAAATAAACCATTGCTTGGCAGGTATTTCCAGCACGACGACAAGATGACTATGAAGGTGGAACATTTCCTGAAGGGCGAAAATGCCGACTTCTACGGCCAAGATCTCCGCCAAGTCTTCCAACGTTGGGAAAAAGGTCTCCCACAGAATGGTAAGTATGATGATAAGGACTGATGGCGTCAGCAAGTTTCATAGAGGCAGTTTGATTTTTTCGATGTGGGAATTAAAACCTTGTGACTCTCCCTGGCAGGAGCGAGACGTAGCTCCCTCTACCGACATCCTACCTGGCCGCGTCTAGGGTGCCGAGTAGTCTGCAGTGAGCGGCCACGGCCGCAGCTTCCGGCTAGTCGGCACAAACTTCGTTAGGCGCCGCCCCAGGCAGGACGTGGCGTCGGGCGCAGTAACCAGTTTTGGCAACGCCAAGCGACGCGACGAAGCTTCTGGTGCGCACTCCCAATGAATCTGTGTTAACTAGCGGCCGGCCGCGGTAAGCGCATTACACACTCGCCGCGTAGAGCGGAGTTTGGCGAGGCCGCTCTAAATTATGAACTTGAAAAACCAGCACCACACGCCCCGGCGGTGTTTAAGTGCAGCGTTCTGCGGAACAGTATGAAAATTTATCGAGCGCTGTGTTAACCCTGCAGAACAGCAAATGCGGTGTTGTTTCCACCAATTACTTTACAGCCGTGTTGCGACTCGGGAGCAATATCACAATGAAATATTCATTTCTGCTTAATAAACGGGACAATATCCAGGAAAAATCAAATAAACGTTCTTTGGTTACTTCCAGAACAAATTTACGTTCTGCAGCGGAATTCACACCGCTTTTTTTTTTAAAAAAAAAAAAAAACTTCCTCGCCGATAAAACTGTGTACCACATTGGGACTCCAACGCGTAATCTTGCCTTCGCGGGCGATGTTCAACCGACAGAGTAGGTTTCAAAAACAATGTACACTCCCTTACAGAGTGAAAATTCCCCTAAGCTGTGCTCGAGCCATTACTCCGCAATTGCCTTTCTTCCCGCTGTGCTAGTCCAGCAAGGTATGTTCGCGTCCTTCTGGGTAGTTTCGGATGCAAGAGAGGTACTGGTAGAAATAAACTGTGAGGGCACTCGTGAGTTGCGCCTGGATAGCTCAGTTAATAACATCATTACTCGTGAAAGGGTGGGTTCCGAGTTCCAATCCTGACCCGCCAGATAGTTTTAACCTGCCTGGAAGTTTCGTCTTCTGGTTACGTTAAACCTGGGGAATACACAGGCGTCACAGGCACTACAACGAACCTGGTAGAGAACACCGCCACATTTCGCAAATCCAAAACACTTGGGTGTCACATTATACAAAGCATTCACTTACAGGAAATAATGAATGACCACGAAGCATAACGCAGCTGCTACAAATAACAGGGTGCGCAAACCAAGAGCACTATATGGGATGCGCAACTTCAACTCAGCTGCAGGGCACGCACGTCCCGTGTGGTCTATGTCTACCTCCCGCCATGCCACGCAAGCAGACGTAACACTCAATGTATCACGTTGCGCCGTCATGCGCTGTTTAAAACCAGCACCGGCTGGCAAGGTATACTGCCTAGCGCCTTAGCCGGTATCCCCCCACCCAGCATCAGTCGTGAAGCGGCAGCCACGAAGTAAGAAACTAAAACGTTTACATCTATGGACCACCCCATTTCTGGATATTAACCAAACCACCGCCGACTTTAATCGAGGGGGAACCTTCCTGCTCACAACAGAAAATCTCACTAACACACCACATCGAACCACAATAAAAATCCTGCAGGAAGAAACTGTCCATGCCATTGGTCTATGTCACGGGAGGAACACCCCACAAGACAATTAAAGAAGTGGGACATGTCGATATCTTTGAATATACTACGTTCCGAAATAAAGTATGCAATATGGGACGTGCGACTGCGGACTAGAGCAGACTACTACCCACCTTACTCAGTGCGAACTATGTCCAAACACTTGCTGTGTTGAGAAGCTCAAGAACGCAATACCAAATGCGGTAGATGTGGGCAGCTATTGGTATAAAATTTCTTAGCCCTACAGTTGGTTCAAATGGTTCAAATAGCTCTCAGCACTATGGGACTTAACACCTGTGGTCATCAGTCCCCTAGACTTAGAACTACTTACACCTAACTAACCTAAGGACATCACACACATCCATGCCCGAGGCAGGATTCGAACCTGCGACCGTAGCGGTCGCGCGGTTCCAGACTGTAGCGCCTAGAATCGCTCGGCTACCCAGGCCGGCTTTGACGAAGAATATCGAAACAATATGTTATGGATTTGGTTGGTGTGAATACCAGGCTCTGTGATGCCACACATTTCATATATAGGACTATTAGTACGTAGATAACCAACAAGCTTTCAGAACACAATTGTGCGAAAACCACATGACACACAGAAAATAGACACCAGTGGACAGAGAGTCTCTCCCAGTTTTCATCTCACGCTACAAATGCTCGATATGGGCACAGTTTCGGACGCAGCAAACGTCAGTCTTGCGTTTGGACGCGCGTGCGTGCTAACGACAGCAGCCCACTTTGGAAATCTCTTCATTGGAACGCCTACTTCCAGGCGCGAACCAATTCGATGTGACATCACGGCGCAGCCCATTTGTCTACATTTTATGACACGTCTGCCCCTAGCGTACTACCGTCACGGGATGCTCCATCGACTGATATGAGTCATTTTTCTCTATATCTTGTAGCTTTCGCTCAGTCGTCTTCGAAATTCTCAACATACTAGGTGTTTTATGGAGTGTGAGAAGGGAACATTGTAGATGGTTATCGCCTGTCATACCCTTCCACTCCCACTAATTATTAATCAAAGTCAAAGATTGGGGTGTCAATTCCGGCAATGTTGTGTAGAGGTTCGTTTCCACCTTGACTGCAGGAATGCGTCGAAACTACCGGCTGTGCCAAGGAATCGGGATACTTTCCCGCGAAGAGCATGACAACTAAACAATCCCCTTTGTGTATTCCGAAACATATAAAATAATATTTTTAATTGTTTTGTTCGCAAAAATACATCAGCTACATAATCGTCCTCAGATCTCTTTTGCTGACGATTCTGTGTTTATATACACCGTAGACTACAAAGCTATCATCTGAAAGTGTTTCTCGAAACATGCTCATTAATGAGCCAAACAGCTGGTTATAAGAACGAAGTTACAAATGAGTTCTGAACCGTGCTTATTAAGACGTGTAGCTGAGTACAGAGTTGACATATCCTCATTATGAAATCTAACACATCAACAGTAAAAATATGAAAGTTAAAACTTGCTCAAATCATGCCTGTCACTATTTGAAATCATCAGGACCCTAACAGTTGTGTGTAAATGCCATTTTACACATTAAGAAAGGCTCTACTGTCTTTTATAATACACTGAAAAGAAAAATAGACAGTACCGCTGTTCTATTTCTATACAGCGAAAAGAAATCCAATAAAATGCTGAACCCAGCATTCGACAGTTAAGACACCAAATTAAAATACACAAGGACGAAAAAATCAATCAGACCGATTGTTTGCAACACTACGCTCCTAGGTATGAACTGAGTAAAGCGGTGAATAGGAAATTCAAAGTGATTCACAACGGCTAAGGTTCTGATGGTTTCAAACGGCGACAGACGTGCTTTGAGCAACTTTTAACTTTCATATTTTTACTACTGACATGCTACATTTCGTCACGAGGATACGTCAACGTTTTTCTCAGATGTTCATTTTAATAAACATGGTTCAGAACTGCACTTTGTTAACTTCGATGGGGCAGAAAACAGTTCTTGAAACCTTGGCCTGTACGGCTGGTCCCGCCGGAGGCTAGAGTCCTCCCTCGGGCAAGGGTGTGTGTTTGTCCTTAGGATAATTTAGGTTAAGTAGTATGTAAGCTTAGGGACTGATGATCTTAGCAATCAAGTCCCATAAGATTTCACACGCATCAGAACATTTTTTTGAAAGCTTGGCTCGTTAAAGAGCGTGTTCCGAGTAACACTTTCAGACGATGGTGTTGTAATCCACAGTGTACGTTAAAACAGGTTCTCTTGCACGAAGCCTCTGAAGATGGTTATGTATCAGTCGAAACTAGTAATGAATTGTTAAGTTATGTATTATTGTGATTTCCGGCAGCAGAGGCCGAGCGGTTCTAGGCGCTTCAATCCGGAACCGCGCTGCTGCTATAGTCGCATGTTCGAATCCTGCCTGGGGCATGGATGTGTGTGATGTCCTTAGGTTGGTTAGGTTCAAGTAGTTCTAAGTCTAGGGGACTGATGACCTCATATGTTAAGACCCGCAGTGCTTAGAGCCATGTGAACCATTATTATAGTGATCAAAACAATTCAAAGATTTTATAAAATTTTGTTAAAAGTTTTAGAAATACATCAGACCATTTATCTCCGTAATCTGACCATTAAACTATTTCTGTATTTATTCATGAAGCTATTGTGTTTCGCATCGCCCTCGATAATGTTAAAGTCAAGATTTAATTGAATCACAAATAATCATTTCCAGAAATGCATGAAAATTCAGTAGTCGTTGTTGTGGTCTTCAGTCCTGAGACTGGTTTGATGCAGCTCTCCATGCTACTCTATCCTGTGCAAGCTTCTTCATCTCCCAGTAACTAGTGGAACCTACATCCTTCTGATTCTGCTTAGTGTATTCATCTCCTGGTCTCCCTCTACGATTTTTACCCTCCACGCTGTCCTCCAAAACTAAATTGGTCATCCACTGATGCCTCAGAACATGTCCTACCAACCGATCCCTTCTTCTGGTCAATTTGTGCCACAAACTTCTCTTCTCCCCAATCCGATTCAACACGTCCTCATTAGTTACGTGATCTACCCAGCTAATCTTCAGAATTTTTCTGTAGCACCACATTTCGAAAGCTTCTATTCTCTTCTTGTCCAAACTATTTATCGTCCTTTTTTTCACTTCCTTACATGGCTACACTCCATACAAATACTTTCAGAAACGCCTTCCTGACACTTAAATCTATTCTCAGTAATGAATGAAATACCTGTAGTATGAACCCAGAGACGAGCAAGAGACGAAGGCTCGCCGCTGCTACCTGGTCGATGTCTACGCACAATACAGACTAGGATCGAGAGTTGCATCAGGCCAGTCTTCGGAGTAATGAATACAGTAACAACCTACTTCGGACAATAGGTACTTCTTCTAGCTGGTTTATCACGCGCCGCTCACAGAAACATCACTTCCTTCGTTGTTTAATAGGTGCTCTAAGGAAAGCAAGCAGATATATGTTTAAAGGGTTTAAAAGCGCGCGGCGGGCTCAAATATTTGTCTTGCGTGAGTGACGGAGAGTGAGAGGCCAGCTGTGGTGGAAGCGCTCACCGGGGCGGGAGTAACAGCTAGCACGTGCAGGACACGCGTGCGTGACGTGACGTGACGCGGCGGGTCGGCTCCGGAATGTGGGACAAGTGCTGCGCCCGCTCGCGTGCGCCACGCACCACCGCTCGGAAGGGGCTAATTCTGAACGGCCCTACTCACTGTGCAGTCAAATAACTTTGCGGCTTCAAACTTCGCCGGCGTAAGCGGCGGTTCGGAGGTCTCTCTTGCCAAGCAGTATTTACTTGTTCAAGCTCCACGACATTTCTCTGGCGAGTCATCCGAGGCGTATTTGAAAAGGGCCGTCTGGTGTCGCAAAAAGAACGCACGAATTTCAAATTATTATGACTAGTATTCTGATAACATAGAAAATGTATTTACGCCAATAAAACCTATAAGCTACCGATTTTAAGAATTCGCAAAAAGAACGCACGAATTTCAAATTATTATGACTAGTATTCTGATAACATAGAAAATGTATTTACGCCAATAAAACCTATAAGCTACCGATTTTAAGAATTCAATTATTTTTAAAAGATAACTTCGGAGAATGGCGTCCTCCTTAGTGTACACTCATTACGTTTTTCTTCGTAATGTATACAGGGTGTCCCAGCTATCTTGTCCACCCAAAATATCTCTGGAACAATAACAGCTATTGGAAAACGACTTTCACAGGTATCAATGTAGGGCTGGGGCCCATGAATGTACATATTTGGAAACATTCTAAAACGAAAGCATATGTGTTTTTTAACACATGTTTTTTTTAAATGGTCCTCCTATATTTTTTCTGCAGCAATCCATAGCATGACAAAGCACATACACAATGGCGTTAATTGCATCGCAATATTCCCATTTCATCCTGAGATATTAAGACGCGAAGTTGACGCTTGAAACACCCGACATGCGCTGCTAGCGCACGTCCTGAGGCTCAGGCGTGAACCCCATGCTGCCCGTAACCGCGGTGTGACTGACATGCGTAATCACACTTCCATACTTATCAAGAGGTCCGAAACGAATAATACGGTCTGCTAAGTATGGAAGTGTGATTACGCATGTCAGTCACATCGCGATTACGGGCAGCATGGGGTTCACACCTGAGCCTCAGGACGTGCGCTAGCAGCGCATGTCGGGTGTTTCAAGCGTCAACTTCGCGTCTTAATATCTCACGATGTAATGGGAATATTGCGATGCAATCAACACCATTCTGTATGTGCTTTGTCATGCTATGGATTACTGAAGAAAAAATATAGGAGGTCCATTTAAAAAAACATAAGTTTGTGTAAAAAAAAACATAAGATTGTGTTAAAAAACACATATGCTTTCGTTTTAGAATGTTTCCAAATATGTACATTCATGGGTCCCAGCCCTACATTGATACCTGTGAAAGTCGTTTTCCAATAGCTGTTATTGTTCCAGAGATATTTTGGGTGGACAAGATAGCTGGGACACCCTATATATGCAGACTGAAGCGACGTATGAAAATTTGTGCCAAGATCGGGATTGGAACCCAGGTATCCTGCTCACCAGGCTGGTGCACTAACCAATACGATACCCTTGCACAGTGGCTTTGCACAACTGCGCGGACTATACTAACGTGCCTCCCTCCTCAATCTACATTCCTGTTCACCCTGAACTACAACAGCATTGCAGAGGTTCTCCAGCCGTATTGGAATAGCACCACAGCGCCGGACGAAATGGTACCCTGCCTGAAACCCAGGTGTAGGTGCTTTAATAAAATGGAACTATCTGGTTTTAGAGACCTTTTGTAATGTGTTTATGGTGAATCACCTGAAATTGCACCGCAAATATTGCGGAAATGATAAGCGCTACTGAGTTGCGGTTTTCATAAAACGCTTTGGTAGCCAGGAGCTCGTGTTGTTAGTCAGTCAGCACATTGTAATAACACTTAGAGAGTGTTTAAATGGAAATATTACAACTGACATTAACAAAGTAGGTTAAATTATATAATATCACTGGTGTTTGTTGCAGGAGTCCAGTGCGAGTCGTTTACGAGATACCTTATTTCGAAAAGTTCCCAAATTGACTGGACGAGGTTAGCGGCAATGAACTTTGCATTTCATATGACTTCATAAGAAAAAACTTAGCAAAATGACATATCAGGCGAGCGAGCAACTTAGTGGAGATCGCCGAAACGTGAGATTAAGTGTTGAGGAAACATTTCTCGAACCGTATGGTTGAAACCACGTATCTGACACGCTGCTCTCCAAAGCCTCATATTACGGCCGCAAAAAAATTCATAGCATTGCAAGATCATAACTTACTGTTACAATAGCGCCGCCTTCTTAAAAAAGACGATCTCCACTTGGAAACTCCACACCGGGATCTCACTTTATCACTGTACGGCGGTTTATCATGCAACACTTTTGAGTAATCTGCTGTGCAATAGCGACAGCTTTGTTTGCCTATAAAATCGTCCGCGTGAAAATGAGCTTCGTCGTTTATCATCAACTAAACGACATCAGAAGCAATAACATCAAGCATTCTTTCACAGGACAGTCTCCGTTTGTCAAAATCACGTTCGTGAAGTTACTGGACAATTATAATTATATAAGGATCGAATTGTGACTCACAGTTCCGGAAACGCTGCAGAGAGCGACGAGACGTGTCCACTCTCGGAGCACGGCACCTTGTGGGGCTACGAGGACTTTGAAGAACAGCCGCTCATACCCTATCGACATTTTCTGGGGTTCGCGCCGTACGAGGACGACCAGTCGATTTTTTCTTCGTAGCTGATACAATTTTACGAAAAGAGTTAACCCCATGATTTATTGTGTTGCGATGAGGCATCTAAGCATTACGTTCAGCATTGAAATGTGGAAGAAAAAGCCGTTGAACACTGATAACAGATTCACTACTTTCTGAACAATGTTCAGCAATGAAAATACGAAGCTGAACGGTTCATTGCGCCATTTTTACTGAAACTGGACGCTCTACCCAAAAGAATAACAGTGGTCGGGGGTGACTGACCGTTCCCCTCCACTTTCACTACACAACTCAAATCCAGGAGTTCATTTCTCCACCCTGTATATAAATGTTTGCAGGTCAAAAAATTTTCAACGCATGCAGCGCCATCTATGATGGCTGGTCATGAAGTCTTAATCATTACATCGAATGAATAAAATGACGTAATTAAACTTTTATTTGCTTTGAACGTACATGCCTGCAGTTCAGGAATACGTTGAAATACCCACGGTGCAGTATCGTAGCACGCCATCAGAACAACCAAAACGAACTGGCGCAGCCCCTTGGTTAAGCTGAATATCGTGCAGTAATTCGTGAAGGTGTAAAGCGGTGCAACAATTTATGATAAATTTGTGGAACTGCATGGCACCTGTCGGCCTCATGACCGAATCATGAAAGCTGCCAGAAAATAAAGAAAAATCATTTAAGTATGAATATTAACTGTAAGCCTTGTTCAACGTAAGTAGAGGAATACAGTGCAAGCCGCTTTCGTCAGTCCAAGAAGAGGTCATAAGCATTGAGAAACCGCTGATTTACGTCCACTGACTGCGAACTGAAGGAAAAAACAATGCTGTCACGTCCGTTCTGTAAACACATAGTCCCAAACGCCAAGCAGGGCAGAGTTTTGAAGTTCAGGAGTCCTAGCGAATAGCTGAGTCCAGCTACCAGAAGAGTTCCAGCCTCGGATGATCGACAGCATACAGCAAATCATATATAAGTGAGCATTATCTTCCATTAAGCTTGTACACTGAGGAGGACTTACAAAACTTATTTGCACCTGCCTCAGGACTAATGTCATTGGTTTTCATTGTACATTTGTCTACATGTACCTCTGCCTGCACGTCACTTTCATTGTGACGAGTAATGGGATCTAAGTGTTCGATTAGAACAACAGAATCTGAAACTTCCATGATTCGTGGTCTGTAGCACCGTAAGTTACAGTGTATAGCCGAATCTTAATAAAGTTATACGTAATGGTGGCTAATTGTTCCGATAGAAGATTCTAGTAAGACTCATCGATGTTTTTACAAATCAGAGTCTGCGCTCGTCTGTATGTTCATTGCAAACACTTGAAGAAGCAATAAAAGTAGACCAGCAAGCCATCTCACAGTCACTTTTCCCTGCCATCAACATATCCACCTCCTTAGCCTAACATCCGAGTCACTCTGCATTGTATGCAACCACAGACCTGAAATATTTCAGCTTGACACCGTCGTCGTTTCACTTCTGACCCAGCCGCTCGCGTACCACGAAACGAATGACCAAACATCCCGCCATCACCTCTTATCAGGGCGTGAGCGTCTAATTCAGCGTGTTGCGACCCACGTCGGTTTACGACATAACAATACACTGCAACATGAAACTGTGGTTAGATGGAATGGGCGCTTCCACTGTCGAGAAACAAATCTGAGAGACGAAAAAAGAAGTGGCAGCCAGTCTCTTTCAGAAGAACAGAAATCTTATGAGAATTGCTTCTGCTTGGTACTCGAAAACTCAGGGCAAGTGAAGTGAAAATCTGCCATGGATTAGTTTTCAACATCTTGCGCGGCATTTTAAACATGACAAAGAACGACGCCCTTTGGATTGTACGACTGCTCACAGTCATTCAGAAATCCTGCCGAGCCGCGCAGTCGTAGGCGGATTGTCACGGTTCGCGCGGATCCCCCCCCCCCCCCTCCCCCCCCCCCCCCCCGTCGGAGGTTCGAATCCTCCCTCGGATATGGGTGTGTGTGTGTTGTCCTTGGCGTAAGTTAGTTTAAGTTAGATTAGGTAGTGTGTAAGCTTCGGGACCGATGACCTCAGCAGTTTGGTCCCATAAGATCTTACCACAAATTTCCAAATCCTGCCGAACATAAACGGCAATGGATATGTTGCAGCAATGTCAGCCCGACCAAGATGATTTCCTCGGCTGCTTAATTACGATGAATTTGTGGCGGTTGTAGTACTATGATGCTGCAACATAGAGGCAAAGTAAAAATCGAAAACATGTGGATTCGTCACCGCCGAAAAGTGGAGTGACATCATGGGGCAAGGTGATACTGAGCGTTGTTTTGTACTGTCATGGTCCGGTGTTAAAAGGTTACGCTCCTAAGGGACCACGACGGGACAACTGTCATGGGAGTACACTACAACTCTCCTGACGAGATTACCGGAGGTTGTCAAGACGAAGCGTTGCGGTAAGTTGTCGAAGGGGATGTTTTCCGTATACGACAATGTCCCAGTTAATTCCTACAGGACGTAACCAGATATGCAGCTTCTTCGGACAATCAAATTTTGCCTCACCCCCCGTATTGTTTTGACGTGCCACCCAGTGAACTCATCATTTTTTCTCGAATAAAGGAGTCATTGCGTGGCAGGCATTTCCAGAATGACAAGTCGAGTTTCGAGACGAACAGCGAAAATGCAGACTTTTCCACGTAAGATATTCACCAAGTGATCTGTTGTTGGGAAAAATGTTTCGCACTGAAAGGTGAATATGCAAATGAAGCCTAACACCATCAGCAACTTTCATGGTCGCAGCTTGATTTGATGATAAACGATTTGGTGATAAGTGAAACTTTATTACTATCACTCGTATTGATTGTTAACAAAGCCACAGGTCACTTTGTTTTGATTCAGTAGTCGTCTGACTGTGGGCGAAAGTAAAGAACAATGACTTCGAAAAGCGTTGCTTCCGCCACTTGTTCAAAATGGGTCAAATGGCTCTAAGCACTATGGAACTTAACATCTGAGGTCATCAGCACCCTAGACCTTGTACTACTTATAACTAACTAACCTAAGGACATCACACACATCCTTGCCCGAAGCAGGATTCGAATCTGCGACCGTAGCAGGAGCGCGGTTCCGGACTGAACCGCCTAGAACCGCTCGGCCACAATAGTCGGTCCGCCACTTGTTACGTGCATCCAGCGATTCAGTTTTTGTCTGGACAAGGCTCTAAAGCAATTCAAACCCATCAGGTGAGCCGAACAAAAATAAGTAAAGAAAAGGTTAGACAGTAGTGGCGAGAACAGTGCGTGACGTATTTGTTTACATTTGGCACAGCGGAGCAGGCGATTGTGGTCCGGTTTGGTGCATAATCCTTGAACATATTCGCAATTCGAATATATTAAATTTTCTTCAGACTGGGAAGCTTATATCCACGAATCAGCATGGTTTTAAAAAGCATCGCTCGTGCGAAACTCAGCCTGCCCTTTCATCACATGATATACTGTGAACTACGGATGAAGGGCAACAGGCAAATTCCATATTTCCATATTTCTACATTTCCGGAAAGCATTTGACACGGTGGCCCGTTGCAAGCTGTTAACTAAGGTACGAGCATACGGAATAAGCTCACAGATATATGAGTGGCTCGAAGACTTCTTAAATAATAGAACCTAGTATGTTTTCCTCGACGATGAGTGTTCATCATAGACAAGTTTATCGTCAGAAGTGCTCCATGGGAGTGTGATAGGACCGCTGTTTACTCTATATACGTAAATGATTTGGCGGATAGTGCGGGCTGTTTGCTGATGATGCCGTGGTGTAAGGTAAGGTGTTGAAGTTGAGTGAATGCAGGAAGATCCAGACGGATTAGTGTGATGAATGGCAGCTAGCCCTCAAAGTGGAAAAATGTAAGTTGATTCGGCTGAGTGGAAGGAAGATCAGACCTGTAATGTTCGGCTACAGTATTAGTAATGTCCTGCTTGACACATAAACATCTGGGCGTAACGTTGCGAAACGATATGAGATGGAACGGGCATGTGAGAACTGTGAAAGGAAAGGCAACTGATCGACTTCGGTTTATTGTGAGAATTTTAGGGAAGAGCGGTTCACCTGTAAAGGAGACCGCATACATACTGAAGCGCCAAAGAAACTGGAATATGCATGCGTATTCAAATACAGGGATATATAAACGAGGAAAATACGGCTCTGCGATCGGCATCGCCTGTATAAGACAAGTGTCTAGCGCAGTTGTTAGATCGGTTACTGCTGCTGCAATGGCAGCTTATCAAGATTTAAGTCAGTCTGAACGTGATTTTATAGTCGGCGCACGAGCGATGGGACACAGCATCTCTGAGATATCGATGATGTGGGATTTTCCCGTACGACCGTTTCACGAGTGTACCGTGCATTATCAGGAATCTGGTAAAACATACAGTCCTGCAAGAATGGGACCAACGACGACTGAAGTGCAACCCTTCCGAAACTTGCAGCAGATTTCAGTGCTGGATCACCAACAAGTGTCAACGTGCGAACCATTCAACGGAACATCATCGATATGGGCTTTCGGAGCCGAAGGCACACTCGTGTACCCTCGATAACTGCACGACACAAAGCTTTACTCCTCGCCTGGGCCCACCAACACCGACACTGGACTACTGATGACAGGAAACATGTTGCCTGGTCGGACAAGTCTAGTTTCAAATTGTATCGAGCGGATGGATGTGTACGAGTGCGGAGACAACCTCATGAACGCATTGACACAGCATGTCAGCAGGGGACAGCTGAAGCTGGTGGAGGTTCTGTAATGGCGTGCGGCGTGTGAAGTTAGAGTGATACGGGACCCCTGATACGTCTAGATACGACTCTGACAGGTGACACTAAGCATCCTCTCTGATTAGCTGCATCCATTCATGTCCATTGTGGATTCCGACGGACATGGGCAATTACAACAGAACAATGCGACATCCCACGCGTAGAGAATTGCTACAGAGTGGCTCCAGGAACACTCTTCCGAGTTTAAACACTTCCGCTGGCCACCAAACTCCCCAGACATGAACATTGTTGAGCGCATCTGGGATGCCTCGCAACGTACTGTTTAGAAGAGATCTCCACGCCCTCGTACACCTACGAATTTGTGGACAGCCCTGCAGGATTCATGGCGTCAGTTACCTCCAGCAATACTTCAGACATCAGTCGAGTCCATGCTACGTTATGCTGCGACACTTCTGCGTGCTCGCGGGCACCCAACACGATATTAGGCAGGTATACCAGTTTATTTGGCTCTTCAGCGTAGGACGCTGGTGCGGCCTACTCTTGAGTACTGCTCCAGTGGTTGGGATCCGTACCAGGTCGGTTTGAAGCAAGCAGTTCAGGGTCGTGCTATTGGATTTGTTACCGGTAGCTTCGAACAGGATGTAAGTGTTACGAAGATCCTTCAGGAACTCAAATGGAATCCCTGAAGGAAAGGCGACGTTCTTTTAGAGAAACACTATTGAGAAAATTAAGTTAACCGGCATTTGAAGCTGACTGCAGAACAATTCTGCTGCCGCCAACATACACTGCGCGTTAAGCACCACGAATATAAGATACGAGAAATCAGGTCTCATACGGATTCACACAGATAATCATTTTTCCCTCGCTCTATTTGCGAGTGGATCAGGAAAGGAAATGACTAACAGTGGTACAGGGTACCCCCCGCCACGCACTGTACGGTGGCTTGCGGAGTATCCATGTAGATGTAATAGTAAAAAAACCTAGTTTTTATCCTCTAATCGTTTCTTTTCCTTTTTCTATCAAACTTTGGTCTCCTACCTTTCAGTCACATTTTCCTTAGTAGCCACAGTAATACGTTCGCCGATAAAAGCCAATCCTATGTTTGTTTCTGACAGATGTCAAAGGTGTATCTTAGCGAATGTGAGAGCACTTTGTTTTTAGGTCTGCATCTGTATAGGTGCACAGTCATTCTTTGGAGCACATCGACTTAAAATGGCCTCGTGCCACAGGCGAACAGACGTATATGAGGTTGAGAAAATGTGCAACCCGTTTCATTCCTTTCAATTCTTGTTGAGGAATATTCAACTGTACACTGAAGAGGAAAATTTTAAGTACATATATTGCCGTTGCCATCCACCTTGATTGACGCAAACTGAAGTCGGTTTTAGACCAAGCTCCTAGGCACAGGAGGAAGACTTGGTAGTCTTTGTTTCGATGACTGTCGTCTTTTATCACAATCTTCTACAAAGCCTTGACGGAACTATCTTCATCCAACACTGTCGTATTTGAATTCCTACCAAGTTCAAATGGTTCAAATGGCTCTAAGCACTATGCGACTTAGCTTCCGAGGTCATCAGTCACCTAGACCTTAGAACTACTTAAACCTAACTAACCTAAGGACATCACACACATCCATGCCCGAGGCACGACTCGAACCTTCGACCGTAGCGGTCACGCGGTTCCAGACTGAAACGCCTAGAACCGCACGGCCACACCGGCCGGCTCCTATCAAATGTACACGCTTAACAAAGAATATTTATCACAAATAGTGCACTGAAACTTTAGACTGTTCGGTGAGACACAAAAACTCCATGAACTACTATATAAAGGAAAGGTTCCACGTTATCTTTGTCTAATGGCTTGTGTTTTTGATCTTGTTGCTTAGCTCTTTTTTTTGTGCTCGTGTGCAGTTCCATGTATAGAGGCTTGCTGCATATTTATGTAAGTTGAATTACCGTTAAATAATAATTATCAGAGTTGAATTCTAAGAATTTCTTCTTGCTGTAAATGGAAAGCTTTTCCTCTCTTTAACATTTACCATGTGCCCACTGCTTTGTACGAGTGGAAGCTCGTGCAGTATTTTAATGTAATTCCCAAAGATAGCTTAAAATTAATTTTCTTTCATTTTTCGCGCTTTACATTACGAACAATTTGCATTTAAAGTTATTTACGAAATGCGGTTTTCAGTTAACACATTACGGTTATCTTTGATTGTTTAAAATTTACCTTTGCGTAAAATCACATTAGCAGAAGCTTGCTTTAACTCTGGCTTGAGCTTGACAAACATTTCAGAATTACAAAAATTTTCAATTGATTTCGAGTCAGAAAGAAAAATACTTAATATCCAAATCAGAGATATTTTTTTGCAGCAGTAAATATATCTATGATCTCAGAATAATAATTCCTAACATCAAGATATTTCCACTTTACGTAAAGTACGTACGCCTGAAGTGCAATTTCCATTCTGAATGTAGGAAGAGAAGTTCATAATAATAATAATAAAGGGTATTTGTTCTTGCTCCCCAAGTAATTGTTTAGAGAGATGTCTTCTCAATTTACCGTAAGAAAACCAGGTAGGTTCTAGTTTAGGCACATTAGAAATAATTCTTTCATTATTGGTTCACGGTGTGACGATGGTAAACCAACTACAACAGTTTTCGTCTGCATTCCCTTTCAATTCTGGTACATGCCCCTTAGATCAATCTTGTATCAGATGATGTAGTATCAAAAGATATACTGACGATATTGCCACATAGCCCAAATCGTTCTAATTACCGAATAACTACTGCAGCCATCTGCTCACCAGTGCCTTTCTGAGTAAGAGGTACGGCAAGTAAATGCTACAAATCTTTGCCTGTCACTAGAACAGTAACTCTATCTTCCAACGTTTTGATAATCCCTTGGGCACCTGAGGGCAACTGTTTAATATCCCTAGACAAGACTACACGAGGAGAACTTTGAAAGAATGACTCTTCGATTTTCTTAGTTTTTTTACTTTTATTGACCGCCAGGGCTCGGTAAATGTTGCTGGAGCTACGGAAGTTACTGAAATATCGTGGCCAAGGCTCTTTGCAGTTGCAGTAAATGAAGTACTTGCTTCTTGAATAGAGAGAGCTGTTCTCGATACCAAGCAGAGACGAGTGTCTGATCAGCTGGTTGTAAGCGAAAACTCGCCCTCTTTGTCAGTAGATGCTGCTGATAATGATGGAGATAAGTCTTCCAGTATAACTGTCTTATTGATATTAGCGACAGCTTCTTAAAGTTTCTTCTTGTATGAATCTTTTTTTCTTATTTTGTACACTTAGTTCTTATTTTCGTGGTTGAAACTTTTTCTGCTCCACTCACTGATACCGAGCGAGATGGCGCAGTGGTTAACACATTGGACTCGCATTCGGGAGGATGACTGTTCAAATCCGCGTCCGGCCATCCTGATTTGGGTTTTTAGTGATTTCCCTAAATCGATCCAGGCAAATGCCGGGACGGTTCCTTTGAAAGGGCACAGTCGATTTCCTTCCCCATCCTTGACACAATCCAAGATTGTGCCCGTCTCTAATGATCTCGATGTACGGAACGTTAAACCCAATCTTCCTTCCACTCACTGATGAACTCATACGATCTCCTCTACGTAGCCCAAGAAATTCTTCCTTCATCTGCTTGTGATCTGCTGGTCATGTCAATTACATTCTGCCGGGAAATGCCAAATAACTCGACGGATCACCTTTCCATATCTGGAGTTTCGTATTCGCTTTAACCGTGTTTCACGATTTCTCTTTTAACGCGGATTTTGGTATTCTTTAAACAGCTTCTGTGTAACAGCACGGATGTTCTCCTCCGTTTTAAGGCGGATATTTGTTTCCCTCCACACTTCCTACAGTTTAACACTGGTAGATCTAGCAGCATCCGAAATTGTTTCTTTTATTTCCCTGTTATGGGAACTAAAAACTAAAAGTACTTGTTCCTTTGAAGGGAGCCGAGCTCTAAAAAACTCACCATTAAGCACCTTTTCTAGCACCCAAATTCCTCTTTTGGTCCCCATTTTGAAGTTCAGTTACCTGCAAAAGATGAAAGAAAACACATGAGAAACACATCAGTGCGAAGCATATCAGTATTAGAAATTCCAGTAATTTGAGATAACAATGAACAATGTGCGTAAACCCTAAGTGTCATCCAATCTTCTTGAAACTTGAAATGTATATCTTTTACATCATTACTCCGGGAGTAAACAAAATCATTTAAAAATGAAATCTCTGCATATATGAAACATGCTAATATGCTGGTTCTGGATATATGGGGGGTAGCCTGTGTCGTCTGCCTCTCCTTTTACAGTTTCTTACTTCCTTCTCATCATGTTTCAGAAACAGATTTACTAAATACTTTATCACTTTTAAACCATCGTTCCAAATCCAACTACACCCGTCCGGACAAAATATGAAATAGAAGCAGCAGATTAATAACAAATGGGAAGCACCGCGGTTCTGGCCAGAGACAGGCGAACCAGCCACGACCAACCGCTTTGTCACCCTCAGCAATGGCGTCATCGGAGCTGCGGTCTGCAGGAGATGGGGGCATCAGACCTGTCTGCCGGCCACTGCCTGGATAGCAGAGGCGTTGCCGCTGCTTCTCATTCAGGCAGCTCGTCAACTGACATCAAGAGAATGAGTGCACTCCATTCCAGTCCTCCACCAAGGAAAAATCCCTGACAGTACTGGAGACGAACCCTGGTCCCCTGCACTGTAGTCAGCTCCGCTGATGACTCAGCTACAGAGGTTGACGCAAGTTAACGTAAACTACATTATTTCCTTTGGGCGTTATCGCAACCGCTACATGTGAAATATAGAATCTTTGTGGTAAAAACAAATTTAGAACTTCACTGACATACATTATTTACAGCTTACAGCGAGTATTTAACCTCATAGCAAGTGTTCATAATGATGACCACCAGTCTCAATGTACGCGTTGTTTCACAATCCACTGAAAGATCTGTACGCTGAGTTCAAAATCATTTGACCTCAATACCTGCACACGTTGTGCTTATCAAAAATGCTCTTCACAGAAGTGTGAATTTCACGGGTAAATTGATAAGTGCTGGTCTATGAGTTCATATCCCCTCGATCCTAGACCTTCTCCTCAAATTCTACAATTCTTTCTCAAAAATCTTGAGTAGCTCTCATGCTTGGGCGAACGATTTTCTCGCAGATTCTATACAAGGCGATAAATTTATTCCTATTGGGACGAAAACTGCTGTGAATCTCTTCTCTGAACATCCGTTAGGCTTCCTGCCGCAACTTCCTACTGCACCTTATGTTACATTCAACTCTGCACTACCTCTATCGGCAACCAATCATGAAGTGTGAGCATTGGTAAATTCTACTGTGCGCGCGTCACCCAATGTCGAGTCGCAAGTAGTTTTTTGCTACTAAACATTAGCAGTTTGCGAACACTTGCTCCCCACGCTTTGCTCATTCAAGATTTCGTACCACTTGAAATATTCACTGGTTCTTTATCTCAAAACACTCTGTGGTCTTCTGTCGTTTGTGGCACAGTGGTTAAGTGCCACATAACAGATCCAAAGGTCAAGCGTCCGATACCTGGTCTTTTAGATTTTAATGTTATTATCACTTCCGTCAGCTCTGGAAATGTTTGTCAACGTAAACAATGTGGATCTGCATCGTGGTGCGGAGTTCACGCCAAACTGTAGGTACTCCTATAACTAACTGGCCAAGTCAGTGCGAAGTTCCGGAGAAAGCCACAGCATACCATTAGCAATAATACCTTAGCTAGAGGACTAATTAGGTATTCAATTAGGTAGACAGCTTCACTTACCGTCTGTACAATTTTCCCCTTATGAATGAATTCTGACACGCGTCAGAGTTGTCGGAAATCCGACAAACATACACAAGAAAATCCAAGCTAATTCAGCAATAGAAGCTATGAATCTCTACAAATTAGCGACCAGAAAAGTTCTAAAGTTTTAGGAGAATAAAGTTATTAGAAGAATACGGCGGTCTAGACATTTCAAACATTTTTCTTCCCCATTGGCACTTTGTGACCGCCATACAGTCACCAATACAGTCCATCACTATTAATACTGACCAGTCGTAGTTAGATCGTCTCTTATGTCTAAATCTCTCCCTGGGAATATAGTAATGGAACCATGGACAGTAAAAACGTTCACTACCGACTCAATTTTGTTAAAATATTTCAAAAAACTGATGATTAGGGAGGGTGGCCGTAACGCCCTAAGCCTTGTGTATATCAACAAGAGTGCAATCAGGTTGTATGGGAGGTTGTGTAAGATGGAATTAGTAGTAACAGGGTCGGTGGTACGTAGCGAAAGATCTGTAGAGACCACTATCGTGTGCAGAATCGTCCCCGGACATTGGAATACCCGCGGGAGACATATTACACAACCGCTCTCTGGAGCACTGCAAACACGCAGCCAGCTCAGCAATTCCCCCCCCCCCCCCCCCCTCTCTCTCTCTCTCTCTCTCTCTCTCTCTCTCTCTCTCTCTCTCTCTATCCATCTATCTATCATGCCTTTGAATTTCTGCATATATTCCCACTGGTCCATCATTAAAGTCAGTTCATGTTACACGCTACCGAAATGTGGCGCAATGATCACGTACATGTTAACGGCGATGAGCACTCAACAGAAACTTCAGTACGTTGGCAGAAAAGTAATTTCTACGACTTGAACAAGAAGACTATATAAACAAGGATGTAGGTTAGGGTTCAACACCTCTTCGATGTCGAGATTTTTAAAGATACTCCGCTAATTTTAATTAATTACGAAGTAATTTAACAAATAGAATGCAAGGTACAAAAACGGAATATTTTATCATCGAAATGTTTATTCCAAATCTGTATTTTTCATTTTATTTGTTGAACTACTTCCTAATTTACAAATTTGAAATTAACTTTTTGATGCTACAATATTCTGTTTTGTAGTTTATTGTATTTGTAAAATTATGTAATTTACTAAGAAGCAACGTCCATTATTAATTAATAGCCTGTTCCTTAGAATTAATGTTGTATCTTCTCATATACTCTCACAACATTTTATTATTTTCAGTTGTCGAACTCTTTTACCGTCCTCAATAGCAGCATCACGAAACAGAGAGTAATTTTAATGACTCAGTACTTGATTCTACAAAATCCGACGTGTTACACCGTGTAACGATATTTTATGGTACGTTCTCTGCCGCTTCGTTTCCTTTTTCTGTTGTACATATTGTAAGTAGATGGTACTTTTTATGTCTATTTTACATCTGAATACGGTTGGTAGCCCAATCGAAATCGGTCATGTCATTCTATAAACTCGCAGTCTAGACAGACAAAGGTTAAATTGCAGCCTAGGTTGTTGAAAGGGTTCAAGGAAAATGGAATACATCTATAATGGAAATCTCATACAAGAGGCTAGTGCGAGAATAGTTCCAGTGTTTGAGAGTCCATATGAAGCAGGCATGAGAAGAGTCGTCGAACTAATTCAGAAATGTGTATTCGAAGACTACTGTGCGACCGTGATACTAGCACCACCCAGTATCTCGTTTAGGTATCACGAGAGTAATATAAAGAGAAATTATGACACGTACAGAGACATAAAGACAGTCCTTTTACTCGCTCAATACGCGAATGTAGAAAGAACATGGATAACATTGGTACGATTGTACTCCCTGCCATTCTCTGTACAGTGGCTTGCGGAGAATATGTATATATGTAAATGAGATGTAAAGATTTGTTTCCAAAGTGACAGCTTGCATGGAACTCGTATCACACAACACGTTCACATTCAATTACACCTATATTTTCAATCCTAAGTCCTGCCTGTACTTTATCTGCAGGAATTATGCAACACTTGTTGTCCACATTGTTGGAACGTGTTGACTGTAAATTTACTCGTATTACTAAGGTATTAATTGTAAAAGCAGGAGGGCGGATGTCAAAATTATTTCCGCTTCCTGTCAGCGTTGCAGCAGCGTCGAGCTCCGTGCGCCAGTTGAACTCTATTGACTGGCGGTGTTTTGCTCTCTTGACGGTATGTGGTGATCCGCAGACTTTTCTCTCGATGTTCCTAGGGCTTTGAGTCCTCGTGCACAATCCTGCTTTCTCGGGTTAGTTCAGAATCTTCTTACGTTTCTATAGCAGCGGCCTGTGAACTAAATACCCTACCCCCCACCCTCGGTTTACTGTCCAAGACCAATAGGACTAAAGCATATTCGCCTCTCTAAGGTTTCTGCCACCCGCGTAATCCCACTTGTGCAACCCGATATTCAGCGTCGGCTTGAAGGATTAACTTGAACACATCTGAATACCTTCTCGCAAAAAAATGTCGTGGCTCTTTGTAATACGACACTGAGAAAACCGTGATACTCATCCTTGTGCATGAAATATGATTTTCCCGTTGCATTTTACTACGAAGAGGGTTTTTATTCATTTGTAGTTGCCATTCAGATAATAATGTACATTTACTTTAACTTGGGCTCTGGTTTCTTTATAACACAACGGCATCTCCTAGCGTACCTGCTTTTCATTCCACTTAGCCCAAAACTTTTCTGGGTTTTAATGATGTCCTGGGCGTACAGTACTATGTCTCTGGATACCTTTATTGCTGCTCTTCTAATACAAAATGTCCTTCTCCCCAACCACAGTACGCACACACACCAACAAGAAACCAGGTCGGACTGTAATAACATTCAAGAATCAGTTGGTGCGATTAGGGAAACATGTGGCAAGTCTCGGCGTTGTGCGACATTTTAAAAAAATATTAGTGGTGTATCCTGGGCAAAATTAAAATAAAACAGACATGTGACTAAACAATAAAACTTGCAGTATTATCGGCACAGTCAAATTAATACATGCCCTATTACTCCAGTGCTTCCGCGAAATAATAAAGCTACCCATTCATGGAAACAGAATACAAATCAACGGGAATAATTTGCTCCTCAAGTCGATCGGGCCAAATGGATAGTCAGCTAAGACATTCAAGCTCGCATACAGGAAGACGGTTCACAGTACCAGCAATGTTATCACTTGATGAATTTTTTCCTAGACATAATGAAAACTCCTGGGTACGACTCACCTCGTAACCTGTGGTCACGTATAACAGCACCTACACAAATAATGAAATACATTTCAACACAGGAACTATACTGACCTCTTCCCTATAGCTTCAACGTTAACTGAATATATAAAACGAACTTATACTACTATAGTGACAGAAAGTACTACCAAAAACGAATCAAAAATGAAGTCGGAACAAAAAGACAGAAAAAATGTAGCATTTAGTATACTTTACGTACGCAAAGAAAGGATAAGCGCTGCAATCTGAAAAATGATATATCAGGTGTAATAACCATGCAGATTCTGAGGATAGTGCCGGTTTGTCATTAGTGGCAGATACTGAATAGGACTGCGAGCCCGTGCTTTTACGATCTCCAGAGTGCCCACCTACACTAACTTCAATTGGGATCACAGCAGTATGTTGTTCGGGCAGACAATTCGTAGCTGTAACGCTTGCATGACTTCGTGGGTGATGAAGTATTTTCTGGAAAAAGAATCGGTATCGATTCTGGTTCATTATTTGTTTCCAGCATGGCAAAAATTTGTAAAGGGTCGGACATATCTGACACTTACAACTCCTGATGACGACGGTCGAGATAGTTATAGAAAATTTCGAGTGTTTTATTCGAAACGACGCGGCTTGTAAGCCGAGAAGATTTTTACTGAAGCGTATCACCGCGAAAGACTCCGAGGTCACATACCTGACACGATTTGGTACAACCAACTTACGTTTAATGTTTTTTTATTTCAGTCTTTGATCACAATATCAATTATTTTGACGATGACCGGTTTCTGTCAGCAATGACCATCTTCAGATCTACAATATCGCTGACCATTGATCTATCTTATCTTTAGGTGACATATAGACATTTTATCTTTCATAGGTAATTTATAGTTTGCTACAGGCAATGTATTACGTATATTAATTTTTGACCGTAAATTAACCACAAAAGTGTCAGACCAATTATCTTTATATATTTCCTTTTAATAATTTTATATGGGTAATTGTATTCGCTTTTACTGTATCACAATTGGATTCTACAATAGTTATCAATATTTAAAAGTCTGTTACATGTATTTTACATGTGTTTTATCAGATTATGTTTATTACGTAAATGACGACTACATCTAAGCCCACAGTAGCGACATCTATGTAGGCAAACATATTTCTGGTAGCTACTGTACTTTAGTAGCCAGTTGCAAAAATGATGGTGTGGACTATGTGGCCTATTCTACAATTTATTTTAGATCTATGTGACGATGCTGTGCTGACTATATTTATATGTTTGGACGATGCCATTACGGCTTTGTCACTTTAGGATATGGTGTACAAAAGGTACGTTATACCGTATTTTATCTGTACATTTCCCTGGTTGTATGATAGTATATTGTGAAACGTAATGATGTATTGTGTTGAAAGAAACACTGCTCACTGTGTGTATATATTTTTATATTTTAGATCTGAGGATGATCATTACTGACTGAAACCGGCCATCGTCAAAAAGAATTGATATTGTGATCAAAGACAGAAATAAAAAACATTTGACAGTATTGGATCACTGTTCATATGCGCGACTATGTTGCAGCACGTACAACTTACGTTTACTTCTCAGCTCCTATGAACGTTGATTTCTCAGATCCAACGTACGCCAAGGAGTATGCCCACTTGCACAGCGTCTGGGGTGCGTTTGCATAGTTGTAACATTTCCGTACATATACTTTTACGAATTTAGCTCACAATTTCAAACGATCTTTTCATCATTTATTAGTAATGAAGAAGTTAAGTGTAAACAGCGTCGGTTCCACAACCGGTCAATATCACCCGGGTGAAATGAAAATCAAAAACCAAAAGCTATTCCAACTGGCCCAAGTCTGCCTTCATAATAATAAATTTAACATTGGTTATAGCAATGAACATATACTATTTCAATACTGTCAGTGTTACTAAAAATATGACAAACATTTTCCTCATTACGCTTCGGTCGAGCGTAACGAGATACCAACGTAATGCATGGCAGCAGTACAAAAGGAATCACATCAAGATAAAAGGACGATCGAGTCACGGAAATGCTGAAACACCAGAACTGACAGACGCTTGAAGACAACCGCCAATTATTCCGCGAAGTACTGCATACAAACTGGATAAACTTCCAGGTTATATGGTCGTATTCGACGAGACTTGAATTTATTGTTGCTGGCGTTTCGTGCAAAGCTGCGTTGTGTGTCTTCAGAAGTACTAGTACTCCTAGGCCCGCTGACAGGTCGGATGTTGGAGGGAGAAAAAAAAAGAAAAAAAAGAAAAAAAAGTGAGAAGGGGGCCGGCCGGAGTGGCCGATCGGTTCTAGGCGCTACAGTCTGGAACCGCGCGACCGCTACGGTTGCAGGTTCGGATCCTGCCTCGGGCATGGATGTGTGTGACGTCCTTACGTTAGTTAGGTTTAAGTATTTCTAAGTTCTATGGGACTAATGGCCTCAGCAGTTAAGTCCCATAGTGCTCGGAGCCATTTTTTTCGTGAAAAGGGGGCGTGGTAGAACTTTAAATTGATCGGCAAAGAGAACGTGTGTCAAAGATAAAACTTAACTATTGAATTGTCAGATGTTCAGAGATAAAACTTAACTATCGATAACATAGTAATACTGTTCACATATCACTAATCTTGACGATCTCTTCTTTTCTACTACAAATGTCCCTTGTTTACATGCTACGCTTGAATACACATCTGAAGGAATGCAGTAAGTCTTTACCGTCTAGGGAAAGTACAAAAATTAGCTTTAGTAGAGAATGCTCTTCAGTCAGGAAACCATGAGATGAACGTTTCCAAAACCACAGTTTTATATTCAATGACAAAGTTTTATCAACGGCTATATAAACCAAAGAAACAAACATTGAGACAATGTTAACAGAAAAGAAGCACCCATGAACCTCAGGGATATATGAACAGTTGCTCTACAGAATCGATAGATGTTTTATATTTGACAGACGAGTGTTCGACACTTAAGTTTCTTCTTAGCCAAGAATTCTCTCTGCCGACCATGTGTGGGCTTCTACCACGCCCCCCTTTTACGGTATTTATGTCGTTGTCCGACGTACGAGCGTAACTCGTTCCTTGAGTCGGCATGACTCAGCGGAACCAGGATAACCTCTGAAGATGTCCAACGCAACTCGGGACAAAACGTCAGGAACAATAACATTTCATCGCTACACCCATACAACACGGAAGTCTCAACAGCCAGTATAAAGCAATGAATCCGAAAATATACTTTATCCCCCTACGTATCGCTCCAGCAGAGACCGTGAAGAAAATTAGACTAATTAGAGGAAGTGCACGCTCCACAGGTGATGGAACGGGGAGATATGCTAGCATGTGATAGAATACTAAGTGCCCTCTCCCATCCACTACAGAATGGTTTGCTGAATACGTACGTAGGTGGAGAATAGTGTTGACAATGTTAGAGCAACTTAAGATATAAATCTTCCAAAACCGAAAACGCTTGGATTCTCCCGGCTAGAGCCGTTGAACTGAAATGATCGCATGGCATTTATTGAGTTCGACTAGTGTCTGTCGGATATAACAAACCAAATGTTACGGCTACTTCCTCAGTTAACCGAAGTTTGAGGTACCACTTTCTCTTTAGTAATGTTTATTTCGGTTTTCGGTTACAAAGAATGGGAATCATGTTTCTCACTTAATTACGCAATACACTTGTGCATATACTAAATTTTATATTTTTCCAAATTTGGCCATAACATAATAATAATAATTTTCATGTTTCAGTGAGATAATGTTGTGCTCCGAAAATCTGCTATCCTATAAGTTTCACTGAACTTTCTCATACTGAGAAAATGGAAGAAGCGATTTCTTTCTTAAAATAAATTTTTGTACCCGAGATCGCTTTAATCAATATTTATTATTGACGACCAGCTCCGATAGCTGAAACTGTCATATTCCGACATGTAACATAAAGCATTTATATAGAGTACATCTACCGTCATGTAATTTGGAAAGAAAATGTTGTTTGACAGTACAAGTAAGCGAATGAAAATTGTACATTTTCATACCTTCGAAATATTTTTGTTCATAAATGGTGTTCTATTATAATAATATCACAAACGCAATGTCGTCATTATGGTGGAGAATATGCAGCACATTGTACATAGGTTTTGTCAAAACTATACCATATGCAGATACATTGCACTTCATCCAAATGGATATGTGTTCACACACGTAGCACTCCACTGAGGCTTGTTACTTCTTCAGGTGCACAATATATAGTAAGAATGCTCGTTTGTACATATGTTCACGTTTACATGACGCTTATATATCATGGATACATCTGAGCCATGGTAAGCGGTGCAAATGGAATGACAGTGAGGACGGCGTGCACATTGTTGCAACCTCCAGCTCGTTCTTACGTAGGTATCTTAAAAGGAGAACGTAAATTATTTTCTTTCTACGTTTAAAAATAATTTTTTTTTGTGAATAGTCCTTTAACTTGTATTTGTAATTTTAAATTGAAAGAGAAAATAATTTACGTTTTGTTTTTAAGATACCTGTGCAAGAGCCATCTAGTGGTTGCAACTATGTACAAGCCTTAACTTCGCCTCACTGTCATCCAAATGCACAGTATACTTCGACTGAGATGCATGCATGATGTACACAACTTGACACGTAAATGTAAACATTTGTACAAATCCGCATTGTTACTGTATGGTGCACGGTACGCATTAACAAGCCTCAGTGTGGTGCTATGTGTGTGAACATGCCCATTTGCACAAGATGCTTTTTATCTGTATATGGTTTTAGTTTTGACAAGACCAATGTATAATGTGATGCACAGTCTGCACCATGATGGCCACATGGTATAAGTGATAAACTCATAACGGGACGTGATTTAAAACCAAAAATTTTCTGACGGTATGAAATAGTACGGTTTCCGTTACCTTACTTGTACTGTCAAACAAAAAAATTTTCACAAATAATGATGGCTGATGAAGTCAGTGTAAACGCATTACGCTACAGATCAGAAAATGACAGTTTCAGCTGTCGAAACGAGTCTTCAATAATAAATATCAATTACTCGTCTTGTCTGTAAAATTTTTTTCCACAAATTTCACTTTACAATAGTTAAACCTGTTCTGCTTCATGCCCCAGCAATACGTTGATGTAAAGAGCGCGTAATAATAAAAAAACATAACTCTTATGTGCGTCACATGATTTATGAAATTATTTTGAACCTTCTTAAGTCTCTTGTAAAACTTATTTATTTTGAGTTCCTATTATCTAGCTCTAGGTGTCTCAAATATATGCTGAAATAGCAGTGGCGAAAGCTAGAAGAGTACATTATTACAATACTAAATTCCAAGAATGATTTTTAGGTAGTACTGGAAAGACCACTATCGCCACCCCACGGCAGGGGACACAGGCCGTGTTGGCGCGCCCGGCGCCTTTAGTTGACGGGGCTATCACTCGCCGTGTTCGTTGACCTAAAAGCAGAGACAGCACGCACGTCGCCGCTCCACCCACTGACCTTAACTCACGCCCGGCAGCTACGTCCGCGACGCGCGTGACGTACCCTTTCCACTTTACACCGCGCGCCAGGACGGCGAAGCATCTCTGGAGCACTCCGGGCTAAAAAAAAATTCACAAATCTTCTAATGGAACTGAGGAAAACGCAGTAGCAGAGATGACTCACGCCACATCGGGTGTTTCACACAAATATGTATACACCAGGCCATAGGCAGAGCAAATTTCTGTGGTAAATACGCCGCGGACTGTTGTTTACAGCGCTACCAGAGCCATATTGGGATTTCGAACAATGTTACGGCATTTTGCAGCGCCTGGGTAACAGTGCTTGCTTATGATGCCTTGTTAGCTGAGAAGTGGTTATATGGGCGAAATTCTAGACTCCGTCTTCTTAAGTGACGACGGTGGCAGATAATGAGATTTACGCCTCCTCTTCAGGCTTGGAGTTTCACGCAATATCACATTATTCCGCAAACTTCAGAGCGAGATCGGTTACAGCAGCGCTGATAGTACCTCTCACTGCTCCACAGGCAACTTGCTGCCAATCGCTTATCTTTCCCTCCCGCTTTGCTCGCCCTCAGAACACTTTCTCACTGTCGTAATGATTCATTATTCGTCTCGATGATTACTGTCGCCGTCGTCATCGTTGCTGTTGTTGTTTTAGTCGTTACGGTTCAGAGCCCGAAGACTGGTGCTGCCCTCCACACTACCCGTGCAAGTTTCTACTACAACCTACAGCTATTTGGACCTGATAAATGCTCACAATAGTCGAGCCTTGGGCTAGTCTGGAGCTTATATCCCCTAAACTTTCCTCCTCTACCGAGTTAACTATTCCTTGATTTTTCTGGATGTGTCCTCTCAACCGATCCTGACTTTCAATCAAATTGTATCATAAAGAAGCTTACTCCTCGACTCGATTCAGTTTCTTTCCACTGGTTATCTTCTCTACCCAACTTACATTCATGATTCTCCTGTAAAACTACATTTGAAAAGTTTCTATACCATTCTGGTATGAAGCGTTTATTCTTCAAGTTTCCTTCCCATACAAAACTACGGTTCATACAAATACCTTCAGGAAAAACTTCCCAATACTTATATTAGATGTTAACACATTTCTCTTTTTCAGAAATGATTTTCTAAGTTTTTCCACTCTGAATTGGGCTGTAGGGGCACTCTTCGTTTTGTATAATTTGAAAAGAGGCAAAAATCGTGATTCGTCGAATCACACTATTGGACATCAGTCACTCATTATCCAGTTTCTGTATTGTTCGACCTAATGAAGAAGTACAGCATTATATGGCGCTGAAAGCAAGGATCTTTTGGGAAGAACAGTCTCCTATGTCTACTACACGCAGTTCTCTTCGCAATGTTCGCACAAAAACTGGTGGAGATGGACCTGCCGTCACTGACGGCAGTAAATCTATTGTCACTGGCAAGGCGGTCCCCGTCTTTCGGCCACTGTTCCTACGCCGTGTTACGTCGCTGCCAGTGGTACACTATTCGTCGTAGCCAGCTTGGACAGTCCTCA
This sequence comes from Schistocerca gregaria, assembly GCF_023897955.1. Taxonomy (NCBI): domain Eukaryota; kingdom Metazoa; phylum Arthropoda; class Insecta; order Orthoptera; family Acrididae; genus Schistocerca; species Schistocerca gregaria. The sequence goes on from NC_064920.1 coordinate 763,392,909, forward strand.
TCGATGCAGCAAGAAATCGAGCTACTTCATTCATACTGTGGTCAAGTCCCAACACGATAGCTCTTTTCTGTAATTGTGTCATATCTCCACGTCGATCCATACTACTGAGCTGATTCGCTACAACTGACTAGTACAAACACACCAATTCACTGCCATGATTTACGCGAGTGTAGTGGGTCACGTGACCAGTTGGTACCAGTTCTACACCGTCGTCAGCGCTACAAACTACCAGTGACAACTTCTAGAGGGGTTACTGGTGTTTCGTATGGTGAGCTGTTCATCTGATCCATACCAAAACACGAATTTAGAGGTCGGCACTCTTCTGCCTGCCTGCACAACGCCTCGCTCCTAAATGGCTATTATTATTTCATATGGCTGGCGGCTTTCCAGAAGTTCACCGCCATGAGACTTTACGAACACAGGCAGGCGCTGTCTTCTGTCTTGTGGCCTCAGTACGGTATTCTGCTTCCCTATTCCACTGGAAATAATTAATGAATCGCAGAAAAGTCGGTAAGGTATCTGGTAAATATTGCATTACATTATTATGAGTTAAGGCACTGTGTATCTGGTATTGTCATGAAGTAACCCGATTATCCAGTCTATTATAAACTGGGGCTGGTAACGTCTTTAGCGAGGCATTTGACGAGACGCACTTTATCACTTCACATTGAGCAATGCTTTGGCCATTCGTCAAACGAAAAAATCAAAGGTGATATTTTATACGACGACTGAGCTATTGAAGAAATCATTTGGAAATATTTAAGAAGGGATATAGGCTACTCACTGTAATAAACTAGCTGCCACAAATGCTGTTTCTCCTCAACTTTGCAATGGTGTAAGGTATGGTGAAAACACTGGGAAGTCATGACCATGTTGCTGTCGATGAGAGCACCGTCTGCTCCCGTGAAAAGGGATCTCACGACAATGGTCGCTTTATTGTCAGTCCGTAGTGATCCAGAGGTCATTGCGCTGTCCGTATGGATGACTATCTTGTTTTATCAATATTGGTTTCCTTAGTCACGGTACGTGGCATGGCTACATGTTCATGCGTGACCAAACGAAGAATATGTCTGTTTGTCCTCTCGGGCGCTTATTTTCTGCATGACGTTGAATGTGGTCCTTCAGAATCCGTCCAAAGGAAGTAGCAGCATCACTGAATGAAAACTCACAGTCTCGATACGTCACGGAGCTGCCGCTGCTTAAGGGAGGTAGGACGTCAAACGGGCCGACTTTAATTTGCACTGTCTATACTTTTACAAATATATTCATAAAACTTTGTCAGCATGACCAGGAAGGATTCAGGATTCACACTCATAGCAGTGGAAGTTCAGAAACACGAAAAAATAATATTTTTTAAATGTGAAATTTCATGATTTTTTTTTTCACTTGCTGTTGGCAGCATTTCCTGCTATAGGTAAGTATGGTTTGTATGTTGTGCAAAATTCATCGAAGAATCTCTCTTACTTATGAAGAAAAGTGTACCTACAGCACCAAATGCAGCCAATACCAAGTGAAAAAATGATGAAATTTCACATGTAAAAAAAATTGTTTTGCTATGTTTTTGAACTTTCTCTGCTATGAGTGTGAATCCTGAATCCTTCCTGGTCATGCTAACAAAGTTTTATGAATGTATTTGTAAAACTATAGACAGTGTAAATTTTAAAAAAAAGTCCTGTGGTGCCTCTCCTGCTCCAAGTCGGCCCGTTTCACGTCCTACCCTCCTTAACTTCAATACCTGCTGTTAGTGGCTTCTTCTCAACCGAGACTTAACACCATTTTCTCACAAACAAACAGCATTCAAATGCGATTTCTGAATTAAAACGCGTTTTGCAACTTTTCCTTCCACGCAGACTATATACTTTGTGAGGGTGCAACGAAAAACTCATCATTTGCATATCCAAGCATGCAGTAGACTTAATACCAATCTGACACATGCTGTATGTCCCTGGTAAAACAAAATCCCATTTGACGTCAAGTTTCGTGGCACACGCGGACAATCAACAAAGGCCGCAGCCAACTGAGTGGCGCTGCGCGCAGCCGCAGCTGCAGGCACTTGACAGGGAGTGGAGCACAGCGCAGCCCGGGCCTAGGGCAGCAGCAGCTGTGGCGCCATCACTCACCGCTGCCGCCGGCGCTGCAGACCAACATTTACGGCCGGTTCGCCAGAAATATGGGCCCCACACTGGAAAAACTTTGTGCGACGACTTTTTGCGAGCCGTGCACCGAGCCCGCGGAGCCCGTTACAGGGATGAAAACTGACGGTTGGGCAAAGGCTGTCCATCATCAGGCCATCTCAAACACTCGCTATAATGTAGCAGGTCCATAAACCTTAAGCTGTGTTGCACACACGAGCGACCAGCAAAACTAAAATGTTAAGCAGCATATATTTATTCAGGAAACCACACAATAAAGCACTGACAATACACAGCTAAGCGTTTACAGAGTACGCTCTCGTCGTGTGGTAGTCTGCGCTTGAGAGTAAATTCGAATGAGAGGGAGTTTATAAATACAATTTACGGTACAGTACTTGGCTATTCCTGTTGTGGCCTTCAGTCCAAAGACTGGTTTGATGCAGCTCTCCATCCTGCTTCATCCTGTGGAACCCTCTTCATCTCCGACTAACTACTGCAACCACATCCTTCCGAACTGCCTGCTGTATTCATCTCTTGGTTTACCTCTACGATTTTTAGCCCCCTCAAATCCCTCCCGTGCTAAACTGGTGATCCCTTGAAGCCTCAAATGTGTCCTCCCAACCGATCCCTTCTTCTAGTCAGGTTGCGCCACATATTTCTCTTCTCCCAAATTCTACTCAGCACCTCATTAGTTACGTGTTCTACCAAACTAATCTTCAGTAGCATTTCACTGCAAAAGCTTCTATTCTCTTCTTCTCTAAATTGTTTATCGTCCATGTTTCACTTCCATACATGGCTACACTCCACAAAATTACTTTCAAAACAGACTTCCTGACACTTCAATCTATACTCAATGTTAACATATTTCTTTTCTTCAGAAACGCTTTTGTTGCCATTGCCAGTCTACATTTTATATCCTCTCTACTTTGACCGCCATCAGTTATTTTGCTGCCCAAATAGCAAAATGTATCTACTACTTTAAGTGTGTCATTTCCTAATATAATTCCCTCAGCATAACCTGATTTAATTCGACTGCATTCCATCACCCTCCTTTCAAGACACTGTCTATTCCGTTCAACTGCTCTTCCAAGTCCTTTGCTGTCTCTGACAGAATTACAATGCCATCGGCAATGCTCGAAGTTTTTATTTCTTCTTACTGGAGTTTAATTCCTACTCCAGATTTTTCTTTTGTTTCCTTTACTGCTTGCTTAATATACAGATTGAATAACATTGGGGATAGGCTACAACCCTGACTCACTCCCTTCTCAACCACTGCTTCCCATTCATGACCCTCGAACGTTCCTACATTTCTCCGGAATCCAAACTGATATTCCCCGAGATCGGCTTCTATCCGTCTTTTGTAAAGGATTTGTCTTAGTATTTTGCAGCCATGGCTTATTAAACTGATAGATAGTTCGGTAATTTTCACATCTGCTTTCTTTGGAATTGAAATTATTATATTCTTCTTGAAGTCTGAGGGTACTTCGCCTGTCTCATACATCTTGCTCACCAGATGGCTGGCTCTCCGAAGGCTATAAACACCTCTGACGGAATGTTGTCTACTCTCGGGGCCTTTTTCGAGTTTGATCTTTCAGTGTTCTGTCAAATTCTTCATCCAGTAGCACATCTCCCATCTCATCTTCATCTACGTCCTCTTCCATTTCCCTTGTATAGATCCTCTATATACTTCTTCCACCGTTCTGCTTTCCCTTCTTTGCTTAGGAGTAGTTTTCCATCTGAGCCCTTGATATTCATACAAGCGGTTCCCTTTTCTCCAAAGGTTTCTTTGATTTTCCTGTGTACGGCATTTATCTTGCCCTTACCGATATATACTCCTGCATCCTTACTTTTGTTCTCTAGCCATTCCTGCTTAGCCATTTTGCATTTCCAGCCGATCTCATTTTTTAGACATTTTTATTCCCTTTCGCCTGCTTCATTTACTGCATTTTTATATTTTCTCCTTACATCAATTAATTCCAATATCTCTTCTGTTCCGAAAATTTCCAATAGCCCTTGTCTTTTCACCTACTTGATCCTCCGCTGGCTTCACTATTTAATCTCTCAAAACTACCCATGCTTCTTCTACTGTATTCGTTTCCCCTGCTCTTTTCAATGTTCCCTAATGCTCCCTCTGAAACTCTCTACAACTTATAGTTTTTTCAGTTTATCCAGGTTCCATCTCCTTAAATTTCTACGTTTTTGCAGTTTCTTCAGTTTTAATCTACAGTTCATAACCAATGAATTGTGGTCAGAGTCCTCATCTGCTCCTGGAAAATCTTACAATTTGAAACCTGGTTCCGAAATCTCTGCCTTACCATTATACAGGGTGTTACAAAAAGGTACGCCCAAACTTTCAGGAAACATTCCTCACACACAAATAAAGAAAAGATGTTTTGTGGACATGTGTCCGGAAACGCTTAATTTCCATGTTAGAGCTCATATTAGTTTCTTCCACCTACGCTTAATGGAGCATGTTATCATGATTTCATGCGGGATACTCTACCTGTGCTGCTAGAACATGTGCCTTTACAAGTACGACACAACATGTGGTTCATGCACGATGGAGCTCCTGCACATTTCAGTCGAAGTGTTCGTACGCTTCTCAACAACAGATTCGGTGACCGATGGATTGGTAGAGGCGGACCAATTCCATGGCTTCCACGCTCTCCTGACCTCAACCCTCTTGACTTTCATTTATGGGGGCATTTGAAAACTCTTGTCTACGCAACCCCGGTACCAAATGTAGAGACTCTTCGTGCTCGTATTGTGGACGGCTGTGATACAATACGCCATTCTCCAGGGCTGCATCAGCGCATCAGGGATTCCATGCGACGGAGGGTGGATGCATGTATCCTCGCTAACGGAGGAGTAATAAAATGAGCTCTGACTGGAAAGTAAGTTTCCGGGCACATGTCCACATAACATATTTTCTCTCTTTGTGTGTGAGGAATGTTTCCTGAAAGTTTGGCCGTACCTTTTTGTAACACCCTGTATAATCAATCTGAAACCTTACAGTGTCTCCACGTCTCTTCCACGTATACAACCTACTTTCATGATTGTTGGAACAACTGTTAGCCAAGATTATACTCTGTGCAAAATTCTACCAGGCGGGTCTCTCTTTCATTTCCCTCTTTCACTCCATTTCCCCCAGTCGATATTCACCTACTAATTTTCCTTCTCTTCCTTTTCCTACTATCGAGTTCCAGTCCCCCATGACCATTATATTTTCGTCTCGTTTAACTATCTGAATAATTTTTTTATCATCATACATTTCTTCTATCTCTTCCTCATTTGCGGAGATAGTTGGCATATAAACTTTCACTACTATGGTGAGTGTGTGTTTCGTGTCTATCTTGACTACAATAATGCGTTCACTATGATGCCAATAGCAGCTTATCCACGTTCTTATTTTCTTATACATTATTAAACCCACACCTGCATTACCGCTATGTGACTTTGCAATTATAAGCCGGTATTCACCCGATCGGAAGCCCTGTTATTCGTGCCACCGAATTTCACTAATTCCCACTATAACTTTAACCTATCCATTTCCCTTTTCAAATTTTTTAAACTATCAGCCCGATTACGGGATCTGACATTCCACGCTCCGATCCCTAGAACACCAGTTCCGTTTCTTCTGGTAAAAACGCCCTACTCAGTAGTCCCCGTCCTGAGATGCGAATGGGGGACTATTTTACAACCGAAATATTTTATCTAAGAGGATGCCATCATCATTTAACAACACAGTAGAGCTGCATACCCTCGGAAAAAATTAGGCTATAGTTTCCTCTCGCTTTCAGCCGTTCGCAGTACCAAAACAGCAAGGCTGTTTTGGTTGATGCTACAACGCCAGGTCTGTCAATCATCCGTACAACTACTGAGAAGTCTACTGCCCGTATACAGAAATCACACGTTTGTGTGGGCTCTCAACAGATACCCATCTGTTGTGGTTGCACATACGGTAAGGCTATCTGTATCGTTGAGGCAAGCACGCCTCCCCAACAACGGAAAAGTCCACGGTTTATGGGGAAGTTATAGAAAATCAACTGTACCTAAGTGCATACAGCGTGTTTCAGGTAATGCGTTTTCTCTGTAACTTATGAATAAGTGAGCGGAATACTTGTTTACGTAGGTAAATGTAAGAAATTACAATGAAATGAACACCCTTAGCTGCTTACAGGCGTTGACATACGTCAACGGGGACAGATGTGTGCCCTATCCGGGACTCGAACCCGGGATCTCCTGCTTACATGGCAGACGCTCTATCCATCTGAGCCACAGAGGATAGCGCGACTGCAGGGATTTATCTCTGGTACGCCTCCCGCGAAACGCACATTCTCAACGTATTGTCCCGCACTACATTCGTAGTGCACCCGCCCATTATACTCATTACTCGCGGCGCGTTGCCAATTCCCGTAAAAGTTCGGGCATAGTTTATGCATTCTCACAAAAGAAGAAGATGGTCAAGTGGCCGGTGAGCCTTAACTATATATATACTAATATGGTATCTGTTCTTTCGGACATGTCCGAAAGAACAGATACCATCTTAGTATATATAAATGTAAGAAAGGTTGCTTTTTCTGCAGACTTATGAGCATACTTTACTTAGTTAATTTTCAGCGAAGAGTTCTAATTTTTTAAATAGAACAGTATTTTTTGTCTATCATGTAGCTGATGTACTCATATTTAAACCAACTGTGTACAAACCAATTTAAAGAAAAATATAACCACTTTAGTTTCTGGGGTGGAAGCAAAAATCATACATGGTCCAGTTACATAAGTGTGACCAGCGCCCATGTTCTACGTTAACATGCAGTAACTACTCACATACAGCAGGTGGTAGCAATAGTAGTGAAGGGTATAGATAAAACATGTCGGGGCAATGCCGAAAACAGCGCCGTTGTTGTCGTAATGCAGAAACGAAGTGATTTATCTGCGCCCAAAAGGGCATGGTAACTACATTTTGGTGCAAGGGTGAAAGCATTTCCGAAACGGCGACATCTGTAAACTGTTCGCGTGTCACCGTGGTTAACGTATACCGTGCATGGCTAAATGGCGTTGTCTAAAACCAGTGCCGAGGTAACTGTGCTGCGCGACGGGCCACAGATGACGCGGGGTGAACGACGGCTGCGGAGATGTGTACGGGCGGATTGACGTGCAGTTGTTGAGCAACTGACAGACCAGATGAACCAAGGGTCAAACAAGAGATCCTCCTCAAGGACGGTTCAGCGAACGTTGCTGTGCGTGGGCTTCCGCATCAGGCGCCTGGTTGATGCACCCATGCTGACTGCTATAATTTACACAAAAGTACTGCAACTGAGTGGTGAGAGCTGGCCTCTTTGCATGGTTCACGTATTATGGTACATCAGATAGATGACTGTTTGCGTATACCGCGCGAATCATCCGAAAGCAAACACACTGCAACAAACATCGGGACGATCCAGGCCCGAGATGGGAGAGTTTTGGTCTGGGGACTGTTTTCGTGGCATTGCCTCGGAGATGTCATTCTGAAACGCACAATAGATCAACACTAGTATGCATTTATCCTTGGGGACCATGTCCAGCACTACGTGCAGTTTGCTTTTCCTCGGCACGATGGCATCTACCAACAGTACAATGCAACGTGTCACGCAACTCGCAGTGAACGTGCGTGGTTCGAACAGCACCAGGAATAGTTTACCGTACTCTCCTGGCCACCAGAGTCTCCGGATTTAGACCCAATCGAGACTCTGTGGGAGCACCTCGATCGGGCTGTTCGCTTCATGGATCCTCAACAGATAAACCCGGCGCAGCTGGCCAAGGCGCATGGCTGCACATGCCTGTCGGCGCCTTCCAGAGCCGCGCTCCTGCACGCCTGGCAGCGGTCTGCGCTGCAAAAGGTGGGTATTCACGATTTTGGAAGGAGGTCACATTAATATCACTGGACAGTGTAATCGGCTGTGTTCGATCACATGCTGTGGTGGCGGAATATTAATTTGAGTGACTTGTTCAAATGAGTGCACACTTTTCCGAAAGCACAATTCAATGTGGTATCTAAAAGATCTGTGGATGAGACAAAGTTGCTGATATCATGAAGCGACAGCCTTCCACGATGCACTGCTTGGAGCCATGTTCGATTAGACTCTAGAATGTATACTTCCACTGCTGTATACAACGCAGGTCAGTGTGTACAGACAAATGAGGTTCCATCTGCCACGGATACTGCTGCGGAATACAAATGGAGTACACATCCAGCCAGTGCACTGACATGATACAAGTGTTCGGCGAATACCGACACGATGTCAATGATGGTCAAAGAGCTATAGCCCTTACGTTTTTACACGCTGAAGAAGGACTTAGAGAAAAAGGTAGTTCCAGAAGGCGCGGCGATAACAGACGAAGACCAGCGAGAACTGAGAATATGGAACGGTTTGTTTCACCTGCACTATACCGCCATCCTCATGTCAGCTTACAAGAAGTTCCTAGGGTCAATGGCCTTATAGCTCTGTGGTGAATAACACACCATAACAAGTTTTACTAGCCGGCTGCTGTGGCCGAGCGGTTCTAGGCGCTTCAGTCCGGAACCGCGCTGCTGCTACAGTCGCAGGTTCGAATCCTGCCTCGGGCATGGATCTGTGTGATGTCCTTAGGTTAGTTAGGTTTAAGTAGTTCTAATTCCAGGGGACTGATGACCACAAATGTTAAGTCCCATAGTGCTTGGGCGCTTTGGAACCAAGTTTTACTGGTACCACCAGCCACTGAAGCAAGAACTGCAAGGGAACGATTTCAATCGGAGAATTACTTCCTGAGTATTCAATCTGGATGCCTTAAAAAGTGTTACGTTCTCTGACGAATCCACGTTCACAAACTGTGGTGACAGAGCAAGTTAGTGCAGTGATTAGCACACTAGACTGGCATTAGGGAGTACGACGACTCGAAACGGCATCCGGCCACCCAGATTTAGATTTCCCATGATTTTACTAATTCTCTTACGGCAAGTGCCGGGATGGTTCCTTCGAAAAGGTCGGCCGATTTCTTTCTCCATCCCTCCCTAATCCGAGTTTCTGCTCCGTCTCTAATGACCTCCCTATGGACGAGACGTTAAACACTAATCTCCTTTTTCTCCTCCTCCAAATTGTACTGCAACGAACCGTCCTAATGTGTATTACAGGGTCAAAGAAAGTGAACAACAGATTTCCTGGAATATAGTTAGGACGCCGCGGTCCTCAGGAATGGTCCGGACGATCGTCAGAATTAACACCAGGACATATCTTTATGGGGATGTCTAAGGTATCATGTTTATGTCATCGAACTCACAAACCCAGATGTCTTCAAACAAAGCGTAGAGTAAGCTTGTCTCCAGCAACATTAGATATTGTCCGCAGGCGAAATGAGTTTTGCATTCAGGAAAATGGGCAATCGTTTGAACATCTCACTTACACATCCGACACCGGAGCATCTCTCTCAACACACCCAGTTATGTACAGTATGTTGTATTCAACCCAAAACCCTGAATATTTCTAGCTCCCATACGAAAATGGATAGAAATTTGACTTAAACGGATTAGTGCGTATTTGGTAAATACATCACTTACATGATACAGGAAATAATATTTTATTTAAAAATTATAACTTGTTTCTGTAACTCTCTGGAAAATAACTAATAAACTACGTTCGTAACTCCGCAGAGATAATAACGTTCGTTACTTTTGCCTATATAAATAAATATTCCTTTCATTTATTAATTTTTAACTCAGGGGGATAAGCAACAACCCTGACTCACTCACTTCCAATTATTGTCTCCCTTGCAAGACAATCATCTTTTGAAACTGCAGTCTGCAATATTCACAAGTTGTAGTTGCGCTTTCACTTCCTCTATTTTATCCATGCTTCTTTCAAAAGTTCAAAGCCACTACACCAGTCAACACTTCCAAAAGCTTTCTCTAAATCTACAAATGATGAAACTTAGGTTTACCTTTCTTCTGCCTATCTTCTAAGATAAGTCGTCGAGTTAGTGTTGCGTCGCCTACTCCATTTCTCAGAAACTCAAACTGGCCTTCCCCGAGGTCGGTTTCTATAAGTTTTTCCATTCTTTTGTAAATAAATCGCGTCTGTATTTTGCAATCAGGGCTTATTGCACTTACGCTTCGCCGATACAAACACTCTGAATAATTGGTGGAATATTTTTATCATGGTATTCACAATAATTCTGAGGGTTGAGGGTTATGTCGTCTCCTCCAGTTGCCTTCTTTGGATTGAAGTCTTTCAGTGTTATTTCAAATTAATAGCACAATATCTTATCTCTTACCTCATCTTCATCTACTTTTTCTTCCATTTCCATAATACTGCCTCCAAGCTCGTTTCGTCACTACAGCCATGCTATATTCCTTCCGTCTTGACTTAGTGCTGACTTGCCATCTGAGCTCTTGATTTTTATACAATTGCTTCTCTTTCCTCCAAAGGCCCCTTTAATTTTCCTGTAGGTGGTATCTATATTTCTTACAGTTATGCGTGCTTCTAAAACTTTGCACTTCTCCTGTAACCATTCTTTATTTTCCACTATGCACTTTCAGTCAGTGTCACTTTTAGACGTCTGCGCTCCCCTTCAAGTGCTTTATTTGTTGTATTTTGATATTTTACTTAACTAAATTCAGTACTTCGTATGTTACTCAAATACTTCTACTAGATCTTGCCTTTTTGACTATTTGATACTTTGCTGCCTTCACTATTTCATCTCTCAAAGGTATCCCTTCGTCTTCTATTGTTTTCATTTCCCCCGTTTCATAATCGATAACTAATGCTTCCTTTGAAACTCCCGAATTCCATCGGTTCTTTCAATGTACTCAGGTCCCATTTCTTCAATTTCCTACTTTTCTACAGTTTTAATCTGCAGTTAAGAATAAATTAAGGTCAGACTCCACTCCCTAGAATTGATTTACAAAGTAAAATCTGGTTTCGAAACATCTGCGTTGCCAATATAGAATCTCTCTGACATTTTTCGGTGTTTCCAGGTCTCTTCAACGTACATAACTTTGTGTTTTATACTTAAATCAAGTGTTATCAGCGATTAAAACGAGCTCTGTGCAAAATTCTACCGGACGGCTTTCCCTTTGATTCCTTTCCGACAGTCCATGTTCTACCATTTTTCCTTCTCTTCCTTTCCCTACTATCGACTCCCAGACTCCCATCAAGACTGATATTTTATCTCACTTAATGATCTGATAATAACTTTTATCTCACACATTCTTTCAATCTCTTCACCATCTGCGGAGTTAGTAGGCGCATAAACACGTTTCATTCCACAAAACGTGTAACAAAGTCGTAAAATTTATATCGGAGGCCGCAGACTGGATGGCTTTTTCAGATGCTCACGGCCTGCTTCATAACCCATTAAACAGCCGCAGGCGGCGTAATTACGTGATGGCGCCGCACCCATTCTCGCGGATCAATGTTGCACGACTCGACACGCTTTTCGAATAGAGGCGCAACGAATCGGACAACTCAGTTAATACCGCTAATTCCCGAAACCTGTGAACGAATAAGTTACTGTTAACTAACATGAGCCGAGCAAGAGTAGTAAAGTAGGCAAACACGAGTCTGCAATTTGGAACACTGCTGATAGTTATAGTTTATCTTCTTCGCTTTTCATAGTTTCTTCTCTTTAATTCCTCTTTGCTGGAAACTCTTTTAACGTAAAATTAATGGGACACAAGAGAGCCTAAAAGACAACAAATGTTAATATGCGTCATACGTGCAACACGGCGCAGAATAACATTTAGCGTATGAAAACGAGCAGTGTGGGGCAAGGTTGAGGGACTGACTGTCACTTAGATCCCTTGCTGAGCAAGCAGATGTAGTGTTACCGTGGCTTCCACAAGTCGATGGACCCGATGAAAGACATAGCCTGTTTCCTTACACCCCTTACGCCATCTGCGATTGTCGTTAATCCCGAAAAACTTCGTCGCCGACCAGCGTTACAAACTAATCCCCCTTCGATATCTTCATGTAGTGTTTGCAGTTTAAGTATTTCAAATATATAAAGACGAGATGCATGTGCGTCCAATACATATATAAGAGATCACAGAAATTAAGACGACCACCAGATTTTTTCTGGGGAGCGTTGACGATGATCGGGTACCGGTTCCACTAGAAGTACGCATTTAACCTGTGTTTGGCGAGTTCATGTCGACCAGACAAAAATGTGAACCCAGTCACATTCGTTTTACATAACGAGGTGCGCTCCGTTTTTGAGGTAACGCAATTTAGTGGTTCGGCTGATTCAGTTTTACACCTAGCAAGGCGATGACACGAAATGCGTTTGAAATACTGCAGACAACAATTCAGTAATGATACTCGTATTTTCCACTACGAACGAAAATTTAAATCCGTTATTTTCATCGTAAATGTCTCGTCTGATGAAAGTTAAAGACTCGGTAGGTACACTACTTTTTCTAACCAAGATTTGAACGCGTTTACCGTAGTACAGCAGTCATGTTAGATCTACAAATTGTTCACTTAATCTACAAAGCCAAAGTTCATCGAGAGTAAGAGGAACGGCGCACTAGACGGGCGAGTGCTTTTCTAAGCAGTTGTCCCAACAACTGGCCTGAATGACTGAGGCATACGAGGTCACCGTCTTCATCTTCGTCTGTCTACTTCCAACATACGGTTATCGACAAATTCGTACGCATTATTAATGCTATCATAAACTGCACTTCCAGTCTGTGTGTTTACGTTTGTCCACTGAGACAATAGCGTATACATTTTGAAAGCATCACTATGCAGATGTCAGCTCACCAACAGTTACCAGAACGAAATTATTCTGTGGTAAATTCTGCACTGCCGCCATTCCAACTCCGACTGAAACCGGCAGGAGTCAGTCGCACATTAGCGCATGACTTGAGCCAGCTTCGTTTCTGATTATAATGTCGTCGGGGAGATTTTAAACGACTGAATACGTTCACACAAATAAGCACGAATTCGGCATGTGAGGTGAACCCTCTAGTAAGTCATCAAAAACGATCTATTTCCAAATGACAGTTTCCTCAGATTTGAACAGAACGGAAAAAACGTTCTGCGAACCGATGCATCTTGGATAAGAAATGCTTGTGACGCAATGAAAAGTGAACACCTTTTGTGTTCTACGAATTAAGTTTCTGAGCAAATGCTGCCACAATAAATGAAGAGTGGTCATCTCCGAAAACAACCACATGAAACTCACTGGCAACACTGATTACAGCAGTGCTGTCTACGAACAGAGGATAGAACGAGCAGTACAGCCGAAATTAGCAATGCTAATACGAAACAGAGATCCCAGAAAAACCGTGTCGAAAAAGAGTTCCAATTTAGAAACTCTCATCTCCAACTGAGATTGTTCCTCATTTTCTGACGTACAATCATTCGCTCGAGAAAATCAATTTGATATTTGTAGCGTGTAACACGTCACACATTATTTCTGGACATAAAATTGAACTAGTTGGATCAGAATGCAATGGAAAACATTTCGAGTAGATTTCCCCACCATGTTATAGTTCTGGGTGCAGATTTTAATTTGCCGGATATAGACTGGGAGACTCAAACGTTCATAACGGGTGGTAGGGACAAAGAATAAGGGTAATTTCTTTAAGTGCTTTATCTGAAAACTACCTTGAGCAGTTAAACAGAGAACCGACTCGTGGCGATAACACATTAGACTTTCTGGTGACAAACAGACCCGAACTATTTGAAACAGTTAATGCAGAACAGGGAATCAGCGATCATAAAGCGGTTACTGCATCGATGATTTCAGCCGTAAATAGAAATATTAAAAAAGGTAGGAAGATTTTCCTGTTTAGCAAAAGTGACAGAAAGCAGATTACAGAGTACCTGACGGCTCAACACAAAAGTTTTGTCTCAAGTACAGATAGTGTTGAGGATCAGTGGACAAAGTTCAAAACCACCGTACAATATGCGTTAGATGAGTATGTGTCAAGCAAGATCGTAAGAGATGGAAAAGAGCCACCGTGGTACAACAAACGAGTTAGAAAACTGCTGAGGAAGCAAAGGGAACTTCACAGCAAACATAAACATAGCCAAAGCACTGCAGACAAACAAAAATTACGCGAAGCGAAATGTAGTGTGAGGAGGGCTACGCGAGAGGCGTTCAATGAATTCGGAAGGAAAGTTCTATGTACTGACTTGGCAGAAAATCCTAAGAAATTTTGGTCCTATGTCAAAGCGGTAGGTGGATCAAAACAAAATGTCCAGACACTCTGTGACCAAAATGGCACTGAAACAGAGGATGATAGACTAAAGGCCGAAATACTAAATGTCTTCTTCCAAAGCTGTTTCACAGAGGAAGACTGCACTGTAGTTTCTTCTCTAGATTGTCGCACAGATGACAAAATGGTAGATATCGAAATAGACGACAGAGGGATAGAGAAACAATTAAAATCGCTCAAAAGAGGAAAGGCCGCTGGACCTGATGGGATACCAGTTCGATTTTACACAGAGTACGCGAAGGAACTTGCCCCCCTTCTTGCAGCGGTGTACCGGAGGTCTCTAAAAGAGCGTAGCGTTCCAAAGGATTGGAAAAGGGCACAAGTCACCCCCGTTTTCAAGAAGGGACGTCAAACAGATTTGCAGAACTATAGACCTATATCTCTAGCGTCGATCAGTTGTAGAATTTTGGAACATGTATTATGTTCGAGTATAATGACTTTTCTGGTGACTAGAAATCTACTCTGTAGGAATCAGCATGGGTTACGAAAAAGACGGTCGTGTGAAACCCAGCTCGCGCTATTCGTCCACGAAACTCAGAGGGCCATAGACACGGGTACACAGGTAGACGCCGTGTTTCTTGACTTCCGCAAGGCGTTCGATACAGTTCCCCACAGTCGTTTAATGAACAAAGTAAGAGCATATGGACTATCAGACCAATTGTGTGATTGGATTGAGGAGTTCCTAGATAACAGAACGCAGAATGTCATTCTCAATGGAGAGAAGTCTTCCGAAGTAAGAGTTATTTCAGGTGTGCCGCAGGGGAGTGTCATAGGACCGTTGCTATTCACAATATACATAAATGACCTTGTGCATGACATCGAAAGTTCACTGATGCTTTTTGCAGATGATGCTGTGGTGTATCGAGAGGTTGTAACAATGGAAAATTGTACTGAAATGCAGGAGGATCTGCAGCGAATTGACACATGGTGCATGGAATGGCAATTGAATCTCAATGTAGACAAGTCTAATGTGCTGCGAATACATAGAAAGATAGATCCCTTATCATTTAGCTACAAAATAGCAGGTCAGCAACTGGAAGCAGTTAATTCCATAAATTATCTGGGAGTACGCATTAGGAGTGATTCAAAATGGAATGATCATATAAAGTTGATCGTCGGTAAAGCAGATGCCACACTGAGATTCATTGGAAGAATCTTAAGGAAATGCAATCCGAAAACAAAGGAAGTAGGTTACAGTACACTTGTTCGCCCACTGCTTGAATACTGCTCAGCAGTGTAGATTCCGTACCAGATAGGGTTGATAGAAGAGATAGAGAAGATCCAACGGAGAGCAGCACGCTTCGTTACAGGATCATTTAGTAATCGCGAAATCGTTACGGAGATGATAGATAAACTCCAGTGGAAGACTCTGCAGGAGAGACTCTCAGTAGCTCGGTACGGGCTTTTGTTTTAAGTTTCGAGAACATATCTTCACTTAGGAGTCAAGCAGTACATTGATCCCTCCTACGTATATCTCGCGAAGAGACCATGAGGATAAAATCAGAGAGATTAGAGCTCACAAAGAAGCATACCGACAATCCTTCTTTCCACGAACAATACGAGACTGAAGTAGAAGGGAGAACCGACAGGTGCTCAGGGTACCCTCCGCCACGCACCGTCAGGTGGCTTGTGGAGTACGGATGTGGATGTACATATAGATGTAGGTACTCCTAACTGGAACGCGTACCGAATCACAAATGACTGCATGTGGATTGAATGTAGGCAGACTGTTTCACGTTGTTGATGAAATCTTTTCGTTTTATCAACCGAGTCAAGACGTCGTTCTGCGGCAACGTTGTGTCGTACTCGTATTTTCAGGCGTAAATGACGAGTAGGAAACTGTCGAAACGCTGCCGCACAAAGACGCCTTGTCTCCGCTGATCAAACGAGCAGACTTCACCACCGAAATACGCCGAGAAAGCCTGCATTCCCATACATGCTCCACTTCATTTGCGTTTACACAGAAAACTTGCACTTCATCACCTCAACACCAGCACAATAATTCCCGGGAGTTTACCTTATCACAGCAGTTTTTGGATCAGTGTCCGTGCTAGCTTTTTCTCTATTTTTTAAATCAAACCTGTCAGTGTTCAAAATGGTTCAAATGGCTCTGAGCACTATGGGACTTAACATCTGAGTTTATCAGTCCCCTAGAACTTAGAACTACTTAAACCTAACCAACCTAAGGACATCACACACATCCATACCCGAGGCAGGATTCGAACCTGCTACCGTAGCGGTCGCGCGGTTCTAGACTGCAGCGCCTAGAACCGCTCGGCCACTCCCGCCGGCCCTGTCAGTGTAAGAAATGACCTAGATTCAATATATTTCTTATCTTAATATTTTCCCACCCATAATGTCAACTTCGCTTCTGCTCACGCATCTTATTTCAACGTCCATACCGAAATCGCAAAATATTAGCAATTATACGTCGATGCATGCAACACTAGTAGACTTGAATTTCTAAGTTTATACAACGAAATTTACCGGTAATATGTGAGAAATACCAATTTACGAAGCCTGATACCGGTATACGCACCCCAGTGTTTTAGTGCAGGGCAACTGTAGTAAAAGCCCTTTAGTCTTCACAGTAAAAGAGAAAAGGTTGTCATTATTTTCTCACCTTATTTCTACACACTTCCCCTAAGAACAAACAATGCGGGTCTGACTATAATGCTGTCTGTGACAGTGTGATCCCGTCACATCATAAAACGAAACGCTGGACTTCGGACTAAAATTCAAAGATAGACATCCGTAGTAGGACTACCCACTTCCATATCTACATCACTGGTCGGCTAACCCGGTTCATGGTGCACAAGTCCAGTTGCAGGTTGCCTATCTGGAGTCTTGCAGGGGCAACAAAAATTTGATTTTCACTTATTCATTCAATTTTACCGAATAAAAAAAATTAAATGTTGACATAATGTGTTCATTAAGAAACCTTATGTTACAGGTTTAAGACAGTAAGACACGTACTACAGTTCTAAAGTATGTACATTCCTGAGGCAGCACAACTCAGGGCGTGGAAAGCACGCAGTACTTCACACTGACAATGAGAGCACTTAGCGACTTCCAATAAACTTTGCAAATAATTTCAAGCCTCTACGAAAATCTTTCTCGCTGATACCTCCAAAAAATGATGAAGGGAAGAGACTTTATGACTTGCTACATTCTCGCTGAAGTTTTAATTTATTACTTCTATCATATTAATTCTATTCGCAACACATTTTCCAAATAATGTACACGTGCGCCCCTGCATATACCTAGAAAATTATATCATTGAACGATACATACTTCTGAAGATATGACGTGATGAACATTAAAATTAGTGAAAAACTACGCTTTGCTTAAAACGAAGCGCAAATTACCCAAACTACAGGGAATTATCGATTTGCGACAAACTTTAAACATAATTCCAAACTTTTCTAAGTTTTCTTGCTTATGCGCTTAATGTCAGATATTTAACATACTAACTCCTTTGTAAAGTAATCAGACGTTTGAAGTTGTTTGACATCTGGGAGTTCTATTCTTTAAAGAATCGGGTGTGTGCGATTTACTCGTGTAATTCTAACACTCAAAGACATATTTCGGTGAATTGTATAGTTTACTTACGCAGTGTTTGTCGAGTAACAATTCTTGATGTTTCATTGTACTAAAAAGCGGCTGAGAAAGACACCAAAGAGTTCCGATACTGTTCCTGTTTCACAGCCCACTTTGCAGTTTCGAAACATTCTGCTTGCAATCTTCAGTTCCTCATCAATTCCTGGAACTCACCGTGCGACAAATATTACAGAAAGATCTTTATTTACATCGCTACAAATTAACTACTACCTAATCCAGTATGAAATATTGTCCTAGTTAGTACAGATGCACTTGAAGTGTAATTTTTTTTCGATTATATCCCCATCTAATTACCATTAAGTTCGACGTTCGCTTACCGTTCCCTTACAGATTTACTTGTAGCTCTACACATTTCTTCATTTAAAAAACGACAAACTATTCCTCCTCTAATGTTTATACACGTTCTCCTGCTATAAATAAACATTATTGGTGTTTTGCTTCACATCAATAAATGTGTAAAGATGCAAGAGAACGTGAGATTGGCCAAAAATACCAGCATCAGACGCAGGAAGGCCTGGAAAACGTGCAAACAGAAAATACTTGCAGAGGTAGGCGATATTAGACGAGTACACAACCAATGTCGATATTTTCAATCAGCCAATGAAACCGAACGTGTGTGGTAAAAATAAATATGCATTTTAGTAGTTACAACGCCAGATCTCAATCGTGTGAAGGAATGATGACTATGCTTACGCAAAGTTCCAGGTCGCAAAAATAACGATGCGACGCGAATATTTCTTTGAATCAATAATCGTCCACACTGTCTACCTTAAAATGAATACGGCTTTGTTTACAGGTAGCTCTAGAATTCCTCTTAAACAATACGTTTTTCATATTAGGTGCATAGTTCTGCCACATACTGCCAGGTACTCCATTTAGCGACGTCAGTAGTCACTAAACATCGTGAGAGAATAGAATAGGGCGCTCCGCGGAAATGACGGACTTGGAACGTCGTCAGGTAACAGGCTGTCACTTGTATCATCGTCTGTACGCGAGATTTCCACACTCCTAAACATCCCCAGGTCCACTGTTTCCGATGTGATACAGAAGTGGAAACGTGAAGGGACATGTACAGCACAAAAGTATATAGACCGACCTCGTCTGTTGACTGACAGAGACCAGCGACAGTTGAAGAGGGTCGTAATATGTAATAGACAGAGATCTGTTATCACAGAAACTCCAAACTGCATCATGGTCCACTGCAAATACTATGACAGTTAGGCCGGAGATAAGAAAACGAATTTCATGGTCGAGCGGCTATTCGTAAGCCACACATCACGCCAGACAAACGCCAAACGACGCCTCACTTGGTGTAAGGAGCGTAAACATTGGACGATTGAACAGTGGAAAAACATCGTGTGGAATGGTATACAACGTGGTGATCTGAAGGCAGGGTGTAGGTATGGCCAATGCCCGTTGAAAGTCGTCTGCCAGCGTGTGTAGTGCCAACAGTAAAATTCGGAGGCGGTGGTGTTACGGCGTGGTCGCGTTTTTCATGGAGGGGGCTTGCATCCCTTGTTGTTTTGTGCGGCACCATCACAGCAGAGACCTACACTGATGTTTTAAGCACCTTCCTGCTTCCCACTGTTGAAGGGCAATTCGGGGATGGCGACCGCATCTTTCAATACGATCCAGCACCTGTTCATAATGCACGGCCTGCGGCGGAGTGGTTACACAACAATAACATCCCTATAATGGTCTGGCCTGCACAGACTCCTGATCTGAATCGTATAGAACACCTTTGCGATGTTTTGGAACGCCGACTTCGTGCCAGGCCTCACCGACCGACATCGATACCTCTCCTCAGTGCAGCACTCCGCGAAGAATGGGCTGCCATTTCTCAAGAAATCTTTCATCATCTGATTGAACGTAATCCTGAGAGTGGAAGCTGTCATCAACACTGAGGGTGATAGGCCAACACCATACTGAATTCCAGCATTACCGATGGAGGGCGTCACAAACTTGTAAGTCATTTTCAGCCAGGTGTCCGGATACTTTTGATCACATCGTGTATCATCACACGTTACGGCGAGACTTCCCAGTTACTAATAAATACGTTTTTGAAGTCTTTGGATTCTTAGGCATTACACCCCGCTGGTACATCATATGCACTTGCCGACCGGGTGGCCGAGCGGTTTGAGGCGCTACAGTCTGGAACCACGCGACCGCTACGGTCGCAGGTTCTAATGCTGCCTCGGGCATGGATGTGTGTGATGTCCTTAGGTTAGTTAGGTTTAAGTAGTTCTAAGTTCTAGGGGACTGATGACCCCAGAAGTTAAGTCCCATAGCGCTCAGAGCCATTTGAACCTATGCACTTCTGACTGTCATTGAGGCACCGGAACATGTGGAGCAGCCAGGGAAGGGACTTCAAACAGTACATTACTCATTATTATCGCAACCCCAGTAACTTTTACGGAATACTGCACTACCCTTCAAAGTGACACAGATATATGACACTACTTTTTAACATAGTCACCAAGTGTCTGTAAATAACGGCGGAACGTTGTACCAATCGTTCAGTTTCTCGACGAAAGAAATCCGCTCCTTGGTCACGGGAATTATTCGACAATACCAGTATGAGCGTCCTAATCGTTCGAAAATCCGTGACTGCTGCGAACCAGTTCCTCGATTACCTGGACATTCTCGTGTGACAATGCAACACTGTTCTTGCGCAGCAATAGTTGGAATGGTTCGAATGGCTCTGAGAACTATGGGACTTAAGATTTGAGCTCATGACTCCCCTGTAATTAGAACTACTTAAACCTAACTAACCTAAGGACAACACACACATCCATGCCCGAGGCAGGATTCGAACCCGTAGCAACAGAGCGGTTCAGGACTGAAGCGCCTAGAACCGCTCGGTTACAGCGGCCGGCGGAGCAATAGTCTTAGCGTGGGACGACATGTGTAATTTAACGGGTGGTTCAAAAAGAGTGCCGGTTTTGATATATCAGAGTAAGAAGTTTATTTTTACAAAAACACGTTCATCTAACCTTCCCATTTCATGTATGAAAAATGTGAGGCATATGACCTCTACTGCGCTGGCATGCAAGAACTCTGTCGATGAAATTCACTATGACAGCACGTCAAGTTTCCACGTCCATTTCGCTGATAACTCGTCGAATTTTCTCCTTCAAGTCATGGATGCTTCGGCGTTTAGTGGCGTACACCACTGACTTTAAGATGACCCTCAAATAAAAAAAATCACAAGGTGTTAAGCCACATGACCTTTGTGGCCACTGATGATCAGCACTGGGCAAAATGATGCGATTCGGGAACCGCTCATGGAGCGGGAAGTATGACAGATGGCACCGCCCTGCTGAAACCACAACTCTTCAAAGACCATTGCATCCAAATGAGGCCACAAAACCCCCTTATAATCGTAAGGTATAGGTCTCCATAGACTGTCACAGCTTGTCGTGCATCATCTTCAAGAAAATAAGGGCCTATGACGCCGCCCGACCAAAAGCCGCAGCAAATTGTCACTAGTTGCAGGTGCATTTCCCTTTCTTTGATCATGCAAGGATTTTCCGAGCCCCAGATACGGCAGTTCTGCTTTTTCACAAAACCATTTTAATGGCAGTGTGCTTCATCACTGAAGAAGTGCTGCAGTCATTCTCTCAGAACCTAGTGAACAAACTGTCGTCTCTTCTTGAATTTTATGGGGGTTGCAAGATCCCCTCGCTTCTAAACTCATACTGTTATTACTCCGCTTAGCCGCGAGTCCGTAGAGGGTGGTATACGTGACGTACAGTATAACTGGTCAGCATTCCCACCCGGAATTTGCGAGTGTATGTCGGACCTTCTTTGATCCGCCTCGGTGGGTCGTGTCGTCGGCTTTCCTCCTACCTGTGCGCGGTGCAGCTCTCGTAAATGTCGTCCCGTGCAGATTCTTCACTGGCGCATTGAATGTCTCTGTCGGTGGAAGCTAATTATCTGAAATTGCTGTCGATCAACTTTGGGGTATTTATTTACTCGAAATTAACATTCAGAATGCCGTAATATCACTTTTATTCCTATTAGATCAATAATGAAACACTCACGTCACAAACTACTCGTAACCGAGAGCATGGCTACCATCGAACAAGACAGGAAGAGCTCTTAACGGCGACTGCCGACTTTGGCGCGCAGTCCGTATCTCTTACTAGTTTCGTCACAGTTCGTGGATTTCCGATCAAGTTCGTACTCACTAAGATATGAATTTGTTAATGAACGGGTGTGAATTTTCACGAGGCAAAATTATGATAAATAGTTTTAAATATCCAGAGGCTCCTCCCAGTATTCATGTTGTCGTAAATGACCTTAATTATTAAATACAAATAAACAAAATCGGTGACTTTGGCGCCAAGATGGCGGTACTTCCCGTCATGTATATTTCCCACGCTGACGCTTGTTGCTACGGTCCAGCGCCGAGCCCCACCCCACTACGCGCGACATATGGTCGCTTCGTCACCTAGCCAGCCAGCGTGGGAAATGCTCTCCGACTCATGGCCGGCTACGGACTACAGCACTTCCTAACTATTGTAAATACATCAATAAGAGAATAATTTATTAAAACTGGTAAAAATGTCTTCCTCACGTAAGAGGCACCTTACAGGGTGATAATGGAAATCATGCTGGAGAATTCTTCGTGCTGAAGAACAGCATAAGCAAATTGCTGGGAACTATGACGAACTGATTTCATTGGGGATAACAGCCACAATGTCACGAACCACAGCAACGTTCTGCTCACTTCGGCAAGAACGACGGCGCCAAGCCTTTTAAGGTTTACTGTTGAACACGTCTCAAAGAACTTTTTCATCGTTTTATGAAGTGTTGATTCATTCGGTGCCTCGTTACGCCCTAGAATCGCGCGAAATCGCATCACAATTGCTGCGTAAGTTTCTCCATTGTGATTAAACGTTTTCACGATTAGCTGGCGTTGTGCACAAGCGAACTGCTTCATGGTTAGACACGGAACGCGAGAAATTCAAACTGGATCAACAATCGGAATGTTCCTGGAAATAGAAACGAATCAAAACAATGTCACCAACCGACAAACAAAAATTTATCGGCCAGTTTCAAATCCAGCGCTCTTTTTGAAACAAGCTTTACGTTTCGAAGTCTCTTTGTATCAATAACAACCAGTAGTCCGACGAACGAAGTATAACGTTCCGATTTATCATCCCTCGACGTGTGCGCTTGACATGCATGGTCACTGAAACCAACTACAGAAGCTTCAAGGATGTCATCGTTAGTACTCGCACATACAGATCCCATTTTTTCATAAAAGGTATGTATTACAAATAATTGCGGTCTTTATCGGCGGCAGCTCGCACTGTAGGATTATCAGCAAAAGTCTTCGGCACAGCCGCACTGCGGAGACGCCCACTAAGCGCGCTCCTTGCTCCGCGTTTACGACACGTATATGTCACCGTCTTTAACGGCCCTTAATGGGTGGAATGTCTGGCGCACAAGTAGCGCCGGTGCCTCGTGTTGCCTCCAGGCAGAGCCAGTCACGTTGTTCAGGAATCTGTTGTAGTGCACCAGAAACTGCTTGAAACTGTGCATGCATATGTTGTCTCATTGCTGAAAGACATTAAGACTCCAACTGTTTTGTTCGTAGGGGTTTGGAATAACTGTTTTCACTTTAGGGTAGAAATATTTGTATTGTATGAATATTGCAGATTCATTTGAAGACCTTACAGAAGTATTAAGGATAATAACTGAATTTGGCGAATGTTATGGATTACACATCAACATAACAAAAACCATTTTTTTTCCTACTGAGGCCACATTACTGATTCTGAACGGTGGTGAAAAGACTTGACAAAATAAAACACCAGATATATTTCAAAGGAAATTAAATGGCGTACTTAATGGACACGAGGAGTGACCATTAAAACGCAAAACACTGCTAAACACGAAACAATGGCTATTTAAATCTTTTACTTTCAGACCTGTTCTGTGTAAGGCATAAGCTTCAGCAGCGATTATAAAGAAATTTAAGAAAAGAAAATAAGAAGATACATTCACAAGGTGCTACTCTAATCTCGTTACGAATAGCGAAATACGAACGAGAACTGGAAGGAAGCTGATTTCGCGAAACCAGTGACAGTGTTACTATCACATCAACGATGATGAAAAAAATACAGTTTGAACAAAAGTGCTAATTAATGCAATGCGCTCTGTTGATCTCTTTTATTTACATGTTGTTGTTGTTGTTTTCGTCGTCGTCGTCTGATAACTGAGTTTATTTACATAGGCCACACAAATTTCGTAATCGTAGCGATTTGCTTATATCGGCTGTTCTTTTATTTTTAGGTAAACATTTGATTTCATTACTCAGTAATTGGCTTGGACATTATCAAGCTATACGGCATTAAAATTGTTATGTTTACGGTACGCTATATACATCAGCGTAGGAGAGAGTAGGATGCGGCCGTGTCTCGGACAAAAGTTTTGCACAGTCATAGTAGGTATGAGCTAATATATGCCAAATGTAAAGTCCATACCGCCTGAAAACAAGAAAAGTGACATACGTCTTCTTTACTTTTCGTTTATATTACTGAATAATACGTGCGAAGTGCATCAACGTGAACTAATAATATAACCTAATTTACTGCCACCAATACTTACTTGAACGTTGATGGAAGCATATAATAATTCAATATAAGTTTTATATAATTAATTTACTGCAATTTTGAGTTGCGTCACGGTTCTAGCCGGGGTGCGATATGTAAAATGGAAAAAGCGCAACCCCTGCCCGGGTTTTGTCACTGTGCCATCGTAGATAACATTAAAATACGTTGGCGTAGCTACCGAAGCTGAAATACGCAATGCGTGGTCTGGCTCTTAAAACGAAACCTGGGGTGGTTGTGGCCGTACGTACCACAGTAATGCAAAACTCTTGTTTTGGACACAGCCACATGTTGCTTAGTTCCGACACTGATATATGAAATATAACACGCTATAACATTTTTAGATTTCGTTTTGGAGAGGGTACCCCTTCAGCAAAGAGCAATTTTTATTCTGCAGATATGTTTCGCTTAAGTTCAGCATCGTCAGTGGCACTAAAAGAAAAGTGCGAGATCGCCACATGAGTGCTAAAAGAAATTCGATAAATTTTGGGTATACGATCAATCGCACAAATCTAAGGGCTGTCAATTCGATCAAATACCTAGGAATTACAATTACCAACAACTTAAATTGGAAAGACCACATAGATAATATTGTGGGGAAGGCGAAACAAAGACTGCGCTTTGTTGGCAGAACACTTATAAGATGCGACAAAGCCACTAAAGAGACAGCCTACATCACACCTGTCCGTCCTCTGCTGGAATATTGCTGGGCGGTGTGGTATCCTTACCAGGTAGGATTGACGCACGACATTGAAAAAGTGCAAACAAGGCCAGCTCGTTTCGTGTTGTCGCGCAATACGGGCGAGAGTGTCACTGAGATGATACGCGAGTTGGCGTGGCAGTCACTGAAAAAAGGCGGTTTTCTTTGCGGCAAGATCTACTAACGAACTTGCAATCACCAAGTTTCTCATCCGAATGCGAAAATATTTTGTTGCTACCCACCTACGCAGGGAGAAATGATCATCACAATAAAATAAGAGAAATCAGAGCACGAACGAAAAGATTTAGGTGTTCCTTTTTTCCCACGCGCCATTCGAGAGTGGAATGATAGAGAGGTTGTATGAAAATGGTTCGATGAACCCTCTGCCAGGCACTTAAGTGTGAATTGCAGAGTAACCATGTAGATGTAGATGGGTTTTTTAGTACCTTCTATAAAACAGGAAAAATGCTTTTTACAACTTTTGCACCAATAAATTTGAGTTTTTCAAAGACAGTATTTACATATTTGAACTACTCAGGGACTGACTTCCTTTAAGACATTTAGAGCGGCTGCGGACCAGTAGACACAAAAGACCACAGAAATTTGGCCGTTTGGCCGTATGCCATCGCCAAAATGTGCGAGACGATACTAAAGAAAACAAGTGAGAAATAATTTTCGGCGTTTGGGCGCATGCAGTCAGCAGAATAAATGAGGTGAGAATACACGAGCAGCAGTGAGAGGTACGGCAGACGGCAGTAGGATGGGGCAGCGGCGGCCGGCGCGGAGTACCTGGTGCGCCTTGTCGGCGTCGCGGTCGCGCTCCCCGGCGTCAGCCGGCGCGCCGCCGCCGCCGCCACTGTGCGCCCTGGCGGGGCAGCAGAGCCAGGAGCGGCTGCGCGGCAGCGAGCGCTCGCGCGGGCTGCCCAGCTCGGCCGGACCCGCCACCGTGCCGTGCTCCGCTCGCACTCACCCACCTCGCAGCCGGCGGCACTGCCGGCGCGGCCGCCGAGCGCGGCCTCCGGCGACGCGCCGCGCCCCGCGCACGCGCAACACGGGCCGCGCGCCGGGCCCTCGCCGTCTGCCCCGCCCTCCCCACCCAAAATATACAACACTCACGCTGACTACGTCTACCATTCTGGCCACGAAAAATCGCACCACCGGGAAAGACGGTAATGGCTCTGAGCACTATGGGACTTAACTTCTGAGGTCATCAGTGCCCTAGAACTTAGAGCTACTTAAACCTAAATAACCTAAGGACATCACACACATCCATGCCCGAGGCAGGATTCGAACCTGCGACCGTAGCGGTTGCGCGGTTCCAGACTGTAGCACCTAGGAAGACAGTAGATAACAGGTATTTACTTACTGTGTGCATACAGTACAACCGTTTGAATCAATCACTTTTGGGAAAGGCGCTGCACCAGCGAGTAATGAGCACCGCATACCTCACTGGCATGCAGTAATCTGACTTGAACCGCCCTGAAGATGACCGCAGCAAGTCGGTCGAAACGTCGGCAAATTGAGAACTAAGTCTTTCGCGACGGCACTTATATGTAGAACATTTTCTACCGAATATCATAGCAAAATGACATCACTGTTTGAAGACAGTAGGCTTACATATAAATGTCTTAAACGGTGACTGGTCATGCGCCCTGCCCGACATACCTATGCCGGTTTGGGAAAAGGGCTACACCTGAGTGTGACTGGCGCATCGGAGGGTACTCCGACCATGTGGTTTACGAGTGCCCTCTTTTCGATGATGTAGCAGTTACAGTAAGACAGCAACTACCAAACAATAACACAAAAAATGTGTGTGAAATCTTATGGGACTTAACTGACACACACACACACACACACACACACACACACATGCCCGAGGGAGGACACCGGGACCAGCCGCACAGTCCATGACTGCAGCGCCTCACACCGCTCGGCTAATCGCGCGTGGCCATAATAACACATACGACCTACTAAGACCCGACGAGACTTTTGAAACCTTGAACAACCTGGCAAAGGAGGTATCACGAAAAGTTGTGACTGCTTACCTGAGGGACTTTCGCGATTAGAACCTACCAAGTAGTAAGGATTCTTCCCATTCAATTAGCGTATGCCTTCCAGGAAGTCAGGTTGCTTACATGCCTTTGTGCGAGCTGTAATTAATATGATATTATGTTTGGGCACCCATAGGGCATAGGGCTTGTCGTGTATTCCTTGACTGTTCACTTAATCCTGCTGTTTGAAATTTTGCCAGTATGCTTTCGCAGTATAGTAGTCTACCTCTGCGTGTGTGCCAGCTCTCTCGTGGATCAAGCAAACTTGTGATTATACCAGTTCATTGTAAACGTTCGACACCCTTTGTCCATTTTCTTTGGTATGGATCCCACCCACGACAGCAATATTCATTCTAAGGGGGTGCATGATAAATTAAATTGCTGGCAACCGCAGCCTAAACTTCCACATTTTGAAAGAAATAATCCGCACTGGCTGCAGAATACCATTAAAAGTCACGACTGGTTTCGCTCCACTAGAAGAGGCATCCTCAGGTGATAAAGATTCTTTTTAAAAGGCACCGCCTTGCCTGCCGCCGCTCAACCACCTTCCTGATTGGGCGCGGTTCTGCTATCCCCTTTCTTTTAAATAAGGACTACAGCTTTTAGCGCGTTATTTGTTTACAACATGAGGTGAATGACGATAAATGGTTCTAAGACAGTTACTTTTCGGCGATGATCTGCTGAAAAGAATCTTTTGAGGAGCCATTTTCTAGTGGCGCGAAACCGTTCGTGACTTTTTATAAAAGTATTCTGCAACCAGTAAAGATTATTTCTTAAAAAAATCTATAACGTGACAGTAGCGCTCCTGGCGCATAGAGTCAAAACTATAGAATCCGTGTCGTCACATTCATGGGGTTACAACCAATATCGATGGCATTACTTTACCCATACGTCACGCCCATAAATTATGCCTCAAAAGAAGCGTTACTGAGAGCACATTCATTTTATTTTCAACTCATCTTCCGAAGTCTACGTTTATTTACCATCAGAGCGATTTTCACTTACTTACGAAATTTTACAATTTCACAACCTTTCACTGCACAATTCTGCAAAGTAAAGAAACAATGCTAACGATACGTTAATAAATGTAAACTTCTGAAGGATGGAATGCAAGGCATTTTGAAATGGAGTCATGGAAGAATAAACACCTGTAAAAGCAACCAGTTTCGACACTTTCAGTGTTCTAACACGACAACAACGGACAAGAATTATTTATTAATGTTAATACGAAAAACAACAGAAACACAAAATACGGCACAGAGATAGATAAACAATCCCAGTCGACAAGCAATTATAAGTTAGTTTGCGAGTCTGGCGACATGGAGATAATTTAAGTACTTGGAATTTAGTGTACTTTATTATCAGTAATATTGATCGTATGTGGGTCCCTTAACTTCCGTGTGGCATTTCTACCATTGCAGATGATAGTCACGAATCAAAAGCCGTTAGAACTGCACTAAATGGCTAAAACTGCTCAAACCCATGATGATAGAGCAGAAAATGCGTCGCGAGCAGGTTACAATGCGAGCGTCTCTCTCTCTCTCTCTCTCTCTCTCTCTCTCTCTCTCTCTCTCTCTCTCTCCTCCCTCCCTCCCTCCTCCACGAATTTCTTCTGCGCGCCGGGTTGACTGCAATCGCGGGTCTGATTGAAAACAACTGCGGCTCGGATCCAGCCCGCGGGCTGTCCACTCCTGCTGTAAGCAGTCACTTTTGTAGGCTCGTTGTAGGGCATTTCCTTTGTAGACTCATTCTCGGAATCGAGAACTTCGACCATTTTTGCCTGTTATTGACATTGAAACTGGCAAGATAACGGTTCCAACTATCCCAAAATTTTTTAGAACGTTTTTAATCTGAGTAAGTTTACTGTAAATGAGACAAAGTCAGGCAGGAGACCATTATTACAATAATCTGCAGCACCATTCATGTTGACAGCGCAGCAGTGATAAAAGCTAAACATGAGGAAAGGAACGACTTTATTGCTCATAAACGCGTTTCAGAATTTATCCATCATCAGATAGCCAGGAACGATTACTGCCTGCAAATGTTTGTTTCTCATACGACTTGAAATGTCCTATTTAAGGGCGGTAGGCCTACTCGCTCCTGGATATCTGATGACGGATAAATTCCGAAACGCGTCATATGAGCAGTAAAGTCATGCCTTGTCTGATGTTTGACTTTTAGCATTGCGGCCCAGTCACTCAATGAAGAACTGTTGATTGTTTTAACTTCAAGTTTGACATAGGATGACAAATGACAAAAGAAATCTTATTTCTTGAGATACAATTAAAAATTAACAATGTTCAGCTTTTTTCCTTTATTTTTACTGTGAAACGTTTTTTCCTCTCAAATTTCATGATTCTAGATCAACAGTAAATTCCGTATAGGTTTCAATGAGTGAGTTTGCGAGTGTCAAAATATGTGACATCAAAGGCCTTAGCTCTTGGTTACACTGACTTGAAAAGTTACATTCATAACGACGTCAAGGATCTAGAGATCTTAAA
This sequence comes from Schistocerca gregaria, assembly GCF_023897955.1. NCBI lineage: Eukaryota > Metazoa > Arthropoda > Insecta > Orthoptera > Acrididae > Schistocerca > Schistocerca gregaria. The sequence continues at coordinate 763,422,772 of NC_064920.1, forward strand.
ATGTGACATAAACATAAACCTTATACGTCTACATGTTCATGAGAAAAAAGGTTTTTAACAGTCGGACAGACAGAAGACAACAAAGCGATCCTATAAAAATTATTTTTTACCGATTAGGATACGCAATCATAAAAAGAATCATCAATTCCTTCGTGACCACTAGAGGAGTATTACCGTGCTGAATATCAGCTATAAAATTATGTTGTTAGGTTTATTAAAACTGCTTACTGCCAGCAGGCGAACACATTATAGATTAAGAGAAATAGATACATACATGATCAAAGATTTACCCTGAGATAACTTATGGCATAAATCTGGGAATTTAATACTGACACCTACACGTCACAGATTTCAAAAGCAATACGACATTTTACATACGCCAATCGTAAAATACCTATTACGAAAATTCCAGTTTCCCACTAACAGTCTGACTAGTCGTATTATGCTGTAAACTAACCTTATGGAAGGTTAGATTTAGTGGAAGAAGCTGTGAATAGTTTAATAAGTTCTAAATATGAGAGAACATTAAGAGGCGCATTGTTCGAACTATTCAACCTAGTACTAGAAAAGATTGACAGAAAATTCCAAAAATGGCAATTAAGAAGAAAAAAGTAGGAGTAAATCACCTTTTCTGTGTAGACGGCATTTTCCCAGTACGTTAAAGCAGTTAAAATCTTCTTGACGAGGCGAGTACATATGGAAACGTGGCAATAAAGGCAGAGCAGAAAATCAGTCAGGAGAAAACTGAGAACATAATCATCAAAAAGATAAACAGGGTGGGACCTGTAGAAGTCAATGATGTGATATAGTAGTCAATTATGTGATATTCACACGAGAAGACGATTTAAAAACCTGGGAAGCATTTTTAATGAACGCGACAGCCGTGACACTGAAATTTAGACAAGGCAGTCATCAACCGACAGAACATAATATTTTAGAGTAGCACACACATTAAGAAACAGCTCACTACCATCAGTCTTCATAATTAGACTACACTACTGCTCTATTCAATCCGTCATCCTCTATTCATAAGAAACAATCTTCAGATCGGAAGCTGAACAGAAATTGGCAGCTTTTGACGGGGAACATCTAAGAGAAAGTTTTGGCCCTGTCGGAGATCCTGAAACGGGTTAGTGGATAAAACCGAATTGAAGAAACGAAGAAATGACGGACTAATACATCCCAGCATAGTTAATCAACTGAAAAGGAGAAGTCTTTATTGGGCTGTGCCTCTAGTGAGTATACCAAAGGGCAGAATGCCGTAAAACACATCCAGAGGAGCAGCGGACGGCAGCAGAAGACAGAGAAGGCCTCGAACGAAATGGAAAGACAACATCGTTGAAGATGCAGAAGAGATGGGACTGGCAACAAGTAAGTGGAATCGAACCTCCACGAAATGGAAAACAAGAAGACGAAATGAAAAGCAAGCATACAGCGAACAAGACTCACGCAGGAACACGTAAAACGTTGCACAATCGCGTGGTCTTACGTCTTACCTTCTGCGGATCTGAGGGTAGCTAAGTTCCCGCCGAGGAAAAAAACTCCTGCTCTCCCTGTCTCTGTTATTTGCCTAACGGCGAGAGGCGTAGAACCGCGCAGTTCTTGGCTTGAGGAAATCCCTGAACTCGCACCTGTGTTTCAGAGGCAGCTGTGCGAAGTTAATTCATGCCACCTGACGTAAACGTCACGACCCGTATATAATCCTTGTTCCTTTTAACTTGATTTTCTTCTTCCAGAGTAAAGAAGCTCGCACAGACCTCTCTCTGCTGAGTTAAATGGATGTGAACGATAACAGTCGTTTCAAAATTCAGATTTGGAAGTTCCTAACGTGTCAAAGGGACTGAAACGTTTCACCTTTCACAAATGTGTTTATTAATAATAAACTACCTCGTTTCGGGCATTAATACGTTTTCAGGCTTTTCGCTATACATAATATCAGTTTGGAAAATACTACTGCCACGAATGAAAATTACGCAATGTATATAATGAATATCAACAAAAGTAAAATAATGACAAATGAGGTGACATGAAGGAAATAGACAAGTAAATAACACACTAACAGTAGCGTGTGAGTTTCTCTATTTGCACAGCAAAATAATTGAAGGTGGCCGAAGCACAGAGGAAATAAAAATGCAGACTGGCAATATCATGAAAACCGTTTCTGATAAGATAAATTTGTTAGTATCGAAAATAAATTCAAATCTTAGGAAAACTTTTCTGAAGGTTTTTTTTTTTTCTAAATTGTAGCCTTCTACGGAAGTGGAGCGTGGACGATAAACGGTTGCAACAAGAAGACAATAGAAGATTTAAAATGCTGTGCTACAAAACAATGCTGAGGATCAGATGAATAGACCAAATAATGGGAAGGAAAAAAACGTGTGGCAGAACACGATTAGACGAAGGGGTCGGTTGACAGGACACAGCCATAGGCATCTAGAAGTCGTCAGTTCGGTTGTTGTTGTTGTGGTCTTCAGTCCTGAGACTGGTTTGATGCAGCTCTCCATGCTACTCTATCCTGTGCAAGCTTCTTCATCTCGCAGTACCTACTGCAGCCTACATCCTTCTGAATCTGCTTAGTGTATTCATCTCTTGTCCCCCCTCTACGATTTTTACCCTCCACGCTGCCCTCCAATACTAAATTGGTGATCCACTGATGCCTCAGAACATGTCCTACCAACCGATCCCTTCTTCTAGTCAAGTTGTGCCACAAACTCCTCTTCTCCCCAATTCTATTCAATACCTTCTCATTAGTTACGTGATCTACCCATCTAATCTTCAAGCATTCTTCTGTAGCACCACATTTCGAAAACTTCTATTCTCTTCTTGTCCAAACTATTTATCGTCCTTTTTTCACTTCCATACATGACTCACTCCATACAAATACTTTCAGAAACGACTTCCTGACACTTAAATCTACACTCCATGTTAACAAATTTTTCTTTTTCAGAAACGCTTTCCTTGCCATTGCCAGTCTACATTTTATATCCTCTCTACTTCGATCATCATCAGTTATTTTGCTCCCCAAATAGCAAAACTACTTTACTACTTTAAGTGTCTTATTTCCTAATCTAATTCCCTTAGCATCACCCGACTTAATTTGACTCCATTCCATTATCCTAGTTTTGCTTTTGTTGATGTTCATCTTATATCCTCCTTTCAAGACAGTGTCCATTCCGTTCAACTGCTCTTCCAAGTCCTTTGCTATCTCTGAAAGAATTACAATGTCATCGGCGAACCTCAAAGTTTTTATTTCTTCTCCATGGATTTTAATTCCAACTCCGAACTTTTCATTTGTTTCCTTTGTTGCTTGCTCAATATACAGATTGAATAACATCAGCGATAGGCTACAACCCTGTCTCACTCTCTTCCCAACCACCCCAGCCACCTTCAGAATATGAAAGAGAGTATTCCAATCAACATTGTCAAAAGCTTTCTCTAAGTCTACAAATGCTAGAAACGTAGGTTTGCCTTTCCTTAATCTTTCTTCTAAGATAAGTCGTATTGCCTCGCGTGTTCCAACATTTCTACGGAATCCAAACTGATCTTCCTCGAGGTCAGTTTCTACTAGTTTTTCCATTCGTCTGTAAAGAATTCGCGTTTGTATTTTGCAGCTGTGACTTATTAAACTGATAGTTCAGTAATTTTCACATCTGTCAACACCTGCTTTCTTTGGGATTGGAATTATTGTATTCTTCCTGAAGTCCGAGGGAATTTCGCCTGTCTCATACATCTTGCTTACCAGATGGTAGAGTTTTGTCAGGACTGGCTCTCCCAACGCTGTCAGTAGTTTTAATGGAATGTTGTCTACTCCGGGGACCTTATTTCGACTCAGGTCTTTCAGTGCTCTGTCCAACCCTTCACGCAGTATCATATCTCCCATTTCATCTTCATCTACATCCTCTTCTATTTCAATAATATTGTCCTCAAGTACATCGCCCTTGTATAGACCCTCTATATACTCCTTCCACCTTTCTGCTTTCCCTTCTTTGCTTAGAACTGGGTTTTCATCTGAGCTCTTGATGTTCATACAAGTGGTTCTCTTTTCTCCAAAGGTCTCTTTAACTTTCCTATACGTAGTATCTATCTCACCCCTAGTGAGATAAGCCTCTACATCCTTACATTTGTCCTTTAGCCATCCCTGCTTAGCCATTTTGCACTTCCTGTCGATCACATTTTTGAGACGTTTGTATTCCTTTTTGTCTGCTTCATTTACTGCATTTTTATATTTTCTCCTTTCATCAAATAAATTCAAAATATCTTCTGTTACCCAAGGATTTCTAGCAGCCCTCGTCTTTTTACCTACTTGATCCTCTGCTGCCTTCACTACTTCATCCCTCAATGCTACCCATTCTTCTTCTACTGTATCTCTTTCCCCCATTACTGTCAATTGTTCCCTTATGCTCTCCCTGAAACTCTGTTCAACCTCTGGTTCTTTCAGTTTATCCAGGTCCCATCTCCTTAATTTCCCACATTTTTGCAGTTTCTTCAGTTTTAATCTACAGGTCATAACCAATAGATTGTGGTCAGAGTCCACACCTGCCCCTGGAAATGTCTTACAATTTAAAACCTGGTTCCTAAATCTCTGTCTTACCATTATATAATCTGATACCTTTTAGTATCTCCAGGGTTCTTCCATGTATACAACCTTCTTTCATGATTCTTAGACCAAGTGTTAGCTATGATTAAGTTATGCTCTGCCAGACGGCTTCCTCTTTCATTTCTTAGCCCCAATCCATATTCACCTACTACGTTTCCTTCTCTCCCTTTTCCTACGCTTGAATTCCAGTCACCCATGACTATTAAATTTTCGTCTCCCTTGACTATTTGAGTAATTTCTTTTATCTCATCATACATTTCATCAATTACTTAGTCATATGCAGAGCTAGTTGGCAAATAAACTTATACTACTGTAGTAGGCGTGGGCTTCGTGTCTATCTTGGCCGCAATAATCCGTTCACTATGCTGTTTGTAGTAGCTTACCGGTATTCCTATTTTTTTATTCACTATTAAACCTACTACTGCATTACCCCTATTTGATTTTGTATTTATAACCCTGCATTCACCTGACCAAAAGTCTTGTTCCTTCTGCCACCGAACTTCACTAATTCCTACTTTCGGGCGGCTTAGTGTGCGCGTATTTGTGTGTGTGTGTGTGCGTGTGTGTGTGTGTGTGTGGGGGGGGGGGGATTTTACTACGGCAAGCAGGCTCATATGTATGTAGGATAGTAGTCATGCAGAAATGAAGAAGTTTGCGAAGGACAGTACCGTGGATACATGCATCGACCCGGTCTTTGCACCGAAGACAACCACCGCCTCAAAACAGCAATAAGAAGTGAAAACATCAGTGAAGAGAACTCCGAAACTTAAGTTTGTCACCTAACGTAAAAACTGGTATTTGTACAGAATTTTGAGGGGTTTTGCTAAATATATTATAGTGAATGCTGTATTGGCTCGTTTAATATGGAGGCCGTCGATTCAATCATCAGGGTTGTTTATCAAAGCTTATGTTCCCTATCTATTGGCCTATTTGTCAAATGGTTCAAATGGCTCTGAGCACTATGTGACTTAACATCTATGGTCATCAGTCCCCTAGAACTTAGAACTACTTAAACCTAACTAACCTAAGGACAACACACAACACCCAGCCATCACGAGGCAGAGAAAATACCTGACGCCGCAGTGAATCGAACCCGGGAACCCGGGCGTGGGAAGCGAGAACGCTACCGCACGACCACGAGATGCGGGCGCCTATTTGTCTGCGGGACGTTAAGTCTTCATATTTCTTTCCTTCCTTTCGTCGTAGATTTGTTCAGTAAACTTTAATCTACAACATAAAGGACCAGACCAACAACTAGTTACAATACACTTGTTGATTGTTTCTGGACCAAGGTGAACACGGGATTTTCCATTCCTATTTAGTTTCTGTGTAGTATCCATGCACTCGACTCCCTTATACCGATGACAATAATCGAAAAAGTGTTTGAATTCTGTTGAGATGTCTATGCCGACTTTGTTTAAAGTCACGTTCTTTCTCTTTGTCGTCCATCAGTCATGGGACAACCTTTGCTGAAGTCCTGTTGCATCACGATTACCTTTGGTTCGCGTAGCTAGTTGCCTGAATAGCAGCTGTTACATTTTGACGCGTGAAGGCCAGTGGCTGTGTCCTGTTGCTGCAATCATGCTGAATTACGCAAAAAAAAAAGAAAAAAGGAAAAAAAGGAAAAAATCCATTAGCTTCCCAAATGTTCTAACATAATTCAACACGTGAATATTTCGCAGTATAATTAATACTTGCAGCTTCTCTAATTGCCGAGATGTCGAACCAAGTACACCTCTGTGCCGTTAACAGTGGGCTTCATATTTACTACGGTCCTTGCCACTTTTCGGAAAAAGAATCACTGCAAATCACTGCCAGAGTCGTATGGCTAGATTTCTGTTTTCAGTATCTCTTATCTGTTATTAAAAATTACACCTTTTAGTTGCCTCAACGTATCATTATCACCACCATCGCCACCACCATCATCATCGCAGGCTGCTTCCAGACTTCTCCAAATATTGCGATCGTTAGGCTTTCGCATTCATGTTTGCCCTACTTATTTCTTTATGTCGCTAATCCATCTTGCATTCAGCTGTCCAATATGTCTTTTTCAGGAGCAATCCAACGCAGCATTTCCTTAGATCTACCTGTTTCGTGTGGCAACTTGCCAGTTCGCTTCCATTTGAGTTACGCAAGTCACCAAAACTTCACCAACTCCTGTCTTTTCCCTTATCCTTTTGTTCGATTTTTGTCTGTTCTTGTTACGCCCAGCAGTCTTCTTCCTAATTTTTTTTTGGAGCAATACTCTGTTTCTGGTCTGCTTGCAAGCATTTAACGCCTATATCTTACTTACACAAAGTACTACTGGCAGTACACACTCGTTGGCACACACACACACACACACACACACACACACACACACACACACACACACACACACACACACACGCCCGTTTTCTTCTTTCATTGTCCATCTATTGATTTCTTTCAACTGTCCTGACTACAAATTCGTCTAGAGCTGTTTTTAGAACTTTGTTACTAACGTTAACTCTGTGTTGGTGAATCAAAAAATGTTACGAATATTACTTTCCAAGTGAAATATTCACGCTTTTCAAGAAATGTTCACCCAATGAATTCTATTGTCTATGGAAATTCTTGTTACTGTGTCTTGAACCATTAGGAAATATAGTATATAAAACGCAACAGATATCTACATTACATGAGATATTGTAAGAGAGGTTTGTCGGAATCTTTCTCTCTTTAGGTTATGAAATTTATTTTGTTTTCTTCACCTCTAGATGCTTCGCAGCCACCTAAAGAATGTGCAAATATATTCAGAACAAATATGTATAACATTTATACTCCGCAAGCGGAGACTACCTCGTGTACCACGGTCTGTTCTCTTTTTCCTGTTCCAGTCGCGAGTGATTCGCGTGAAGAACGACTGCCTGTAAGCTTCTGCGTGAGTCGACATATTTGTTTGAGTAATCATATAATGACGCAGTCTTCTGGCAACATACGCTCTCGCAATTTTAACAACAAATCGCACCGTGATGCAGCACTCCTCTCTTGTAGCCTCTGCCATTGGAGTTGGCATCATCCGTGAAAAGTGTCATTGAACTTCCAACGTTATCAGCTATGTCATTTACATATATTGTGGAAAGTAACGGTCTGTTAACACTCCTGGGGCACGTCCAAAGTTACTTCTACGTTTGAAGAGTAATCTTCGTTTAAAACTACGTGCCATGTTCTGTTAGCTAGAAACTCTTCAATCCAACCACACAGTTGCTAAAACATTCTGTTCGGTCGTAATTCGTTTATTAGGTGGCAGTGCGGAACTGTGTCAAATGTCTACCGGAAGCCAAGGCACACGGCATCTACCTGGGCGACACTACCTGCTGCTTTCTCGGTCTCGTGAAGTAACTGAGAGAGCTGCCTACCACACGATCGTTGTTTTCGATACCAGCGTTGACTCACAAAGAGGAGACTTTTGGTCTCCACATGTAAGCACAAAATATGTTGCAAAATTCAGCAGCGATCGGCCTATAGGCCTATAATCTTACGCTTTTTTCTACGACCCTTCTTGAAACCGAGAAAAACTTGCGCTCTTTTCCAGTCATTAGGAACACTTCGCTGCTCCACTCTAAGATCAAAAAAGTTGGACACAGAGAATGACAGTGGCAATACGTCGTGCGAGAAACTGACCAGAGGAGCCCATGACGTTGGGATCAAGGATTTACTTCAAACTCTGTACACCTGCAGTAGGCCATTAAAACAACAAAAGTCCAAGTAGTAAGGTGCACTACTCAGTAAATTCCGAGAAAATCGCAAGAGAAGTTTCACGCGTCATTTGTGTAACTGATGTACCTATGCGTAAAGGCCGGACGTTAAGAGTTCATGGTAGTCAAGTGGTTAGCGTTTGAGCTACGTAAGACGAACGTGGAGGAGGCGACGGTTCTACTCCCGCCCAAATCTTCACTTTTGTAGTACAAGTGTAAATTCTTTCAAAGAAATTGCACCTACACCATTCCTTCTTGCTACGCATGTTAACTGCCTATTGGGGATCTGCCTCTGTGTCTACAGCTCGAAGCGTTGAGGTGCAAAGTAGTTCCGGGTTCCTTACCAGACCGCATGTATAAGGGATTTCGCAAATCACGACAGGCATTGATTTTCAGGAAAACTTCATGTGTTTCTTCATTTACTTGTCGACAGTTATAAATATGTTTGTTCTAATAATTAAATTTAACTAAAATAGTAAGTAGTCAAATAACATGAGATTGACTGAAACTTCATGCAAATACAGGTGTTTTTTTAATTATATTACCTCCCAAATGTCATATAAATTAATTAATATGACCAGTGATGAAGAAAATAGAGAAAAAAACTTAAGTTTGAGCAGGAGTCGAACCGTCGCCTCATATCCGTTCGTCTTACGTAGCTCGAATGGTAACCACTGCATTTTTTTAAAATCTCATTTTGTTCGTTATTGCTCGTTGCATTTGTTCGGGGCGGACGTCCCATGACATTCATTCAAGTTCATCGTTGATGCGTTCACTCTGTTTTTTTACTACAGAGGGCGCTAAACTTCTGACCGAACATGCCGAGCTACCGTGCCGGCGGTCCACTCGACCACGATGAATTGTAACGTCCGACCCCTACGCACACATACTTGTTTCTTTGTACACAATAGACTCGTAAAACGTCTCTTGCAATCTCCTAGGAGTTGCCACAGTAGTGCACCTTACTACTTGCACAGTTTGTTGTTTTAATGGCCTACTAACGGTGCACAAAGTTTGAAGTAAATGTGTGATCCCAACGTCGTGACCTCCCCTTATGAGTGTTTCTTTGGTTATCACACTCAAACACACAACTTCCGGCCACGCCTGTATGTTCGTCCTGTGGCTATTGCGAAGGAGGGAGCAGGTTTCCGGTATTTCGGGAACGGACCTTTTCTCCGGCCTCGATATGATGCGCCAGTCTTTCTCTAAGCCTCTTCAACGGGTGATGGTGGAGGTCTATAGGTTTGGCGTCCGCCTCACTAGATGCACGGTCAGCGCGTTGGAATGCCACGCATGGGGGCCAGGGTTCGATTCCCGGCTGCGTGGGACATTTTCTCCCCTCAGGGACTGGGTGTTGTGCTGTCATCAACATCATTTCAAGTGCAAGTCTTATTGAGTGCGACGCCACATTGGGCAACTTGCTCGTCTTCAAGAGGGCCACTGACGCCATTTCCGTTTTTTTTATAGGTTTGGCGCAAGAATGAGTGGCTTTCCGAGAGAGGTGAGTGTTCTCGAACAACTGTTGGAAACAATAGCGCGAACACAAAACTGGACGAAATTTCCTGGTTGTGGCTACCGAGACTTGCTGGGCGAAAGACCTGAATGTGGAAATAATTTACGCGGAACGGTTCAGAGATCGAGAAAGCGTGTGTTCTCTGGAGCGCAGATGCTGATTCGAGAGTATAACTGATTTCCGGTTGGTACATTTATTGAACCAACGTGATCTTTGAAGCATTCTCTTCTGGTAGGGGAGTGTATGAAATAGCGTTTTCCAGTACAGTGGTCAGATTTCGGAAAGTCTCTGAAGTAGCTGGATGTCTACAGGGGTTTTAATTATTGACCTTAGGGTTATGGGAAGTGATGGACAGCAGTTGATGCCGCTTCTTTGGCGTTTTTAATCAGTCCCGTGATTGCAAATAGACGCAGAGGATAGTAACAGTAGGGAATATCTAGTGGAATGGACTGCCTGCATCTGCAGCCTAAGGCTGACTAAAAACGCCAAGGAAACAACATTAGCAGCCGTCCACCGCAGAGAAAAACTGTACCACAGGGTTACTTGTCTCACAAGTCAAATAGAGGCTGGTGACCCTTATTTAGACTGATTTTTCAAAATGCAGAGGTGTAGAGTATTGATGCGGGGCCGCCAGTGAACGTTTCCGAGAAAATCTGAGGAAGAATACGACGCGCAATTTGTCTCGCGCGCCGCAAGTCGCAAAAGGTGAATGGACACCGGGGGCGCACGGCACTGAGACTTCGCGGTACACCACGGAGGCTCAGACGACGGACAAAAGGAACTCATGTAGCAAGTAAAACGGTAGAACAATTTTAACTTAACGATACACCATACGAAAATAAGAAACCTCTGTACGCTGTGTTAACCGCGTGGTGTGTGGGGTCTTTTGTAAACACCAATGCTCGTTTCGCTATAAAGAAACACTTTTAATGTGGATATAGACTTATCATTCTCCAGGTACGCTTTTTATGGGCTTTTTATTATATCTGGGTAAAATAGTCATGGTTATATCACGGTTCGTAATACAGTAATTTGAAATATGTGCAACGGAATCAGAAGATAGGCTAAAATATGTGATTTCCAATGTTATATTTCAACTTTATTATGAAAATAAAAATTTGGCAACAATGCGCCTTCTAAAATGACCCTTGTAAGACAATAATTGTAAAAAATTCGTAGAAAATATATACATATTCATTGCTGTGATAAACTCACAGTTAGGAATCGCGTTTTGTTGAAATAAGACGTGATGTTACACTTTATTCGTGATAGATGATGATATACGTTTTTAAACGGGCTACAGTGTCGAGCAGGCTTTAGCTTTTTTACAAGAGAGTGACAGTAATAACTGAACAATTTTTGGAAATGAGGAAGAGAGTGATTCTGAAGTACGTATGATAGAAGAAGATATACAGGTCGCAGATGAAGTGGATCTACGTGAATGTGAAGAAGATGATAATGAGCGTACGTGTGCAATAGATGGGGAGTGGCTTTGATGCCACAGAGAACTAGTGCGCCTAGTCTTCTATCTAGAAATGGACAGATAACATATGAACTAGTACTAGCTGATGCGCCAGTAGGCTCAAGGAATGTAAATGAATGCAACTGCACACATCCCACGTCTCCTCAGACCTGAATTACTGACAAGGGCAGATTGGCTCAGATTTTTTTATCACTATCACATGAAGTACGTAACAGTAATACATACCAATAAGCAGATTACAGTAAAATTCTACACCCACATCTTGAACGCTGGATTGAACTTGATTCCACAGAACTGCAGGCATTGGTTAGTTCACAAATAATAGCTGGCTTACACAAGGTAGAGGGAATGTGGTCAGATGACTTTCCTCTTTTTCGAGTGCCAATGGGGTTTTCGAGATTAATTAATTACAGTATTATTACGTAATGTGTCGTATATAAACAGTTTGTGTTAAAATAATTTCTGGAGCTAATCAAACAAAAAATATAAATCTTTTCATATTTTAAATATAGCTAGTATATAATTACAACTTATACGTAAGGTAATTGCAGAAACGATTATGAAGTTCTAATTTCAACACTGTACCTAGATCTCTCAATAAATCATTACCATTTTGTGGAAATACATTAAATTTTATCGTCATAAAGTTTCTAGACTTTCTTTGGGATCAAAATAGACCCCCGACATACAATGTTCCTACGGAGCTAATACTATTGCGAGGATTGAGATTATTTTGAGGTATATTTCATGCAAAGTGGAAGGCTTTGCTGCCACAGAGAAACGCAACTGAACTGAAATGGAAAGCGAGCGTACGTTTGTGGCAATAGTTGGGGAGTCCGGAACCAGAAGGCAGCAGACAGCTGCCGGCTAGGCCGCCGTGGCCAGGCCTTTTGTGGAGCGCCCCTTGACCCGCGGGCCGCGGCGCCATCGACCGCTTCTTCGCGCCGTGCCGCCACAGCTGTGAACTTGCTGCGTGTCTGCTGCGATCAATGGCGCACCTCACTGCACCACATTTGTGTACTGCCGTTATTTTGCATCCAGCACTGTGTCGCATTAGCAGCTTCACCGCTGCGAAAATGGATGAATCACATGAACTACTCCAGTTTGGGGATCGTTCCAAGGAAATGTGCAGTCGATCATCTCTCTACTACTCACTTGTTGGTGCCGTGACACACTATTATAGAAATTGAAGTAAAGTTCCATTCCTGTTACCTACAACTACATCAAACGAAACAAAGACAACAGTTGCCAGTTGGCACTGGAACAAGTATGTGGGAAAAGATGAAAATTTGTCCCGGACTAGGATTCGAATGCGGATTTACCGTGTCTCATGTGCGGTTGCCTCAACCGCTTCAGCACTACGTCAATGATGTGTGGGTAAGTTGAAAATTCGAGGTGGGAGCGTGTACGGATGGCCGAAGCGGTGCCGGTACGGCAGCTCAGCGTGTTCCGTCACAGGGTTAGCCGCCCTCTACAACTGAAAAAAAAAAATGAGTGCATGGATCAAAAATGAACTTGAACAGGTGTCATGGGACGTCCGCCACGAATAAATGCAACGAACAATCGCGAACAAAATTAGATTAAAAAAGAGGTTAAGGAAACCGCTCATGAGAAGTGGTAAATCCGCGTTCGAGTCCCGGTCCGGCACAAATTTTCAACTTTCACACTGACTTGTTTCAAAGCCCACTGCTAGCTACTGCCTTTGTTTCGTTTGATTAATTTCGCATAATTGCTGCAGGATATATTACGAGGGCCCTCTGAGGAAATTTAGTCCTGCCACTTAAGACTGTGGCGTTCTGTGTGTGCCAAAAATGGAATATTTTTGAACGACTTCCTCCTTTTAGACCAACACTTAGTCCAACGTTGATTCAGTGAAGAAGTTTCTTCTCCAAATTGTCCGCCCCCGGTAGCTGAGTGGTCAGCGTGACAGACTGTCAATCCTAAAGGCCCGGGTTCGATTCCCGGCTGGGTCGGAGATTTTCTCCGCTCAGGGACTGGGTGTTGTGTTGTCCTAATCATCATCATTTCATCCCCATCGACGCGCAGGTCACCCCGAAGTGGCGTCAAATCGAAAGACCTGCACCAGGCGAACGGTCTACCCGACGGGAGGCCCTAGCCACACGACATTTCATCTACAAAATTGTGTTTCTCGGAAGCATCCAACATACTGAACTACAGCAGCCATAATCTCAGCTTAACGCACAAGATGTTTCCAGTCATATAAGCATACTTGGCAAAAATAGGTCACTCTACAAGACATCACGATAATACCAGCGAAGAAGATGATCCATAAGTTACTTCAGGTATGCCATATAAAAACGAAGGTATTTACAGATAATTACACTCCAAGAGCTACTAGACTGTGGAGATTTTGACTGCTACGTTTTGCCCTAAATAGTTCCAGACATTTTCTATGGGATCAACATCGGATCATTTAGCGGCCCCATCAATTTTTTTCTTTTGGGTAACCCCTCGTACGGCTGCGTAAGAAGTAACGTAGGTAACATATCTAAATTGTTTTTAATGCTGGAAAGAAAGCTGTACACTTCTCCAGTTTCGAATGAATACGTGATACGTTTTGGCGTTTGACCGCGACGAGCTACGCGGAGCCTCTCGCTGTGCGGAGATGTCTCGTATTGCTGCCGCATCGTACACCGTATCGCCCCAGTGGGAACGTGAGTGTCGCACCGATAAGCATTGCGTCGTCAGACATCTGTTACAACGAATCGTATAGCAACCTCAGTGTGAACTACGACTAAAAAGTTTCCTATTTTGTCCATGTTAACCAGTCCATAAGCTCTCCGGCATACGAAAATGATCTTCCCTGTCATGGTACGTGGTTCAATTCTGTCCTCTGATTCCTGTTCCTCTTTGTTGTTACGGTTCTGGGATACTCTTCACAAGATTCAACTTCAAGAGCAATACGGGCACTTTTTAACTCAGCCACCCATTTCTTAACAGTAGAAAAGCCTTGTAGCCCTTCGCTAATTTTGGATGAAATACAATACAAAAACTCGCACAAAACGCATACAATTACGAATACAAACAGGGTATACACCTGATTTACAATGATTAGGGATAGCTGACAATTCGACCGTACTAGAACGAACTGCAGTGGACTCTCAGATATAGGCATTTTTGCTGCTGCGACAATCAACAACAACTTTAACCGGAGCTCATAGTACCGTGGATATATCGCACTAATCCTTTCTCTCAGGTCATCCAGTAAATCTATTTCCTCCTGTCACTGCTTCCAGTGCCTTCCATTTTCCTACCAATGGCAGTGTCAGCATAACCAATTACTCAGTCCATTGCACGTTCCAACTAGTATCGATATGGATGAATGGTTATCTGAGTGTCACAGGAGGAGCCGAACCAAGCCATGTTTGAACGGCTCTTGACATTATAGAGTCATCACATAGCAGAGCGTTGGTCAAAAGACGCACTGTTTTTGAGTCATCCTGGCATTCGTTTCCCTTTCTCTAATGGAGCGTTTTGGTGAAAGTGAGGTCAGTAGAGCAAACTATAATTCTGTGTCTAACAAGACAGAGGAAAACGAACTTTCGTACTCGTCTTGCAGGAATTGCTACAGTGATCGGCTTGAACAGTTTAAGGTGACCACATAAATACGAATGTCGGAAAAAGGATCTGAAGTCTGCTACTTAGGAATATACTACTCTTCATTCCCTCTAGTACTGTCTCGGTCGATATCAAGAATAGCTAAATACAGTGTTGGAGAAAACTGGATTAACCGATAAATTGATCCTTTCTGTGATCTACTACATGGAGCTCAAAATTGTTCAATTGCCTCTGATCACTATGGGGCTTAACATCTGAGGTCATCAGTCCCCTAGAACTTAGAACTACTTAAACCTAACTAACCTAAGAACATCACACACATCCATGCCCGAGGCAGGATTCGAACCTGCGACAGTAGCGGTCGCGCGGTTCCAAACTGAAGCGCCTAGAACCGCTCGGCCACAACGGCCGGCAGTACATGAAGCTGGGTCCCATTAACAAGAAAGAAAGACGATCGCAGTTCATGATCACGTCGACGCCGAAATCACTAGACAAAGGGTACAAGCTCAGATACGACAAATATGGGAAAGCAACGCGCCATTAGTTTTAATCGATTTAAGAAACCCACAGAAAATCTAAATCTGGAATGTCCGGATAGAGATTTGTACCCCTTCATGGCAACTTCGTATCTATCTCTCGTGAACTGGTGAAAACGTATGTCCACTGGAACAAAAAAGGAGTTCCTTGAAAAAATAAAGAAGGATAGTGACATGCAGCTGCCTAAGTAATGTCGATCTGGTTGAAAATGGTTCAAATGGCTCTGAGCACTATGGGACTCAACTGCTGTGGTCATCAGTCCCTCAGAACTTAGAACCACTTAAACCTAACTAAGCTAAGGACATCACACATATCCATGCCCGACGCAGGATTCGAACCTGCGACCATAGCAGTCGCACGGTTCCGGACTGCGCGCCTAGAACCGCGAGACCACCGCGGCCGGCGATATTTACTTTTTTTACGACTAATATGTTTTACAAGCTTCCTGGAAATAATATTAGCCACTCCCTTAAAACAGCCTAGTGGTCGCTTTGAAGTGCTGCAAGTGTAGAACTAGTACCAAGCGACCACGTATTCCTACACAGCTGACGTAACTAGTAGCTGTGAAGTGATGTCTGTATGCCAGTCGGTTGTATGGAATCAGTGCAGTAAAGATGGGTCGACGCGGAGACGTGGCCTGTTAGGACGTGCCCACGGCTACGCCGTGAATGAAGTTACCCGACTTGCTGGCGTACCAACGCCGACTGTTCCTTTGAGTCTACAAGGAATGGTGTATTACTCGACCACAATACTATTGCATGTGGAAATGAGGGCATTTCTGTAGGCTTATCGTGAATTTTTATCGTGATACTTCACGAGGACACGCTGAAGCACCTGATAGTAGATGAACAACTCTCCTGAAGGGATTCAAAGTGCGATGCGGCTGCCTTAGCCAACATGGTATTTGTTTACCGTAGCATCACCGCATGTTTCCCACAACGGCCACAGGAGGCCATGTGCAATAATATCGTGGTCGACTACAACCACTAGCAGACGTGTAACATGGCGTAATGATAGTGGTCGTGGATAGATCCTAGTCAGTCGGGATAGGAGTCGAGTGTCACGCCTTGTCAAAGACAATCGGCTTCAAGCCCGGCAGTGAATGCAGACTCGTTTCTGAATTAGTTTCCGAGCGAATCTTGTAAAGGAAACAGCATGAAATTTTCAGTCGGCCATGTCGAAAAAGGGCATTGCTCAGAACGACACATAAAGCTGAAAGTCTTCAGGAAGCCGAACAACACAGAAAATTAGCTGCTGTACATCTTCAGGGCTGTGTGGTCATCGTGCACGAAACTTTTCAATTCCTTCAGAGGTGCTCGTCGTTCCGCGTAGTCTTTCCAGTGTAACACTGGGCGAAAGGTTAGGAAGGAAATATTTCATAGACCACGAGCGTAGAACTCGGAAGATTTGCCAGCAGCTACGACTTCCGGTCGTGAAGCCCTTCGTTGTACGAACACAGGAAACTGACGGCAGCTGACTGGAGCCGTGTAGTGTGCTCCGATGAGTTGCAATTTTTGCCTCTTTTCAAATTACGCTGGACAATGAACCTTTTAATCCGTTCTGTGTGGAAGGTGTAGCTCAGACCAAGCTAGAAGTGTGAGGTGGGGGGAGGGGAGCGTTTTCCGTACCGTGGTTAGGGCTCACTCTTTCCGGTTAACGTGACTATGAAATAGTATGTTTATTTCATCATTCAGCCGTTCAAATGGTTCAAATGGCTCTAAGCACTAAGGGACTTAACATCAGAGGTCATCAGTCCTCTAGACTTAGAACTACTTAAACCTAACTAACCTAAGGACAACACATACATTCATGCCCGAGGGAGGATTCGACCCTGGGACGCTAGCAGCAGCAGCTGTTCCCGACTGAAGCGCCTATAACCACTCAGCCACAGCGGCCGGCAATCTTTCAGCCGTAATCATAGTATAGCACTGATAAGTTCCTGGTTTGACAAACCTCCCGGCACTCTACCGCACCAAGAATGGCCTGCTAGATCACCCGATCTTACGGTAATTTGCCTGTGAAAACGCCTGGCTGGAAAAATGGTAACAATTTTCATAAAGTTTACGTGGCTCTAACTAAAAAACGTGTACGATGAAAACTTTAGGACAATTGGAGTGTTTCTTGCCAACATTCTGATATACAATTAATCACATTACTTCTCTTACAGACTTTATTACAATTTTTTGTGGAGGTCAGTAAATTACGTATTCTATTTCCCGAACTACAGTTGGAGTCATTGCACTGACTATCTTTCTTACATGCTTGAAACTTTATGAACACATTAACAATATGCCGACCTAAAAATCAGACTACAATCAACGTCATTTCAGTCACAAGTTCTTATTCTAGAGATGTGAAGATCTGATAATCAGAATTAAGGTCACTTTACTGTAATTTATTTTTCTTCGTGTTGGTGGTACATTAGTGTCTGTAGTTTACTTTACTCCAATTAGTATTCCGAAACTACCCAAAAAATTTTAGACTTATAGTTCAAATGGATTTTTTGTGCTAAAATAAGCCGAAAATGTAATTCTCAGAAACTTCATTTCAAAATTATTTTTTATTTATGGCTCACTTCTGTTGTTCCTAAATACATTCCAGCTGCATATCTTCTTGGTTTTCTTCTCCCTTCCTTCCCCTGTTTCTCCACGTTCTTCTGGCCTCTTTAATTGCCTCAAGGACCCACCTTTCATCTTTGGCCGCCCTCATGGAATCAACTGCCACCGGTGATTGTCCCATACTGAACCCAGAACAGATTCCTAGCGATTCTAGAGCCTCACACTTATTTCGGTACAAACTCAAATTCAGAAATGTTTATATGCAAAACAACCCTCGATAACCGAAGATATACTAGAGGAAAAATAAGACCATCGCAAAGCGTATATCCCAATACGGCTGCCACCTTCAGAAACAGTCACGAGTATATCTTTCTCGGATGGGAGTCCAATGACAACAATTGACACGTGACTGCGGTGGAAATATGAGTGTGGCAGACCGCCGAGAGATATTTAAGTTGATTTTTAAATACATCCCGATGTCTAATTCACTTATTTTAGATATAATTTTGTTCAAAAATCTCGAAGCATCGTTTTAATATCGAATTTTTGAAGCGGGTTCAGATTCAAGTGACGTTAATTGCCGGCCGGGATGGCCGAGCGGTTCTAGGCGCTTCAGTCTGGAACCGCGCGACCGCTACGGTCGCAGGTTCGAATCCTGTCTCGGGCATGGATGTGTGTGATGTCCTTAGGTTAAAGTAGTTCTAAGTTCAGGGGGCTGATGACCTCAGATGTTAAGTGCCATAGTGCTCAGAGCCATTTGAACCACTTTTGACCTTAATCGTACAGAAAATGTATGGGACTATTTGGAAGAGCGAGTGAAAAGTAGCGGTAAACATCCTTTCAATGTGGTAGCTACACGGGTTATAACCATCAATGAGTGGCTTCGGTAGGATACGGCATACCTGAATAAACTTCCTCTTCAAAACGAAGCCATGAGCAGGGCTACAGGCGGTGTTACACGGCTACGTGTGCTGGAGGTGACTAATTTTTTGTCCTGTGTGCGTATAAGCTAAGTGCGTATAGCTGCCACGCTGAGCATAAAGCCCGCGAAGCGCAGCTCGGAGCACTGGTTTACGACGCTCCTGCTGCAGCGCGCAAAACACGGAGAGCGGGGAGCTGGCAGCCAGAGGCAGCCGGCGAACGCGTTTAGCTGCGGCCGACTTGCGAACGGCAGCCGTTAACGAGCCCCCAACAGCTTCTACGGACTGTAATTGTCGCATAAATGGCTATCCAAACAGCTGCAGACGCAGTTGCCGACCAGCACGCAGCTGAATAACGGGCGCGCTGGCGCGCGTGGGACATAACTAACCGGTACTAGCCACGGCTCACTACAAACCTCCCGAAGGATACACTCCAAAACAGCAGACGGGCTGCCTCTGTTCGGCCTACAATACATCGTAGTTCTAGTTTCGCAAGAATGCCTTCCCTTATAGAAACCTAACCATATACACTATCTGATCAAAAGTATCCGGACACCGCTGTGTAAAGCTAAATGATCACTTGATGTCACAAGAGGCATGCAACATTACTATCCTTATGGTTTCGGCTCTTGAGGGAGGATGCACTCCCACTTCCCTACAGACATACGGACACCTCAATGAACGTGTCCCCAGTAGTGTATCAGCTGTCACGAATGCGAAGGGCGGAGACAGCGCACATTAATGTCCGCTAACAGGTGTCCTCGACGACTATTGCGACTCGGCGGGCATCCACCTACAAACTTAAAAAGAAAATAAATTACTTAATGGGGAAACACAGCGGATCCTTACAGTGAGATAAACGCTAAGAAAGAGAGAAGGTGGAAACGGTTGCCATTTTTCCCGAAGCCTGGTCAGTTACTTGCTGCTGGGAGATCTCATGGCTTGCAACTGACTCTTTAATTCGCCCCCAGATGTTCGATGGGGTTCTGTTTCCTGTTCCAGTAGGCTCGTACACTGCATGTTTCTTCTGTTTAACACCATATGATGATTAGACGCGTCTGTCCCGTTGGCCGCTGGTAACGTTAGAACGATGCTGCTTCGATGGTGGTGTCACTTCTGCACTTTCTCGCTTCCTTGCAATTTTAAGCTACATTTGTCATATTTATGTATATATCTATGTCCATATGGTCGTTTGCTATGTAATTTTATCCACAAGCAACGTCTGATAGTGTCATATACTTTAATTACCCACATCCCCTGAAATAAAGAATATTCTTCTCTCTTTCCCCAATTTCACGTAACTGTGCAGACTCGATTGATACTTTAAACAGACTATTCTCCCTCAACTTATTCGTTGAATTTGAGCTTACAATACCCCAACAAATGTACAGATACGAAATTACAATTAATCGGATATATATAGTATGTGGGAGCTATCTGTAAGTTCGAATTTTTAGGTTGTCCCACTTACGTAAGATGTTATTGTCTATTACTAACCTTAAGCCAGACATAAACTCTCTGTATTTGTGATCCGTTATTTTGGATACAGTACACGAGAGTGGCCTATAAGGCCGAAATTGATTAGTCGGTCGAAACGCAACAACGTAAAGATTTGTTAACTGAGCAAAAGCCGGGACGGAAACATGAGTGCGTCCTTTAACGATGCAAAGTAGTGTGACAGCAACGCTACTGGTTACTGTTCCCGATTTACGATACATCAATGATGTGCCAAGTAATGTAAAAATAGCTGTTGAGGCCGTTCGTAGACGGCGCACTTGTGGACCGGGAATTTGTACCGTCAGAAAATTTCTAAGAATCGCAGAGAAATTTGAAGATGGTCAGTGCCTGCTGTAAATCTGCCAGCTGGATCTCCAACACAAAATACATGTTACGAAACGGGCTCAAAAAGGAGAAAAGACCACATACTTTTTGATTGCGTGTTCGGTGATCAGTCACAATCGTCCTGAGAGACTGAAGGTGGAATGATAACATGAAGCTAGTCGAAGGAAACGGGGAAGCCGCCAATGGAAGTATTTAGGTATAACGTCGACATAGTTAGCGCACGAATTTACCGCACGGAAGTCGAAAAGGTCCGAATGCTACACTAATTTCTTGCCTACATATAGAAGCTTATATGCCCGCATTGGAATCGCGCTATGTTGCATATACGCTGCAACAACGCCCTCAAAAGGAAACTTTTTGATCCCCCCACCCTTACATGATTTAATTAATAAATCAGAAACGAAAGATTTTCGTACGTGAAGAGTTGTAGAACAAATTTCTTTGTTTAGCGGTGGGAAACCCGAAAAAAAAATGTTCAAATATGTGTGAAATCTTATGGGACTTAACAACTAAGGTCATCAGTCCCTAAGCTTACACACTACTTAACCTAAATTATCCTAAGGACAAACACACACACCCATGCCCCAGGGAGGACTAAATCCTCCATCGGGAGCAGACCGTTCGGCCAATACCGCGCGGCTGGGAAATCCGCCTTCAAAGTTTACAGAAGTGTTACGGCCACATTCCAACCCACATACACACAAAACCTACCTTAACAAAAAGAAGTGATTTCAACATGTTACAAATTACTGTTCATTCGTATCTGCTAAAAGAGCCATTCCATGTATCGACCTCACATTTGGATCGAATACTGCATTTGCTTCTGCAGTAAGCTACGAATTCTTTCTAACATGCCGGATTATCTCGTAAGGCTTGGCAAATTTTAACCATTCGTAATATTGTCCTTCAACCACTTAAACCTAACTAACCTAAGGACATCACACAACACCCAGTCATCACGAGGCAGAGAAAATCCCTGATCCCGCCGGGAATGCTACCGCACGACCAAGAGCTGCGGATGAAGTGCGATATACTTCAGGTTAGGCAGAAAAATTCAGTGTCTGAAGTCAGGTGACCTCGGAGGTCAAAGTACAGGCGCTGCTCCTCCTCCTCATCCTCTACCATACTGTAAAGTTAGACGTCTCACATCCGCAGCAAAATGGGACAGTGCTCCATCACGCATGTACCCCAATCCCAAAAGTTGCGCAAGCCTAACATCATCCCGTAATCTGGGAAGATCCCGCTGCAGAAACCATCTTGTTTTCCTGGAAGTATGTTGGCCCACTGACATGATTACCTAAGTACCCCTAACCAACCTTTCAATGAGAGGAGTTGCGATGTGGTGAATTACAAACAGCATGTGCATTTACGTCACATA
This sequence comes from Schistocerca gregaria, assembly GCF_023897955.1. NCBI lineage: Eukaryota > Metazoa > Arthropoda > Insecta > Orthoptera > Acrididae > Schistocerca > Schistocerca gregaria. Next base: position 763,444,898 of record NC_064920.1, read on the forward strand.
TGAGCATAAATTAGTATGACGGTTTATTTTTCAAATACATGCTATGGAAGACATTCTCCTGCGCTGGCATGGCCCTGCAGTAGTAATCGAAGACGCCATCTCTGCTGCGGGCCGCTTGTATCCCTTCATGCTTGATGTCTTCCCTGACGACGATGTCACCTTCCAGCCGTACTGTCAGTGTCTAGACGCTAGAATCGAGCTACTATGGTTCAAGGAGAATGACAGTGAAATAACGTTGATGTATGAGCCACCAAATTCGCCTGATGTGAATCCGATGGTTCCCATCTGGGTCGCAATCGAGCGCCATCACCGCGTACACAAATCAGCGACCATACGGGGATTACATGACTTGTGCGCAGACATCTGCTGCCACGTAGCTCCACAAATCTGCCAGCGAAATGTAGAATCGACGATACGCAGAATCTGCGATATGTTACAAAGATGGTCCAACAAGTTATTAAGCAGCTAGCCATAAAGTTCTGGCTCGTCAGTGTATATCGTTAAGTTATTTCTAGAGTATGGGTCGAGTACTGACTTCCTTTACCCAGGTTCACAAATCGAGGTCAGAGCTCCGAAGCCGTCCCGCCGGTCGAGGACAGATGCGATGGCACACTGCACACTCACAGACACAACACGAAACTACACTCCTGGAAATGGAAAAAAGAACACATTGACACCGGTGTGTCACACCCACCATACTTGCTCCAGACACTGCGAGAGGGCTGTACAAGCAATGATCACACGCACGGCACAGCGGACACACCAGGAACCGCGGTGTTGGCCGTCGAATGGCGCGAGCTGCGCAGCATTTGTGCACCGCCGCCGTCAGTGTCAGCCAGTTTGCCGTGGCATACAGAGCTCCATCGCAGTCTTTAACACTGGTAGCATGCCGCGACAGCGTGGACGTGAACCGTATGCGCAGTTGACGGACTTTGAGCGAGGGCGTATAGTGGGCATGCGGGAGGCCGGTTGGACGTACCGCCGAATTGCTCAACACGTGGGGCGTGAGGTCTCCACAGTACATCGATGTTGTCGCCAGTGGTCGGCGGAAGGTGCATGTGCCCGTCGACCTGGGACCGGACCGCAGCGACGCACGGATGCACGCCAAGACCGTAGGATCCTACGCAGTGCCGTAGGGGACCGCACCGCCACTTCCCAGCAAATTAGGGACACTGTTGCTCCTGGGGTATCGGCGAGGACCATTCGCAAGCGTCTCTATAAAACTGGGCTACGGTCCCGCACACCGTTAGGCCGTCTTCCGCTCACGCCCCAACATCGTGCAGCCTGCCTCCAGTGGTGTCGCGACAGGCGTGAATGGAGGGACGAATGGAGACGTGTCGTCTTCAGCGATGAGAGTCGCTTCTGCCTTGGTGCCAATGATGGTCGTATGCGTGTTTGGCGCCGTGCAGGTGAGCGCCACAATCAGGACTGCATACGACCGAGGCACACAGGGCCAACACCCGGCATCATGGTGTGGGGAGCGATCTCCTACACTGGCCGTACACCTCTGGTGATCGTCGAGGAGACACTGAATAGTGCACGGTACATCCAAACCGTCATCGAACCCATCGTTCTACCATTCCTAGACCGGCAAGGGAACTTGCTGTTCCAACAGGACAATGCACGTCCGCATGTATCCCGTGCCACCCAACGTGATGTAGAAGGTGTAAGTCAACTACCCTGGCCAGCAAGATCTCCGGATCTGTCCCCCATTGAGCATGTTTGGGACTGGATGAAGCGTCGTCTCACGCGGTCTGCACGTCCAGCACGAACGCTGGTCCAACTGAGGCGCCAGGTGGAAATGGCATGGCAAGCCGTTCCACAGGACTACATCCAGCATCTCTACGATCGTCTCCATGGGAGAATAGCAGCCTGCATTGCTGCATCTCTACGATCGTCTCCATGGGAGAATAGCAGCCTGCATTGCTGCGAAAGGTGGATATACACTGTACTAGTGCCGACATTGTGCATGCTCTGTTGCCTGTGTCTATGTGCCTGTGGCTCTGTCAGTGTGATCATGTGATGTATCTGACCCCAGGAATGTGTCAATAAAGTTTCCCCTTCCTGGGACAATGAATTCACGGTGTTCTTATTTCAATTTCCAAGAGTGTATACAACTCAGCTCTCAAATCAATTACGACAAATAATATTACGATAGACCTCGTCTAGCCTCGACTAAATTTGCTTGTGTTAATTCCATTGCCTTACAGTTACGTGGAAACAGAACACTAACGCCATTATGTCCTTACCCGCCAACATGAGTACATTTAAAGGTACAGAACACGGAGCGAGCAGGGACGGCGCATTCAGAAACGTTAATTACCGACACAGAGGCGAACACTCGGCAAACGAGAACAACAGAATACTGGCGCGTAATACACAATGGGCAAACCGCAGGCGCATGCGAAAGAGCCCGACATGAAAGCTATGCGTAACACACTCATTTCCGTCCAATGCTGAGTTGACAAACCAAGAACAAACACTAGTTCGACGCCTGACACGGCAAGCAAGAAGAAACTCTGTTATGCCGTGTCGAACTCACCAACACCGTAACAAAACGGCTCAAACCCCTTAGGGAGAAAAAATAATGGAGTCATTTCATTAGCGAAAATCTTTCATCACGTCGTTACAGAGCTATTTCTATATAGTACCATAGTTACACACACTCATTCTATACAGTAAATACAAAGCCAGAAAAGGTATATAAATCTCGGGACTGGACACAAAATAAAAGATATTTCTAAGACCAAAACAGGAGAGACATACGTATACGAAGTCTACAAACCAAAACGTTACTCACTACCAAATCGTTGAGTCTAAATTCTTAACTTGACCGTACAATACTGGAGACGTTTCTATGGAATGAGGTCTTTCGGATTATTATATAAAGTGGTAAGGCCGACGGAATTTTAAATCCGTAAGAAAATGGTATCGTTACTAAGAATGCATCCACATCAAATATTCGTTTAGAAATTAGATGTCACGTAACGATAGCTGGAAATCAGACGGGAATCGCTAACTCCAAACAACGATGAGACTACAGCTCAGAACAGACACGGCACAGATGAAAGGCTTACACGTGTTAGAGTAAAACAGAAATATTCTTAGAAACACCGGAAAGGTAGTGGCATTTTTCCTTTCATTTGAACAGGCATGTGACAGTATTGGAGATACACTAGCAAACGGAATTCTACGTATATCTCAATCTGAATGGAGACATATTGTCATAATCGAGAGCACCGTTCCAGCGCCCATCGTACAGCAATAATAGGTGATAGGACAATTAAATGGTGTGACAAGATGACGTTTATAGGCCTCCCAGACTTTTCTCAAAGGACACGTTTGTGTACAGTATGGTTATACTGAATATACAAGAACTTGGTGCTTGGTGCAAAGAACGGCAACCGACCCTTAACACAACAAAATGTAGTATAATGAATATGCATGGCAAAATAACCAATAACTTTGGCAAACACGATAAGGATCAATCATTGCAATCAGTCACAACTGCCAAGAGCCAAAAAATATTTTTCCGAAGTTGTTTACGCAGGAACGATCACATCAGTCTTCCTTATGGAGAGAAACCGACAAACTGAGATTTATACGGAAACCCCCAAAAAAACTGTAATTCACCCAAGACACAGATCACTTACAAACGGTCGTTTGGCCTATTCTTGAGGATCGTCCGACCATCTGCGACTCTTAACAAACAGTGTTAACGGAAGCGATAAAATACGAAAAGTTGCGCGCTTCTTCATTGGTGAGTTTAGTCTGCGCGGAAGTATCAAGTAAGGCACAAGAAACTGCAGTGCAGACACCAAAACAAAGGAGTTGCGCAGTCGTAGTCACAAAATTAAGAGTGTTCATTTCAAAGCGAGGTAAGAAAAATATTTAAAAATATAAATGTAAAGTCTGTGGCACAATTCCGTGACCGGGCTACTGGCATGACTACGTAGAGCGCAGCTGTTCTTCGCCGCCGCGCTGGGAGGGGGAGGATGGCGGGCTCACAAAAGGAAAACAAAGCACCACGAAGGGATTATCAGAATAGCAGGGAAATCGGTGGAAGCGACACATATGTACAGATACAGAAATGATTACAGCAACAAAACGGGGCGTAGAATATCGTCGACGTACCATTGTGCTGTTAGTGTGCTGCTGATGACAACCAAAGTTGTCCTGCTATGAAATGAATGGTTCCCCAGACCATCACTCCTGGTTGTCGGGCTGTACTGCGCGTGGCAGTCAGGCTGCTATCCCACTGCTGTCCGGGGCGTCTCCAGACACGTCTTTACTGGTCATCGCGACTCAATTCGAAGCAGGCTCAGATAATTCTACTACAGTACATAAGATTCCAGGCTCTGGAGGCGCCATGGACATCGGAACTAAAGCGGCCTCAGTGTCGCCCAACTGACGGTCGTTTCATTTCATAGCAGGATTTCTTTGGTTGTCATCTGCAGCACACTAACAGCACAGCGGTACGCAGACAATATTCTACTCCCCGTGCCGGCCTGTGTGGCCGAGCATTTCTAGGCGCTACAGTCAGTAATCGCGCGACCGCCAGGTTCGAATCCTGCCTCGGGCATGGACGTGTGTGATGCCTTTGGGTTAGTTAGGTTTAAGTAGTTCTAAGTTCTAGGGGACTGATGACCTCGGAAGTTCCATAGCGCTCAGAGCCATTTGAACTCCCCGTATTAATGACCTTCACGGGAAGCCATCCTGGGTTTACTGTGAGAGTTTCTACTGTTTCTCGTGCTTTTGCAAACCATACCTTGGCCAGCAAGGACGGCGGATCTCTCTCCAACTGAGAATATTTGGAGCATTATGAGCAGGGTCCTCGAACCATCTCGGGACTTTGACGATCTAACACGCCACTTTCTCTCAGGACATCAAATGGTTCAAATGGCTCCGAGCACTATGAGACTTAACATCTGAGGTCATCAGACCCCTAGAACTTAGAACTACTCAAACCTAACTAACCTAAGGACATCGCACACATCCATGCCCGAGGCAGGATTCGAACCTCCGTCCGTAGCGGGCGCGCGGTTCCAGACTGTAGCGCCTAGAACCGCTCGGCCACCCCGGCCGGCAGGAGGACATCCAACAACTCTCTTAACTCCAAGCCGGAAAACTGCTTGCATAAGGGCCAGATGTGGACCAACACGTCACTTACTTATTGTTTTGTGAAGCTCTATCTCGTCAATAAATCACCCAGTTTTCCAGGAATTGTAACTAATTGTTTGTCTGTACATGCACATTACATCTATAGATTTCTGTCCCATTTGGATAACTCTTTCGGGGGAGGGGGGGGGGCGTCGTTTTTGAGCGTAGTTGAGGTCGGAACAGTGGAACATTGTTGGTAAACAGCTTATATGTTCCACTAACTGGAATCAATAATGTATGGGGGAGAAATGTCTGGGAGGAGAAAAGCGCCAAAGTCACATAAATGTCTGTGGCCATGACTACATTTTACATGTAGGTGAGTGTATCGTTTACGTGCAACTTTTCGAAACTACTGGGACAAGACATGTGTAAATACCACTGCTCACTTTGTAATGCAGCGACTCATTTCGCTTCAAAAAACTGGGATGATCACTTTCTAAACACCCAAGAAAAGGAAAATGTAAAACGCTTATCAAGAAACTAACTCAGGAGCTCTAGGTTTGCTGGTCAGCGAGGCTAAAAAGTAGACTGCGGACGGTCTTGTGTAGCCACCTCGCGGTACAATCGATGCCGACAACGTCTGCGAGCCACAGCGATCTAGGATTGATGTCCGTACCGCAAAGAGGTGGCTACGTTGGCGACGCTCTGCCAGCGACCAGGGTGTAAAGCACGGCCCACTAAGAGACAGTATGGTATGTACGAAGCTGCTCGCTACATGCCACATCAGACCTGTTGCATCGATTCGGCTATTCTCTTGTTTCTTCTTGCTGGAAGTCTGTGTCTAGCGACTTTGGCTTCGCTCACTGGTTCTACGTACGGTGGTGCTCTGTTGACTGTCTGAGGAGGTCTGCCCGCGAGGCACGTGTTTACGTTGACAAGGTTCGCAGTTCCGCTTGAATCCGTACTTTGTGCGTTCTAGTGCGTTAATGTGTTCCAAAACATCCGAGACGCCCGGGCACAGAGCGAGCCACGTGGCCAGAGGGAAGGCGTCCTCGCCGGCGGCACTGGGCGGGACCGCTGGGCGCAGCGAGTAGGCGTGGGTCGTATAGGCGTGGGCGGCGGCCGCTCAATACACGGGCGCCTGTATAACCTGCACCTGTACCTGTTGCTGCTGCTGGTCAGCTGGTGCATCCATTGTGGAGGGCCGGTCAGCGGCGCACGAGATAACCGCGGCATCTGGCGTCTTGGCCACGGCCGTGCTTGGAATCGATACAACCTCTCGGTGGCTCCGTGGTGAAGATCAGAGTACAGACCGAAAAGCCTCGCATTCAGTCTCTGGTCAACTCTAGGACTTTACCTGTCACTTTTCTGAAAAATGCCATGCTGTGATATGGTTCGGAACCAACGTTAAACAGCAGATCCTCCAACAAAGGAGAAAGTCAGCTCACAGATCGGAGTTATGCAATAGTATATCACTTCCAATAGGGCCACTGCTAACAAAGCAGTAAGAATAACTTTCGGGTTCATGACAACTTTACATTTTACATTTCTAGGCTGACGCTGTTATGCGGGCTCTGCCACGCAAAAATAGCAATTTCGGGGCACTTTTCAAACTAAAATCCTATAACGCTGTATTTAACATTTATTATTTAACTGTGTTAAGTTCGAAAACACAATCTGTAATTTAAAAAGGAAAAGAATTGGAATCAATACGGCATCCCACAAGATTTATTCATTTTACGAACAACTGTTGTTTTTGTTGTTGTTGTTGTTGTTCATCTTCTTCTTGGCTTCAATCCCAATATTGGTTTGATGCGCTCTCCGATGTCCCCTGCAATCCTCTTCGTCTCTGCATAAATATTACAGCCTTCTCTTCTTATCTGTAATACGTTGTTCCAGGTTTTCCTTTCGCATAAGGCTATACTCCAGTAGAAAATACCTCCAAAAAAGCCTTTCTAATGCTTAAATTGAGATTGCATTGGTGTGTATGGGTTACTAACTAATAATAATAACAAATTTTGCTGACGTTGCTCCAATAATTGGTAAGGACAATACAGATACAAAGATATTGACAGAAACACTTCACAAAATAGGGTCTAAAATTAGATTACAAATATCATTTGAGAAAACGGTATATGTGGAACATAAACACAGAAGTGAAAAATATATGAAAATGCACACGGTAACACCGAAAGAGTTCATAATTTCACATACTTGGGAGAAAGGATAGTATCATAAGGACTGAATAGGACCACAAGTATGTGAAGATTAAAGAGAAGAGAATTAGCATCGAGACTCACCCACATAACAAAAGATTAAAATCATTCCAGGCAACAATTAGACAGTACGCAACAGCAATTAAACCGGCAACACTGTATGGATCTGAATGCCTTACAATGAATAAAACAGGTGAACAAGAAGAACTGAAAAAGGCAGAAAGGAAAATACTCAGGCAGAATTTACGGCCACAAAACATAGAGATAATAACTGGATGAAGAGGTCAAATTAACATTTATACAGAAATTTACGATCATAGACACACTAAGGTAGGGCGGTCATACGCACAAAATGAATGACAATAGACTAACCGAGAAAATTTTCAATTTCCTTTCCAAATTAACGAAAACTGCACAGGATGTCTGCAGAATACAAGAAGAAATTTCAGAAGTTTTAACGTCACACAAGACACTATACAGCACACGAAAAATTTCAGGCTACTGATGATACTTCAACATTTCCAGTCAAACAAAGAAAACAATGACGTAGGAGAGTGATATCAAATGAACACAGGCATGCCATCGGCCAAAGCATGAGGAAGTTATGGGAAGATAAAAAGCAAAAGATTATTCCCAGCATCATATTCTAGGCGGCAGAGAATTGGCTGAATTCTTTAACAACAACAACAACAATAATAATAATAATAATAATAATAATAATAATCTCAATGACTTTTAAAACAGTATGCAGAACCTGTGGAAGGCTGAGAACAATCCTGAGGAGGCAAGAGAGTAAACCTCAACGTTTTTCCACACATTTCACACCTTGCTGTCCTCCCGTCGTAGGAGATAGCAATGTGTCAGGGTTAACGCCCCCCTCTTACCCGTGTAAGGGCAACTTCTACTGGTCACCGTGGCCGGAAGAAGGTAAGCCAAGTCGCACAGCAGATATGACGGACTGCAGTAATTAGCGCACACTTCCAGTCATAGGGCCGTGCATGACAGATATGTGCTGACTGCTCGCAGGGGAAATAAAGAAGGGGCAGTTCGCGGAAAGTAAGCCCAAACTGTTATAGATACCGAACAAACTTCTTCTAAAAATTATTATTTGCAATGCAGTATTATGCTATAAGGACAGAATTCCTAACTTTGTCACCTACTGAGATACTGAAATAACTTTTTTATCTGAACTAAATGGTTTGTTCAGAGTATTCGAGTGACTTTGAAAACTAATTTATAATGGCACAACGCTTGCTACACTTGCCAAACACGCCTTTCACAAAATGTAGTCAGAAACAGAGACGTTACCAAGTCTCTAAAATCTGGCGTTACTTAGGTCTCTAAAATCTCCCTGATGAAGCAGTTGGCGTTCACGCTGCCTTCTGTAAGTGCAAATGGAGAGAGCTTGCTGCATCTAAAAGCCACCGCAGATCATAGCACACGGCTGTTAGTTATGCGGCTCAACCACGCAGGATGTCAGCACTGACTCTTAGGAATTGCGTGTCGCTGACGCCTGACGCCTGGCGGCGGTGATTCAGTGATGTAGCGCGAACGTGACGTGAGCAGTTCACACTGAAGAGGCGCTGTCAAAAAGTCGAGCGACAGTTCTGCTACGAATGAATGTCGTTTTCATGAGAGGAAGACATTGGTGCACCGGATCTTCTTTAACTCGCAAATGCTGAGCAGCGAAGAAGGAACTCGGTCCGGGCGTTATGGTTGAAAACAGGAAAGAAACATGGCACATTCGACGTAATGAAAGAACTGAACATGTATCCCGAACGTTTCCAGCATTTTTACACAATGTCTCAAAAGTGTTTCTATCCTGCGTTAGACAGAGTGAAGAACAGCATTCAGAGTAAAGCAAGGAAACTAGAATGTTTTTATCAAAATTCCTATTTCTAAACACTGCTCATTTCGTTAGAGATGTTCAAAATATTACGACGCTTATCCAAAATCTGACATCAGCAAAACTTTCACTGCTCTAGACCAGAAATCCCTCGTTACAGGGCATAGTTTCCTACCATGTAACAGAGATTTTGCCCTTACAGAGAGAAACAAAATATACTTTCACCGAGAAAACTAGATTCCACCCATTCCCAACGCCACGAACAAAGCATTCCTTCTCTGCAATACGGAACTAGAGGATTTCAAGGATCTTTGCGCACTACACCATGGGTTGCACAAAAGTTCATTCAAAATAACGGAGTACGTCTGACCACACATTTTATCTGAGAGCCCACCTACATTAAGGGGAAGGAGAAGTCGTAACATCCAGCAACCCTGGATTTGGCAAAGGATAGTAAAGAAACCTAGAGGTGCTGGGAAAATAAATCTGCTGCTCGATAACATAACAGTTTTTCGTATCTTGCGTGATAAAATTCTGCCAGCAAAAAGTGATAAAAATAAAAACTTAAATAACATGTCATATCATATCACAGCTGAAAAACGGGATATTCTATGGGCAAGTACCACGTAAGTAGTGGATTTGCACAGCTATCTGGTAAAACGCACTGATTGAGGACAGAAAATGTACTGCAGATTGTAAATGTTTATTGCGATTGCAACAGGAGTAGTGTTAAAATTTTCCGTATCTTCTGCTGGTGCCTGTGCAGATACGTATTGTAGTAAACAATGTGAGCTTTATCTGTGTTGCTATACTTTTTGAAAATAGTTGCTATAATTTTTCAAAATAAGGTTTCCATTTCTGCATCAAGTAAGACAGAAAAACCAGAGTTTTTCAGCAGTACAACTTTCTAACTGTACAGATTCAAAGTTGTTCGTCCCGGAAAATAAAGAGGATAGTAGTATTTTTTCAAAGATGGTTCAAAATGGCTCTGAGCATTATGGGACTTAACACATGAGGTCATCACTTTCTTAGAACGTAGAACTACTTAAATATAACTAACCTAAGAACATCACACACATCCATGCCCGAGGTAGGATTCTAACCTGCGACTTACTTATTTTGGAAATATCACCACAACTAAGGGCAATAACAAAAATAGTCTCTATCAAGCTGTAGTGCGGGTTATAAGATGCGAAAAATCAATTTTTTGCCGAATAGTTTCCTCCATAATATAATGAGAAAGACTGCAACGCGAATCCCAAAACCGTAATTTTTAATTTTTTACGCGAAAGGTACAAATTTACTGAGACTGTCTGCTGAGACGGAAGTAGCTTTGCTTCACCTACATGACAGAATTATTTGAGCCATATCGGAAGACTTCAAATTAATGACAACAGCAGGGCGCCACTTGGACGTCTGCGTCGCGCGTCTCTTCGGTGCGCCACTCTGGCGAAAATCGGACATGGCGCGGACCCCGAAGTGACGTCTCCCCTCCACGCCATTTGAGTGTGAACTGGGAGTGAGAATGCGGTCATCATGATAAGGCTTAATAAGTTTGCGGCCATCAGTGTCCGAAAATACTACGCGTCCCCATTCTAAGTGTAAGAGACGTCTACCACCGGCGATTACAGTATGAGGTATTGGTGACTAATGGACAAGCTGTCTACGACGTAAGTGTGCGACCAGTCGATATCGCAGCACGTGGCGTAGTACTATCTACGCAGACAGGCTCACTTCGGTTACAGTGGTCCTGAGTTGAGTCAACACTGTGAAGGAATCTGCAGAATAGATTACAGTCAGTGAGACATGGGATCAGTAATGCCATGCTGTGGTGATAAGCGCAAGCTCCAGAACAATCGGTCGTCAGTAGAGTGTGTGGGAAAGCACCACTGTGAGAGCGGAGTCAGTTGGAGGTACGTTGCTTATCCAGCCACCAGGGATACATATGAACTGAGTTAGATACGCCGAAACGAAATTAAGATACGATGTACGTTTCCAGTAACATAATTTCATGTCACCACGTAAGTACTAATTCGAACTTAACACCGATACATTTCGCTTTAAAAAGTTAGTGTCCTTATATGTAGAATATTGATGGACAAATTGGGAGAGCACGCTCTTATTTCTGGAGGTTCTCATACGTAAGGCCTTGAGAAACTAAGTTACAAGTGACGTTCCACGCGAAGAGCTTTCCGCAAGGCTTTACTGCAGACACAGTTCTGCTGCAGTAAGGATTCAACGCAGAGTGTGATTGAAATGGCGTGGCAACTGGAAACATACTCTTAAGTTGAAACACGAGAGATAGTAGCATTCGGTTCCAGGCGCTACAGTCTGGAAGCGCGCGACCGCTACGGTCGCAGGTTCGAATCCTGCCACGGCCATGGATGTGTGTGATGTCCTTATGTTGGTTAGGTTTAAATAGTTTTAAGTTCTGGGGGACTGATGACCTCAGAAGTGCTCACAGGCATTTGAACCATTTTTCATAGTATCATTCTTGTGGACAAAAAAAGTTTAAATTGCACACCGGTTACTCGCGAACTTCTGGTGGTATATGGACCAGATGAATTGAAACTGTGGTAACAACCTGACCAAGCGGCACTGGCGTGGCAAATGCTGCTCGGGAAATAAAGGTCTTGCACCACTCTTCGGCACGCTGAAAGCAGATCTGGAGGATTCAAATGGTTCAAATGGGTCTGAGGACTGTGGGACTTAACTGCTGTGGTCATCAGTCCCCTAAAACTCAAAACTACTTAAACCTAACTAATCGAAGGACATCACACACATCCATGCCCGATGCAGGATTCGAACCTGCGACCGCAGCGGTCGCGCGGTTCCAAATTGAAGCGCCTAGAACCGCTCGGCCACAACGGCCGGCAGTACATGGAGCTGGGTGCCATTAACAAGAAAGACTATCGCAGTTCATGATCACGTCGACGCCGAAATCACTACTGAAATCCAGACTGTAGCGCCTAGAACCGTTCGGCCACTCCAGCCGCCGATCTGGAGGAATAACGAGATTTTGCGACTGCGAGGATGTTCATACAGCGGTTCTAGAATGGCACCGTAACCAAGGAACGGATTTCTGTCGTCGAGGAACTGAACGATTGGTAGAACGTTCGGACTTTTGTTTAAAGAGACTTGGTGACTATGTTGAAAAATAGTGACGTGTCCGTGTCACTGTGAAGTGTAGTGCTGCATTCAATAAAAGTTACCTGGGTTGCTACACTAATGTGTAACTTGCTGTCTGAAATCCACTCGAACTTACTCGTTTGAAGCTGACTGCAGAACACGAACAAAGAAGTACCTGTGGAGTGTTCATGGGCCGGAGGTGGGCGCGCTCACTGTCCCACGGCTGGCTTCCCGGAACCGGCGCTGCGTTATCAGCCGGTGCTGCTCGTGCGGCCACCACAAAGGGACAATGAGAGTGTCTGAGGCACGGCTCGCAGCGGCGCAGCACGAGGCAGGTCGCTGCGAGGCTGGGCGCGGCCGCCGCCCCGGCAGTGATCGAACCGCCTAATATAGAGCACGCGTGGGTGCTGTGCGGGCACGCGACCCGCACACCTCCGGTCATATCGGTCGGACGCTCAGGCCCGCGCACGGAAGCGCGCCGCGGGGCCAGGCGGCAACCCGTCACTGGGGGGCGTGTACCACGCACGGCCGGTCCATACCGACCCCTCCGTCTGCTGCTGGACTAATTTTTAACGGCGCAGAACACAACACCAATTCACAAGCCTCGTTGGACGTAGCGCCAACCTTACCCAGGTGATAGACAACTTAGGGGCTTTGTGTAGAGATTATGAGGAACAAGATCAGGTACTTATAGTAGGAGAGCAGGAAACAGCTTGACTAGCAACTTGAGAGTATAGTATTAACGGTGACCTGGGGGCAAATAGGAGTAACAACAACTCACACTCGTGTGTGGTTTGTGAAGGTTTTGCAGCGCCATGATAAGCCCTGGGTTAACACAGCAGTCAACGGCGTAAACAAAGCCGAATGGATTGCTTCTGACAAATAAACTGTCAAGTCATGGCCTGCCACTGAATATGAGGGTGACGACCAGATCTTTCCAAGGTGTTTGATTGTGCAGATCATGTTACTTCCATACAAAAATTTAAGGTTTATGGAACTGATGTCCTTACACACAACTGGTTTAAGCTGCTAAAATTAGTGATCAACAATTCCAACCATGAGAAAATTTTAGTGCCTGGGGAGAAGTCACAAATGAAGTCCCACAAGGTTCAGTTTTGGGTCCATTCCTCCTCTTCATACGAGGGTCACTCCAAAAGAAACGCACACTATTTTTTTTTTAAATCCAACTTTTATTCTACATGTTTGAAAGTTTTACAGTTTGTAGATACATCCTTTACGAACAATATTTTCATTTCTCCACATAATTTCCATCCCTCTCAACTGCCTTACGCCATATTGAAACCAGCGCCTGTATATCCGCACGGTAAAATTCTGGACCAACCTGTTGGAGCCACTGTTTGGCAGCGTGCACAAGGGAGTCATCATCTTCAAACCTTGTTCCACGGAGAGAGTCTTTCAGTTTCCCAAAGAGATGATAGTCACATGGAGCCAGGTCAGGACTGTAAGGTGGGTGTTTCAATGTTGTGCATCCGAGATTTGTGATCGCTTCCATGATTTTTTGACTGACATGTGGCCGTGCATTGTCGTGCAACAGCAAAACATTCTAATTTTACCGATGTGGTCGAACACAACTCATTCAAGCTTGAAGTTTCTTCAGTGTCGTCAGATATGCATCAGAATTTATGGTGGTTCCACTTGGCATGATGTCCACAAGCAAGAGTCCTTCGGAATCGAAAAACACTGTAGCCTAACTTTCTCAGCAGAAGGTGTGGCTCTGAATTTTTTTCTTGGGTGATGCCACTCCATTGATTGCATCTTCGTGTCTGGTGAAAAATGATGGAGCCATATTTCATCACATGACACAATTCTTCCAAGAAATTCACGTCCACCATGCTCGTACTGTTCCAAAAGTTCGCTGCATACCGTTTTTATTGTTTCTTTGTGAGCCACTGTAAACATCCTGGGAACCCACCTGGCACAAACCTTTTTTAACGCCAACACTTTCAATATTCTGCAAACACTTCCTTCCCCTATCCAACAGAGCGTGACAATTCCTTCACTGTGATGCGTCTGTCAGCAGTCACCAATTCGTTAACTGTCTGCACATTGTCTGGAGTGTGTGCAGTACGAGGCCTGCCACTGCGAGGACAATCCTCAATATTGCCGTGCTAGATTTCATCGCGTAACCTGCTTGCCCACCGACTAACTGTACTGCGATCGGCAGCAGCATCTCCATACACCTTTTTCAACCTCTTCTATGACAGCACGTTCCTTCTGGCGAACGTCAAGTGTAGTAGCCACCTTGAACAAATGCTGTGAGGGCGCCACTCACGGGAACACGTTGAACTAAGTTTGAAAACAAGCGGGAAGGATGTATCTACACTCTGTAAAACTTCCACACATGAAAACTGTATTTTTACAAAAATAGTGTCATTTCTTTTGGAGTGACCCTCGTGAAGTGGAAGATCATTCACATGTTATACATCAGTCAAGTAGAACTGGTACTTTTCCAGAGGATACTAGTGTTGTAATAAATATCGAGAGAGAGAGAGAGAGAGAGAGAGAGAGAGAGAGAGAGAGAGAGAGAGATATGTCTGCATCGACAGCATTAGAGGAAAGAATGATATTTATAACCCATTATTAAAACTGTCAGTGGCTGAAGAAAGTAGTTAAATATGCACCAAGATTTTTTTTATCTGCCAAATAACGAAAAATCTCTGACAGGCACCAAAGCAAGTATACTTGTGTATGGGTTGTCTGTCTGCATCTTAGAATTAGATAACTTTAAAGAAGCTGTATGTTTAATCTAGTGAAGTCTTTTATATTTAGTAATCACATTTGGTATTGACGGATAAAGAGATCCTTGCACGGCTTTTTCTGTTTATTAAGAACTGTTAAATTTGAGATTTTGTCGTTTTTCATCTCTTAAAACGAAAAGTGTTCCTAAAAAATTAAATTGGTAAGTTTTAAATATTTTACCTTGTGCAATTGTTAAACTTGTCTGTTTTGCCGAAACGTTTCCAGCAACTTCTATTTATGATTGCAAATAAACTTTCTTTTTGGTTGAAGTGGAAGTTAATAAACCAGCGTGCTCCACTCCCCAAAACCGTACTCCCTATCGTAGCACCATTATCTCAGTAATACTTCAGAAAATGACTGGACATTAACGTGCCGTGGACGACGAGGTAATTACAGACGGAAAAATAGTTCGGACCTGACAAGTATTGGTAGAGAAAGGTGCCAGTGTCCACCCAAAAGAAGCAGAGAGACATTCACATTAAGGCAACTAAGATTGGAAGGACGTATGAAACCCATCCCCTTCGAACGCAACTCCACTGTCTCAACACCGAGCCTCTTCGCTGTCCATTCTACACTGAGTACGCTAAGGAATCGGTCCTTTCCTAGCTCAAATTTATCAAGAATCTCGTGCGCAGTGAATGGCGGGAAAACGGCGACGTCATCACTGTTTACGAGAAGATATGAAAGATGGGAATCTGCAGGATAGTAGAAAATATTGTATGCTCAAACACTAATAAATTCATGGAGAAAAGAAAGTATCTCTCAAAGAATCGGAATGGGTTCGGGAAAAACGGCTTGCTTAATTCACACAATATCTGAAAAACAATGCATGCACTATGTGATCAAAGGCATCCGGACACCTCGCTGAATATGACTTACAAGTTCGTGGCGCCCTCCATCGGTAATGCTGGAATTCAATATGGGGTTGGCCAACCCTTAGCCTTGATGACAGTTTCCACTCTCGCAGGCATACGTTCAATCAGGTGCTGGAAAATTTCTTGGATAATTGCAGCCAATTCTTCAGAATGTTGCACTGAGGAGAGGTATGGATGTCAATCGGTGAGGCGTGGCACGAAGACGGCGTTCCAAAACATTCAGAATGTGTTCTATAGGATTCGGGTCAGAACTCTGTGCAGGCCAGTCCACTACAGGGATGTTATTGTCGTGTAACCACTCTGCCACAGGCCGTGCATTATCAACAGGTGCTCGATCGTGTTGATAGGTGCAATTGCCGTCTCCGAATAGCTCTTCAACAGTGGGAAGCGAGAAGGTGCTTAAAACATCAATGTAGGCCTGTGCTGTAATAGTGCCACGCAAAACAGCAAGAGGTGCAAATGGCTCTGAGCACTATGGGACTTTAACTTATGAGGTCATCAGTCCCCTAGAACTCAGAACTACTTAAATTTAACCAACCTCAGGACACCACACACATCCATGCCCGAGGCAGGATTCGAACCTGTGACCGTAGCGGTCGCGCAGTTCCAGACTGTAGCGCCTAGAACCGCTCGGCCACTCCAGCCGGCAAGTGGTGCAAGCCCCCGCCATGAAAAATACGACCACACTCCACAACACCACCGCCTCCGAATTTCAGTGGCACTACACACGCTGGCAAATTATGTTCACTGGGCATTCGCCATACCCACATCCTGCCATGGGATCGCCACATTGTGAAAGGCGTTCAATACAAATCCACGTCATCAAATAATACCTAATATGCAAGAATTCGGAATATCTTCGCAGATAAATCATTTGTCCTGTAAATATTTCACTGTTGGAATCCAGTACGTTTTTCTGATCGTTGAACATGACGAAAGTAGCATTGAATGTGCCCCAAGAAAGTTTAGTAGTATCTCTAATGTTCTTAGTAGAAGAGTGCATAAACGATTTACCAGATAATTTTAGCAGCAGTATAAAATTGGTCAGTGATGATGCTGTCGTTTACAGCAAAGTATCGTCGGTGGACGATCATAAAACGATGCAGACAAACTTGGAAGCAATTTTAACTTGCTGCAATGAATGACAGAGCTCTCTGCACCTTGATAAATGTAACATACTGCTTGTAATAAAGATAAAGAGGTAGTAGTGGTGAACATTTTTAGCACCTCACACCCCATACGTATCAACGGTAAACTAAGAAGCGATATAAAAAGGACACTCACATTAAACAGTATAAGGGAAGGTGAATCAAAGACTTACATTTGTTGAAAAGGTTCTGGGAGAATATTTCATACAAGACGCAAGAGCGACCTATTGTATTGTTCCAGTTTTCTGAGTCCTTACGAAGCAGGCATGATAACTGACATCGAACGAATTCAGACACGTTATGCTAGGATCATAACATGACGATAGAGGCATTACGAAAATCGAACAGAAATGCTCGGGGAATTTGAATGAGAATCTGAGGAAAGAAGATGTCCTTAGGTGAAATCCTGATGAGTAAATTTAGAGAATCTGTATCCGAAGAAGACTGTTATGCTGCCATCATCGTGCATCTTGCATAGGGATCGTGAGAATAAGACGAGAGAGTTTAGGGAGGGTTCAGAGGCATATAAATAGCCATTTTCCCCTCGTTCACTACGCAGACGAAACACCTCCGGTGAGAGCAGTTTAGTATAATAGTTAGGCTCTTTGTTTTGCCAGTTCAATCCCGATCACTAGCGACTATTTATTATTTCGTATTCATCATTTCTGTAACGTTCTTCAAATATTTTACGTTTGTAATTTTTGTATACATCTGGAATACTCATTGGTTGTATGTATACAAGCATGCTGCAATATTCTGTATCTACATCAACATCTATACTCCACAAATCCCCTTTCCCGTTTCAGTCGCGGATAATTCGCGGAAAGAACGATTGCCGGTAAGACTCTGTGTGGGCTCGACCGTCTCTCATTTTATCTTCATGGTCTTTTTGCGATATGTATGTAGGAGGAAGCAATATCTTCGCTGAATCTTCTAGGAGCGTACGTTCTCGGAACTTTGACAATTAAGACACCGCGACGCAGAACTTCTCTCTTGCAGCGGCTGCCACAGAAGATGGCTGATGATCTCCGTGACGCTTTCGCGCTTACTTAATCAACCTGTTACTTCGAATATTCTCGATGTCCTGTATCCTCGTACGGATCCCATGATGACGAGAAATATTCAAGTATTGGCACAACGAGTGTTTCGTACGCTACTTCCTTTGTTGATGGACCACTTTTTCTGAGGATTCTTCCGATGAATCTCAATCTGTTATCTGCCTCACCCACAGTTAGCCTTATGTAGATGTTCCATTTCAAATTGCTCCGTGCGCATACTCCTAGGTATTTTATGTTCTGCAATCATATAATCAGGAAATAACGGGACTTTCTGTCTATGCATTCGCACTAAGTTACATTTTTTTTAATGTTGAGGGCCAATTGCCTCCTGCAGTAAACGTCGACCCTCTGCAGTTCTTCATGCATTTCGTTAAAATTTTCTAACGTTGCGACTTCCTCTGTATACAACAGCATCACCGGCGAGAAAACTCATGAAACTTACGTCGTTCTCTACTCGGTCATTTATTTGCACAATGAGAAGTATTTGTTCTACAACAGTCCCCTGGGGCATGCTCGGAGCTACTTCTGTGTCTAAAGACGTCTCTTCGTTCAGAATGACGTGCTGTGTTCTATTTGCTAGAGACTCTTCTATTCAGTCATACACTTGGTCTGATATTCCGTACGCGCGTATTTGGCGCGGAACTGTATGGAACAACTTTCCGAAGTCAAGGAATACGGCATGGAGTACGCCTGCTTTCTCGGTCTTGTTTTCACACAATCGCTGCTTTCGGAATCAGTGTTTCCAACGTCCAGAAATGTTATAGTTGTACATATATACCTAGCTCCGTCGAGGAGGTTGGTTGTGTTCTGTTGCCATTAATAAACGTGGTTTCAATTCCATTGACGACCCCGCCTTCGGACTAGGACTTGATTGTGGTTTTTGTTTCGCATGTTGGTATTCCGGTTGCTAAAGGTTGCTTTCTGAAAGTATTTGTATGGAGTGTAGCCATGTATGGAAGTGAAACATGGACGATAAATAGTTTAGATAAGAAGAGAATAGAAGCTTTCGAAATGTGGTGCTACAGAAGAATGCTGAAGATTAGATGGATAGATCACAAAACTAATGAGGAGGTATGGTATAGGATTGGGGAGAAGTTTGTGGCACAACTTGACTAGGAGAAGGGATCGGTTGATAGGACATGTTCTGAGGCATCAAGGGATCACCAATTTAGTACTGGAGGGCAGCGTGGAAGATAAAAATCGTAGAGGGAGACCAAGAGATGAATACACCAAGCAGATTCAGAATGATGTAGGTTGCAGTAGGTACTGGGAGATGATGAAGCTTGCACAGGATACAGTAGCATGGAGAAGTGCATCAAACCAGTCTCAGGACTGAAGACCACAACAACACAATGGGTTGCTTTACCGTTTGTCATTTGTACTCCACTGTTGCTATCTGAGTTTACAATTTGTCATTTTGTTAACTGTAGATAGTGCAGGTGTTGACGATAGAAAATGGAGACCAAGTGCAGAAATTGGAATATTTCTGACATAGTCTTCTGCCTGAGTTGAACAGACGCATGTCAGCAGCGGTGGCAGCCAGAAACATTTGCGCCGTGTGTGGGGATAATCGTAATGGACAAAGCACGGCAAGAAAATAGTTTTCTCGTTTTAAGGAGGACTGTTTTGACATTAGTGACTACCCGTGTTCACGCAAGACGTTGGAGGTTTGATGAAGATCGTTAGTTTAAACGCATTAATCCACAATGGTCGACGTCAGTGTTCTCGAGAAGTGGCAAATGTGATTAACTGTGCTCATTCCACCATTGTGGTACATTTGCATGCATAGGGGAGGATTCAAAAATCTGGCGGCTTTACGGGTACCGCGAGCTCTAAGCCAAAATATAAAAATCAGCGGGTGGCTATATGTGTATCCTTGCTTGCTCACTGTCACTTGGTTCGAGAACAGCACCAACAATTTCTATCCTGTATCGTTCCTGGTGAGGAGAAATGGCGTATTTATGCTAACATAAGGAAAAGAAACGAACGGTTGTGCCAAAACACAGCAGTAATTCCACTTACAAAGACCTGCACGCATCTACAAAACGTAAGGAGATGCTACTGGTGGAACTTTGAGACGGTGTGGTGTTCTAAGAATTGCGGCCCCGAGGTGTAACCATCAGTACTCACGTTTATTGTGGGACGTCTTGCAGACTCAGTCCAAGAACAACGACCAAAAAGACTGCGTGATGTAAAGCTACTCCATCATAACGGCCGCCCATATTTCGATAGACTGACAAAAAACACTATACTGGAATTGCTTTGGGAACTCATTCAGTACTCACCTGATTCACCTGATCTTGCGCCCTCAGATTTTCACCATTTTCGCTCTCTATAGAACAACCTACAAGGACCTTCAAAAAATGTTGAACTGTGTGTGAAATCTTATGGGACTTAACTGCTAAGGTCGTCAGTCCCTAACCTTGCACACTACTTAACCTAAATTACCCTAAGGGCAAACAAACACACATCCATGCCCGAGCGAGGACTCGAACCTCCCTCGGGACCACCCGCACAGTCCATGACTGTTCCTTTCCGGATTTAAATGCGCTCCGAAGATGCCTCGACGAGTTCTTCACCTTCAGGCCATGTGTTTTCTACAATCGCGAAAGCGAAACATTGGTCCCCAGCGTTAGCAGATGGCAGACTTGTAAACAGTGAAAGAGAACACATTACTGGTGATAAAATTCTGTTACGTGTATCTGTCGTGTTTACTAACCTTACGGAAAAACGCAAACAATTTATGCACCAACCTAATAGAAGGTAACTACTTTTTATTTGTTTCTATTTTTTCAGAAATTTAGCTCAATATACGTAAGTGTGTTAGGTAACTAGCAGGGTGCATCGGTAGTAAGGATCAAAAATCTGTCGTGAGCTATTTGCGAGCTCTTTACAATGGCGTCAGTACCAAAAGACCTAAATTCAGAGGAGTACGTGTTGACTGGGAGAGCAGCTACGTGGCTGGGTGGTTTCTCGCCTATCAGGCGGCACGTGCCATCCCAGCAGCCGCCGTCACGGAGCCCCGGGCTTCCAGAGCGTCCCACTGCCGCGAGGGCGTCCAGCCCGGCGCGCGCCCCGCTAATTGGTCCAATTACTGGCTCTGGAGCCTTCCTGCAGCCTGCCCACGGCTCGCCTAGTGCCCGACACCTCCGCGGCCGCTCCGCTGGCTAACAACCGACTGCCCGCCCAAGTTGCTCGGAGCGCACTTGCGACCAAGTTACAGCACAGAGTGCTTTCACAACCACTGCGGAAACATTTTGTAATAATAGCCGAAACCACGTGGCTTTTATTGATTACTGAAACAATATGCAGGAATAGCACACAGCCCGGCCGGGGTGGCCGAGCGGTTCTAGGTGCTACAGTCTGCGACCGCTACGGTCGCAGCTTCGAATCCTGTCTCGGGCATGCATGTGTGTGATGTCCTTAGGTTAGTTAGGTTTAAGCAGTTCTAAGTTCAGATGACCTCAGAACTTGAGTCGCATAGTGCTCAGTGCCATTTGAACCAATAGCACACAGTTGAGACATACTGGGTCCCACCTTTGTCTACGATAATGTCGGAGGCCGAAGCGATTAATTAAAATTTGTACCAGCTCCAGGTTTGAAACCTAGGTCTTCTACTTACTAGGCAGCTCGTGAGGAGCGAACTCGTGTACGAATCCCGCCGCTGGTTTAAATTTTCATTTATTGCTTCGGCCTACATCATAAGCGTAAATAAGCAGAAACTTCAACTGTGCTTCGAGCCAGTTTGCAAGCTCTCACGCCCATTTTCCTTTCATGGAAACCGTTCTTACCGTTACTCCAAGCGGGGCACATACTGATATCTTCACGATGACTGCTTTTATGCTGGCCAAGTTCACATCATTGATTTCGGTTGCAGTTTCAATCGTATCGGAAGTATTCAGCTATCGTCATTGCTACTCTATAAGGTTTGTTACTGCGATATTACCGTTTAACATATGTATTAAGAAATATTAGAAAATTCGCGTTTTCTCTGGTGTTGGTCAGAGATTACGTAACGATGCAGAGAAGTCGATAGCGCAGAGTGTAAATTCTTGCCAATACTGGCATAACTCGCTAGTCTCTAAAGAATAATATAAAAGCATTTTCATCCACTGTGAAACCACACTCATTCTTAATTTCTGGAAAAGTATAATATTCTTGATGGAAGGGTAACTATGCTTCGCAGTAATAAAAATCATTATGTTTTAAAGAAAGAAATCGTTTACCGCTTTCTTATCGCATTCCTTCCACTTCAGAGAACACGAATAAATATAGAAAGTGACGGTCATTAATAAGACGTCAGAATAAATTCGTAAATAATATTATATAATTTAAACAGAGTTTATGTAGAACCGCAGTTACGTGAGACGAGAATCCACTGCTCATATTAAAAGCGGTAAACGAACAATCTAATAACTTATCCATTAGTTTAAAGATGACCTTTTATTGTAATAATACTCAAAAGAAACTCCTGATTATCTGTGTGCCATCATAGAGGGGAGGCGAATTCGTCAGAATAGAAATTCTGTTATAATCGCTTCTTGTAAATGTTCTCACCACGACTCAGAAAAATAATTGTGGCCACTTTGGGGAGTATCTTGGCGTCTCACTTTTCAAACGTACATCTCGGTACACGTTCTCGGGACGATATGGCAGAGTTACTGACTCAATGTACCAGAAGTGTGCTTCAGTACGTGCGAAGAGACAGAGTTATTTCGCGTAGGCAGACACTTATGATAGAGTTACGATGTCATGCTGCTCCTGTGACGCCAGCCCCAATGTGTTTCAAACCATTTCGCCACACGCGATGCATTTGCCATGATGGAAAAGAAAGCGACGGAATAATAATTCCAATTCACAATACAAAAGATAAAACCTGTTCCTTACTGGCTTATTGTAATCAGATATTCCCATTAACAGTTAGAAAGGTAATAAGGACACCACTGGTGTGTATCAGCCTCAAGCTGCAACGGAAACACAAAATGCAATGATGAAAAGAAACAGCAGTTTCGCCAGAATTTGACTGCCACTACCGCAATGAGTGCGAATTTTCTACAACCAGTCAGTATTACTTATATAATGATATACGGAATTGTCAATTGGCTTAGTCCGGTTATGCGTATCGGAAAAATCCTACATACATACATACAGATCGAATGAGGCGGCTCCGAAGCAAATGTGTTTCTTCCTGTTCAAACAGTCCACAGGTATACTGCCTGGTCCATAGAGTCCATCGGGCACAATATTTCGGCGATGAGACACGTCGCCATCATCAGGTGCGCTGACGAACTGAGCTCGTGAGGGCGGGTGGCCGTCTTAAACCCCCCTCCCCCAGCGAGGCGTTCTATCCGCGGTCCGTGCCCGTGCTCGATGGCGTCGGCGTAACTGCCTCGTCCGCCCTGGTCACCCGTTCGTTTTCTTTGCTGAGTGTCTTTTTAATTAGTGCTGGTCCCCATGCCTTGCTGAGGTTATAGCCGCAATCTCGGTTGATGAGTCCGTCCCTGGTACGAATTTTGATAGCTTCTCTAACGACGCTGTCCCAGTATTTAGATCTCTGTGCCAAGACCCTGGTATGTTGGTAGTTCATTTCGCGATTTTCGGACAAACAGCACTCTGCGACCGCCGACTTGTTGGGGTATCTAAGTCGAGTGTGCCTTGGCACGACACACGCAACTGCACGAAACCAAGGGGTGCTGCAGCGCTGTGCGTAAATTGCGGTGGCTCGTACACCGCAAACGCGCGCAGCTGCAGTTACCTGAAGACGTGGAAGCAGCGGAAGTTGGCCACCACACACGAAGAGGTGGCCCAAGAAGAAGGAATGGTGGTCACCCCCCCCCCGCCCCCCTCCCTGCCTTAGTAGGGGAGCGGGCTGCGCCACCAAGAAGACGTGGACGCCTTCCGCCAAGCACTGCGGGAAGCCAACGAGGACGCAATCACCGCGCTCAAATCCGCCATGGCGGAGGAGAGAGCGGCCCTGAGAGCAGAACTCGAAGAGACGCGACAGGAGGTGACTCAATTGAGGGTCTCCTTGTACCTCGCGTCCCGCATGAAGGCGGACGTGGCACCGACCCCCACCTGTACGGGGGTAGACGCGGCAACACAAACGACCGTCTCCCTGGCCGACGCGGCAACGCAGGTTGCTAGGAAGGTGGTCATACAGTCGGGGATGACCACCGACAACAAAGAGACGGTCCCCTCGGAAGCAGTCGTTACTCCTGTCTCTGCGGAAACGCAGACGACACAGGAAGTTCCGATGGAGACCGAGGGAGAAGAAGAAGACGAGCCGTTCGAGTTCCTCCCCCTCCCCAACAAGAACTGTGTGAGGGAGGTGCTCACCAAGATCGCCGATTCCCTGCGAGACGGTAGCTACCCCCATCATGATCATCCTTACCCTTTTACGGCAGATAACATCCCTCCCCTTCCTCACAAACCTTATCCTTTCCACTGAGGGTGCGAAACCTTAAACCAGAAGCTGCACGCGAGGGAAATCGTCAGGCGTGGAGATCTGGAGCTCATAAACAAGCATCCGATCTTCACGGACGAGGACTGGAAATACATGACTGAGGAAGCAGTCAAGTACATCCGAACACAGACTACTCCCGCCTGAAGAAAATAGAATTCGGGCAGCCAGGAAGCAGTAAGAAGAAGAAGAACATGAAGCCGCCGAAATCAGCCGGCAGATAAGCTCCTGCATCCACAGAAACCAGAACACAGACCAACACGCGAAGAAAAACCATTCCAAACCGAGAGGACTTCAGGAAGAACAACTCGAAACAGCTTAAACTCCGCTACCTCGGGCCAAGGCAGGCCCATCAATATAGTGAGTGAGTCAGGAGCTCAGTTCGTCAGCGCACCTGATGATGGCGACATGTCTGATCGCCGAAATATTGTGCCCGTTGGACACTATGGACCGGCAGTACGAGGGGCGTCTGAAAACTCCGTGCAGAGTCCGAGAGATGGCACCATCCGCGAGTTTCGAGGTCATGTTCAGTTAGTACCATATCTGGAAAGAACGCACACCAAGTTTCAGCTATATTAGTCTATTTCTTTGTGTTTGGCATTCGTGTGAATCAAGGAAGACGAGTGATTGTCAAAAAATGGACGAACAAGAATTTCGTGTGGTGACTAAACATTGCTTTATGGAAGACAAAACGCCTCAGGAGACTAAATAGAACCTAGATAAACATTACGGTAACTCTGCACCTTCGATTAGAACAGGTTATAAGTGGTTTCAAAATTTTCGGCGTGGCAATTTGGGCACAAGTGATGCTGAACTTTCTGGACGCCCTGTGGAGGTTACGACTTCAGAAATCATTGATAAAATCCATGATATAGTGATGGATGACAGAAGAGTTAAGGTGCGTGAGATTCCTAGTGCTGTGGGCATCTCGAATGAACAGGTACACAATATTTTGAATAAACATTTGGACACGAGAAAACTATCCGCAAGATGTGTTCCTCGATTGCTCAGGCATGACCAAAAACGGAATCGTGTGAAGTGTTACAAGGATTGTTTGCAGGTGTTCAGGAAGAATCAGCAGGACTTAAAGCGTCGTTTCGTCAATGTGAATGAAGCATTGATACATTACTATACTCCTGAGACCAAACAACAATCCAAACAATGCGTTAACAAGGGAGAATCTGCATCAAAAAAGGCGAAGACCATTCCTTCGGCCGGAAAGGTTATGGCGACTGTCTCTTGGGATTCACAAGGGATAATCTTCATCGACTCTCTAGAAAAGGTTCAAAATGGTTCAAATGGCTCTGAGCACTATGGGAGTTAACGTCCGTGGTCATCAGTCCCCTAGAACTTAGAACTACTTAAATCTAACTAACCTAAGGACATCACACACATCCATGCCCGAGGCAGGATTCGAACCTGCGACCGTAGCAGTCGCGCGGTTCCGGACTTCGAGCCTAGAACCGCTCGGCCACCGCGGACGGCTCTAGAGAAGGGTAAAACTGTTACACGTGCATATAAGTCATCGTTATTGGACCGTTTGAAAACCGATCTGCAAGAAAAATGCCGACCACTGGACCTCAAACCGGTCCTTTTCCATCACGACAATGTATCAGCACACCTCAGCAGTTGTGGTCGCAAAATTAATGGAAATAGGATTCCAACTCGTTTCGTTTCACATCCCCCCTGCTCTCCAGACTCCCTCGGACTACTATTTGTTCCTCACTTTGAAGAAATGAATGGCGGGACAAAGATTTTATTCAAACGAGGAGGTGATTGCAGCAACTAATAGCTATTTTGCAGACTTGGACAATTCCCATTATTCGGTAGGGGTCAACGAATTAGAACAGCGTTGGACGAAGTGTGTAAGTCTAAAATGAGACTATATCGAAAAACAAAAAAAAGTTTTACCCTAAAGACGTAAGAAGACGTAAGTAGTTTTCATTTTTGCAAGGACTTTTCAAACGCCCTTCGTACACCCGTGGATTGTTCGAGCAAGAAATGCGCCAGCAGAAACTGATGAATCAGTTGTTTCTTACTGTTCTTAAACGGAGTTATTTGATCCAGTTCCTTCAATCAAGACAATTGCAACAAATTACGTAGATTCTGAAACAACTGATGCCTAGTTTCATGACTTAAGAGAGATCTGTTGTCTCACAACAGATGTTCCTGGCATAATGGAGCATGAACGTACATGTGATCCTAAAATTACCTAATGGCTCGTTGCTAGATGTGAAAGTACCGCCAGCAGACAACATATTCCGCAAATCGGCATCCCCCTCACCAAATGTCTTAGTGCGATATTTCTTCCTTTGTGACGTGGTTAGAGACAAAGTTCATTTTCTTGGACTTTCAACACACTTGGCAGAACTGAAAAGGCGCACTACCACAGGCATCGAGAACACACCAGGCCTGTCTGAGAGGGCCACATACACGTACACCTGTACTGTCCAGCCGATGGTATAGCATATGGCAGAGGACGCAGAGAGAAACAGAAACATTTCCCCCTTCATCCTACTCCATTCGCGATCAGTAAAATTGAAAAGCGCCTGCAATACGAACCCGTATGAGGCCAAATTTTGCCGTTATGATGACTACACGAAAGGTAAGTGGGAGAAATATCATTTTTAACTTACCTTGGAACGGGCGCGCTAGGTGTTTAGAAACTAACTCATTGTGTAATGCACGGCATTTGCTGATAGGGTTTCTTGACAATTTCTCCGAGGCTATTGCGCCGAGTAAACATAGCGCACACTGAGACAGGTTCTTTTAAAGTTCACATTTACCTCGCCAAATTTTCACCATTTCAGTCAGAACGTGTTACGGCTTCATTGCTTTGATCTGACCCACGAACGCTGGGCTACGCTGCCACCTACTTCAGTACGGAGAGGTTTTCCTTACGCTTGGTGCGTCAGGTTGTGTGGCGGCTGTATAACAACTGCCTCTATTCGGCAGGGTTCGAGCTCGGGACCTTTGCCTTTCGCTGGCAAGTGCTCTATCAACTGAGCTACCCAAGCCACGACTTCCGACCCGTCCTCACAGCTTTACTTCCGCCAGTACCTCGTCTCCAACCTCCAAAGCTTCACAGGGGCTTTCCTGCCAAACTTGCCGAACTAGCAGTCCTGGAAGAAAGGATATTGCGCAGACATGGCTTCGCCACAGCCCAGGGGATGTTGTCGTAGCACACACTGAAAACCCTGCGCCATCGGTAGCGCCGCTAGAGAAGCCAGAAGGAATGGCGCAGCCTGAGCTGCTGCGCTATCGATAGGAAAAGACCTGAGGCCGCGCTCCGGGCTGTTCTATCGTGGCGCCTCGCTAGGGGGATACAAGAGGCTCGGCTGACAGGGGAGTCGCTGATGGTATCCCGTCCGCCTGTGTCTTTTCTACGAGGGGAAAGACTAACAACGGGTTCTCTGGCTTCTGAGTTGTTCACTTCGTTGGTGGCAAGAGCTAGAGTGGGCTGTGCAGCTTGGCTCTAGCTCATTAGACACGTAATTGTCGTTTGGTAGTCGATACAGTGCACCTTGGCTGTGACCGCCGTGGTAGCCGTAGTGTACGCATGGGGAATGCACTCCGTTGGCCGAACAAGTTTGATATTTTTAACAGTTTTCTGGTTCCAAATTGCTTCGGTTGTTGGTGCTATGTGTGTACTTATTTTACATTTGTGTTTTAGATTTCCCCCGAGTCTTACATTGACAACGTATTTGTGAAGACATCGGGCAGGAACGCTGCAAAACGCCATTTGGTTGTGAAAGTTACATCGTCCGTTGTATCTACAACACCGGTGTAACTCAAATTTGTTAACTGTGCAAGACAGCGCATGATGTACGTTGTTGTAATTTATAGATCCACGATAATTGACTGTTAAATAAATGTGTGCAATTTATTTTGTTGTCTCTAGGTGTAACTCAAATTTGTTAACTGTGCAAGACAGCGCATGATGTACGTTGTTGTAATTTATAGATCCACGATAATTGACTGTTAAATAAATGTGTGCAATTTATTTTGTTGTCTCTAGGTGTGTGTCCACAATCCTTCCATCTCTGAACTGAGAGTAGGTTGCAATTTAATTTGATGTTATTAAAGTAGACCGCCTCACAGTCCACTGATAAAGTGGAAAGTCGTGCAGTAATTCATTGTCTGCATCTGAAGGGCAACAACACTGCAAACATCGCTGCTGAGTTGGTGGAAGTGTACGGGAACAGTGCACCTTCATAATTACGGTCAGACGTATCCAGTGTGGTTAAAAAAAAGTCCGATGACGAAGAACGAAGTCGCAGATCGTCTCTGTCAAAATGCGGGTATCGCAAGAGGAGTGGTGACCTGGTACTCAAAGATTCGCGTATAACAATCGAGCCGATACAGGAAAATGTGAGAATCATTCATGGATCAGCTTTCAACATGTTGCACGAAATTTTGAATGCAACAAAGGTTCACATGCACTGAGTATGACCATCAAACAGAGACCTATTTCAGGCCAATGCAGATCACTTCTTTACCCGCATAATCTCCATGCACGAATGCTGGAAGTATCACCAAGACCCCAAGATACAGCAGCAAAGCAAATAGTGCAAACACGTGGATTCACAACCGCTGTTAACGGTGAAGAACAAACTACCATCGGGCAAGGCGACGCTGAGTGTTTCTTGGGACTGCAATACTGTGACACTTACAGATTATGCTCGTAAAGCGCAAAACGTCACTGGGGCACATTACCGAAAATTTCTGTCGAGGTTGCGGGAGGCTCTCAAGGCGGGAAGCTGCCCATGTTTTTGCTCCGCTCCTAAGCCCCGGATCTTTCTCCACACGACACACTCACATATGCTTCTTCTTTGAGATATCAAATTTCGCCTCTCCCTTCGTATTCTCTTGCAACGCCTCCTAATGCGCTAATACACTTTCCTAGGATGAAGAAACCATTGCGTGGCAGGCATTTCGAGAATACGACGAAGAGATTTTCCAAGTGGCACGTTTCCTATGCAGCCAAAATAGAGACTTGCAACAAATAAAGTCTGCCAAGTCATCCGTCGCTACACAAGAAATTTCTGTTCAGATCCGCACCGAAGATTTATGCTGAAAACGTAGAGATACAATCATAACTAGTGTTTCGTATTAAAATGTAATTTAATTATCAAACTCTTCAATACAATAGTTAGAGAATCGATAAGTCACAAGTTTTGACTGCCGCTGGGCATATGTCCGATGGACCAGCTACGTAATCAATTTGCGCAGTTTCCTCATTTCCATTCCGATGTTGCCGTAGCTCGGCACCGTACTTTTTAGGCTTTTTTGGAATCCTTTCGACGCGAGCTTTCCTCCGGCTTGTGCTTTCAATAATTCCGAGCATATTTACGAGTCTTCCGACACATCTTTCTTTATTTTGTAATTTTCAGTTTAATAGCGATTTTCACTTGTATTTCGGGGAATATCTTTTATTGTCTCACTTTGGGTCCTAGTAGGGCTTCGCAAGCTCTTCACAATTACACCCGAATCAATATTCTAGCTAAACGCGTCACTATGCTCCACCAATTTAAAATTTGACACAAAACTAATTCGGAAGCGCGTCCACAGTTACGGACGAAAGAAATACTACGCGACAAACACGCACAAACAGAATCTACACATTGTGGGATCAACCACTGTTTACACACTACTACAGTCTGTTCTAAATTATTTTAGGACTGACAGCCACGACGAACGTAGTAGGGGGAAGCCCACACGGGGTCACGAGCCGCATTTTGTCAGTCTCACGATCCTGTAGCCGCAGCAGACACACGAAGTTTCCAAACCTTCACCCCACCGCCACAACACTTCCACTGTGTTTTGAG
Source organism: Schistocerca gregaria (assembly GCF_023897955.1). Classification (NCBI taxonomy): domain Eukaryota; kingdom Metazoa; phylum Arthropoda; class Insecta; order Orthoptera; family Acrididae; genus Schistocerca; species Schistocerca gregaria. The sequence continues at coordinate 763,475,318 of NC_064920.1, forward strand.
TTTCAGGTTGCTTTCTGTGCTGTGTGATCGTTATACCCTGTGATTTCGTTTGACGTCGTTGTTACTGCTGCAGTTGTTGTTTTGTTTGTTGTTTCTGATATTTGCTGTATTATACTGAACAATGTCAGAAATAGTTCGCCGGAAGTTATGACTAGAAAAGTTCACGTCCTCGTCTTGGTCAGGTTTGCGCACTACGTGCCTACTTTGAGAATGAGAAACTTAATGGTGGCCCGCTGTTCTCCGTTAAAAATGTAATCCATCGAACTGCTGCAGCTCTGAAAATAAAAGACTGCTATGAAATGTTCGAGAAATAACATTAAGCTAAAATAACATGGAAACTTGAAACTCTTTGAGGGAAAATTTCTATGGGTTAGCGCATTACCAATATTGATTCATTCGCTCAGGATACGATTCGTCATCATTTTTATGATTATTACCGCAGAAAGGAACATCCGACACTCGGCATATTACTGGTCACTGTTTAGAAATAATGTCTTTTTCAATTTAGTAGCACACACTTCTTTCATTTCATTAAATACCAACAGTTACAGTTACACTGACAATTGAAGCATGTGTAATAGCGACGAGAGTCATATCAGGAGGGTTCATGCATTGTCACGACAGAAATAAAGAACAGGAGGATTCAGCTGAATGTTTCAAGTGCGCAATCAACAATGGTAGACAGCACATAACAGAATTATATTTTCGTAAGTTTCGATATCTTAACACTAACGCTTTATCAGCAACTAACTAAAAATAAGGTTCGTCTCAGGAATTTAATCTATATCACACAAAATAAACATTACTGTTTACAATTCAATTACTGTAACACGGAAGTAATGTTTCTGTATCGCTTTTGTTCTTTCTGCGACTACTGGCTGAACTATTTAAGGTATGTTTCTCATCGCCATACACACGCATAAAACTTGTATTTAGTTAAGTTAAAAATACGCAGATGGATCAGAATATTTAATAACAGGTTAAGTGTAAGCCTTATGGCGATCCGCTTCTCATTGTTTGTTGTTGTGGTCTTCAGTCCTGAGACTGGTTTGATGCAGCTCTCCATGATACTCTATCCTGTGCAAGCATCTTCATCTCCCAGTACCTAGTGCAACTTACATCATTCTGGGTCTGCTTGGTGTATTCATCTCTTGGTCTCCCTCTACGATTTTTACCCTCCACGCTGCCCTCCAATACTACATTGGTAATCCCTTGATGCCTCAGAACATGTCCTACCAACAGATCTCTTCCTCTGGTCAAGTAGTGCCACAAACTTCTCTTCTCCCTAATCCTATTCAACACCTCCCCATTAGTTATGTGATCTACCCATCTAATCTTCAGCATTCTTCTGTAGCACCACATTTCAAAAGCTTCTATTCTCTTCTTGTCCAAACTATTTATCGTCCATGTTTCACATCCATACATGGCTACACTCCATACAAATACTTTCAGAAACGATTTCCTAACACTTAAATCAATACTCGACGTTAACAAATTTTTCTTCTTCAGAAACGCTTTCCTTCCCATTGCCAGTCTACGTTTTATATCCTCTCTACTTCGACCATCATCAGTTATTTTGCTCCCCAAACAGCAAAACACCTTTACTACTTCAAGTGTCTCATTTCCTAATCTAATATCCTCAACATCACCCGACTTAATTCGACTACATTCCATTATCATCGTTTTGCTTTTGTCGATGTTCATCTTATATCCACCCTTCAAGACACCATCCATTCCGTTCAACTGCTCGTCCAAGTCCTTTGCTGTCTCTGACAAAATTACAATGTCATGGGCGAACCTCAAAGTTTTAATTTCTTCTCCATGGATTTTAAAAACCTACTCCGAATTTTTCTTTTGTTTCCTTCACTGCTTGCTCATTATACAGATTGAATAACATCCGGGAGAAGCTAAAACCCCGTCTTACTCCCTACCCAACCACTGCTTCCCTTTCATGCCATTTGGTTTCTATACAAATTGTAAATAGCTTTTCGCTCCCTGTATTTTACCCCTACCACCTTCTGAATTTGGAAAAGAGTATTCCAGTCAACATAGTCAAAAGCTTTCTCTAAGTCTATAAATGCTAGAAACGTAGGTTTGCCTTTCCTTAATCAAGCTTCTAAGATAAGCCGTAGGGTGACTATTGCCTGACGTGTTCCAGTATTTCTACGGAATCCAAACTGATCTTCCCCAAGGTCGGCTTCTACCAGTTTTTCCATTCGTCTGTAAAGAATTCTAGTTAGTATTTTGCAGCCGTGACTTATTAAACTGATAGTTCAGTAATTTTCACATCTGTCAACACCTCCTTTCTTTGGGATTGGGATTATTATATTCTTCTTGAAGTCTGAGGCTATTTCGCCTGTCTCATACATCTTGCTCACCAGATGGTAGAGTTTTGTCAGGACTGGTTCTCCCAAGGCCGTCATGAGTTCTAATGGAATGTTGTCTACTCCCGGGGCCTTGTTTCGACTCAGGTCTTTCACTGCTCTGTCAAACTCTTCACGCAGTATCATATCTCCCATTTCATCTTCATCTACATCCTATTCCATTACCATAATATTGTCCTCAAGTACATCGCCCTTGTATAAACCCTCTATATACTCCTTCCACCTTTCGTCTTTCCCTTCTTTCCGTAGAACTGGGTTTCCATCTGAGCTCTTGATATTCATACAAGTGGTTCTCTTTTCTCCAAAGGTTCAAAATGGTTCAAATGGCTCTGAGCACTATGGGACTCAACTGCTGAGGTCATAAGTCCCCTAGAACTTAGAACAACTTAAACCTAACTAACCTAAGGACAATACACACATCCATGCCCGAGGCAGGATTCGAACCTGCGACCGTAGCGGTCGCGCGGTTCCAGACTGCAGCGCCAGAACCGCTCAGCCACCAGCGGCCGGCAAGCTTCTCCAAAGGTCTCTTTAATTTTCCTGTAGGCAGTATCTATCTTACCCCTAGTGAGATAAGCCTCTACATCCTTACATTCATCATCTAGCCATCCCTGCCTAACCATTTTGCACTTCCTGTCGATCTCATTTTTGAGACGTTTGTATTCCTTTTTGCCTGCTTCATTTACTGCATTTTTATATTTTCTCCTTTCGTCAATTAAATTCAACATTTCTTCTGTTACCCAAGGATTTCTACTAGCCTTCGTCTTTTTACCTACTTGATCCTCTGCTGCCTTCACTACTTCATCCTTCAAAGCTACCCATTCTTCTTCTATTGTATTTCTTTTCCCCATTCCTGCCATTTGTTCCCTTACGCTCTCCCTGAAACTCTTTACAACCTCTGGTTTAGTCAGTTTATCCAGGTCGCATCTCCTTAAATTCCCACCTTTTTGCTGTTTCTTCAGTTTTAATCTACAGTTCATAACCAATAGACTGTGGTCATAGTCCACATCTGCCCCTGGAAATGTCTTACAATTTAAAAACTGGTTCCTAAATCTCTGTCTTACCATTATATAATCTATCTGATGCATTTTAGTATCTCCAGGGTTCTTCCATGTATACAACCTTCTTTCATGATTCTTGAACCAAGTGTTAGCTATGATTAAGTTATGATGTGCACAAAATTCTATTAGGCGACTTCCTCTTTCATTTCTTACCCCCAATCCATATTCACCTACTACGTTTACTTCTCTTCCTTTTCCTACGCTTGAATTCCAGTCACCCATGACTATTAAATTTTCGTCTCCCTTCACTATCTGAATAATTTCTTTTATTTGATCATACACTTCTCCAATTTCTTCGTCATATGCAGAGCTAGCTGGCATATAATCTTGTACTGCTGTAGTAGGTGTGGGCTTCGTGTCTATCTTGGCCACAATAATGCGTTCACTACGCTGTTTGTAGTAGCTTACCCGCATTCCTATTTTTTTTTATTCATTATTAAACCTACTCCTGCATTACCCCTATTTGACTTTGTATTTATAACCCTGTATTCGCCTGACCAGTAGTCTTGTTCCTCCTGCCACCGAACTTCACTAATTCCCACTATATCTAACTTTAAGCTATCCATTTCCCTTTTTAAATTTTCTAACCTATCTGCCCGATTAAGGGATCTGACATTCCACGCTCCGATCCGTAGAACGCTAGCGTTTTTTGTCCTGATAACGACATCCTCTTGAGTAGTCCCCGCCCGGAGATCCGAATGGGGGACTATTTTACCTCCGGAATATTTTACCCAAGAGGACGCCATCATCATTTAATCATACAGTAAAGCTTCATGCCCTCGGCAAAAATTACGGCCGTAGTTTCCCCTTGCTTTCAGCCGTTCGCAGTACCAGCACAGCAAGGCCGTTTTGGTTATTGTTACAAGGCCAGATCAGCCAATCATCCAGACTGTTGCCCCTGCAACAACTGAAAAGGCTGCTGCCCCTCTTCAGGAACCACGCGTTTGTCTGACCTCTCAACAGATGCCCCTCCGTTGTGGTTGCACCTACAGTACGGCTATCTGTATCGCTGAGGCACGCAAGCCTCCCCACCAACGGCAAGGTCCATGGTTCATGGGCGGAAGCCGTTTCTCATAACGAAACCATACGAACGACTACATAGTACTCGCCGCGTGTGCGGACCACTGTGTGTCGTATTTTAGGTGACTGTTACACTATCAAATTTATTAGACAAAGATTTTGATCCGATGTTGGACAGACATCTTTGACAAAAATCTTTGACGTGGCGCAAAAACGTCGTACTGGACTGTCACCCAATATTTCGTCAAAGTTTCATAATGTAGACAACAACTTGTTACTATGCTCTGCAGTTGCGTTTACTACTATTACTGCTTGTGTTTGTATCTGGAAGAGGAACGGAGAAAAAGGATGAATATACTTGGGTGGAGCTGTAGCTTACACGGCGAGATAGTGAAAGCATACAACAAAATTTTTTACGGTAGCTGCACGTTGAAGACGTAAAGTCGCATGAAACTTACTTGTGAATGGACGAGAGCAGGCCTACGTTTCAATATAGGCCCAGGAAAGTGGCTCTTCAAATTACGAAGCAGAACACTCACCTGAGATACACCACATCCGCAAAAGACAGACTTACAGTAACACAGCGATTACTTGCAGCAGGAAAAAGCTATTCTAGTTTACAGTAGCGCTCTCGAACATTACAGTGCACACTGACGAAAATAATGCCAGAAAGGCGTGAAGCTATCTATAAAGCACTGAAGGAGGACTATCTGAAGCAAATAACTGTTTAGCGCACATTACAGCCATTAAGAAATATTTTTATTTCGTACTTCACTGTTAATGGTCTCCGCAAGTTTTTCCAGTTCTCGCTTCTTTTTATTTTAATTTTTGTATTCAGTTTGTCACAAGTTATACAGTGCTTCATCTTTCTCGTACATTCCTATCAATTTCGTTGTAGATGCGATGCAACGTGTTAATGTCAAAGCCATGTTGATGAACATTCGATGTGAGATAACTGGTGGTTACGTTTCTCATTGCAGCAACGAGAAGACGAACGATTTCTGTGATAAAATCTTAGGTGAGGCGTTACACCTCATCAAATAAATTGGACGAAAGGCGACATCTGCCAGATGTTCTCTATTATACTACGCCCAATATAATAGACAAATCAATTTTGTCCGATAAATTTGATATAGTAATACTGGCTTAACTGATACTATTCTGTGTTAGAAAACTCCAGTTTGGAGTAGCTCCAAAAAGCCGTGTATTCTTAAGATTTCAATCGGTTAATGGGTTCACCTAACTTTAATAACAAATATGTTTCCCGCAGATCGAAAATTCGAGGCTTCAGTAAAGGCATTCTCAGCAAATGTCCGTAAATTCCAGAATGAGATTTTCACTCTGCAGCGGAGTGTGCGCTGATATGAAACTTCCTGACAGTTTAAAACTGTGTGCCAGACCGAGGCTCGAACTCGGGACCTCTCCCTTTCGCCAACCAGTACCTCGTCTCCAACCTCTCAAACTTCACAGAAGCTCTCCTGCGAACCTTGCAGAACTAGCGCTCCTGAAAGAAAGGATATTGCGGAGACATGGCTTAGCCACAGCCTGGGGGATGTTTCCACAATGAGGAAGCCATGTCTCCGCAATATCCTTTCTTTCAGGAGTGCTAGTTTTGCAAGGTTCGCGAGAGAACTTCTGTAAAGTTTGGAAGGTAGGAGACGAGGTTCTGGCAGAAGTAAAACTGTGAGGACGGGGCGTGAGTCGTGCTTGGGTAGCTCAGACGGTAGAGCACTTTCCCGCGAAAGGCAAAGGTCCCGAGTTCGAGTCTCGGTCCAGCACACAGTTTTAATGTGCCCGGAAGTTTCGTGTCCGTAAATTGTCTTAAAAATTTGTTGCCAGAAATAAAAGGAAAATCAACACAAGGTACAGCTCTTCCAGATCACAGTGATTCAAGTTACGTATGTATAAAGTGAGTTGTTTGCAAGTTTGAGCCAGCTTAACGAAACTTAAGATTACGAGGGACTCGGCAACTCTGCACCACGCCTCCACGTGCTCCCGACGAACTGTCAATCCTAAAGTAATTCTGAGCAGAATATATGGTCTCGTAATTATTAGCGATTTAAATCTGACAGCACTTGTTGATGCAAGGAAGTTCTATTGAAGAGCAAATAAATGTTTTCACATCAATAATGTGTGGCACTTGTAATGGTTCTTTATTTACGTGACCAATACGGCACTCCAACCCCAGTTCTCGATACCAGTAATATCGTACTACTTTTCTGAGAAGTAACAGACATATTGTTGTGACAATATTCACAGTTGGTTTTATTAATGTATAGGTACTCCGATGTATCGATATATTACAGTGATATGGTTCTTGTGTGTATTCATTTCTGTGAGACTATCATAATCTTTGACTTACTTGTGACCGTTTTGACGCGAATGCGCACAGAGCAGTCTTTGTTTCACTTTGCATAAGTTAAGTTGTTATTTCGCTTTGTAAAAGAGCAGTAAAGTCTTGTGTTTTGTTAAAGTGGAAATTAAATATATGAAGATTGATACAAAACTGTTTTCTTGATGATGTGACAATTAAGAAGTATATGTGAATTTACAAGAAGTTTAATAAAAATGTGGATCGTGAACACCAACTCAAAAATTATTTCTACCATACCATTGTTCTGATCTGAGATTGTTTGATCATTAAGAATTTCCTGAAAAACGCATGTGTTAGGTCTTCAAATGTTGCTAAAATACAGATTTAGACCCTCTAGCAGTCAAAGTGGAATCACCCTAGAATCAACAAGATAAGCCATAACAACTTCGACGAAATCTACATGGGAATCCATTCAAGATAAGTGCCACAATTAATGACTTTTTTACAGTGACTTTATTATTTCCATTCTGACGATACCATCCACAGTCAATAACTTTGTTGTTGCCCGATAAAGCGAACATATGCTGCGTGAGCAACATTATTAATCTGATTTCTAACCTACTTTGCAAGTGGTGGTACTATTAGACACTGAAGGGTGAATCCGTAGAAGGAGGACTGATACCACAACCAAGTTTCTTGGTCGCAGCCCCTTTTATTTCGTGGCGATAATGAAAACTTTCTATCTGTAGTATCGTTGCGACGTCGCCAAAACTTTTGGCTGCTTTGCACTTCAGCACATTCATTTGCGACGCGTTTCTATAATGGCGGTTGGAAAATAACAGCTGGAGGCGCCCTCGCGTGCCAAACTGAGGATCTCGTCAGTGTGGGGCTGTTAGCGGAATGAGGCGCTTAAAGCAGAAAGCGCTGGCGCGCGTATCGATTGCAGCCGCGGCCGGCCTCGCCGTGTTTTTCTTTGGCCGCGCGGCGCCTGCGGCAGCGGCAGTGGAACCGCGAGGAGGCACCGGCTGCCACTTGGCGCATTACTCCGGCGGCAGAGAGGTGCTCGCCGGTCAAAGGAAGGCCGCTCCGCCCCCACAAGCCTCCGCCGCCCCCACCGCCCACCTGCCGCCGCCGGCTGGCAGGTACTCGGCGAGAGCGAAGAGCCGCGCGCCGCCTTCTGCAGAGCGGTGAATGGCCGACGCCTCATCGCTTTCGAGTGTGTCTCCACGTCCTCTTTCACGCCGTGAATAACTTCACAAATTGCATAATCATATTCCCAGACTCGCAAAGACGCACTGCGAATGAACTAAAGGGTGCCCTGTAACTACGGATCTATAGCTATTTTTGCAACTTCGTTATGTTCCGTGTAAATTACGGCACCGACTGCGCAAGAGATAATACAACTTAGTCTGCTGGTAGTGATCTCACTATACCCGATAAAAGAGTTCGAAACATACAATAGGCTTCATCTATTTCGCAGACCAATTACGAAAATTATTGCAGTGGAGAACTGAAAAATATGCGGCGCCCGTGACCCCACAATCAGGTAGTGTTATGTCTACATACAACAGGAAATGTCCTGACTTATTCACTGCCTCTTCATTGCCCACCATAAACTACTTAGGACAGAAACTTGAAATTAGGAGTGGGTGCTGAGCTTATGCTTTAGGCGTCATTTAAAAAGGGGTCCTTCAGATTCCCCTCCCCCAAGAGGTTGAAGTAGAGGATGAAAGGTTTTTTTTGTTTTAAAAAAAATATTTCTCTATTAAGTCAATTCTGAAGATAGAACTACGAAAATTGTTATTTGAGTTCTCGATCAGAAATAAAAAAAACAAGCGTTTCAGCTTCTAAGGGGGTGAAGTAGTGGGCGAAGGTTTTTTTTGAAAAAAAAAAACAATAAGTTATTTAACAACTACTAAAGCGAGAGCAACGTAGCTTTTCTAACCTGATTATGGCGGCAAGGTGGACCGCTGAATTATTGTGTCCAGATGACAGTTTCATCCGGATGGAGACCAGACAAGAATTCGATGAAATACTAAAGCATTTTTAAAGCTACATCTATGAGAACTGCTATTTGTCTTCTCGGTTGGAAATAAAAATGCGTGTTTCAGTGTTCGTGAAAATTCTAACCTTAAGGGGGAGAAACAGAGGATCAAAAATTGAATGACAATGTTTCATTATGAAACCATTTTTAAAGCTAAATCTATAAAAATATGTATTTGCCATTTCTGTTAGAAATTAAAAAATACGTGTTTTATTGATTTGGAAACACAACTCCCAAGGGAGTGAAACAGGTGACGAAAATTTTTAAAGCAAAATCTACGAAAACTCGTGGTTGACTTCTCTGTCGAAATATGTGTTACGGGATGAAAGTTTTTATGGAAATATCACCACAAGAACTCAAAACCTCCAGCTACCAGAATTGCTTTTTGGTAAGAAATTCATTCGGAAAAAGCCATGCTTCTATGGCCTGAACTATCGCGAAAAATTTGCAAGGTATTGTAGTTTGTGAACTAAATCAAAGAAAGTTCTTTAACAGTCATCACGATAAATCGGCTTTGTCAGAAATGCACAGAAAAAGAAACGGCTTTTTATAATTTATTTCTCATTACGCCGAATATATGCTTCTAAAATTATTTTTACTGTAATTACTATGCAAATTGAGCGAAGCAGCGGTCGCTAAGCTAGTTATAATACAATTATACTGACTGTCTGCTGTAGCGCTGGATGAATCAGACTGGAAGACCTATCGCATGTAAATTGCGATGATAACAAATAACAGATTACGGGCGGTAGCGTACCCTCCGTGCACTGCGCCACTAGGTGCCGATGTATACTGAGGTGCCATGAACAGAGGGCGAGGCCAGTAATTTATCAGCAATACCGCAGTATGCACGCCGTTACCGTCCAGTGTTATCCGAATGGGACGGAAAACGGTCGATGTGATGTATATGCACGACAAACAAATGATTAAAATTTTATACAAATTGGACGATTTATTCAAGAGAAAGAGCGTCACACATTGAGCAGGTCAATAATTCGTTAGTCCACCTCTGACCCATATACAAGCAGTTATTCAGCTTGGCATTCATTGACAGAGTTTTTGGATGTCCTCTTAAGGGCTGTCATGCAAAATGTTGCCCAACTGGCGCGTTAGATCGTCAAAATGCCGAGCTGTTTGCTGGGCACTGCCCATAGTGCTCCAAACGTTCTCAATTTGAGAGAGATCCGGCGACCCTGCTGGCCAAGGAAGAGTTTGGCAAGCACGAAGACAAACAGTAGAACCTCTCGCCGCGTTTGGGCGCCCATTATCTTGCTGAAATGGCAAAGGCGTCCTGCGATGAAATGAAATGGTTCCCCAGACCCTCACTCCTGGTTGCCGGACCGTATGGCGGGGGACAATCATGTTGGAATCCCACCACTGTCCGGTGCGTCACCAGATACGGCACTTTCGGACTGGAATCTCAAGGAGTGAAGTAAAATTGCCTTCAGTGATGAGTCCCGTTTCAGACTAAATCCCAGTGATCAGCGAAGATGTGTCTGGAGACGCACCGGACAGTGGTGGGATTCCAACATGACTGTCGCCGGCCATATGGCCCCAAAGCCAAGAGTCATAGTCTGGTTTGCCATTTCTTTTCATAGCAGGGCCTCTTTGGTTGTCAACCGCGGCACCCTTACAACATAGCGACACGTAGCCATATTCTAATACCCGTTTTGTTGCCCTTAATAGCAGACCATCTTGGTCTTACATTTCAGCAATGTAACGCCCGTCTGCAAACGACGAAAGTTTTTACTGCTTCTCTCTGGCTTGTCAAACCCTACTTTGACAAGCAAGGTCGTCGGATCCCTTTCCATTCAGAACGTTTGGAGCATTATGGAAAGCCGGCCGGAGGGGCCGAGCGGTTCTAGGCGCTACAGTCTGGAACCGCGCGACCGCTACGGTCGCAGGTTCAAATCCTGCCTCGGGCATGGATGTGTGTGTTGTCCTTAGGTTAGTTAGGTTTAAGTAGTTCTAAGTTCTAGGGGACTGATGACCTCAGCAGTTAAGTCCCATAGTGCTCAGAGCCATTTGAACCATTATGGAAAGGGTCTTCCAACCAACACGTCAGCTGAACAGAATCTGCCTCACTGCCCCTCAGGAGGATGTCCAACAAGTCTGTTAATCAGTGCCATCAGCCAGAGGTGGACCAATGCTTTATTGACTTGCTCAATTTCTGAAGCAATTTCTCTTGAATAAACTACCCAATTTTTCTTAAATTGTGATCCTTTGTTTGTCAGTACATGCACACCACGTCTACCGATAACTGTCCCGTCCAGATAATTTCTTTGTGGTTTTTCGGTTTTCTTTGTCGAAGAGTGTATTTGCAGTTTCCGACCTTAAGTTTTCTTACCATGTTGAAGCCCAAGGTACGGGGTCTTTCTTTGAGGATTTGCCACTTAGGATTTGTCAACATTTCCGTTGCATTCTCTGAGGAAAACTTAGAAAATCCATTCGCCCCGCCCCTCTTTGTAGAAATCATTGACCCTTGTTAGTGTGACGTTGCAGAGCACATCAGCAGTATTTAGTTAGAGCTGATACAAAAATGTGTACACAATCTCCTTTGTACACAGACTGGACTTTCAGAGTATCTTACCAAAGAATAGTAGCTTGCCATTTGCTTCACCCTCAAAAGAGCCTATATGACCGTTCCACGTCATATCTACACAAAGTGCTGATTCCAAATATTTGTATGACGTGACTGACTATTGCTGTGCTTCATTAATTCTCCTGTCAAAGGATACCACACTTACAAGTTTCGTGAAGAGATATACAGGGTGTTTCAAAAATGACCGGTATATTTGAAACGGCAATAAAAACTAAACGAGCAGCGATAGAAATACACCTTTTGTTGCAATATGCTTGGGACAACAGTACATTTTCAGGCGAACAAACTTTCGAAATTACAGTAGTTACAATTTTCAACAACAGATGGCGCTGCAAGTTATGTGAAAGATATAGAAGACAACGCAGTCTGTGGGTGCGCCATTCTGTACGTCGTCTTTCTGCTGTAAGCGTGTGCTGTTCACAACGTGCAAGTGTGCTGTGGACAACATGGTTTATTCCTTAGAACAGAGGATTTTTCTGGTGTTGGAATTCCACCGCCTAGAACACAGTGTTGTTGCAACAAGACGAAGTTTTCAACGGAGGTTTAATGTAACCAAAGGACCGAAAAGCGATACAATAAAGGATCTGTTTGAAATATTTCAACGGACTGGGAACGTGACGGATGAACGTGCTGGAAAGGTAGGGCGACCGCGTACGGCAACCACAGAGGGCAACGCGCAGCTAGTGCAGCAGGTGATCCAACAGCGGCATCGGGTTTCCGTTCTCTGTGTTGCAGCTGCGGTCCCAAATGACGCCAACGTCCACGTATCGTCTCATGCGCCAGAGTTTACACCTCTAACCATACAAAATTCAATGGCGGTAACCTCTCAGCGGCGCTACCATTGCTGCACAAGAGACATTCGCTAACGATATAGTGCACAGGATTGATGACGGCGATATGCATGTGGGCAGCATTTGGTTTACTGACGAAGCTTATTTTTACCTGGACGGCTTCGTCAATAAACAGAACTGGCGCATATGGGGAACCGAAAAGCCCCATGTTGCAGTCCCATCGTCCCTGCATCCTCAAAAAGTACTGGTCTGGGCCGCCATTTCTTCCAAAGGAATCATTGGCCCATTTTTCAGATTCGAAACGATTACCGCATCACGCTATCTGGACATTCTTCGTGAATATGTGGCGGTACAAACTGCCTTAGACGACATTGCGAACACCTCGTGGTTTATGCAAGATGGTGCCCGACCACATCGCACGGCCGACGTCTTTAATTTCCTGAATGAATATTTCGATGATCGTGTGATTGCATTGGGCTATCCGAAACATACAGGAGGCGGCGTGGATTGGCCTCCCTATTCGCCAGACATGAACCCCTGTGACTTCTTTCTGTGGGGACACTTGAAAAACCAGGTGTACCGCCAGAATCCAGAAACAATTGAACAGCTGAAGCAGTACATCTCATCTGCATGTGAAGCCATTCCGCCAGACACGTTGTCAAAGGTTTCGGGTAATTTCATTCAGAGACTACGTCATATTATTGCTACGCATGGTGGATATGTGGAAAATATCGTACTATAAAGTTTCCCAGACCGCAGCACCATCTGTTGTTGACAAGTGTAACTACTGTAATTTCGAAAGTTTGTCTGCCTGAAAATGTACTGTTGCCCCAAGCATATTGCAACAAACGGTGTATTTCTATCGCTGCTCGTTTAGTTTGTATTGCCGTTTCAAATATACCGGTCATTTTTGAAACGCCCTGTACATTTAGAGCTACTTGCCAAGCTTTGAAGCAGAAAGCTATACACAATGTGTCCCAGTTCGGTTAGGTCTGTGGGTATGAAGAATGTCATGGATTATGTTCACAAAATCACTGTATTTATCCAAAACAGTCTCCCCAATGAATTAATACACCGTTCAAATCGTTTGAAAATTGCTATGAAACAGTCACTGTAGTCTTCTTTTTGGAACTCCATTTACTATTGCAATACAATTTCCTTGGTTTTATTTCATTCTCTCGTAACAGTGTCCTTTCATTACCAATTTGAGTTTGGAGAACAACCAGTAATTGGCTGGGGCAAAATTCGTGGAGTGGGACACGTAGTGCGGGACTGTGATCGGCCTGCCGGGCTAGCATTGGTGCGCGATCGTCGCTTTGTCGGCTGCGGCGCTGTCGTCGAGGAGCCACCATGAACCTGCCTCTCGCTAAGCTGGTCGAAAACGACGAGTTATCGCCCACAAGCAGTGGAGGACTCTAAACAGCTGATGTCGCCTCGTTGCTCCACCGCCGTTTTCCGATTAGTGTCCGGCTCTACTGTTCCATTCGCGATCAGGACGCCTGCTTTGATTTTTTACACGGTAGTTATTGAAACTTCAACGCCGCAACTCGCCACGAGAATGCACTACAGTTTGGAATTTCACATAAGCAGTGCTAACAGAACTGGGATATACTGTGTACATTATCTCATTAAAAGTATCGGGAGACGTATCAGCGGACAGTACTATTGGTTTATCCACTCCTTTATCTTTATGACGGCTTGAACTCTGCTGGGAATACTTTAGTGGGTAATCTAAATGTCTGTGGAGAAATGGGAGCCCATTCTCGCTCAAGAGCCAAAATCAGAAAAGGTAGCGACGTTGGACGCACGATTCTGGAGCGAAGCCGACATTCCAGCTCATCCCTAAGTTCTTCCATGGAGACCAGGTAGCAGCTCTGGGCAGGCCAGTCTACTTGAAGGACAACTGTCTCGCTGATGCTGCTTTATGGCTTGGTGCATTATTATGCTGATACAAGAAATCATCGTCTCCGAACTGTCCCTCTACTGTGCGCAAGACAAAATGTTGTAAAATGTGTTACGAGCTATAAGAGGACCACATGTTAACCAGGATAAAGAGCCCCATACTGTACACACCACCTCTTCGGTGCCTCAATCTTGCCACTACACGTGATGGAAGCTTACGTTCCCCAGGCATTAGTCAAACCTAAACCCTTCCACCGGATTACCACAGGGTAGAGCGTGATTCATGACTACAAAACACTCGTGCCCAGTTATCCGCCGAATTGTGCCGTCGCTCTTTACTCCACCTCAAGCTTCGCTTAGGACTGACCAGAGAAATGTGTAGTTTATGAGGAGCTGCTCGACCACTGTACCTCAACCTTTTTAACTCACTAAGCACAGCCACTGTGCTGTCTGGACTCCTAGTAATTTCATACGACTTTTTACAGCCACCCTCCGCAATGTTCGACGGTCCTTGTCCGTCAGTACTTGGGGTCGCCTGGTCTTAATTTAGCTGTGGTAGCTCCAGTGCGTTTCCACTTCCCATACACACCACCAACACTGCAACACAACACTCCCAGCCTCCCATTATACAGGGTGCGGCAGCGTTCATAGCGTAATTTCACTTGCGTAGTACAATGACGTACTGCAGGAATGCGCGTCAGCTCGTACCGCATTCGTGTACTAATGAGCTGCCATTTCGAGCGTGACAGCGGTATGGAGCGGTGGAGTGCACAGCTTCGTGCCTTTGCTGTTGAAAGTTATTTCAAGAATAATGACTCTGTTATTACTACCCGGCGTCTATTTCGGCAACATTTCAACTTGGGACATCATGGGAAAGTTCCAGAAGGACGGACCATTGTGAGACGGGTACGTGCTTTTCGAACAACAAGTTTTGTTTACAACGGCAAACCGGGAAGAAGTGAAAGAACTGTGCAGACACCAGAAGCCGTGAAAATGTACGTGCTGCACTATTGCGTAGCCTAAAAAGATTTGCTCGTCGTCATGCGCAAACTGTGCATACGCCCGATCGCTTATTCAGGAGAATATTGCACGAAGATCTCCATTCTCGCCCATATAACCTGCAGATTGTTCAGGAAATTAGGCCTCGCGATTGGGTTTAACACGAAGCATTCTGCTTAACCATGCGTGATCTCCTTCGGCAAAATTCACAAATGTTGCATACCATCCTGATGTAAGATGACGCTCATTTCGAGTTATATGGTTCGGTGAATAAATAGAATACGCGTTATTGGAGTGATGTAAACCCGCATGAACTGCATATCAGGCCCTAGCACAGTTCTCGAGTCACAGTGTGGTGTGGAGTTGCTTCCTTTGGGATTATTGGTCCTTACTTCTTTGAGGATAACAGCGGTGTGGCTTGTAACTACCACCAGTGAACGCTACCTAAAAATGCTGCAAGACTTCGTTCTCCCCCAATTAGGTGTGGTCGATGTGGATGTGGAGCAATTATGGTTTCAAAAAGACGTAGGGACCTCGCACACAGCCAGAATTTGCATGGATTTCTTGCGACAGACATTTCCCGGCAGAGTGATTTCCTGTTTTGGTGACATTTCCTGGCCGCCTCGCTCACCTGACCTTTCACGTGCAGACTTTTTCCTTTGGTGCTACCTGAAGCAAGAAGTGTTCCGAACACGTTGTGCCACCATTCCTGAGCTGAAGTATCGCGTCAGAACTGCCGTCGGCAGTGTCCCAGGAAATACGTTACGCCGAGTTATAGAAAGCTTCCAGCGCCACCTAGATAAATGTCTTGTGCAGAGGGGGCATCATTTCACAGGAGTCATATTCATAAAGTAATCCACACAATGGACACATTAGTAAATGGCACACCTTTAACTATTAATTGGCATAAGAGGTAATTAATAAATTACAGTTACTGCATGATGGTATGTTTTTAATATCCTACTATGAACGCTGCCGCACCCCGTACTAACACGTCCGTCTCTCGTGACATCTAATCATCCATTCCGCATTACACAGGCGTGCCCGATACTGTGATCAGTTAGCGTATACAAAAATTTTCCAACGAGCTACCTTATTACATTGACTTTGCTGGCAATTCATGGGAGATGCCACACTATTTACAATGTAAACGATAATGACTATGACATTGGTTTCAGCGCGCTCAATACCATGATTATCATCGTCCAGGCAGAATGAACTATATACTTTGTTCTTAATGTCTTTCTTCATACACGCAAGCAATCGCGTTTGGACAGTTGTGCATGGAAAACATATTAGACTTGAAAGACTGTCTGGTAATCACAATACAGACTGTGGTTGCTTATCAATATACTAAAATTGGTGATAAAAGTAACACTTGGGATCCTGCGTATCTATATGCAGGTTCATGCTCTTTCTACGCCCTTTAATAAGCCTATGACATAGTTATGAGATAAAATATTGACGAAAACGTGACATACTTGTAAAGAGTGGTTAAGGTTATTCCTTGGTACATGTCGTTGGCGAACTGCTAATAAAAACGGGGGAACTGTCAGAACGAGGAGAAGTTAGTTAGCAGTTACGTACATTGGTTTTAAAATTGCTTCAGTATAATTTCAGTTAAAAAATAAGCATTAAAAGAGAAATGCATAATCAGCTACAATTGTGATTCAGATAATGGTGGCCGCTTTGATCACTGACCAAAAAAAGTTGAATCAACAACTCTAAAGCGGGTTAAAATAACCTATCCAGTAATTTTGGCTGGAGTCGAGATGACACACAAAACCTTAAAACCTTTTCCAGACTCGTATCATTGTTATTTAAAACAGTGAACAAACCGTTATAAAGAAAAACTTCTGTCCCCTATAGAATACTATCAGGTAAAATGAACCGTACCAACAATGGTACGCCTCAGGCATCGCACACTCGTGTATGTGTTTCAGAGAATAGTGCCCTGTTCTCAGTCGTGTTAAAGCCACACCTGTCTGACTGGAACGTTCTTTTTCACGGCAAAACTGTAGGTTTCATCAGCTTGAAATTTTTATTTTGTACTTCCAGCCACTCATTCTCCCACTGACAAAAAGCTCTCGGCTTCAACAACGTGGTAATAGCACCCATGGAGACAGCACGGGTCGTACATTATCTATATTACAAGCCTCCCTTGCCACCATGTCAGTTTGTCATTTCCGAGGCTTCCCACGAGATACAGCCAAACACAGACGAGCGCCGAGCCGCTTGCAACTCACAAGGGGACCATCACACCCGTTAATCACGAATTTTGATATCTCTGAGGCATGTTGTAGAGGGTGGTGTCCTGAGTACCTGGCTAGCAGCTTCTCATGCGACAGCCCCTAGCTACCGGGAAAATCAATGTTGAAATTTTATGCGTAAAATAATTATTAAAAAATAGTCATTTTTGCCTTAGTAATCTCATTAATAAATCAATCATTACAGCAGACTTTCGTCACATGTTATTTCGTTTGTGGTTCGTAGTTAAAATACCAAATATTTAGACTGCTCCAAACAGTTCCCAACGATCGACGAAGTATTAGCAGCTGCGGAAGGATTCCCGATATAGACGATAGTATTCATCCCTAATATTGATATCGGTTATGTTAATACCGATAAAACCGGCTGCCAGTACCGATCGACGTCCAACAGAATTTGAACAAGATTAGCCATTCCTTCACAGCACCGTATACTATAACTCTAACAGTAAAGATATTGATGTACGGTTTCTTACGTATTCAAGAGCTATCTGGGAAATTTGGTGGGACTGTTTATAAAAGAGTTGATGAGCTGACTCGCAAATTACGAGCACGAAATCGAGGATGTTAACAGAAGTGCTGTACGAAGAGTTTTTGCAGGCAGATTAAAATTTTCAAGTAAAAACTTTAAAATGCCCCCAGCTTCTTAAAGACTAATAGAGAAACCACCCCGAGGGAATATTTGATAAAAATACATTCTTCAGTTCTGCATCAATTAGTGCATCTGCTTCCACAGGAATGATCAAACACGCGAGGTTCGAGAAAAGAACAACCTTTCTGAATTTAAACGAAATGTGTTTTCCAGTGCCGTTTCTGAAGAATCCGTGTACCTGTA
This sequence comes from Schistocerca gregaria, assembly GCF_023897955.1. Taxonomy (NCBI): domain Eukaryota; kingdom Metazoa; phylum Arthropoda; class Insecta; order Orthoptera; family Acrididae; genus Schistocerca; species Schistocerca gregaria. The sequence goes on from NC_064920.1 coordinate 763,493,537, forward strand.
ACACAGCAATTTTCTTTAAATGTACGTGGTGCTCTACGAAAACTGTGTTTCGGTTGCTTCTATGAGGAATACCGTCCGTAATACTGTTCTAGCACACCAGGCGATGCAATCGATCGCGAGTAACACGACTCTGTAATATACTCTGTAACAAATGGAATAAACATTGGAAGAAAGTTTGCTGTAATGATTAATTTATTAAAGAAATTATTACGGCGAAAACGAGTACCGCATTTTTGTAGTCTTGCATGACATATACTATTAAATTATATTCTGTACAATGAAAGGAAAATTAAGTTCATGGGTGGGATCTGTACTCACATCACTTGCATGTTGGCCATCAAATTTAGCCCCTGCACTACGATTACTTGGCCGAACCATGTTTAAAGTTACACGTACAGGAGATATGCATAAGACCTCAAGATCGATTTTCTCGGAAACTAGGGACCGTCGCACGAAAAACCGCTAGCCAGGTACTCAGGATAAGTCCCTCTACAACATATCCAAGTATCATCAGAATCCGTGATTAACAGGGCTGACTGTCCCCTTGTCTGACACCACTGAGTCCAGAGAGAGCGTCAACTACGCAAGCGCTTATTCTTCCGCCAAAAACGGGTATAAACGGACAAACGGCTCCACTAGCAGTTACTATTCGAACAATAGCTCAACACAACGTCACGGCCGTGTCTACAGTCGCCGCCAAGAAGAGCCCAACTGGACATTCTACACGTGATCGCAGTTATCGTTCATTGGATTCAGGACTAGACCAGAGTAAAAGACAGATTACGACATGAGATCGAAGTCTTTCGCATCGGCACTATTCTGTAAAACATTCTCATACACCTTGACGCGTCAGTTAAGGGTAAGACCTCTAGCTTTCGACGATTATCCCCATCGTCTTCGTCAAGAGCAACTAACTTCGCTCCTGACAAAGAGGATGGAGGCAACTATCGAAAGCTCAATGTTTTACCCCGAATTGAAGAACTGCGAGAATGTTTTATACAACAGATCGGTGCAAGTGAACATTTAATTCTGTTACGCACCATCTTAATACTAAATTTAAGTCGTATAATTTTTCTATTAATAAATTACTACTAACCTGTGTTGTGTAGATTTTTCCATAACTGTTTCCTAGGCCTGCTTGGCCATGTGATGAGGCAGTATACGAGATGCGACAATAAAGCAATGAGACTTATTTTCTTTGCAAGATGTGGCAGGCTTGCGTAGGCACCATATATTTCACCTTGGTCTACAAGTTACTTCTAGTCCAAGCGGCACATCAATGTAACTACTCAGTCGTGAGTTGTGCAGTAATAAGTTAACACGTGTTTGTGTCTCGCATCACGGAATTGGAACCGCATAATATTGCGCAACGGTATGCCATTTCTTTTTGCGTTAAATTGGGTGAAAACGCGACGACAACTTACGGTAAGCTCCAGAAGGCTTTTGGAGAGGAGGTTGTGTCAAGAGCTCTAGTTTTTTGTTGGCATAAAATGTTTAGTGAAGGCACAACGAATGTTTAAGATGAAGACCGCAGTGGACGACCATCAACCTCACGGACGGATGTCAACTTGGCCAGGGTGCGTGAACTCGTACGATCTGATCGAAGATTACCCGTAAAAACGATTGCAGAAGAACTGAACATCAATAGGGAAACGGTTCGTCTAATAATAACTGAAGACCTTGGTATGAGAAAGATTTGTGCAAAAATGGTCCCCAAAAATTTCACACCATAACAGCGAGAAACACGAAAAATGTGGCAGCCGATCTGTTAGAGCAAACGGAAATCAATCCAGAATTGTTGAGCCGTGTTATCACTGGTGATGAAAGTTGGTTTTTTTCTTTACGATCCAGAGACAAAACACCAAGGTTCTCAATGGTGCTCAAAGGGATCATCCAGACAAAAAAAAAAAAAAAGGAAAACCACGTGTCCAAGTCAAAAGTAAAATGCATGCTTATGTGCTTCTTTGATTTCAAGGGAATTGTTCATAATGAGTAGGTGCCTCCTGGACAAACAGCTAACCAATATTACTACAAAGAAACTTCAGAAAGGCTTCGTAAAAGAGTTCTTCATGTCCGTGCCAACACTGCTGATAATTGGATTCTGCATCACGATAATGCGCGCCATCCCATACCGCTCTGTCAGTACAGTAATTTTTAACTTCAGCACCAATTTCAGTACTACCACAGCCACCTTATTCACCAGATGTCGCTCCGTGCGACTTTTTTCTATTTCCAAGAGTCAAAACGGCGGTCAAGGGACACTATTTTCAAACAACACAAGATGTCCAAAAAGCTGTGACGAGAGTCTTGGAGTATGCTGCAGAACATGAGTTCCAGAAATGTTACCATCAATGGCAGAGGCGCTAGAAAAAGTGTGTGCAACCAGAAGGGAACTACTCTGAAGGAGACAGCATTAAACTTGACTAAAACGGCAAACAAGATTTTTTTCACATCACTCTCATTACTTTATTGTTGCACTTCGTAGTTCCTGCGTGCGAGCTACTTAACTCATAACAACTAGTTTCAGTAATAACGGGGTCTCTTCCTGCCACCTGTTTATGTTTGACACAAAGTGCATTTGCTGAATTCCACACCCACAAGGATCGGCACCTTGCTGAGTGATACTTGCTTCCCTTCCCATTGTAGCACGTGAAGAGTGTTATGTGTTGTGGACCACTTTGTCTGGTGGGTACATTTGCCGAATGGTCTATTGGGCACTTGACAACTCATAACAGAGCAGAAAGTTATTGCATCAATTGCGTCTCATCTCCTCCAGAGCCTTCAGAACTGCATATAAACCGAGGTGACAAACATAAGACAGCGATATACACATACTCAGATGGCGATCGTAGCGTGTACATAAGGTATTAAAAGGCGGTGCATTGGCGAAGCTGTCATTTGTACTCAGGTGATTCGTGCGAAAAGATTTCCGATGTGATTGTGGCCGCACGATGGGAATTAACAGACTTAGAACGCGGGGAGGTCACCGGTCTCATCGGATTAGGGAAGGATGTCGGCCGTGCCCTTTCAAAGGAACCATCCCGACATTTGCCTGGAGCGATTTAGGGAAATCACGGAAAACCTAAATCAGGATGGCAGGACGCGTGATTGAACCGTCGTCCTCCTGAATGCGAGTCCAGTGTCTAACCACCTCGCTCGGTTTTGAACGCGGAATGGTAGTCAGCGCTATACGTATGGGACATTCCATTTTGAAAATCGTTAGAGAATTCAATATTACGAGACCCACGGTATCAAGAATGTGTCCTCTCACTACGGACAACGCAATGGCCGACTGCCTTCACTTAACGACCAACAGCAGCGGCTTTTACCTAGAGTTGTCACTGCTAAAAGACAAGTACCATCGCTTAAAATAACCTCAGAAATCAATGGAGGAGAAACGACTAAAGTATCCGTTAGGAGAGTGCGACGAAATTTGGCTTTAATAGGCTGTGGTAGCAGACGATCGACGCGAATGCTTTTGCTGACTGCACTGCATCGCCTCTGGCGCCTCTCCTGGGCTCGTCACCGTATCAGTTGGACCCTAGGCGAATACAGAACTGCGGTCTGTTCAGATGAGTCCCGATTACAGTTGGTAACAGCTGACAGTAGAGTTCGAGTGTGGCCAGATTTCGCGAAGCCACGGATCCAAGTTGTCAACAAGGCACCGTGCAAGCTGGTGGTGGCTCCATAACGATGTTGGGCGCGTATATGTGGAATGAACTGGGTCTTCTGGTCCAACCAAACCGATCATTGACTGGAAATGCTTATGTTCAGCTACTTGGAGACTCTTATGGAGCCATTCGAGATTGGTTTGAAGAACTATCTGGACAATTCCAGCGAGTGTTTTGGTTACTCAGATCGCCTGACATGGGTTCCATCAAACATTTATAGGACACAATCGAGAGGTCAGTTCGTGCACAAAATCCTGCACTGACAACACCTTCGCAATTATGTGCGGCTACAAAGGCAGCATGATTCAATTCTGCAGGTGACTTCCAACGAGATGTTGAGTCAATGCTACGTGTAGTACCTGCAATGCGCTGGGCAAAAGGGGCCGACACGATATTAGGAGGTATCCCATGACATTTATCATCTTAATGTACAACTGGATGAAGGACATAAAATCGTCTGAAAGGAGAATCCCGATGACACTGTCACTGGAATTTACTGAGCAGTCGACAGTTTGGCCACACTTGCATCCATCATTGTGAAAGAAGACGCTCTAGTCTGTTTTTGCATATTTCAGAGGAAGACCAAGTGCGGAACGTTCAGTCACAACTAGAGATCGGCAAAACTGTTCTTTTCAGAGATCGGATCAGAACTGTTCACTAGCTGAAATGAACTAACTCTTTTTCATGACTCACGACTCATTCACAATAGAAAATAAATGGAAGGCACATTGCCCTTTAATCTTGGTTTATTCCAGTACTATACCTGTATTTTGATCTTATTTGATCCTATTTTGAAGTAACACAGATAATGAGTAAGAATTTTGTATTGTTTATTGAAAGTTCCTCGATATGACAAAGTTTTTGATTACTGATTTATTTTGCACTATCGTGGTTTTTTGGGTGATCGGAAAATGTTGTAACTTGAGATTTACATTAACAATGTATTTGGCTATAATGTATTAAAATTTCATGAACCTCATACAAATACATCGCAAGCCATATATTTTTAAACTGAACGTTACCTTCTGAAGACGCCTAAAATCGCAAAATCCGTACCAGCATAAGAAAAAATATATAAATTTGACTGTAAGACTAAAGTGCTGCAAATAGCCTTACGCAGAATAAAACATGGAAAAATTGGTGTATCACATTTTGCGATACGTTTATCGGTTCGCTCGTAATTAAAGTGTAAATTCGAGTGTCCATAATAAAAATCCTATAGTAAGAGGAGTCATCAGGAACCTAATCTGATCAGTTTAAACAAATAAAAATAAAATAAAAACAAATGATGTATACATAACGTAATAATGTAATATACATGGCGGTATTACTACGAAGAACAATATCCAGTAGAGACGAACTCCGATGCAGAGGCGCTGAGTCAAGCAGGTCGAGCCGCGAGCTGTATTACTGCCTGAGCTGAGACCGCAGAGACCAGAGTGACACCTGAGTTGCTTTGCTCAAAGGTCTGGCTAGAGTCGAGAACGGTGGGATGAGCGTTGAGCGGGCGAGTTCCGAGGGTGGGGGGAGCGGTGAACGGCGGCCAGTCACCCGCTCCGAGACAAATCGTCCGTTCTCTTGCGAGCAGGTTGTTGCAAGTAGTTCTTATGTTCTCCGCTAGAAGGCTCTCTGTCCCGTTGCTCGCATCAACTGCCCAGAGGGCAGGACGTGCTTCTGAAACGATCGCCGACGGAGTGCGATGCTAAGTTAAGCTGCGCCAGAATCCAGACACTGCACGCGGCAGAGAAAGCACAGAGACAAAGCCGCATATGTGAAACACAAAATCCAATGGGGCACTGCACAATGCACGCAGCCAAGGTAGAAGCAGGGCAGAGGCCGGCGCTGGCTGTGCTGTGTGGCCTACAGTGTGCTCTAACCAGCAGAGGCCCCGCTGATATGCTCCGTCTCTCTCTCTCTCTCTCTCTCTCTCTCTCTCTCTCTGCTGTGGGAAACGTTTGGAGCTACCGTTCTTTTTTTCTGAATCACTGATTGTTCACTCCTTTGAAAGACTCAACTCTATGAATCAGTTCAGGAGCTGATCCCCCATCTCTAGACACAACACACTGCCGATGCACGACTGAAGCTTATTCTGCGCCACGACGTGGAGTTTGCAATAACAGCCGCAGCTCATCCGAATACCTGAGCAGGCTTGCGTTACTTCCACGTTGGCCACCAGCGCCAGTGAAAGGTGACTTAATGAAAAGCGAGTGCGCGGCCTGCGTTCCCCGTGGAAATGTTTAGTGCGGGCGTGCTCCTTTTTTTATGAGCGACGAGCCTCGCGGGAGCCGTAAAGCGGCGCTGTAATTGCCAAAACAAACACGAGGCGCTGTAATCGGCAGGCATTCGAGGCCTCCGCCGCCCTGCCACGTGTCCGCGGCCCGCCGGCCCCTGCCCTGCCCTGCAATCACAGGCTTAATGTGTCGCGCACTTCACCCCTCAACTGCGCGCCGAGCGGCTCACATTTTCCACCGTAATCTGCCACAGCTTTCAGATAGCATCTACACGCTTCTGGACCAGGTTTGCCGTTACAAACGAGCTGGAAACTGCTTTGCAACCTCATTACCTGCCCATCGCTTCCCTTTCTACTGTTGTCGCGCAGGTATGAGCGCGGACTGGTTGTCGCGATTCTATCTCTTGTTAGATACTATACTATAGTAGTCGGCGTGGGTGAGAAAAGTTGAGTATAACAAAGCGCACAACGACGCGGTGACCGGTAGAACAAACTGCAGTTCAGAGTCGTCGGTAACGAGTACGGCCACGTAATGGGCGGGTAGCTTCAAAAAGAGTCCCAAACACAGCAAGATCGTCGTAAGCCTGCAAGATCAGTCTAGAATGAGTAAAAAAAAATGGTTCAAATGGCTCTGAGCACTATGGGACTTAACTTCTGAGGTCATCAGTCCCCTAGAACTTAGAACTACTTAAACCTAACTAACCTAAGGGCATCACACACATCCATGCCCGCGGCAGGAATCGAACCTGCGACCGTAGCGGTCGCGCGGTTCCAGACTGAAGCGTCTAGAACCGCTCGCCCACACCGGCCGCCGAGTGAGTACAGAAACAGAGGAAACGGTAGCATAAGGAAAGGCCGAACACTGTATCTAATGGAGCGGTCTGAAGATGTCACGTCACTACGGGCAAGTGCAGCGCTTGAGCTCGCGCGCTCTATTTAACCGCAGAAGTCTGTCCCATTGTAAATTCGGGCTTGAGCCTTCAGACTCCACGTTAATACTGCAGCTTAGTGGTAAATCTGAATTACTGCCGAACACTAGAAACTCAGTGTTTCAAACAGACGCACATTTCTGACGTCAGTTTTTACAGTCTCTACATCTATGCCCAGCTGATATCTCTCAACAGGCCGCAGTAAGATCACTGCGGTTAAGCTTCAGTATAGACTCGAATTTCTCTCATTTTACCGTTATGGCTCTTTTGTGTGACGTACGTACGAGGAAGTAACATGTTGCCTCATTCATTTACCAATAGCCGCTCTTGGAATTTTAACAGCAGATTTCTGTCATGCACAATGCCTGTCTCGCAGCTTCTCCCATTCGAGTTGGATGAACATTTCCTTCATGCACCTGCGCATACTAAACGTGCCCGTGACCATACGTGCAACTCTTCTCTATCACCTCTGCTAACCGTACCAGGTAAAGGGTCCCAGAATGAAGAGAGGTATTCACGAATCGGTCGTAAGAGTGTTTTCCAAGCTACCTCGCTTCTGGCTGAACGACAGTCTCTTACGATTCTTCCAACGAACCAGTCTGGAATCTGCTTTTTCTATTAGTTCTATGTGGTCGTTATACTTCACGCGTTTACGTACGCATACACCCACATTTTTACCGTTGTCGCTGTTTCCAACGCTTGATCGCCATTGTTTAATCGACCAGTAATGGGTACTGTCACCGCCTCTCCCCTCCCCCTCCCACCAATTTACAAGCAGCACGATACCTCTGTTTATGTTAAGGGTCAGCTGGCACTGGCTTTCATCTGCAGGTGTTCTGTTTTTAGCATCAGTTTTCTGGCGTTGGGACTTTCTAAACAAAATTATACAGATCGGCCTCGCGTAACTTCCAACGTTGAACTGGCTCAAAAATGGCTCTGATCACTATGGGACTTAACTTCTGAGGTCATCAGTCTCCTAGAACTTAGAACTACTTAAACCTAACTAACTGATTTTCTCTGCCTCGTGATGGCTGGGTGTTGTGTGTTGTCCTTAGGTTAGTTAGGTTTAAGTGCTTCTAAGTTCTAGGGGACTGATGACCATAGATGTTAAGTCCCATAGTGCTCAGAGCCATTTGAATTTGAAACCTAACTAACTTAAGGACATCAAACACATGCACGCCCGAGGCAGGATTCGAACCTGCGACCGTAGCACTCGCGCGGTTCCAGAATGAAGCGCCTAGAACCGCTCGGCCACACCGGCCGGCCAACACTGAACTAACCGTGAGCATACGTAGTCATCATCAAAGCAAAGAAAACCTCGCGCCTTCTTTATACTTTCATCGCTTCCCACCCCTTCCTTCACAACCTGGCCGCGCGTGGCGTCAGGTGGACTTGCCAAAGCGACGGTGTGGGTGGAGGAGGTGGGGTTGGTACGCGACATGATCGCCGACTGCCGGGCGCGAAGTACGGTGCCTCAGTGCTTCTGCCTCCTCCGTCGCGTGCAAAGTAGCTCTCGGCCGACGTTGTGACTACATCACTGCGTCCCACGCTTTTCTGAGAGCGAAGCCACTGTCTCTATTGCTCACACCGTCGACCACTCGTATTGCACAACCTCTCTCAACAACACAATTCCAAAATGCCGTTTTCTGTCTTAGCACTACCGTTTGTCCAATTTCACTGAACCTCCTGTAACTATGCAGTGTTCCACAATCGCAGATTTTGTTGGTTGCTTGAGCTCGGCGTGACTTTTGTGCTCCTCTCTGATTCCCTCTCAGGTAGAAATTCACCCCCTTAACGACTAATCTCTTCGATTTCGTCCTTACATCTACAGTCTTTCTCTTCAGTGGAGATTATTATAAATATACGGATGGCGTCGCTATGGGATTCCCTATGTCACTGGTTGTGACAGACTAATCCACGGAGGGAGAAATCTGTGGAGAAAGCTGCAATGAAGCCCACACGTTTCTCCAGATATTTTGATGACACATCTGAGGCGTGGCCACACGGAATGAGAGAATTCAGGAATTTGTCCAACATCTGAACACTCTGCAGCCCAGCATCAAATTCACTTTGCAGGTGGAAGATAATGGCAAACTGCCCTCTATGGACGTCCAAGTTAAGCGAAAAGCGGACAGCATTATGGGACACAGCGTGTACAGGAACGTCACCCACATTGATTAATATCTCTGCGCTTCCAGCTGCTTTCATCCTTCAGTGTGACTGTGTGCTACCTACACTGGTCCACAGGGCCAGTGCAATATCGGACAAAGAAAATCTAGCGTCGGAACTCAACCACCTTAAGGACGTATTAGAGAAGAACGGACAGGCGGGGGAAGTGTAACGTGCTTTTAGGCAGAAGATGCAAGCCCAACAAATAGAACAGAAGGATAATACAGTAACATACACTCCTGGAAATTGAAATAAGAACACCGTGAATTCATTGTCCCAGGAAGGGGAAACTTTATTGACACATTCCTGGGGTCAGATACATCACATGATCACACTGACAGAACCACAGGCAAATAGACACGGAAACAGAGCATGCACAATGTCGGCACTAGTACAGTGTATATCCACCTTTCGCAGCAATGCAGGCTGCTATTCTCCCATGGAGACGATCGTAAAGGTGCTGGATGTAGTCCTGTGGAACGGCTTGCCATGCCATTTCCACCTGGCGCCTCAGTTGGACCAGCGTTCGTGCTGGACGTGCAGACCGCGTGAGACGACGCTTCATCCAGTCCCAAACATGCTCAATGGGGGACAGATCCGGAGATCTTGCTGGCCAGGGTAGTTGACTTACACCTTCTAGAGCACGTTGAGTGGCACGGGATACATGCGGACGTGCATTGTCCTGTTGGAACAGCAAGTTCCCTTGCCGGTCTAGGAATGGTAGAACGATGGGTTCGATGACGGTTTGGATGTACCGTGCACAATTCAATGTCCCCTCGACGATCACCAGAGGTGTACGGCCAGTGTAGGAGATCGCTCCCCACACCATGATGCCGGGTGTTGGCCCTGTGTGCCTCGGTCGTATGCAGTCCTGATTGTGACGCTCACCTGCACGGCGCCAAACACGCATACGACCATCATTGGCACCAACGCAGAAGCGACTCTCATCGCTGAAGACGACACGTCTCCATTCGTCCCTCCATTCACGCCTGTCGCGACACCACTGGAGGCCGGCTGCACGATGTTGGGGCGTGAGCGGAAGACGGCCTAACGGTGTGCGGGACCGTAGCCCAGCTTAATGGAGACGGTTGCGAATGGTCCTCGCCGATACCCCAGGAGCAACAGTGTCCCTAATTTGCTGGGAAGTGGCGGTGCGGTCCCCTACGGTCTTGGCGTGCATCCGTGCGTCGCTGCGGTCCGGTCCCAGGTCGACGGGCACGTGCACCTTCCGCCGACCACTGACGACAACATCGATGTACTATGGAGACCTCACGCCCCACGTGTTGAGCAATTCGGCGGTACGTCCACCCGGCCTCCCGCATGCCCACTATACGCCCTCGCTCAAAGTCCGTCAACTGCACATACGGTTCACGTCCACGCTGTCGCGGCATGCTACCAGTGTTAAAGACTGCGATGGAGCTCCGTATGCCACGGCAAACTGGCTGACACTGACGGCGGCGGTGCACAAATGCTGCGCAGCTAGCGCCATTCGACGGCCAACACCGCGGTTCCTGGTGTGTCCGCTCTGCCGTGCGTGTGATCGTTGCTTGTACAGCCCTCTCGCAGTGTCCGGAGCAAGTATGGTGGGTCTGACACACCGGTGTCAATGTGTTCTTTTTTCCATTTCCTGGAGTGTATGTGCCGTACGCCGGCAAAGTATCAAACAAAATCGGCATAATCTTGGCTCGACGTAAGATTAAATGCGATATCCGTCTATCTCCCAAAACGCGTACACTATTACGTACGGTGAAAGATGACTTGGGAGTTCGTATACCGGGTTTATACCGTGTACCTTGCAAATACAATGAGGCATACATCGGGCAGCCTGTGCCGACAGTTGAAGGAAAACGGTAGGGGCATAAGAGACACACAGAACTCCAGCAACCGACAAAATCTGTGGTTGTAGACGATTGCATATTTACAGGGTACACAAATGTGAACAAACGGTTATGCTAAGGTAGACCTCGTCGTTTTGGGATTGTTTTCTAAAGAAGGTTGTTAAAATACGAGTGGCCGACGGCCTGATCAACAAAGATAGTGGCTTCACACTAAGTAAAGCGCGGCACCCACCGGTCAGTCAACAGTAGTCACAACGTCGGCCAACAGGGACTTTCACGCCCGACGGAGGAGGCGGAAGCACTGAAGCACCCGACTTCGCGCCCAGCATATTGCCTGCGATAGCGTGCACGTCAGGCTCCCCCCCCCCCCCCCCCCCCCCTCACTCAGCATTCCTTCCTACCAGGCAGCGATCTGGTAGAGAGGGAGGTGTGTGGAGCGGTAAGAGTATGTGGGATTTAACAAAGACACTCATTGCACAGGTTATCACATTAAGATGACAGTACGATACAATGTCTAAATATCGCGTTTCGTAAACGACTGCACGTGGGTGGACACCCGAGAGGAATACAAACAGTTGATTCGCCGGAAAAGCTTAAGCGCACAATAATTTTGTAGCTAGGACGTAATCCCACTACGTTCTTGTAAAATTTTAACTCCCCATCGGTGTTAGTAGTTAGACCAACACGACATTTAAAATCTACTTTTGCAATCGTTCGTTTAATTGTGAGCATGAATAGTATGTGTCAGTAAAGTAACCATTCCGTTCCTATATCTTTAAAGTTTGAAGTTTGCATATTTCTGGTGCCGACTACCTGCAGAGTTCGATATTGACAAGTTTGAAGTCACAAGTGTCGTAACTGCTCAGACGTTTCAGCAATGAAGCATTCTACTTAAGAAAAAATTGTCTCCAGCCAACGTAGTGCTGGCGCTGTTGTGTTCGGTGCATCGATTTCTTGTCAGGAGTACCGCCTTTCAATATGAGAAATTACTGTCATACTGATGAGTCTCGACAATGAACATAAAAAGCTTAGATGCTACGCCGACCAGACCTTCCACAAAGTAAAGCTAAGAGACATGGACACCGTTAATATGGTCCGAGCCGAAAGATCTAAAGAACAGATCCAAACTATTGCTCAAACTTGTCCCCTTTTTCTGCCGCAGACAAATAATTGAAATCTGTCACCATGAGATCACTAGTTATACCTCGGAGGAGTTTGGAGTGATGCAAAAATGTGCGACTGATAGGGTAAGTAATATGTTTCTAAATCTCGGTTAGTTTCCAGTTTTTATTCACGTTGACTTAATAAGGAAATATGACTCACTTATCGCTGATGTCGACTCTAATATTTCATGATCCATTACTATCAATAAAATGGAGTACAAGAAAAAAGGGCAAGTTAGCCACAAAGACAAACGTACAGCAATATACTAATGAAGCACTAACACAGAAGTCTACGTTTGAGCAATGGGCAGTACTTTAAAACTGCTTGTGTGGGTTTAATATGCTCGTCCCGATGAGGTCGCCAGCAGTTTCTATTGATACAAGTTAAATTATACAGTTCCACAGGCTTCGAATATTTGCGCTTCTAACCCTAGTCCCGCTACTGGCAGTTAGGACTGATAACACAAATTCAATAACCATGACAGCAGCAACTACAGGCAAATACAACTAATGTCGATGTTCAGCATAACAGAGTCAAATACCGAATCACATAAATATACATTCAATTACGTTCACCCTTTACGTTCCACTGTTTGCAAACAGAAAAACGTTTTTGCAATATACGACACTGATTCTCATTAAGTCCTTATATGACTCCTGCTCATAGCCTACGAGTACACGTGGAGTAACGCGTGACGTGGGGAAGTGATGTATTTCATAAACGGTTAAAGCTCGATCGTCGTAAAAAGACTTTTGACACGTGACAGTAGACAAAGGGACAGGTATATTTCTGTAGATAGTACGTTACCACGAAACATACAGTTTTAAAAGAAGTGGGACTCTTGAAAGTACGAATACGGCAATACGACATCCTTTAAAGTCTGTAATGGAACTCGGCGCCGAACGTGTTAAACACTAAATCCAAGACTGACGGTTTAGCACATTTTGTCCTCGGATACAAGTGCGTATCGGCTAACAAGTCGAAGCTGAGCTGCGCTGGCACCCTTAACATTTAAAATGTTTCTATTTCATCGCTGAATAAAAGATTCGTTCAGTCACAAAATCCTGGGAAAATGCAGTGTGAGAACCCATCTCGTTACGTGATATCGGTCAGTGTCAGTGGCTGGAACACCACAGGAAGGTAGGTAGCCGTCTATGAAACTACTGAGTGGTGACGTGAGGGCGCCCTAAAAACAACTGAGGCCCTCACGAATACTAACTCTATTAATGGCGAAGGCGAGACAGTAGCTTCCTTAGCAAGAAGAGCCCTTTTTCCTTAAAAGTTAATCTAATTTTTCCATTCACGTTTCTTCATCAACAACTAAGTGTTAAAGTCTTTTTTTTCTCGTCACTCGTAAATTATAACAAATCTTACGTCAGTTAACAAATACAAAATCTTAGGTCACTTAAGAAATGTTTTTCATATTTCCCCTCCTACCGTACTAAAACTCCGGCTGTAACAAATAATCACTTCAGAGTGGTAAAAAGCACGTAAGAGTCCAGATAGCAGATTGTTATGTCACATTTCTTCCTCTCTCTCTCTCTCCCTCTCTTTTTTACAAACCTCCATTTCACAAACATATTACCCATTCATACAATTTCCTAGGTATAAGGAGCGATCAAAAGTTTCAGTTTGAGGACGTTGCCGCAGCGTATATGCAGTCTAGCATGACTTGGACGCGTGTATGTAAGCACCTACTTATAGGCAAGGGATCAGTTGTATGGCATTCGTGTATTTCTTACGTGCGTGCGGCAAATGTTAAAGTTAACTATGGCGACGTTATTACGAAATTCGTCCAAACAAGGACAACGTGCTGTTATTCTTTTCTTGTGTGCTGAAGGGCAAACAACGTAGACATCCACCGGAGAATGAAGAATGTGTATGGGGCAGCATGTCTGTCGAAAACAACTGTTGTGGTGTGGAACGCCAAGTTCATGATAACGCGTGCCCCCATATCACAAATGTCGTAACGCAGAAGTTACGCCAACTCAAGTGGGAGACTCTCGAGCAACCGCCATATAAGCCTGATGTCTCGCCACGCGACTGTCACGCCTTCAGTCCGTTATAAAATGCCTGTCGGACGAGAATGTGCAGCAGGCAGTTACGGACTTCTTGACACAGCGAGTCACGGTGTTTCATCAGACGGGTATCTTCAACCTGGTGCGTCGGTGAAATGACTGCCTTAATGCTCACGATGATTTTGCCTGAGTGGCATATCGCATCTGCATTCTACGGTTTTCGAACGCCGAACTTTTTGATCGCCTCTTATACTTTACGAGTAGCATCATGCAGTTGGTTGTTCTTTTAGATGAAGTTTAAGAAGCGAGCGTCCATATGTGGGCAGTGCATCATTACGTTACGTTGGAGGCAGCCAAAGGCAGCATAATGTTGTGTAGCTGATGAGGGGCTCTGCGGTGGATGACTCTGTATTGCAGAAGGTACGAATAGCTCAAACTCAATGGACGGTCCTACCTTCAATCTTTATACAAGGGTAATCCCAAAAGTAAGGTCTCCTACTTTTTATAAGTACATAGACCTGTTTATTTCTACAATGGTTAATATCAGTTTACAGCTTGAACATTTAGTTATTTTTAGACCTAATCACCATTTCTGTCTTTGCATTTTTGTAGACGCTGTGTCAGTTTTTGTATGCCCATGTCATACCAGCTCGCCGCCATGCTGTTCAGAAAGTTATGAACCTCTTCTTTCACCTCGTCGTGCGAGCTCAATCGGTTTCCGGCCAAATGTTCTTTTAATCTAAAGAACAGGTGATAGTCACTGGGCGCCAAGTCAGGACCATAGGGTGGGTGGGTGATTATGTTCCATTGGAACTGTTGCAGGAGAACAACGGTTTTCTGAACGATGTATGGGAGAGGGTTGTCATGGAGAATGTGTACGCCCTGTAATTCCTCTTCTCCGGTTCTGAATTGTGCGTTTGAGTTTTTTGAGAGTCTCACAGTACCTGTCAGCGTTAACTGCGGTCCCAGCGATTCAGCTCCGACGACGATGTGAAAGAAGAGGTTCATAACTTTCTGAACAGCATGGCGGCGCGCTGGTATGACATGGGCATACAAAAACTGCAACAGCGTCTACAGAAATGCTTCGAGAGAAATGGTGATTATGTCGAAAAGTAGCTAAATGTTCAAGCTGTAAACTGATGTAAACCATTATAGAAATAAACAGGTCTACGTACTTTAAAAAATAGGAGACCTTACTTTTGGGATTAACCTCGTATCTGTTGACCACATTACGTGAAACTAGCAGGAAATAACTACTGCTAATAATCTGCTCGCTTTTCTTCGAACATCTACTGAATACGCCACAAAATATGAATTGCTTGCAAGAACTTTCTGCGTTTCCCTCATGTGGTTTGGAATTAATTAGGCCTTAAATTTATCCATGTTATATGGGAGTTATTTGAGGGCTGCGAATGTATTACAAGATTGTTATGAAATAATGTATAGTGCAACAGTCACTTGTTACTAATAGTTTCATGTAAATGCACCTGATGATGGCAGCATGCTGCCGCCACTCGTCGTGCTAATGAGATATTAGTGACAAGTGAATGTTTCAGTATAAATTATTTCGTAAATATTAATTAAATGGTCTGAAGTGAAAATCTACAGAGTGTTTCAAAAGTGAAGATCAACTTTCAGAGGTATGACAGGAATGACCATTCGAAACAAAAAAGTCAAGTAGACATGGGCTCTAAAACGCGCATCTTACGAGCTATGAGCAATTCTTGGTCTTCAATACTGTGAAACAAATCTCTTCTATCGCACGCTGTTTGCTTTCCATATTTTGGGAAATGATAGAAAAAAATGTCGCGTAAACATATACTCTAAAATGCATACGTTAAGAGCTACGAGTACTTTTTCATCTTCGCTACTCTTCTAACGAGAAAGTGCTCATAACTTTTAAGGTATGTATTTTGGAGCAAATGTTTACTGGACTGTTTTTCTCTTGTTTTGGTCCATACTATCACACCCCAAACTATGGAAAGCAAAGAGCTTGCAGTACGAGAGATCTGTTTCACAGGATCGAAGATCAAGAATACAGCGTAGCCCGGAGTCTAATTTAAAAATTTGACATATTTTTACGACCGAAATGAAATCATCTCGTCGTAACGTCACGAGTACTGAAAATAAACGGGCGCTCATGCCGTCTTAATTCCCACGGTTGCTCACGCAAGACGCCTGGCGGTTCCTTTCTGGACTCTAAAGTGAAGTACTTGACGATGGGATGCTGACGCTGGGTGGCTGCAAAGCTGACGCACCTTGTTGGCGAGGTCCAGCATGGAGGCAGGCGACCCCGCGGTGAGCGAGCCGCCGGCGGCCTCGACCAGCTTCTGCAGCGTGTGCGGCTCCGGGCTGAGGTCGCGCGCGCCGGAGTCGAACTCCCAGCTCTCGTGCTTGCCCGCCGACGCCGCCCCTGCAACACAGCCGCCAGCGTCACACGTCGCTCAGCGCCGCGCGGGCGCGCTTCCGTGCTAGCGCCGTTCCGCGCGTTACCTCTCTACTGTGTATCGAAAGTGGGTCACTTTAAACAAATACACGATGAGTACACCGTCTTTTCCTCATTACAAAACATTCTTATTATTATTCGTATGGCTTACATACATTTTCTATGTTCTAATTTTAAGATTTCAGATATAATTATATTAAATTTTTTGCCTCCAGTTGCATAAGCAAAGAAATTTTACCTAGCTTTCGGCTATAATAATGCAGCCTTCTTCAGAAATGTCACGATATAAAATTAAATTTACACAATTTTATATTGTGACGCTTCTGAAGAAGGCTACATTATTATAGCCGAAACATAGGTGAAGTTTCTTTGCTTATGCTACTGGAGGCTGAAATCTAATATAATTACATTTTACAGTTGCTGGTCCTTTTGCACCACGCTAAAAATATTCAGATTTCAGATATACACTGAAGGGCCAAAGAAACTGGTACACCTGCCTAATATCGTATAGGGCAACCGCGAGCAGGCAGAAGTGCACGTAACTAACGTCTGACGTAGTCCTGGAGGGAACTGACACCATGAATCCTGCAGGGAATACGAGTACAAGGGGGCGGAGATCTCTTCTGAACAGCACGTTGCAAGGCGTCCCAGATATGCTCAATAATGTTCATCTCCGCGGAATTTGTCAGACGGGAAGAAGTCATCGTCGTCAACGAAGCTGCGACGAAAGCAAAGAGAGCTTCACTGCTGATTTAAACTTAGCCGAAGCGTCACAGACAAACAAAAACTAAACAACCCCAAATTAGGATAAGGAGGGCTAGGCACGAAGCGTCCATCAGATTTCAAAGTGAAATTTTATGTATCGATTTCACAGAGAATCCTAATAAGTTTTGGTCTTACACTAAATCAGCAAACGGGTAGAAGCCATCTGTCCAGATACTCTGTGACCGTAGTGGAATTGAAAGAGAGGACGAGACAGAAACGACCGAAATACCAAACGTCTTTTTTCCAAAACTGTTTCGTAGAGAAAGAGCGCTCTGCAGTTCCTCCTTCAAATCGTCGCACGAAGTACAAAATGGCAGATGTCTAAATATCTGACTAAGGGATGAAAAGCTACCGAAATCGCTCAACAGAGGAAAGGCCACTGGACCTGAAAGGATACCATTTCGAGTCTGCATAAAATACGTGAAAAAGCTTGCCCCTCCTCTAGCAGCAATGTGCCGTAAGTCTCTAGAGGAGCGAAGCAGGTCATTCCAGTATTCAAAAGGGGTTGTCTAACACACGCACAAAACTAGAGGACTATGTCTCATAACGACAGTCTGCTGTAGAATTTTGGAACATGTTTTATGCTCGCGTGTGGAGACATTTCTGAAGACCGAAAATGTCCTCTTTACAAATAAAAATGGGTTCCGAAAACGGCGACCGTGTGAAACCCATGTCGCTCTGTCTGTCACTGTGTCACTGTGCTTCGATTGCTACTACGGACTCGACGGAGGGCCAGGTGAACGTCCCCCCCAAAACAATAACTGTCCTAACTGGCCTGTATAATGGCGCGATGTAGCCGTTCGCCTGCACAACGACGTCTAGTGAAACAATAAAAGTGATTCATCCAACTTGGCGATACGTTCCTGCTGATCCACGGTCCAAGCCAAATGCTCCCGTACCCAGTGCAACGACGTCGTCGTGCCAATATGGGAACACGACCTTCAGTAGCAGCTGAACGGTGTGCTCCGAAACACTGACGCTTGCTCCAGCATTGTACTCTGTCGTCAGATCCGCCACAGTTCGCAATGGCAATGAAGTGCTGCTATTAAATAATATGTATCTGACAAGTAATTATTTATCGATGAAAGAACAATTATTTCTTTGTAGATGGCCGAAAGTGGCTAAAAGAAGTGTGTGAGACATGTTTGGTTAAAAACAAAACTATTCTGATGTGACAAAAGTCATGGGGTACCACCTAATATCGTGTCGGATGTAGTGCAGCAGCTCGACATAGAATGGACTCAAGAAGTCGTTAGAAGTCCCCTGCAGAAATATTGAGCCATGATGCGTCTATAGCTGTCCATAATTGCTAAAGAGTTGCCGGCGCCGACTTCAGTACACAAACTGACCTCTCGATTACTTTCCATAAATGTTCGATGGGGTTCATGTCAGGCTACCTGGATGGCCAAATTATTCGCTCTAATTGTCCAGAATGTTCTTCAAACCAGTCACGAACAATTGTGACCCAGTGGCATGGAGCACTGTCATTCTATCGTTGTTTGGGAACATGATGGCTGCAAATGGTCTCCAAGTAGCCGAACTTAACAGTTTCCAATCAATGATCGATTCTGTTGAACTAGAGGACCCAGTCCATTCCCTGTAAACACAGCCTAACCGTTATGAAGTCGCCAGCAGCTTGCACAATACCTGGGTCCATGGACTCGTGGGGTCTACGCCAAACTCTAACCCACCATCAGCACTTCCATCAGAAATCGGGACTCATCTGACCAGGCCAGAGTTTTCCAGTCATCTAGCGTTCAACCGATATGGTCACGAGCCCAGGAGGGGCCCTGCAGGCGATGTCGGCTGTTAAAGGAACACGTGTAGGTCGTTTGCCACTATAGCCCACTAAACGCCATACTTCGCTGCACTGTCCGAACGAATTCGTTAGTCCTACGTCCCACATTGATATGTGCTGTTATTTCACGCAGTGTTGCTTGTCTGCTGGCACTGACAACTCTACGCAAAAGCCAATAGTCTCGGTCGTTAAGTGAAGTCTGTCAACAACTGTGCTGACCGGGGTGAGATGAAATGCCTGAAAGTATGATATACTCGGCACACTCTTGACTGTGAATATCTGAATATTGTATTCTCTAACGATTTCTGAAATGATATGTCCCAGGTGTCTAGCTCCAACTGCCGTTCCGCAATCAAAGTCTATTAGTTCCCGTGATGCGGCCATAATCACGTCGTAAACATTTTCACAAGACTCCTCTCAGTGCAAATGAGAGAACAGCCAATGCACTGACCGTTTATACGATACTACCGCCATCTGTTAATGCGCATAAGGCTATCCCATGACTCTTGTCACCTTAGTGTAAAGTTTCAGTTGTGGAAGTGGAGTAAAATCTTTTCTTGTTGTATTCGCGGGCTTTGTCCTACGATGGTAGTCGCACGTCAATACATCCATGACGGACAGACTGCGGAATTATCAGGCGCCTACCGTCGGCTACACAACACCGCTAGGCACGCACAGCTTATCAATCATAACACAGGCCGCTGTACGCCGCACGTCAACAAACACACATCGACCCGCCAAACTGTTAGGCATACAGGCAGGCATGCTTCTTCGGGCCGGGACAGTATGTCCACACCGAGCTTACCATAGTATTAACTCTAGCGCTCAGTCTACTGCAGTCATCAGACGAGATAAATGGCTCAGCTACTCCGGTGTTTGGGTCATCTTGGGAGCATGTCTGATCTAATTCAACATCAAAGAGCGCTGTCTACCGATAGCGCGACTGGCCGCTTGTAGCAGACATGGTTGGTTGTCATCCCTTCTCCAGAGCTGGCGGATTAGGGCGGGACTTAGTGTAGTTTTTTCGCTGCGCGCCAAAGTGTTCACAAGTTAGCCTGCGGCTGGCTGTTTGGTCAGGTACATAAGTGGATTTCTGGGAGATTATAAAGAGGTTATCTGATAGAGAGTGAGCTGCGCGGGGTAGCCGTGCCGTCTGCGGCGTCTTGTCACGGTTCGTGCGGCTCCCCCCGTCGGAGGTTCGAGTCCTACCTTGGGCATGGGTGTGTGTTGTCCATATCGTAAGTTAGTTTAATTAGTGTGTAAGCCTAGGGACCGATGACCTCAGCAGTTTGGTCCCATTGTCTTTACCACAAATTTCCAATCTGACAGAGAGAGAGAGAGAGAGAGAGAGAGAGAGAGAGAGAGAGAGAGTTGATATCCAAATTGCATTCGGATGCATTTGATCAACAGTGAGCGTGGGATACCATCTTGCAATTACCAGTCGGAAGGAAGATTGTGGTGGGGGTCTGAGCGCTGAACGGTGTGATTAACAGTGCTCTTACATGATTAACAACTTAGACAATCGCCCTAGTGTCCCCTAACAAACAATATTCAGCCTTTAGAGAACGTCCGGCAGACCATCTCAGACAAGCTTGTAGGAAGACGTATACCTATATCTACAGCAAGGACAAACCCTCCAGCACTGCTTGCCTACTACTGACAGAAAGTGAGACCATTCCACAGCATTATCAGCCACTGTAAGGAACCTGATGGAGCTAATGGTGAGGAAAGAATAATGTTACGCATCTTGAACAGTTGAACGAATTAAGTCAGCAAGAAAAGGAAAGTTTACAGAACTATGTGCGTTTGGGAGGGACGAATCAAGCCCTTTCATCGCCCTTTTGTAAGAAAACAGAAATACAGACCCATGTTGGTAATTCATTGCGGATAAACATCGAATGTACCAGCCATCTTTCAATATAATGAAGTCGCCTAGTCCTTAAAGGAGTGTAGCTGAAATCTCGACAGCTTCCTGTGAATAATATCATATCATTTAATCTATAATATCCTTAGGTTAGTTAGGTTAAAGAAGTTCTAAGTCTAGGGAACTGATGACCTCAGATGTTAAGTCCCATAGTGCTTAGAGCCATCTGAACCACTTTTTCCTCAGGGTGGAGAGAGGAATAGGTTTGGGAAACTTGGAAACGAGGGATAAGTTACTCACACTCTCTGATAAGAGGTAACCACTTGTGAGGACTTCTCGCACATACTTGGAATTTCATCTTCTGACCAGTCTTCCTGTCTACTTGTATAAGGGGCTATCAAAACCGATACGCCATTCTGTCAAAACCGTCGTCATCATTAAGGCAAATCATTTCACCGTCGCACGGGGTTGAAGATACCCGTTTGGTAAAACATCGTCTCCTGCTGCGTGAAGACGTTCGTAACTACCTGCAGCACACCTCGTTCGACAGGAATCGTCGACCCTTTAAAGTCTTTTTTTAATGGACAGACGGCGTGATAATAATATGGGGGCAGACCAGAACTAGAGGGTGGGTGCTCGAATGTCTCCTACTGGAGTTAGCTTAACTTCCGTGGCACGACATTTGCGATAGGGAAACGTGCGTAATCGTGAAGCAGCAGCAGCCCTTGTTGCGCACCATTCCACAACGGTGGTTTTCGACAGACATTCTGCCCCATATACGTTCTTCACTATCCGATGGATGTCTATCGGTTTTTTTCCTTCGGCAGCCAAGAAAAGCACAACAGCACGTTGGTCCTGCTTGGACACATTTCGTGATAATGTCACCATAGTTCACGTTTCCGCACTTACCGCCCCCGGAAAGACACGAATTCCTCACTAATCCCTTGCCTCCATGTCGGTGCTTACGTACCAGCATGGGAGTCGCGCTACGTTAATTATACGCTGCAGCAACGCCCTCAAACGGAAAATTTTTGATCGCCGGGTTATGACTCCGTAGGTTTTTCATTAAATTTTTCTCTCGATATGCCGTATGAGACAGCTCTTAAAATATTGATCCCATTGTTACAAAAATGAATGAGTCGTCGGTTTTGGTATCAGTACAGCTACAAAATTAGTATCCATAAATTTTGAGAGTGGGGAGGGGCAGGGTGACCAAGAACCTAAAACTTACAAAATATTACTCATCAACATATACAATTGGGAAAAGAAACATGGAAGTGGGTGTGTGAATCTACAGGCACACTCAACACTCCTGACACCGCATTTAGTACAACGCGATATGAAACACTTGTAAATGAGACGGCAAGCGGCTGAACAGCAGCACTACAACTTTTCTACACAGATGTACAGCACGCGGCTAGGCTGTGCCGCTTTGTCTGCGAGTTAACATCGACCTCGCGCACGCGCTGCAGTTTTCTGGGCACGCAGCACGGAGCCGTCTCCCTAGAGGACCAACACCACTCCATCGCCCCTTTCCCAGCCACCAGCCTGGCTAGTGCTGATCCTCTTCTCTCACCATCTACGACACGCACATCTACAGCTACGCACGTCAGTGTATGCTACATGGAGGAACTTTTCCCTCACACCACAAGTATTACTTTCGACACCACTAGAGTTTGGAGCGAGGGGGAAAACCACAAATTTTTCCTTTCGTTTAAGCGGCGGAAAATATTCGAGGCAGTAGGCTTCTGGATAACATTAAAGTGCATATGAATACAACTGATGTCATAAGCGGCATCTTGCAAAAACCTACTCACAGCGGCAAGCGAGGGATCCGTGCCACAAAAGTGCTCGTACCACAAAAAAGTTACAGTTGATTAATCGCTTCAGGTGCTAAAAAGTTCTTTACGTCATTCACCGAATTATTTCAGCTTTCATATTGAAGCAATCTAGCGGAATGCTGGCCGCGGTGGCTGTGCGGTTCTAGACGCTTCAGTCCGGAACCAGGTTCGAATCCTGCATCGGGCACGGACGTGTGTGATGTCCTTAGGTTACTTAGGTTTAAGTAGTTCTACGTTCTAGGGGACTGATGACCTCAGAAGTTAAGTCCCATACTGCTCAGAGCCATTTGAACCATACGATAATTACAGTCCACACTGGACCACTGTGAGTAGATGCACTTTAACTGAGGCGTTCTCTGGAACAACTGCAATCCACATCAGTCACTCTTACATATTATGGTATCACATCATATATTCTGAGGGCATAATATTTCGTTTACATTTGACTGCACTTTAGTCCATGTACGACAGTTTGAAATGAATAAAAAATTATTTAAAACGTTCGCTGCTCTGTATCTCAATATATTTCAGTTAAGTCGTTGTTCCAGAGAGAGCCTCAGTTACAAACGACCGGTACGATACCGAGCAGAGGCGAACGGCGAATCTTTGTAGCGACGATTCAGGATGCAAATGGGGAAATTCACCGACATCATGCTAGTGTCGTGGCATTTATGAGGAGTTTTGGCGAACGGCGAAACCGTGATCATGCGGTAAGACGTTGGATGTCCACGCCGCATCGTAGACCATGGAGGTCGAAGGCTTCCCCGCTCTTTAAAGCAGGACAGGCGGCTGTATATGTCGGAGCACATCGTTCAGTGCACATTCTAGAACATCATGTTCCCAAGTTGATGCAATGACATCATCAATTAAGACACAGAGGGTACCGGATCAAAAAAAATGAACAGTGAATCAATGGAAATGTGTCGTCTTGTGCCACAAATACATCATATCGATAGTATTGTCCAGATACATTATCATCCAGGTGGACGACTTCTGGAAACATGTACCGTGCAATGGATGCAGGCCGGTGGGGGCAGCGTTTTGTTACGGGGGCCATTAACGTTGACTTCCATGAGACATGCAGTAGTAATGCATCACGATGCTTGATGTCTCTCCCGACGGCGGTAACATCTTCCAGCAGGATAATCGTGCATATTACAAGGCCAGGATCGTGCTTCAGTGCTTCAGTGGTTTGAGCGGTACGATAGCCAACTCACGTTGATGTGTCGGCCACCAAATTTGCCTGACCTGATCAGGATGAAAAACATCTGGGACACGTTCCGCGCCCACAGACCACCAGCCTGTAATTTACGGGAATTGCGTAACCTGTGTGCAGACATCTGGTGTCACACATCACAGGAAACCTACGAAGAACTCGTCGCATCCATCCCACGAGGAATCTCTTTTCAAAGGTGGACCAGCAGGATGTTAAGCAGGCGGTCATAATATTTTGGTTCATCAGTGTACAGGGCGTTTCTTTTAACGTGAAACAACTAAATATATCGAAAAAGACACATCGAACGAAAAAAGGTTCTAGGCGAAAAGTTAATGTTAGTAAGGAGGGCATCTGTCTGCACTACAGCGAGCGACCTCCAAACGGCATGGGCGGGGTCAGCATTTTATTCTCAAATGGGAACCCCGCAACTTCATTGCTTATTCTGATTCCACGCTAAAAAGATACGTACGGTTTACTCAAACCATTGTTTTCCATCCGTGGTAGGTGGCACAGTAATCGACGAGTATCAAGTGTGCCTGTTTCTGCAGATAAGATCTAAGGCCCTGCAGTCATGGACTGTGCGGCTGGTTCCGGCGGAGGTTCGAGTCCTCCCTCGGGCATGGGTATGTGTTTGTCCTTAGGATAATTTAGGTTAGGGACTGATGACCTTGGCAGTTAAGTCCCATAAGATTTCACACACATTTGAACATTTTTGCAGATAAGAAGGAACGTATTTGAATCTACGTTTCATTGAATGGGTGAGGAAGAAATTCCTCCAGCTGCATTTAAGGTGCCGATTTTATTTGGCAACTAGTTTCAACGTTGTAACTACGTCATCTTCAGGCCTATACACTTGTTGACGTCAACTGCATCCAGCTGATACTAGAAGTCAAGTGGTGACATATGGACGTGCTCCGTGTGGAAGGTGGGTAGTAACTAGTATGAAGTTGATATTTTTGTTCGAAATTGTCTTTAGTGTTGCCAATTCGACTGTACTGCACAATATGATTAGCCATTTCAAGGTATGGTTAGAAACTCCGTATAGCATGATCCAGGAACAAACGACGTTGATGTAATAGTTTTCTGTTTCCATCGGAATACATGATTTCGGTGTGTCCCATTGTCCATCTCCACTGGGGTGAGATGCGATTGTCACTATCACTTCATGTACATTTCACCTTATTGCATAGGTTGTGGTTTGTATTCCGCTGGAGCCGCGTAGCGACCAGCACGAGAGTTGAGGCGGCTGGATGGAAACACACGCCGAAATCCAGTCATTCTGATGGCGGGGTTCGAGGGGGCCACCGAAATCAAACATTCTGGTGGTTTGGCGTCTCACCACTATCAGCCCCGCAGGAACAGAAGGATACGTTACCATACAAGTAGCCTATTTGTCAGAAATGTCAATGTCTATTCGTGTCACTTGCCACTGTCCGATCACACTTACGTATGCCCTAACGTTTAAACAACAATATCAAGCGTTAGAACACAAAGGTTTACTTTTACATCGTAAATGAAACGCACAATCAAATGTGTCGATTCTTAATTGCAAAAAACACACATTTGATATCGTCAATTACTGGGCAATCTACCACGAATGGGAAATAATGGTTTGAGTAAACCGTACGTATTTTCTGGCGTAGAATCCGAATATGCAATCAAAATGGGGCGGGGGGTGCCTTTTTCAAAATGCAAAGTTGGTGCCACCTATGGAGGAGAAGTGTTTAGGAGCTGTTTTTTTCGTACGGTGCGTTGTGTTCGAGATATTTAATTGTCTCAAGTTAAAACAAATTTCTTGTACATGTGTAATGGGCGAGGGCCTGCACAGTCCTCCTTAGCGGCACCTTCATGCAGTGTGATGTGAATATGGAGAACCAGTGACCGACAGCTACGGAATTTTTTTAATAATTTGATACAACTATGGGTGCGAATATTTTAATTAACAAAGGTATGCACCTTTGCATTCCACAATTTTCCGGTTTGCTTTTTACGCCGCATTTTAAATTTCCGTTTGGAAGAATTTATCGGATTCTCGCACGCTTTTATCGATACCCGATGCCCAGTGACGTCACAATGAACCTCACCCACGAGAATATTATCAGTGGTGTGACGAAGATGTACAGCGTGAAATAAATACAACAGTAGAGCTGGTCGTTAAAATTAAAGCAATAGTTAACCCACAGCCGGTTCCCTTTACTACTACTTGTTGTGCTTTTAATCACATCGATGGTTACAGATCTTCTTGCCTTTTCCCCAAATAGCAATCGCTGAGTAATGATTCCATCACGCGGCGCTCTGGCACTGACAACTACTACTAGAAACTGACGATGGGAAAGAGGTCGTAATTTCTGCCACCACCAAGTACCGTCAATCAGAACACTGTTTAGCAGCATTAATAAACATACTCTAAAGTTGCATGTATGTGAATTAATCCAAACTTCATTGTACGGGCCGCGTGCTGTGGTGATGCGCGAATTCGGCAAGCAGAGTTTTGTCCTCCAGCAACGGCTTCACAGTAACCACCACACAAACGAATACATAAACTTCTTATTATGTCCGGGAGTAAGTACCCCCAGTCTGCACTGGACACGGGAAAGTAAGCACGAAAGTCTACTTGTCCAATGAAATAGATGAGGAGAAGGTCACCTTGCCAACCGACACGACCAAATATGTTAAGAACTTTTGGTGTACTGTAAAGTCAGTATCATCATCATAAACTAAAGGATATGCCTTGTCGATTTAGCCACGTCCCTCTCTCCATTGTCATCCTTTTCAATTCTTCATACGATTTTATCCCCAAATCCTCTTTGATGTTACGTTGCTCTTGGCCTGCCTCTCGGTTTTTTCCCCTAAAACTTTTCCTTCAACTACATTCTTTAGGAACTGGCTGTGTCTCATTATGTGCCCTATCATTTTTGATTCTCTTTTTCCTATATAATTTAGGAGCGTTCTGTTCTCATTCATTTCACTTAAGACCTGTTCATTAGTTTTTCTATCTACCCAGCTTGTTTTCGTCATTCTTCTCCATATCCATACTTCCATTGCTTCCAGTCTCTTTTTATCTGTCTTTCTCAGAGTCCACGCTTCACATCCGTATGTTAAGACACTCCAGACAAAAATTTTGGCAAACTTTTTCCTACTTTCTAGGCTTATATGATTGTCTGTTAGTAAATTCATTTTATTTTGGAAAGCTTGCTTTGCCAAAGCTATTCTTCTCTTTATATCTGTGATACATTTATTGTCGTCAGTGATTGTGCTCCCCAAATAACAGAAGTTCTCAACCTGCTCTAGAACATCACCTTCTAGTTTAATATTAACTTTACCATCTTCTTTTGTTTTCCCTACTACCATAGTTTTTGTTTTCTTCTTATTTATTTTTAGATTAAATTCTCTTGCGATATCGGCAAATTTTAGCAACATAAACTCCATTTCCTTTACTGAGTCAGCAAGTAATACTATATCATCTGCAAAACGGATAGAGTGTATTCGTTCCCCGTTAATTTTAATTCTTTGGTTATTCTTTTGAATTTTTTAATGTTTTTTTTTCAATAAATAAGTTGAACAAATATGGTGATAACGGGCTTCCTTGCCTTACTCCCCACCTTATTTTTGCTGTCTTCTTCACACCATTCACTTCTATCTCTGCTTCCTGGCATTCATACAGGTTCCAGATTAATCTTCTGTCCTTCAAATCAAGATTTATTTCCTTCATTGTTCGAAATAACAATTTCCAATTAATCATGTCAAATAATTTTTGTAAATCTATAAAGGTCAAGTAGGCTTTCCTATTAACTCCAATTCGTCTTTCTAATACCATCCCCAGGGGTAGTATTGCCTCTCTAGTTCCTTTTCCGGATCTGAAACCAAATTGGTCTTCTCCTACGTTTGCCTCAGTTTTGTTTTTTATCCGATTTTTAATTATGTTTAACATTATTTTGGAAGTAAGGAGAGAGTTCTATAGTTCTCACAATCCAGCGCATTCCTTTTTTTTTTTTTTGAATTATTACTGTTTTGCTGTTAAGCAAACCTGTAGGCGGCTTCTCTTTAATAAGTTTATATAAGTACTCTTTTGTTGATTCTCCAATTTCCTTCAGTATTTCTGCTGGGATGTTATCTGTGCCTGTCGCTTTGCCGTTACTTAGATCATTCAAGGCACTGTTGAATCCCTCTTTAGATAAAGGTGGCCCTATCATATCGATATCCTCACTGCTCTCTTCTTCCAAAATTTTCCCCTCATTAGCAATATCTTCTTCTTCATATAGTTCCTCAATATACTCTTTCCATCTTTCTCATACATCCTCTAATTCGAAACGTAGGTCACCGTTTTTATCCTTGACCATATTTGTTTTTGTTCTTGGCTTTATCTGCATTGATTTAATTTTGGAGTAGGCTCTTTTATCAATCTGACCTCCACTTATATCTTGTTGAATTTGCTTATGTCTGTCGTGCATCCACTTTTCTTTTTCAAATCTACATTTCTATGTAAATGCATTTTTTACTTTTTTGTACTTATCGAAATCCTTTTTTCTCAGCCTGTTTCGTTCTTCAATAAGGTCTAGTATTTTCCTTGGTCATCCATGGTTTTCTCGGTTCTAGTTTCTTTAATCCTACTAGTACTTTAGCAGCTACTTCTATGGTCTGTTTGAGTCCTTCCCATCTTTCCCTGTTACCTATCCGGTTATCGATCAATTCTTTCATGTCCGCAGCTACTTGCTTTTCCTTAAGTTTGTCTACAAACCACCTGTGTTGGTTAGTTCTTTTATATTTCTTAAACTACTACTATAGTCTGCTATCACTAGAACATGGTCACTGTCTATATCATATCCAGGGTGTCAGTGGCTCGACTTTATTTGATTCATAAATTTCCTCTTGCCTAGGATATAATCTATTTGATAGCTTTTGCCATCAGCTGGACTTTTCCATGTGTATCTTCTACTCTAGAGCATTTCAAAACACGTGTTGGTGACTATCACATCGTATTGTTCACAGAAATCTAGCAACCTTTCTTCTGTAGCATTCATTTTTCCTAGCCCGAACTTGCCATTTCATAATCCTTTGTTATCTTCACCAATCGATGTACTGAAATCACCAACTATGATAAGATTGTCCTTTTCTTTAACCAGTTTCATTTAGTCTTCAATTTGCTTATATAGTACTTCTACTTCCTCATCCTTGCTATTTGTTGTTGATAAGTAAACTGCAATTACACACAAATCCATGGGTTATTTCATCATCATTATCCTATCACTGCAGTGGTATGTGTTCAACATGTTGTTGTTCTATTTTCCTCTGAAAATTATAGCGACGCCATTTCTTCCTGTTCGAGCACTACCACTGTGAATGATCCTGAAATCTCCTGACATAAAAACACCGTTACCGCACCATCTAGTTTCACAGATTCCTAATATGTCCAGCTGTGACCTTTCCATCAGCATCTTAACCTCTTCTAGTTTCCCAGCTTTTAATAGGGTTCTGACATTCCATGTTCCAATTCTCATCTATTCTTTTGTTCCTTTACTCCTTACAGCCGTGCCCAAGACAAGTGGAAACAATGCGCCAGACTTAGCTAAAAGCCCGTGTAGTTGCCACCCACATACTCCCAAATTCACTGCCAGCATCAAATTTGGTCTGCCTCGTGATGACTGGGTCTTGTGTGATGTCCTTACGTTAGTTAGGTTTAAGTAGTTCTAAGTTCTAGGGGACTGATGACCGTAGATGTTAAGTTCCATAGTGCTCAGAGGCATTTGAACCATTTTTGAACCAAATTTTTGTTGTTCTTCGTCTAGCCTTCTATATTCTTTCACGTTGTTTTCTCTCTCCATTCTGACCTGTGACCATTTTGTAAAATCTTCATTCACTGACGAGTTAAATCTCATCACTTTGAAATTCTTTTTAACATTCTTGGAACACGTATAGAATATTCTTATATAAAGTCAGTAAGCGGGTCGAAATGATCTGTCCAGTCCCTCAATGACCATAATGCTTACAAAAATCTACGATGACAGAATGCCGACATACTGAATGGGGCCTTCCGGAGTAGTTTCCTCGCTGGAGATCGTAATTACATTTAAGTAACCACCGCCTATGTTCGACGTCAACGGGCAGTAGCCACTGACAGACGGCAGGTGGCAGCTTCTCGGAGGGACGCGGGAAGCAGTCCAGTCATTGTCGTAATGCGGAAACGGAGATTTGACATGGATGGAAGAAACGGATAAGTCTGTAAACTGTTGGCGTCCCGCTGTGGTTAAAGTAAACCCTGCATGGCAAAATCTCACTATCTAAAACCAGCGCTTAGGCCATTGTAGTGCGCCATAGGTCATGGATGACAGAAGCGAATGACGGCTGCGGAGATGTGTGTACGGGCGAATAAACATGTACTGTTGAGCAACTGAAGGCCCATATAAACCAATGGGTTACCAACAGTGTGTCCTCAACGACCGTTCAGTGCACGTTGCTGCGATGGGCCTTCGCCACTGCCGCCTGGTTCATGCATCAATGCAGATTGCTGTTCATCGGCGATGAAGGATGGAAGCTGCATGACAATACCGCAACTAGACGACCAGTGAGTGGCGACAGGTGAACTTTACAGATAAATCACGTTTGTTCGCTCCATTGGACAAATTGCCGTTGGTGTGTACAGCGTGAAACGTGAGAAATCAAACACCGTGCAACCAGCAGCGAGCGTTATGGTCTGGGGAATGTTTTCGTGGCATTTCCTGGGTGATCCCGTCATTCTGGAGAGACAATGGATCAACGCAAGTGTGCATTTATCCGTGGGATTTGTTTTCCACGGCACGATGACATGTACCAGCAGGAATATGCAACAAGTGACACGGCTCGCAGTGCACGTCCGTTGTTCGTCGAGGACCAAGATGAGATTACGATACTCCCCTGACCACCAAACTCCCCGAACTTAAACCAAATCGAGAGCCTGTGAGACCATCTCGATCGAGCTGTTTCGCCACGGATAACCGAGAAACCTAGCGTAGCTGTTGGCATGGTTCCACATCCATGTCGGTGCCTTCCAGAACCTCACTGACTGTCTTCGTTCACTTCTCGTTCTGTAAGAGGTGGTTATTCAGGTGGCCGTATTAATGTGACTGGACCGTGTATTACTTCCCCCACAAATGTATCGCAACGTGACTGCGACGAGAAAGTCGGAAGGATCAGAGCTCATACGGAAGTTCATCGACAGTTGTTCTTCCCACGCACCATCCGCGAATGGAACAGGAACAGCGAATGGAACAGGAAAAAGGGAGAGAATGACAGTGGCTACCGTATGGTGCCTTATGGAGTACAGATATGGATATACACGCCTGGAAATGGAAAAAAGAACACATTGACACCGGTGTGTCAGACCCACCATACTTGCTCCGGACACTGCGAGAGGGCTGTACAAGCAATGATCACACGCACGGCACAGCGGACACACCAGGAACCGCGGTGTTGGCCGTCGAATGGCGCTAGCTGCGCAGCATTTGTGCACCGCCGCCGTCAGTGTCAGCCAGTTTGCCGTGGCATACGGAGCTCCATCGCAGTCTTTAACACTGGTAGCATGCCGCGACAGCGTAGACGTGACCCGTATGTGCAGTTGACGGACTTTGAGCGAGGGCGTATAGTGGGCATGCGGGAGACCGGGTGGACGTACCGCCGAATTGCTCAACACGTGGGGCGTGAGGTCTCCACAGTACATCGATGTTGTCGCCAGTGGTCGGCGGAAGGTACACGTGCCCGTCGACCTGGGACCGGACCGCAGCGACGCACGGATGCACGCCAAGACCGTAGGATCCTACGCAGTGCCGTAGGGGACCGCACCGCCACTTCCCAGCAAATTAGGGACACTGTTGCTCCTGGGGTATCGGCGAGGACCATTCGCAACTGTCTCCATGAAGCTGGGCTACGGTCCCGCACACCGTTAGGCCGTCTTCCACTCACGCTCCAACATCGTGCAGCCCGCCTCCAGTGGTGTCGCGACAGGCGTGAATGGAGGGACGAATGGAGACGTGTCGTCTTCAGCGATGAGAGTCGCTTCTGCCTTGGTGCCAATGATGGTCGTATGCGTGTTTGGCGCCGTGCAGGTGAGCGTCACAATCAGGACTGCATACGACCGAGGCACACAGGGCCAACACCCGGCATCATGGTGTGGGGAGCGATCTCCTACACTGACCGTACACCTCTGGTGATCGTCGAGGGGACACTGAATAGTGCACGGTACATCCAAACCGTCATAGAACCCATCGTTCTACCATTCCTAGACCGGCAAGGGAACTTGCTGTTCCAACAGGACAATGCACGTCCGCATGTATCCCGTGCCACCCAACGTGCTCTAGAAGGTGTAAGTCAACTACCCTGGCCAGCAAGATCTCCAGGTCTGTCCCCCATTGAGCATGTTTGGGACTGGATGAAGCGTCGTCACACGCGGTCTGCACGTCCAGCAAGAACGCTGGTCCAACTAAGGCGCCAGGTGGAAATGGCATGGCAAGCCGTTCCACAGGACTACATCCAGCTTCTCTACGATCGTCTCCATGGGAGAATAGCAGCCTGCATTGCTGCGAAAGGTGGATATACACTGTACTAGTGCCGACATTGTGCATGCTCTGTTGCCTGTGTTTATGTGCCTGTGGTTCTGTCAGTGTGATCATGTGATGTATCTGACCCCAGGAATGTGTCAATAAAGTTTCCCCTTCCTGGGACAATGAATTCACGGTGTTCTTATTTCAATTTCCAGGAGTGTAGATGTAATTTCTCAGAGTGGAATTAGAATCATTTGGTTTTGATAGTGAAGGTTAGTCGAAGTTCATTCAAGTTCAAAGGAATAGTCGACCACGCTCTACAAAGATGTGCAGCTAGCAGAACAGTTAAAGATGGTAAGTTCCCCTTGTATACGTAGGAAGCTTCTTAAGACAACTTCTGTTGCACAGTAGGTACAAAAGGAAGCATAAATCCGTATACAGGAAGGTGTTGATCCCAACTCACTCGGCTAGCAGAGAGGCAATACGTGACACCTTAAATAATAACTGCACCAAAATATAATCACAAGATCTGTCCCAAACCGCAAAGAAATTTTGGTCATATATCAGGGCTACCATAGGCATCAAAATCAGTGTCCAGTCACTTATAGACGGAACAGCAACGAAAACAGAAAAAAGCGAAACAAGAGACGAAATATTAAAAATTATGTCTTGAAATGCCCCTTCATAAAAGAAACTCAAGCAAAGTTGTCATCATTCACTGGTCATACAGCTGCAACCATGGTTCACTTATATTCGGTACAAGCACTGTTGTGAATGTCAAAAACTTCAGGTTCGTGAACAGTGCAAAAGTTACGAAGAAGGAACACAATTTAACGTACAATTTAAAGAGGCGCCATGAGACAGACACCACAGCTCAGTTTGTCGAGAATTGGAAAATATTAACCGTGGCATTTTTGATGGAACCATCGCAGCATGATATGAAATGATTAGCGAAAATCAAGGACAACCTGTATCTGTCTGGCCTGACGAGAGCTGAAACCGGCTTATTCATTTTATGAGCAGATGACCTAGCCCTTGCTACGCAGAGCTCATGCTTTGAAAGAGTGGAAAGAAGCCTTACAACAGCACTTAGAACACTGGCAAGCTACTACAATCGGAACCAACTCAGACCAAACCCTTCGAAGATACAAGTGTGTGCCTTTCATTTATGAAACAGGGAAGCTAGTCGTGAGCTACATATTGCATGGTCAGGCATCCAACTCCAGCATCATCACGCACCTAAATACTTGGGAGTCACTCTCGATAGAACCCTGACATTCAAAACTCACTGCAACAACACCAAAATGAAAATCTCCGCTCGAAACAGCATAATTCGCAAACTAGCGGGGACACAGTGGGGAACACATCCACAAACTATTCGCTGTTCTGCAATGGCACTGTGCTTTTCTACTGCTGAATATGCTTCTCCAGTCTGGTACAGGTCATCTCATGCCAGACAAGTAGACATTGCTCTCAACGAAACCTGCAGGTTGATCACAGGTTGCTTAAGACCTACCCCAACTGATAAGCTCTACTGCCTGGCTGGAATAGCGCCACCATGGGTACGCAGAACAGTGGCTGCCAACAAGGAGAGACTGAAAGTGGA
This sequence comes from Schistocerca gregaria, assembly GCF_023897955.1. Taxonomy (NCBI): domain Eukaryota; kingdom Metazoa; phylum Arthropoda; class Insecta; order Orthoptera; family Acrididae; genus Schistocerca; species Schistocerca gregaria. Next base: position 763,527,605 of record NC_064920.1, read on the forward strand.
ACAGGAGAGTGCCCATCCACTGCACGGACATAATCCACCACAGCAACGGCTGAGATCGCGAAAGAGCTTCCTGAGAACATCCGAGAAGCTCACCATTTCACCAGAGAAGGCAAGGCTGGAGTTATGTAAGAAGTCGACGCCTCACCTGCAGACACCAGAAGCTGAAGAGCTACCACCTGGACACAGCGACAGCTGGCTGGTGTGGAAATCTTTAAACAGGTTACGATCAGGAGTTGGACGACCCAGAGACAATCTGAAGAGATGGGGCTTCGTAACAGAAGATACGTCCTGCGATTGTGGACAAGAACAAACCACAAGCCACATGCTCCAGTGCCTTTTGTGCCCTACATCCTGCACGAAGACTGATCTCCTGCAAGCCACTCCAAGCGCCTTGGAGGTTGCAGAGTACTGGGCACATCTAATATAAATACAATTTGTGTATATATATGTACATATTTATTGATGTGTATGGCTACTGTAAATATGTATGTTTCTGATTCGGGAATATATAATATATATTTTATGAGCAGACTAATGAAAAAAGCCTGCATTTCTCCTGATGCACGAAACACTCATAGCATTCGCCAGCGTCGCATTTCGCGACGAAAGTATCACCGTTGAAAGCAACTAAACCTGAATCCAAAGGGATAGCGATGTTCATACAACAAGCACGCAAAAAATATTAACGTATTTCGAACAATACCAATTTTTTTTCTTATGTAAATTGTGGAAGACAGGCGGAGAGGGAGAGAAGGGGGGGGGGGGGGGGGGGAATCAAATGGTTCAAATGGCTTAGAGCACTATGGGACTTAACATCCGAGGTCATCAGTCCCCTAGAACTTAGAACTACTTAAACCTAACTAACCTAAGGACATCACACACATCCATGCCCGAGGCAGGATTCGAACCTGCGACCGTAGCAGCAGCGCGGTTCCGGACTGTCCGCAGTTCGTGGTCGTGTAGTAGCGTTCTCGCTTCCCACGCCCGGGTTCCCGGGTTCGATTCCCGGCGGGGTCAGGGATTTTCTGTGCCTCGTCATGACTGGGTGTTGTGTGACGTCCTTAGGTTAGTTAGGTTTAAGTAGTTCTAAGTTCTAGGGGACTGATCCCATAGTGCTCAGAGCCATTTGAACCGGTTCCGGACTGACGCGCCTAGAACCGCTCAGCCACAACAGCCGGCAGGGGGGAATCACAAACTGTTAAGGCGAGTGCTAACTCGTATGTTTGCACAATCCCCGTTCAGTAACTACTTGATAAACGTGAATTTTTTTATTCCAGTATTCTAGACGAAACCGAAGACGAAAATGTTAGTACAGTATTTCAGTATTGCCTCTGTAACAACTCGTCGGTTTTAATGTTAAGAGTTTCCTTTTAATTTTACGACGCCGTCCAACTGTGCGAAGAGCGCTAAAACTTCTCGTGCAAGCGTATAAATGTGATTGCATTGTTAGTCCAACACTCGTTTAACCTTTCCTCTTCATATTTCGTGAGAACAGCTTAATCGCAGAGAAAGCGGTTCGCGAAAACGCGGGCAGGTCTTAGGCCGTCCCGTTAAAAGTGGATCGATGTCCAAAGTGGAACTTAAAGCCGTCGCGGGGCGGGAATAATGTAAGGAGCGCACCATTGTCCTGGTGGCCGGGCAGCGGGCGCCTCGTGCTGTGCCCTGCCTTGCCCTGCCCTCCCATGCTCTGCTCTGCTGCACCGCCCCGCCGCCTAGACGCGGCAGCTCCTCGCTTTGAGCTTTCCTTCACAATTACGTCCTTTACCTCCGACTCTTTCTTCTGCGCGCTCGCTTTCCACAAAAAGTACAATTCAAGTTTAATTAGAGGTAAAAAGAAAACCTCACTCGTCACATTTCTGTTTCTTCTGACGCAAACTCAGCTTTACCCGGCGAAATGGTTACTATCACGACTTTCTGAAAGCGGAAGCTTTGCTTAAATGTGTTTCCCATTGTACGCCGTCCAGTTACAGAGTGGACTGGATAATAGACACTTGTAACCAGCTCCTTTTGAAATTGCTTTCTCTCACAAAATCAGGCCTCGTCTTTCGTATTCAAATGGAGCGAAAGAACCAAAGCTACTCTCCTGCAGTCTGCCGATCATAGGACCGTTCTACTAGCCATAGACGTAAAGAAGTTGAAGCACTGAACTCCTTCTTACGCCAGATCCCTTATCATTTAGTTACAATATAGCAGGTCAGCAACTGGAAGCAGTTAATTCCATTAATTATCTGGGAGTACGCAAGAGAAGTGATTTAAAATGGAATGATCATATAAAGTTGATCGTCGGTAAAGCAGATGCCACACTGAGATTCATTGGAAGAATCCTAAGGAAATGCAATTCGAAAACAAAGGAAGTAGGTTACAGTACACTTGTTCGCCCACTGCTTGAATACTGCTCAGCAGTGTGGGATCCGTACCAGACAGGGTTGATAGAAGAAATAGAGGAGATCCAACGGAGAGCAGCGCGCTTCGTTACAGGATCATTTAGTAATCGCGAAAGCGTTACGGCGATGATTGATAAACTCCAGTGGAAGACTCTGCAGGAGAGACGCTCAGTAGGTCGGTACGGGCTTTTGTTGAAGTTTCGAGAACATACCTTTACCAAGGAGTCAAGCAGTATTTTGCTCCCTCCTAAGAATATCTCGCGAAGAGACCATGAGGAGCCCGCAGCTCGTGGTCGTGCAGTAGCGTTCTCGCTTCCCGCGCCCGTGTTCCCAGGTTCGATTCCCGGCGGGGTCAGGGATTTTCTCTGCCTCGAGATGGCTGGGTGTTGTGTGTTGTCCTTAGATTAGTTAGGTTGAAGTAGTTCTAAGTTCTAGGGGACTGATATGACCATCGATGTTAAGTCCCATAGTGCTCAGAGCCATTTGAACCAGTTTTTAGACCATGAGGATAAAATCAGAGAGATTAGAATCCACACAGAGGCATACCGACAATCCTTCTTTCCACGAACAATACGAGACTGGAATACAAGGGAGAACCGATAGAGGTACTCAAGGTAGCCTCCGCCACACACCGTCAGGTGGCTTGCGGAGTATGGATGTAGATGTAGAGACTCTGATACGATACAGCAACCTGACGAAGTGGGTCACTACACCTGGGTCTTATCTGATAAGAATGAAGCAGAATCCGATCCTGTAGGTCTGTACCTTACGCACTATATCTAAATCTACAGCTGGCAGAACGACTGCGCCAACAGTGAAACACTGATGAGTACACCAGCCTTTCCCGTGCATTCGAGAACGACTAGCTCCAGGCCATGTGAACTGCAGCCAGGGAATGGTACATAGCCTAACGGACATGGCCCATGTCTGGTTTACCTGTACGGGTTCAACAGGAGAAAGAATGACATGTGTCAGTGTGGTCATACGGGAACAGCCGACCGCATTATCTTTAACTGTGACGCCAACAATGGAGTTAGGGAACCAACGACTACATGAACTTTTGAGTAACTACGAATGGTGGGCAAGGATAGACAAAATGAGAATTATATTAATACCTTCAGCTGCTGACGGGCGTTGATATATATTAACGGGGACAGGTGAAAATGTGTGGCCCGACCGGGACCCGAACCGGGGATCTCCTGTTTACATGGCAGACGCTCTATCCATTTGAGCCACCGAGGGCACAGAGGATAGTGCGACTGCAGGGACTATCTCGCGCATACCTCCCGCGGGACCCACATTCTCACATTCTTAGCAAGTCCCCTAGAAGTTCCGGGAATACGTGTACATCCGCACAGAAGGTCATGGCCGGTATTGCCAGAACTATATACGTATATGGATAGACAATGTTGCTAACACCATTTCACTGTGTGAAAAAGACAAATAAGCCGGGGTACGGCAATTATAAAATCCCTCATATCCCGCGCAACATCACCAATAGAATCGTCAAATCACATCGACACATTTGGTGGAGTCCGCAGTACCACATCAGCCCCACGTCGTCACAGCGTCCAGTTCAACCTCGGCGACTCTGAACTGGAGTTACGTGTCGGAAAGTGGTGCATAATCATGACGTGTAACACAGCGCCGTAAATGGTCTCGACACATTTCCGAGACTGTTTTCAAAAACACAATAAAATAAAAACTGATTGTTACGACAAAGATAGAACGGTAACGTGCTCTGACGCCTTTCCGGAGCACCTATACATTTATAAGGGGCGAGTCACGCAACAACCCCTTTTATTTCCTTAATGGTCCCAGATATCGAATCGAGGTTCCCGGCAAATTATTTCTGGGAACTCCACATACCATATTTCAACAGGAGAATGTCCAGCTACATGTGGTGGGGCATATTCCAGCCAACTTCTGGAAAGAATCTGGGCCTCGTTGCTCTAGCAAGCGTTCATGATTTGAGTTGTATACACACAGCTTACAATAACACTTCCTAGATACACATTCAAACCTTCTTTGATTCTATACTTCGACATTTATAAGATTTGTACTATCTCGTTAGTGAATACGGTTTGTCTTTGTCACTAAACAAATGGCTGTTTGTTTGATCGGCATACACTTTCGCTTCTTTTGTTTTAGATGAATTCTCAGACGCCTGTCATACGTATTTTGCGTCTTACTACGTGCCTATAACAGATACGTGATATAATAGTTCTGAACTTCTGTGTACATTACAGTTTATTGGTGCTCGTCTCCCACTGTTAGGTTAAAAACAACTTATGTACTCATACTTTACTGTATGTTTGAACAATATTTCAATCCAGTTTTTCACATACGTGACTCAACGAAACTGTATTTGCATGTCGTAGTCTCAACATTGATTGCACATTTCACAACACGCAATTCATATTTATTTTTAGATGGTAAATAGAACCATAAAATTATTAAAACCTACCGATAAGAATTTTTTATGCTAACAATAGAAGACTAACGTCAGTAAAATGTAAAACAGTAATATATTGAGAGCTATTTCATCATGTATCTATTACACGCACATAATAAGAAGCAAACTATGTGTTACAGGCAACAAGCGACGCTCTGAAAATAAAAAAAAGCGAACCGCTTATAGCAATAAATAAAACAGCAATTTATTTAGTAACAGAGATGGGGCTTAACACCTGTTTGCTTACTGTAGCCGATCAAAAGTCTCCAGACACCTATTCGAGGGCAGTAATATAAGGTGTGTCGACCCTTCTCCTTTATGACGGCTTGAACTCTGCTAGGGACAATTTTAAATAGGTTTCTGAGTGTATGTGAAGAAATGGCAGCCCATTCTTCCTCAAGAACTGAAACTAGGGTAGGCAGTGACGTTGGAGGCTGCGGTCTGGAGCGAAGTCGACGATCTAACTCATCCCCAAGGTTTTCCACTGTGTTCAGTCGGAATCTGTATGAGGAATGTTCTTGTTGTTGTTGTCTTCAGTCCTGAGACTGGTTTGATGCAGCTCTCCATGCTACTCTATCCTGTGCAAGCCACTTCATCTCCGAGTACCTACTGCAACCTACATCCTTCTGAATCTGCTTAGTGTATTCATCTCTTGGTCTCCCTCTACGATTTTTACCCTCCACGCTGCCCTCCAATGCTAAATTTGTGATCCCTTGATGCCTCAAAACATGTCCTACCAACCGATCTCTTCTTCTAGTCAAGTTGTGCCACAAACTTCTCCCCAATCCTATTCAATACCTCTTCATTAGTTATGTGATCTACCCATCTAATCTTCAGGATTCTTCTGTAGTACCACATTTCGAAAGCTTTTATTCTCTTCTTGTCCAAACTAGTTATCGTCCATGTTTCACATCCATACATGGCTACACTCCATACAAATACTTTCAGAAACGACTTCCTGACACTTAAATCTACACTCGATGTTAACAAATTTTTCTTCGTCAGAAACGCTTTCCTTTCCATTGCCAGTCTACATTTTATATCCTCTCTACTTCGACCATCAACAGTTATTTTACTTCCTAAATAGCAAAACTCCTTTACTACTTTAAGTGTCTCATTTCCTAATCTAATTCCCTCAGCATCACCCGACTTAATTTGACTACATTCCATTATCCTCGTTTTGCTTTTGTTGATGTTCATCTTATATCCTCTTTTCAAGACACTGTCCATTCCGTTCAACTGCTCTTCCATGTCCTTTGCCGTCTCTGACAGAATTACAATGTCATCGGCGAACCGCAAAGTTTTTACTTCTTCTCCATGAATTTTAATACCTACTCCAAATTTTTCTTTTGTTTCCTTTACTGCTTGCACAATATACAGATTGAATAACATCGGGGAGAGGCTACAACCCTGTCTCACTCCTTTCCCAACCACTGCTTCCCTTTCATGCCCCTCGACTCTTATAACTGCCATCTGGTTTCTGTACAAATTGTAAATAGCCTTTCGTTCCCTGTATTTTACCCCTGCCACCTTTAGAACTTGAAAGAGAGTATTCCAGTCAACATTGTCAAAAGTTTCCTCTAAGTCAACAAATGCTAGAAACTTAGCTTTGCCTTTTCTTAATCTTTCTTCTAAGATAAGTCGTAAGGTCAGTATTGCCTCACGTGTTCCAACATTTCGACGGAATCCAAACTGATCCTCCCCGAGGTCCGCATCTACCAGTTTTTCCATTCGTCTGTAAAGAATTCGCGTTAGTATTTAGCAGCTGTGACTTATTAAACTGATAGTTCGGTAATTTTCACATCTGTCACCAGCTGCTTTCTTTGGGATTGGAATTATTATATTCTTCTTGAAGTCTGAGGGTATTTCGCCTGTTTCATACATCTTGCTCACCAGCTGGTAGAGTTTTGTCATGACTGGCTCTCCCAAGGCCGTCAGTAGTTCTAATGGAATGTTGTCTACTCCGGGGGCCTTGTTTCGACTCAGGTCTTTCAGTGCTCTGTCAAACTCTTCACGCAGTATCTTACCTCCCATTTCGTCTTCATCTACATCCTCTGCCATTTTCATAATATTGGCCTTAAGCACATCGCCCTTGTATAAACCTTCTATATACTCCTTCCACCTTTCTGCCTTCCCTTCTTTGCTTAGAACTGGGTTGCCATATGAGCTCTTGATATTCATACACGTGGTTCTCTTCTCTCCAAAGGTCTCTTTTATTTTCCTGTTGGCAGTATCTATCTTACCCCTAGTGAGATAAGCTTCTACATCCTTACATTTGTCCTCTAGCCATCCCTGCTTAGCCATTTTGCACTTCCTGTCGATCTCATTTTTTAGACGTTTGTATTCTTTTTTGCCTGCTTCATTTACTGCATTTTTATATTTTCTCCTTTCATCAATTAAATTCAATATTTCTTCTGTTACCCAAGGATTTCTAGCAGCCCTCGTCTTTTTACCTACTTTATCCTCTGCTGCCTTCACTACTTCATCCCTCAGTGCTACCCATTCTTCTTCTACTGTGTTTCTTTCCCCCATTGCTGTCAATTGTTCCCTTATGCTCTCCTTGAAACTCTGTACAACCTCTGGTTCTTTCAGCTTATCCAGATCCCATGCCCTTAAGTTTCCACCTTTTTGCAGTTTCTTCAGTTTTAACCTACAGGTCACAACCAATAGATTATGGTCAGAGTCCACATCTGCCCCTGGAAATGTCCTACAATTTCAAACCTGATTCCTAAATCTCTTTCTAACCTTTATACAATCTATCTGATACCTTTTAGTATCTCCAGGATTCTTCCATGTATACAACTTCTTTCTTTCATAAAAGAAGAGGAATGTTACTGTCCATAAATCAATGCCTCACAGAGGCTCCTTTACGACAGGCTGCACTGTCATGCCGATGCAAACAATCATCGCCTCCGAACTGCTTGTCTACTGTAAGCAGTTGAAAATGCTGTAAAATGTGTTTATATCCTTCCATATCTAGTGTTTTCGCAAATGCTACTAGGGAACCACACCCTAGCAATGAAAAACATCATCATACAGTAACATCATATCCACTGTACTTCGTTGCTGTCATTACACGTAATGGCAGATACCGTTCTCTAGACATTCGCCAAACCCAAACACTTCGGATAGATTGCCACAGGGTACGGCGTTATTCATCACTGCAAATCACTCGTTTCCAGTCGTCCACTGTACGGTGGAGTCTCTCTTTACAGTATTTCAGGCGTCGCTTAGTACTGACTACAGAAGTGTGTGACTTACTAGGAGCTGCTCGCCCATTGTACCCCGTCCCTGTGCGTAGTCATTGTGGTAGCTGGATTGCTGGCACCCCTTAGGAACTCACGACTTATGCCTTCTGCTTATTACGTGCGGTTTTTTAGGACCACCATCCGCAATGCTCGACGTGCCCTGTCCGTGAGAACATGTGGTCTGCCTGGTCTTAGTTTAGTTGTGGTTGTTCCTTCGTGTTTCCAGTTCACAAACACATCACCAATAGCGGACTTGGGCGGCTTTGAAACAGTTCAAGTATCCCTGATAGATTTGTTAATTCGGAGACACTAAGCTATCCTGACCGACCCATCCTGTTGTTACTGCTTCCCTTCTGACAACATTATTTTGTTTAAGCTCCATCGTTTCTTCACCGATCTATGCTTCTTGGCGACAGGGTAAAGTTTAATTTTCGGCACTTTATTGCAATTGGGGGGTACTTTCAAGGGGCACAGGTCTGTAAGTCTCTCCTCCGAGGGTTTGTTCATTTATTTTTAGTGTCTCACTTCTAATTTCCTATTCAACTAATGCCTCGCTGACTCTGTGCCGATGCCAGAGTTCTGCTCGGGTGGTAGCTACTCTTCGGATGTGGACAACACAATACTGCCTGCCTCCTTTTATACTTGTGGCATGACATCTGCTATTCAACTGGCAAAACATAAGGGTGTACGGATGCTTTTAATCAAACAGTGTGGCTTAACATGCCGCGCACTTGCCTGCAGGACAGAGATGTGAGCTTGACCCGCATAGAGACCGTGCGGCGGATCAGCAATCACCGTCCTGGTACACCGGCCAGCCTGAGCATGATCGGAAGGCGGTTTTCGACGCTCTTTCAGGCAAATTCTTGGGTAGTCCCCAATATACGCCTCAAACAATACGATATACAGCGCCAGGTGGCACATACGTCTTCCGTCCCTTAGGTTAACTGGCGATAGTAAGGATAATTCGCCCACAAAGTTAAAATAAGTAGCCAAATCACGAAACAACCGACCCCGTATGACAGTACACACACACAGACACACGAGAGAGAGAGAGAGAGAGAGAGAGAGAGAGAGAGAGAGAGAGAGAGAGGTGGGGGGCAGGTGAGACCTTACACATTAAGATGATGTCAATAATGAACTGAGTGACTTAGGGACGAGAAAACACGCACCGGGTGATTCAGCTGCCCCTACGTATGGGTTTCATGCAACTCATAACGCCTTCAAAAGCCACGTCCGAGACTGTCGTGTTCTGTCACCAGATACGTGGAAATATTAGCTGTACAGAAAAAAACAGGACCTTTTTGTAGGAAATTTAATGCAGATTAATTTTGTAGAGGCATACGTTTTCACTAGAGGCCATGGTTTTCGAGTTATTTTAAAAAATGTGTTTGGAGGTCACTTTTGAACGTTTATCTTTAATAATTCGAAAATTATAGCATCTAGTGAAAACGTATCACAATACAAAATTTAACTAGATTAAATTTCCTACGAAAAGGTCCTGCTCATTTTTTTCGATAGTGCTAACAGTTTGTGCGTAGCGAGTGAGCGAGAGGGAGAGAGAGAGAGAGAATGAAAATCTAGCGCATGACGTGTTACGGCATTGCAGGTTGCATAAAACCGATAAGCAGGGACAGCTGAATCATACTGTGTAAGACGTTGACATTTGGAGGCTATTCTGCAACACCATGGAGAATTTTCATTTTCAGAGATCGTGACTAAAGGTGTACTCTTGACTATGAGCATAGACTACGGGAGCAGACTGCGTACCGAGGCTGTTGTCGCTGCTGGCGGGGAGGTAGTCGCGCGCGCCGGTCGCCGTGTGGCCGCGCAGGGCGTCGATCTCCGGACGGAGCGCCAGGCGGCGGCGCAGGAACTCCTGGTAGGAGATGCGGCCCTGGTCGTCGGCGCCCAGCTCGCGCATCAGCTCCTCCAGCGAGTCCTCCAGGTTCAGCTCGCGGCACACCGTCAGCAGGTCCTGGCTGCGGGCACACACCACACGCGCAACCTGTTAACTGCGAGGTTGCAACTAATGCTGTTTTACTACGAGGCGCTTCTCTAGCGTATTCGAGAAATCGAAGTACAAAGTTTTCCGAGCCTGCTGAATACCATACGATAGTGGCAGCAGTCTAGCAGCGAAGCTAGCGCAACTGGCAAAGAAAAACTCCGCGTTCTTGCCCTGATGGGTCAAGCGGGACCAATGGACCGTCGTGTCATCCTCTGTCGATGGCGTCATTTTTATGCTGTACGGAGGGGCATGGGGTCAGCACACCGCTCTCCCGGTCGTTGTCGACTTTGAAAATCTCAATTGGCCTCACGAGACTGAGTGCGCCCTGTTACAATGAAAAATCCCTGGCAATAGCGGCAATAGAATCCCGTCCTCCGCAAAGCAATGAGACACTTCGACCACGGAGCTATGCAAGAGGACGACCGATGAGGCAGCAGACCAGAAATCTGCCCGAGCTGTGTCCCACAACCGACGCCTTGTTTTAATTTTTTTTGCTAATTTTGTATCTCTGCAGTGACTCGGCTTCCTTCCTAAAGCAACAATAACAATGACAACCGATAAGATACATTCATAGTGAGGCATCGTGATGACATCAACATTTATCTATCGAGAAATTCATGTACGTCTTGAAGATACAGTGTACATTACTCAAAGCCGGTCTTCCCCCCTACGACTCGAATATGTCAATAAATAAACGTAATTTCGTTATAATTACGTAATATACCTCGAGTGTAATTCCCCACGGATGTACCAATACGATTACCATTACCATTGATCTTCAGTGTCAAAGAAATGTGATTCGTTGTAACGATACAAGTGTACGATGTACGATAAGAAAAAGAATGACGTTGACTCGAAACCAGTTCGGGCAGACTCCCAGACGCCGCCTTAGCAGGTTCCCCTAAAGCTGCTGCACGATGGCTGGCGCTCTCGTATGGTGTTCAATAGATTACGAAAACTGCGAACCTCGATTTCTCTAAAATATTCCAGAAACGAACAGTTGCAGAGCAGCATCTGTGTCGTGTGCACTACAATCATGCGAAAGTTTAGCAAAATCGGTGACCCGCTGGGTGTGCGTTTTTCTTATGAGATCCATCAAAAACTGTATTGCACATTTCTTAATAATTTTATTTGACTTACTTATGGTGTGGAACGGTTCTCAGACATTTAGACAAACAGTGCATGTTAATTTTAAACATAACACACGAGGCTTATCACGAAAGTAACACCTCTCAGGTAAAAATAAAATACTAGCATTTCTCAAAACAAATGTATTACAGCAATCTTAAGCCTAACCCCTTGGATTATTTATCTACATAATCAGCATTTGGACTTAACCATCAATTATATTCTCTCAATGAGTTGTCAAATTCACCCCGGCCAACATTATGCCGCAAGGGACTGCTGCCAGCCAGTGACAGCCTAATGACGTTCTCCGTCAGAGTCAAAGCGTTGTGAGCCAAGGGTCCACGAAATCTGCGGATTGTCGTGCTACAGACGAAAAATTGTGAAATTTTTTCCCCCTGTTTTCTTTACACCATTTGGTGGCTGACTTTAGACAGACGGACGAGCACTTCTTTCGTCATCACGAGCATCCCCCCCCCCCCCCCTCTAACATGAAAACAAACGACACCATTATTACTAAACACTATGAATCATTACATACAGCTGTAGTATCGCGTAGACAGTGGTATAAATGGGCAGTGCATTAGTGGAGCTGTCATTTGTTCTCGGGTGTTTCATGTGAATAGGTTTTCGATGTGATTATGGGCGCACGACGGGAATCAACAGACTTTGAATGCGGAATGGTAGGAAGCTAGGCACGTGACCACTCCGTTTCGGAAATCGTTGGGGAATCCGAGATCAACAGTCTCAAGAGCGTGCTGCGAATACCCAATTTCAGGCTTACCACGGAGAAGACAGTGGCCGACGGCATTCACTTAACGATCGAAAGCAGTGCCGTTTGAGATGAGTTGTCAGTCCTAACAGACAAGCAACATGACGTGAAATAACCGCAGAAATCAGTGTGGGAAGTACGATGAACGTATCCGTTGGGACAGTAAGGCAAAATCTGGCGTTAATGGGCTATGGCAGCAGACGACCGACGAGAGTCCTTTGCTAACAGCACGGCATCGCCTGCAGCGACCCTCCTAGGGTCGTGGCCATATCGGTTGGACCTTAGACGATTGGAAAACCGAGGCCTAGTCAGATCAGTCCCCATTCCAATTGGTAAGCGCTGATAGTAGAGTTCAAGTGTGGCTTAGACCCCAAGAAGCTATGGTCCCAAGTTGTCAGCAAGGCACTTTGCAAGGTGGTGGTGGCTCCATAATGGTGTGGGCCGTTTTTACATGGAAAGGAGTTGAATGTAAATGGTTCCGTTCGGCTACTTGGAGACCATCTCAGCCATTTATGGACCTCATGTTCCCAAACAATAATGTCATGTCACTGGGCTACAATTGTTCGCAACTGATTTGGAGAACATTCTGTGCAGTTGGAGCGATTGATTTTGGCACCCAGATGTCCCGACAAGAATCCCGTCGAACACTTATGCAACATAAACGAGAGGTCAGTTCGTGCACAACATACCGCACCGGCAAGACTTTCGGAATTATGCACGGCTACAGTGACAGAATGGCTTAATGATTTACACGGGACTTCCAACGACTTGTTGAGTCCGTGCCACGTCGAGCTGCTGCAAAAAGGAGGACTGGACACGATATTAGGAGGTATCTCATGACTTTTGTCACCTCAGTGTACGTCTACTCGAATCCAGAACGTTTCTCTCTACTGAAATGCAAGCACAAGCGTCTCCCACTTGTAGCAGTGGTCACAAGGTCTGCATTCTACTTTCATCTTTGTGAAATTCAGTGTAGCTTCCTCAACAACAATGTTGCGGTTCACCTCATAAAGGTAATAAATTTAGTTTTCCTGAGAAAATAACATATTTAAATCTAAGAGTAGATAATGTCCCAAAGACAGTCAAGAAAATATGCAAAAGACGATACAATACATACAGAACCGCGTCAGTAGTTTATAAAATACCAGGATACTCAAATTTTGATAAATCGAACAATGAAAACGAATAACACTACTCATTGTCCTACAATTGTGTCATTCCTTACTTAGAAATGAGCTGCACCTAGTAAACCTATAAAGACACAGTACAGTGGGCAGTACATGTCTGACGAACTCAGCAGGAATGATTTTAGTATCACTTACAATTCATTATTGAACGATAAAGCATAAAACGTTTTTTTGTATCAGCTGTAACGTAAAACGTGGTTTTAAAATCAGAACTAATAAAACGGCTTGTTTTTGTACTGGTTCGGAAGAACGGACAACTCGTGATAGATGTGTTTTCTGAAGAAAGAAAGAAATAACTGAAGAAGGGTTCTGCTTAGGCTTTACGCCTGTATCGTCAATTATGCTACCCGCACGACACATGTGGTTGGCGGGCTGCTTCGAAATGGAGATCCGGTCGTATGTCCAATATCCCTCAACAAAAGGCATCCTCCTACACACAGCAGAGCGTTGTAAGACGATAAAAACTTTCTCACGTCCTAAGCTTACCTTGTGACTGGCATTTTCCTACGTTGGGTTTAACCAATTGGTGTGTAGTAAATGCTGCGGATGCTGCATTGAATACCTTGGGTACAGTAAGCCGATTCCAATGGATGTAGATTGCAGTACTCGCAGTTATGCAGAGAAAAAGAGGCTTCCATAGAACAGATTGCGTAGAGCGCTGCATCAAGTCAGTCTTAGGAGTTTAGACCTCCACAACAACAACGAATCTACAGGATTAAAAGAGAGAGTGGTGTTCAAATAAACGTCCAGTTCCCAAAATTTCGAAGCAAGCAAGACATGAATGAAAGTTTATAATTTGCAAGTTGTATCATACACTCTTAAAGACTGTCATACATTACGGCAGAAACATTAGCCATCGACGCTCTGCAGTTTGTGGAAAACATCCAAGACACATCTCCATTCTTTCACTGTACGAGAGTAACAATAAAATACTGACACTTCGCAAGAAGACGACGTTAATATCAACGAATTTCTGTCCTTTGTGTTTTGATTTATGTTACGCAATACCGCAAGTCAAACACAGGATGACTCAGAAGGAAAGGTAGATGCTTTGGAGGAGTGATAGTATTGCTCATTCTGAACAAAAAATTTCAGGTTAACATATGCCCTTTTCTTAACCTATCGGACATACAACTGTTTGAAAAACAAGGGCGTCAGTAGCATGTCCTTCATCAGCACCGACATACGAATACAACCAAAGCAACAGTAGGCTTTGTAGTGTTGTCTTCACTAACCATTTCAATGCAGTGTTATTGATGACTAACTCACTGGTCCAATTGTTGTGGATAACCGCCTTCACGAGGATATGTATCATGATTTCTTTCAAAATGATTACCATATTAATGGACGTCGCTCCTTTGGCAACAAGACGCCGTATGTACTTTCAGCACGTCGGAGCTCCTGCAAATTCCATACCGCCAGTGACACAGCACGTCAGTGAAACACATCCTGGGTGTTGGATCGGTCGCTGTGGAGTCTTACTCCATAACATTGCTATTTATGGCGTTGGCTTAAGAGCCAAGTCTACAAGCACAGAGCAGACACAAAGAAGGATCTTCGCCGGCCGCTGTTACCGAGCGGTCCTAGGCGCTTCACTCCCGAACCGCGCTCCTGCTATGGTCGCAGGTTCTAATCCTCTCTCGGGCATGGATGTGTGTAATGTCATTAGGTTAATTAGGTTTAAGTAGATCTAAGTCTAGGGGACTGATGACCACAGATGTTCAAGTCCCATAGTGCTGACAGCTATTTGAACCATCTGAAGGATCTTCTCGCTCACATTTTACAAGCGTATGCTCAAGTACAGAACTTTAAGAATGAGCTCTGATCAGCAACACAGAAGCTGCCTACAAGAGCTGCAAAATTCGTTCCGGTTAGTGGTGAACTTTTTAAACATCTTTTGCGAGGAAATGTACACAATTTAAAAAAAATAGATCCTAATTTATCATTTACTGCCATCTGCATTTGTCCTGTTCCATGCTGGTTTCATTAGTTTTCTCGCAAACTGTTAAGAACAGCACATCAGTTCAAATAACGCTTTTTGTTCAGAAATACTATTACTATTACTATTACCTCTCGAAACATGTACATTTACTTCTGACTCAACCAGTATAAACTTGATCCATTAATTTTTTCCGCCGATGTACACAGCTTTAGCAAGTTGTCAGCTTTCGTGGTTTCGTTTAAATGGATAAACTCGAATATCTTGTCGATATAAAATTAGTTTAGAAAGGCTAAATGCCAACGAAAATTCGTCCTAAGTTAACGAAAGTTTGTGATGAAGCTGCTCCTTCATTTTCAACAGTTACAAAACGGTTGGTTGTAGCTCTTCTCTAGAAGATAATGCCTGCGCGTTCTAAAACTACAACCGCAGGTGAAACGATACAGAAAGTGAAACTTCCAAACTTTACAGAAGCTGTCCTGCGAAACTTGCAGAACTAGCACTTCTGAAAGATGACGTGAGTCGTGCTTTGGTAGCTCAGATGGTAGAGCACTTGCCCGCGAAAGGCAAAAGTCCCGAGTTCGAGTCTCGGTGCGGCACACAGTTTTAATCTGCCAGGAAGTTTCATATCAGCGCACACTTCGCTGCAGAGTGAAAATCTTATTCTGAGTACAGAAAGTGTACAACATGATATTTTACGATCAGTGATTAAAAGTGGTGTAAATTCATGACGTCATAGATAGTACAATACGTGTTGTATGAAGAGTTAAAAATGAGAGAACAATGTGTCACATGGGAGCCGCATCTGTTGAATAGTAACAAATACAGAAATATGTCAAGAAAAATTCAACTTATTATAAGTACAATATGTTACTACGCACGAGACGTGGATCCACCATTTCATGCCGGAAACGAAACACTGGTAGAGGATGGAAGCCAATTTCCCGGTATCGTTGTAGTAGACGTCGATTCCATACATCGTAAAAGTTATGAGCCCTGACTTCCGCAAGGTAAAAGAAACTCTCCTAACTAACAATATTTCAAATTATAATACAATAATAATTATCACTACCACATAATACTTCTGAAGCGACTCAGAGAAAAACTACTGGATGTGAGGCCTGGAATGCAAAAGAAATATTCATTTTTCATCATAACAAGGTGTTTGTCCGCAACTATTGTTTGGCAATCGGAAATCTAAGGGATACGAAGCTCAAACTGTTGGAACATCCATGTTATTCGCCACATTTGGTACCATCTGACTTCCACCTATTTCCATATGTGAAGTAGCTTGTGCATGGGATAAGCGTTGTCCAGTGAACAATTACGGCAGTCTCAGATTGATATTTTTCACATTTACCAAGATATAGCATCACTTAAAAACTGTATCTCGTAGAAAAATAAGTACCTTTGCTTCCCTAAATAATACGGTCTTTCACTGAGAGCCGACAATTATTCATCTAAATGTAGGTGGAACCTATCGCTACCTGACTGATTTTGACCCGTCACGTAATTACTTTGTGACGTGCTACGTCACACTTGCGTGTGTAAACAGATATAGGACACACACTGACAATACTTAGTTTGCTTCTAAATTATTTTCTGGAATGAAGGTTGTGCTGAAAGCCTGATCTGTATCGTAGCGCGAGGTCTATGTTAGATAGGAGGATGACAGTGTGGTCGGAATTTGATGGACAACGAATGTGATGAGAATAACTAATTTTGTAATTACTCGTATTTCACTCGAATTGCATTTCGAGGAGCAGTTTATATCCACCATTTTAATGACGTAATGGGTCAAAGCAAGCGGCCAGTATCGGCAGCTTCAGTATTTCTTGACCTATCCTTTGTAGCGCACCTGCTGGTAGTTGCGTATTGACGGAGCCTTCATTTACCAAGGAAAGATAAAGGACACCGTAGCTCCCGCTATCTTACTCACAGCGGTGTCGTTATTCTCCTCACGATACACTCTCACACCGGAGGAACGCGAACAGTTCATAAATTTTATTGAGCATATTACTAACAGATCGACATATAATAGGATCGTCATATCCTTTTGAACTCGGATAAATAGCATATTTCACCGATGACAGCATGGAATACTACGTATACAAAGAGCCAGTCATTCCCCTGACGTAGTACTCGTATCTACTTCGCTAGTGGAAACGGAAAGATGAGGAGGAGGAGGAGATTAGTGTTTAACGTCCCGTCAACTACTAGGTCATTAGAGACGGAGCGCAAGCTCGGGTGAGGGAAGGATGGGGAAGGAAATCGGCCGTGCCCTTTCAAAGGAACCATCCCGGCATTTGCCTGAAGCGATTTTAGGGAAATCACGGAAAACCTAAATCAGGATGGCCGGAGACGGGATTGAACCGTCGGGAAAGATGATCTACGCATTATAGGGGTTACATATATTAGATGACCGTACTAATGTACTCGACAGAACGGACGAAAAGTTCCAGGTAACTGCAAAATGTCAAAGGTTATGCCCGTTTCCACGAAGGCTCACTGGACAAATGCACATACTTATAGACATGTATCGCTGCCGACAATATGTTTTACAGTTATGGAACGCGTTTACGGTTATGTACCACAGCCTTTTTGAGAAAATTATCTCCCCTGATACAGTGTTCCTTAATATACGAAAGACATTCGATACACTTCTCCACTGTCGCTCAGTGAACAAATTACGAACTTACGAAATACGGAAAAGAGTTGTGATTGGATTCAGGACTTCCTATAGACAGAAATCGACACATTTTTAACGAGACGGAATCGTCAAAGATAAAAGTAACTTCAGCACTAACTCAGCAGAGCGTTATAGTGCCATTACTGTTTATGACGTATATAAATGATCTGATAAATAACGTAGGAAGAACAGCGAAGTTGTTCGTGACTGATGTTTATATGAATGTTGCATCAGAATTGCATGAAGACCTATGAAAGAGCGACGCTTGGTTCCAGAACAGGCATTTGACGCTGAACGTAAATAAAAGTAACACATTACGCAAAAATGGGCGAACAGATCCACTACTATTCGAGAGTTATCGCACAATCAGCTTAACAGCTCATGCATCCCAGTTGCTGACAAGAATAACATACAGAAGAAGGGAAAAGAAAATTGAGGATATGTTGGATGACGATTAGTTTGGATTTAGCAAAGGCAAACGCACCAGAGATGTAATTCTGACGATACGCTTGATAATGGAAGCAAGACTAAAGAAAAATCAAGACACGTTCATAGGATTTGTTGACCTGGAATAAACGTTCGACAATGTAATATGGAGAAGGTGTTCGCAATCCTGAGAAAAATAGGTGCAAGCTATAGGCAGAGACGGGTAATATGCAATTTGTACAAGAGACAAGAGTGAATAACAAGAGTGGACGACCAAGGACGAAGCGTTCGGATTAAAAAGGGTGTAAGACTGGGATGTAGTCTTTCGCCTCTACCGTTCAATCTCTATATCGAAGAAGGAATGACGGAAATAAAAGAAAGGTTCAGGAGTGGAATTAAAATTCAAGGTGAAATGATATCAATGATACGATTGGCTGATGACATTGCTATCCTGCGTGAAAGTGAAGAATAATTACATGATCTGCTCAATGGAATGAACAGTCTAATGAGCACAGAATATAGACTGAGAGTAAACAGAAGAGAGAGGAAAGTAATGAGAAGCAGCAGAAGTAAGAACAGCAAGAAACTGAACAGGATCGATGGTCACGAAGTAGATGAAGTTATGGAATTCTACTATCTAGGCAGCAAAATAACCAATGACGGACGGAGCGAGGACGACATCAAAAGTAGACTAGCACTGGCAAATAGGACATTCCTGGTCAAGAGGAGTCTAGTAGTATCAAACATAGGCCTTAATTTGAGAAAGATATTTCTGATAACGTACGTCTGGAGCACAACATTGCATCTTAGTGAATCACGGAGTGTGGGAAAACCAGAAGAGCACCAAATCGAAGCGTTTGAGATGTGGTGCTACACACGAATGTTGAAAATTAGGTGCACTGATAAGGTAAGGGATGAGGAGGTTCTACCAAGAATCGGAGAGAAAGGGGGTATGTGGAAAACACTGAGAAGGAGAAAGGACAGGATAATAGGACATCTGTAAAGACATCAAGGAATGACTTCCGTGGTATTAGAAGGAGCTGTAGAGGGCAAAAAATGTAGAGCAAGAGAGAGATTGGAATACATCCAGCAGATAACTGAGGACATAGGTTGCAAAAGCTACTCTGAGATAAAGAGGTTGGCACATGAGAGGAATTCGTGGCCGGCCACATCCAACCAGTCAGAAGACTGACAGCTCAAGCAAATAAAAGTGTTGATTAATTCTAATAAAACAACCCATGTAATACGTGTCCTATTCTTATCGTTTACCCAAACACATACTCAAAGAAAGCGTTAAGCAGAGGCACATAATTAAGTTTAAAGCTTTTGCCGATCCATCTTCTGGGGAATGTTAGGTTCAGATCACGTCCATTCGAAAACGGCAGTGCGAAAGGTCACCGTCAAACTGGAAGAACATATCCAGTTTTGCATCCAAAGAAATCTCTTCCAATATCGCTGGAACCTCGTTTTCAAGAAAGGATAGAAAACGGGCGTCTGTGAGATGATACGGTAACACATAAGGCTTCATCAAGTGACTGGTTATCATACCACGCCACATATTTACAGAGAATCGTTATAGGTAAAGCGCCTCCATAAAACCAGTATTAATGGGATTAATCAGTGATCTGCAATCAGCCAAAGACAAAATTCCACTCATCTAGCATCATCTCCTACTAGGAAGACGTTGAATCCGCTTTTAACGATAACGATAGAAGCCATGTATACATAACATCCACCATATTCTTTTATGTGGAACACCAATTCTGGTCTATATTCTGCGTGCGCTTTTTGAATGACTACGTTATGCCAGCAGAATAATGTCTTCTGCACCATCCACACTTTGTTCATTTGCACGTTCAGATGAAACATGGCTCTTGGTCGCAGCACCAGTCTCTCGCAGTTTTGTGAAAATAAGAGTTATCACGCGTGAATCTGGTACTCGGTCGTTAGGAAATCGTCTATTGTATTCTCTAGAAGCAACAGCAGCTTTTCCGTCACAAAACGCGTACATACATGCCATACTGAGCATTTCTAAATACGTGCGGCATGGTTAACAGGTACTGTAGAATTGGTCAATGTTTCCCAATCACAATCACATTTGAAAAATATTAATTATGTAAACTCTAGCATAATGTCACAACTTGAACTTTAAAACAAAAATGATTATCGATAAATAAACACATTCCAACTAGAGCATCAATACGTGAAATGAAAACATAACTCAGTAACCAATAAAAACTTGACAGTGTTGATGCGCAATGTTTTACTCGAATTAGTCGCTAAGCCTGTACTAAACCCGTCCGAACAGCGGCGAGTATTAAGGCGCCGTTTCCAGGACGGGGAGATACGCCGGTCCCGGATTGAATCCGCCAGGCAGGTTAACGATGTGCACAGCCTGAGAGTCGAATGCACCAACGTCGACAAAAATTAACCACTGTTAAATCGGCATTTAATCCTAGTAAACGCAAAATTCGATTGCATTAACCTCGGTTACATTTAAACGAGTTAGTGGATCACGATTGAAGTTTACCACGGTCGGAAGCTTGTTTATTTTGAACTGATCGCGTTTAGAATAACGCAAACACGTACCGTATTAAGATGGCTGCGCGTATGATGTTTTAGATAGCACAGAAGATGAAATAGGTTATATCTTGAACAAGTAAATCGTCGCCGTAGCTGTACTGGTGTATTTGTGAAAAGAGGAAACCCTTTCAAAAACTACAGGACAGACGTTTGAAGAGAGATTTCGTGGTTAAAAAGAAACAGTGTGGTGGCTATTTGGTCAAATCAACGAGAGGTAGGAATTTCTACATACGTGCGGCATGCTTAACCAGTACACTGTAGAGTAACCCTGTCTCGCCCATAAGCAGACTTCTAATGGACATTAAGGGCACACGCAAAACTGGCGAACTTAATACAGTTTTGCTACAGTTCGTCATCGTTAAATATCTAATAATGACATTTGTAGATACGGTTTTACGCACTGTATACAGACACGGAGACGTAGCAACACTGCTGAAGCCGTACCGTAATTGACAGTGTCGTGAGCTGCGAACAGAAAGGTTTGCGTCCGTCTCCTTCCAATTTTTTTAATCTTTAGTTTTCTATATGATTCTGTCTCTTTCTTCTTAATGTCATAGAAGTATTTCGAGCAATAGTCGATGCCATTATTATAAATAAAGTATTCGCTCCAATTCTTGTTGCAAAGGCCCTGTGGACAGAAATCTTAATGTAACTGTCAATCTTATGTTCAGAAAGTAAACACAACCTACACATTGGAAGTTATTATTATTAAGAAACTTCATGTAAAATATATACTCCCGTCTCTCGGTTTTTTGGACTGCCTCATGTTTGTTTCTTGTAGGTAAATATCTTTTTCAATGATGATGAGCTATTTCAAAACAATTAACTCTTCTATTCAAATATAATTACGAAAGGAATCTCGATCTCGTAATCTACACTCCTGGAAATTGAAATAAGAACACCGTGAATTCATTGTCCCAGGAAGGGGAAACTTTATTGACACATTCCTGGGGTCATATACATCACATGATCACACTGACAGAACCACAGGCACATAGGCACAGGCAACAGAGCATGCACAATGTCGGCACTAGTACAGTGTATATCCACCTTTCGCAGCAATGCAGGCTGCTATTCTCCCACGGAGACGAGCGTAGAGATGCTGGATGTAGTCCTGTGGAACGGCTTGCCATGCCATTTCCACCTGGCGCCTCAGTTGGACCAGCGTTCGTGCTGGACGTGCAGACCGCGTGAGACGACGCTTCATCCAGTCCCAAACATGCTCAATGGGGGACAGATCCGGAGATCTTGCTGGCCAGGGTAGTTGACTTACACCTTCTAGAGCACGTTGGGTGGCACGGGATACATGCGGACGTGCATTGTCCTGTTGGAACAGCAAGTTCCCTTGCCGGTCTAGGAATGGTAGAACGATGGGTTCGATGACGGTTTGGATGTACCGTGCACTATTCAGTGTCCCCTCGACGATCACCAGAGGTGTACGGCCAGTGTAGGAGATCGCTCCCCACACCATGATGCCGGGTGTTGGCCCTGTGTGCCTCGGTCGTATGCAGTCCTGATTGTGGCGCTCACCTGCACGGCGCCAAACACGCATACGACCATCATTGGCACCAAGGCAGAAGCGACTCTCGTGGCTGAAGACGACACGTCTCCATTCGTCCCTCCATTCACGCCTGTCGCGACACCACTGGAGGCGGGCTGCACGATGTTGGGGCGTGAGCAGAAGACGGCCTAATGGTGTGCGGGACCGTAGCCCAGCTTCATGGAGACGGTTGCGAATGGTCCTCGCCGATACCCCAGGAGCAACAGTGTCCCTAATTTGCTGGGAAGTGGCGGTGCGGTCCCCTACGGCACTGCGTAGGATCCTACGGTCTTGGCGTGCATCCGTGCGTCGCTGCGGTCCGGTCCCAGGTCGACGGGCACGTGCCCCTTCCGCCGACCACTGGCGACAACATCGATGTACTGTGGAGACCTCACGCCTCACATGTTGAGCAATTCGGCGCTACGTCCACCCGGCCTCCCGCATGCCCACTATACGCCCTCGCTCAAAGTCCGTCAACTGCACATACGGTTCACATCCATGCTGTCGCGGCATGCTACCAGTGTTAAAGACTGCGATGGAGCTCCGTATTCCACGGCAAACTGACTGACACTGACGGCGGCGGTGCACAAATGCTGCGCAGCTAGCGCCATTCGACGGCCAACACCGCGGTTCCTGGTGTGTCCGCTGTGCCGTGCGTGTGATCATTGCTTGTACAGCCCTCTCGCAGTGTCCGGAGCAAGTATGGTGGGTCTAACACACCGGTGTCAATGTGTTCTTTTTTCCATTTCCAGGAGTGTATATGATGAAGTACGTTATTTCCGAGTGATGGCAGTCAATGCAACATGGGAAATATAAATATTATGCGAGTGCAGATTGACATTAGACACTTTATTTCAACTACATTAAATTTAAAACCGGAAGTGTGGTGAACATTCAAGAGTTAATGAATAACTTCTACTAGTATGTATGTCAGATCGGAGTACAATATTGTTCGCTGTTGAAGTCATCGCCGTTGCTGCAGGGATTTTGTGGCTACCTCCCCATGGCATTGCTTCTGGCTTTCTACAAATTTCCCTCCATGACACTGCTGCAGACATTCTGCAGGACGAGTCCAGAATCTTCATAACTCTACAGCCGTCCGTTTTTTTTAACCATAACCACGTTACGATTACTAACTGATAAGCACTAACTACCACACACAGCTGTTATTATTAACTTTGCATGTATTATGGACGGTTTCCTTTACAGTAGACGGAGTCAACGGCGGTCAAATTCCCAGTTAGCTGAACGCGTTTTTCTAACTGGGGTATACCGTGACTGCATCCCAGAGACAACTTAACCGCGATTAAGCTTTAACCGTGGTCACGAGACCGTCGTTATGTTGCTTTTTAATGGACGTTGGAGAAGTCAGCCATAGATGTGGTTTTCACTTCAGGCGGTTTGACACATCCCACTTGGTGAATACTAGGTGGCTGCCCAAGTTTCTCTTCAGTTACATGATTCGCAAATATTCACAGAAGTTTCGCCCACTTTCACTAGAGTAATATCGCACGCACACAGCAAGGGTACATATATTCGGTCCCGGAGGGTAACGGAGAGGCGACAGGAGAGGCATCCAGCGACCCCTTACACACCATACCACATCGGTTAATAACCATGCCGACCCCCCGCCGACGCGGGCAAAGGCACAAGGAAAAGAAGGAAAAAGAAGTAGATAAGTCTGTACTACCACCTTCTCAAATATTTATATTCTTCCTTGAGGAACACCCTGTGCATGTGGATCCAGATGCAAACTATACGACTACTCTTCTAGTGGAGGGGTTTCGTACTTTTGTGCGTATGATTTAAGTAGCAAGATCTCTTAAAAATGTTACGTAAATAAGTGCCCCCCTTCCAGCTCTTGTAACAGAGTACTGTAGTGGACAAATGACGCCCGACGTCATGTCCCGTCGCTTTAATCTCGGCAGTCTACCCCCGTCACGCGAAAGAGACCCACGTTCCGGGGCTGCCACAGAAGCAGGACGTGGGTCAGGAGACTGAAGCGAGGTCCTGCGGCGACGTAGGGCCGCATAAAGACACGCGCGTATCCGTTATTTACGAGCGCATGATTACGATGCACCCTCAAAGCACTGCCGGGTGCGCCCCCCCCCCCCCCCTCCTCACCACCGTCCCTGACAAATCACAGCCTGACGAGCAGCCCCCACTGGCGCGTTCGTCTGGGAGCGTCCCGAATCAATCTCCCTCTGCTCGCTCTGCGCTCGTCGACAACCGCCTGCCTCCTGCGTTTACGATTCGTAAATGACGTGCCAAGCGGCTGTATCTTTACGCCTCCTTAAAAATAACCGCCATTTTCTGCTAATGGCGACGTTGAGCAAATACAGTCGAGTCGCTTTATTACGAGAAGGGAAGTACACGACCAACGTTCAGAGACTTCTCGGCCTACCAGAGTGCGCTATTGGTCCCTCCTGCGTGCCTTCTTCACCTAAAGTCTTCTTTAAGCAATCACCATACACTACGCGCATAGGGTCAACCCTATCATCAGATCTGTGGCAAAACAACTGCAACGCGTGGAAATATACCAAAATACAATCCTGAAATACCACACTGAACTCACATTCGGGAGGACGACGGTTCAATCCGGGTCCGGCCATCCTGAATAGGTTTTCCGTGATTTCACTAAATCACTCCAGGAAAATGCCGGGATGGTTCCTCCGAAAGGGCACAGCCGACTTCCTCCCCCGTCCTTCCCAAATCCGATGAGACCGATGACCTCGTTGTTTGGTCTCTTCCCCCAAACAACCCCAACTTCACACTGAACAACAAATCAAAATGTGACGACATAAAGTATGACGTCACACAGTACATGTCGAGGTCCACGAGAAAAAGTTCAAGGCAATCGTAAAATGCGTTTTAGACAGGTACGTGCCGAGTAAAACTGTGAGGGACGGGAAAAACCCACCGTTGTTCAACAACAAAGTTAGGAAACTACTGCGAAAGATAAAGAGAGCTTCACTGCAAGTTTAAATGCAGCCAAAACCTCTCAGACAAACAGAAGCTAAACGATGTCAAAGTTAGCGTAAGGAGGGCTATGCTTGAAGCGTTCGGTGAATTCGAAAGTAAAATTCTACGTGCCGACTTGACAGAAAATCCTAGGAAGTTCTGGTCTTACGTTAAATCTGTAAGTGGATCGAAACAGCATATCCAGACACTCTGGGATGATGATGGCATTGAAGCAGAGGATGACATGCGTAAAGCTAAAATACTAAACACCTTTTTTCAAAGCTGTTTCACAGAGGAAGACTGGACTGCAGTTCCTTCTCTAAATCCTCGCACGAACGCAAAAGTGGCTGACATCGAAATAAGTGTCCAAGGAATAGAAAAGCATCTGAAATCACTCAACAGAGGAAAGTCCACTGGACATGACGGGATACCAATTCGATTCTAAACAGAGTACGCGAAAGAACTTGCTGCCCTTCTAATAGCCGTGTACCGCAAGTCTCTAGAGGAACGGAAGGTTCCAAATGATTGGAAAAGAGCACAGGTAGTCCCAGTTTTCAAGAAGGGTCGTCGAGCAGATGCGCAAAACTATAGGCCCGTATCTCTGACATCGACCTGTTGTACAATTTTAGAACATGTTTTTTGCTCGCGTGTCATGTCATTTCTGGAAACCCAGAATCTACTCTGTAGGAATCAACATGGATTCTGGAAACAGCGATCGTGTGAGAATCAACTCACTTTATTTGTTCATGAGACCCAGAAAATATTAGATACAGGCTCCCAGGTAGATGCCATTTTCCTTGACTTCCGGAAGGCGTTCGGTACAGTTCCGCACTGTCGCCTGATAAACAAAGTAAGAGCCTACGGAATATCAGACCAGCTGTGTGGTTGGATTGAAGAGTTTTCAGCAAACAGAACACAGCATGTTGTTCTTAATGGAGAGACGTCTACAGACGTTAAAGTTACCTCTGGCGTGCCAGAGGGGAGTGTTATGGGACCATTGCTTTTCACAATCTACACTCCTGGAAATGGAAAAAAGAACACATTGACACCGGTGTGTCAGACCTACCTTACTTGCTCCGGACACTGCGAGAGGGCTGTACAAGCAATGATCACACGCACGGCACAGCGGACACACCAGGAACCGCGGTGTTGGCCGTCGAATGGCGCTAGCTGCGCAGCATTTGTGCACCGCCGCCGTCAGTGTCAGCCAGTTTGCCGTGGCATACGAAGCTCCATCGCAGTCTTTAACACTGGTAGCATGCCGCGACAGCGTGGACGTGAGCCGTATGTGCAGTTGACGGACTTTGAGCGAGGGCGTATAGTTGGCATGCGGGAGGCCGGGTGGACGTACCGCCGAATTGCTCAACACGTGGGGCGTGAGGTCTCCACAGTACATCGATGTTGTCGCCAGTGGTCGGCGGAAGGTGCACGTGCCCGTCGACCTGGGACCGGACCGCAGCGACGCACGGATGCACGCCA
Organism: Schistocerca gregaria; assembly: GCF_023897955.1. Taxonomy (NCBI): domain Eukaryota; kingdom Metazoa; phylum Arthropoda; class Insecta; order Orthoptera; family Acrididae; genus Schistocerca; species Schistocerca gregaria. The sequence goes on from NC_064920.1 coordinate 763,554,398, forward strand.
AGACCGTAGGATCCTACGCAGTGCCGTAGGGGACCGCACCGCCACTTCCCAGCAAATTAGGGACACTGTTGCTCCTGGGGTATCGGCGAGGACCATTCGCAACCGTCTCCATGAAGCTGGGCTACGGTCCCGCACACCGTTAGGCCGTCTTCCGCTCACGCCCCAACATCGTGCAGCCCGCCTCCAGTGGTGTCGCGACAGGCGTGAATGGAGGGACGAATGGAAACGTGTCGTCTTCAGCCATGAGAGTCGCTTCTGCCTTGGTGCCAATGATGGTCGTATGCGTGTTTGGCGCCGTGCAGGTGAGCGTCACAATCGGGACTGCATACGACCGAGGCACACAGGGCCAACACCCGGCATCATGGTGTGGGGAGCGATCTCCTACACTGGCCGTACACCTCTGGTGATCGTCGAGGGGACTCTGAATAGTGCACGGTACATCCAAACCGTCATCGAATCCATCGTTCTACCATTCCTAGACCGGCAAGGGAACTAGCTGTTCCAACAGGACAGTGCACGTCCGCATGTATCCCGTGCCACCCAACGTGCTCTAGAAGGTGTAAGTCAACTACCCTGGCCAGCAAGATCTCCGGATCTGTCCCCCATTGAGAATGTTTGGGACTGGATGAAGCGTCGTCTCACGCGGTCTGCATGTCCAGCACGAACGCTGGACCAACTGAGGCGCCAGGTGGAAATGGCATGGCAAGCCGTTCCACAGGACTACATCCAGCATCTCTACGATCGTCTCCATGGGAGAATAGCAGCCTGCATTGCTGCGAAAGGTGGATATACACTGTACTAGTGCCGACATTGTGCATGCCCTGTTGCCTGTGTCTATGTGCCTGTGGTTCTGTCAGTGTGATCATGTGATGTATCTGACCCCAGGAATGTGTCAATAAAGTTTCCCCTTCCTGGGACAATGAATTCACGGTGTTCTTATTTCAATTTCCAGGAGTGTATATAAATGACCTAGTAGATAGTGTCGGAAGTTCCATGCGGCTTTTCGAGGATGATGCTGTAGTATACAGAGAAGTTGCAGCATTAGAAAATTGTAGCGAAATGCAGGAAGATCTGCAGCGGATAGGCACTTGGTGCACGGAGTGGCAACTGACCCTTAACATAGACAAATGAAATGTATTGCGACTACACAGAAAGAAGGATCCTTTATTGTATGATTATATGATGGCGGAACAAACACTGGTAGCAGTTACTTCTGTAAAATATCTGGGAGTATGTGTGCGGAACGATTTGAAGTGGAATGATCATATAAAATTAATTGTTGGTAAGGCGGGTAGCAGGCTGAGATTCATTGGGAGAGTCCTTAGAAAATGTAGTCCATCAACAAAGGAAGTGGCTTGCAAAACATTCGTTCGGCCTATACTTGAGTATTGCTCATCAGTGTGGGGTCCGTACCAGGTCGGGTTGACGTAGGAGATAGAGAAGATCCAAAGAAGAGCGGCGCGTTTCGTCACAGGGTTATTTGGTAACAGTGATAGCGTTACGGAGATGTTTAGCAAACTCAAGTGGCAGACACTTCAAGAGAGGCGCTATGCATCGCGGTGTAGCTTGCTGTCCAGGATTCGAGAGGGTGCGTTTCTGGATGAGGTGTCGAATATATTGCTTTCCCCTACTTATACCTCTCGAGGAGATCAGGAATGTAAAATCAGAGAGATTCGAGCGCGGACGGAGGTTTTCAGACAGTCGTTCTTCCCGCGAACGATACGCTAGTGGAAAAGAAAAGGGAGGTAAGGACAGTAGCACGTAAAGGCTGTCAAGAATCGGCGGGTAATAGTGAGCGGAATCTGACTGCGCCCCGCCATGCGTGCCCCCTACAAAACCTGCATTATAAACGCAGCTCCTGCTACCTGCTAGCCTCGGCCGCACAAGATCGGCCCGAGTCGGCAACGTGGCTAGTGCTACGCTGTCAGCGTCAAATGTTTCCTTGGACCCTGTGCATACCAGGAACTGTACTGTTTTCACGTCGTCTCTCACTAGCGACGTTTGCCGTAGTAATGTTATGTATTGTCAATTTGCTTTTCTGGAAATAAAACTATTAATGTTGTTTGTCTGAAATTGTCGTGTAGCATTCCGATTCAAATGGCTCTGAGCACTATGGGACTTAACAACTGACGTCACAAGTCCGCTAACGTACGGGCACCACACACTTCTATGCCCGAGGCAGGATTCGAACCTGCGACCGTAACAGTCGCGCGGTTCCGGACTGAAGCGCCTAGAACCGCTCCTCCACCGCGGCCGGCTGTATCATTCCGAGAACGCTACTTCCCGTAGGCACCTTACTAGCGACGAGCGGGCAAGACCCCTCACCCTGGGCCGTAGGCACCTTACTAGCGACGAGCGGGCAAGACCCCTCACCCTGGGATAAACTCTCTGATATTTTAACCAAAATAATGACTTATCCATCTCCTCGAAGTCATATTTGCCTGGAGAATCGTTTTTCATTTCAAAAGTTTGTTCTTGCAGTTTTCCGACGGTACAGCTATGTCAACGTGAAAAGGATATGTTACCAATCTGTAAATGTTATCATACGAGCTAGAGAAGTAGCGTTTGATCAGTTATATGCTGCAAATGATTTGATATTTTATCCGTAGTATCAGTTTGCTCGAAGACCTTCATAAAGAGTGCTTCTTCCAGGATTCCAAATAACCTAAGAAAACAGGAATAATTGCAGGCTACAATTTTACTTTTCCGAAGTTTAAACTTATCAGTAAACGCTGTGCTGGGATCCCGGTGATAAATTATCTTCGTATTTCCACTTTGCAATTTCAAGTTTCGTGAGTTAAATGAATCGAAAATATCTAACAGGTATGCCAACACAGCTTGAACACTTGGCTTTCGCAGTTTCACCCACAATTCAGTTTGGTGTGTGTGCGTGTGTGAATTTCTAAGGGACCAAACTGCTGAGGTCATCGGTCCCTATACTTACTTAAACTAACTTATATTAAGGACAACACACACATCCATGCCCGAGGGAGGACTCGAACCTGGGCAGCGCAGTCTGTGACATGGCGCCTCTAACCGCGCGTCATTCAGTTTGGTTTTGAATATCCAAAAAGTGAATATCCAAAAACTGAATCACTTCATAAGTTCAAATAATCTAGCTAATATATTTCCTTTCGAGAACCAGCGTACTTCCGTATGAAATAGCAGTTTTATGTGTTGTATTCCCAAATCCTCGCAAAGGGCCGTAAAAAGACGAGTATTTAACGCATTCTTTTTAACATAATTCACAAATGTAATGCATCATTTTCAGACGCCGCTGAGTTCGTTTGGAAGTGTCTTCCGCACGAATCCTGAGTGGGATCCTTTTGAAGCAGTCGTTAGTTCTGTAGAAACTAGCATCTCGTTTTTAATTGCTTCGTTCTGTATGTATCGAATTAAAACAATCCAGGCTGAGTCCAGGACTTTTCTGAAGAGAATAAATGAAATTCTGAAATATGTCAGTGTACTTAATAAGGAACGTAAACGCGTTAGAAATTTAACCACCAGGACACAGCGACTTAAGTAATTGCGCCTCTGTACGCTAGTAAACACTCCACGAATCTAGCAATGCCACGCTAGTCCCCGCTGTTTTGACGACAGTCTCTGCAAAACAGGCAGAGCCACTTTGCCTTGGATCCGAGTTATCAAGACAGAGACATAACGAACTGTTTTCCTAAAATCCCGAAAATCAGTACATTACTCATGTGTAATATGTATAAAGGGTGTTCATTTTAACTGACACTGAAATAACTCGAAAGCAACACATCGGTTAAAAAAAAGTTATAATTCCAATTTGTTTGTTTCGGAGGAGGACATCCGATGATATCACACTCGACCTCTAACTCCACTCCGCGCTTGGGTGGGGTGAGGGGTGGGATTGGGGGTGGGGGTGAGAAAGGAAAACTATGAAATCTTCAATGGAAACCTCCGTTTTTTATTGCAGATTACAATTATACGGCAAAATCAACATACGTTAAGTGTGAGCATTTTTTTCGTTCGCCACAGATGGCGCTGTAACAGAAGGAATAGAAATGGACACACAATCGTAATTTATGACATGCTACTCAATGGCCGTTGAATATCCAATGGCACGTGGAACCCCTCCTCCACGCTGCGAGGGTAGTACAGGCCGGTATTACATAGCGTCTAATTGGAAACCCCGTTCGCAACGTGGTGTTCCTCCGACGTATCGAACAGCGGACTACCCGGCACGCCACTGTGGCCGTGTAGCGAATCTACGACGTATCATCACAAGCAGTACACTGCGACCGGAGCTCACGTATCGTGCAGACGTAAGAACAGATAGCGGCTCTAAACATTACAATATTTACGTAGTGTTTATTGCCTGCTCAACTACCTGTCACTTGGAGAACAGACATGCAAGTGGGCAATGAATGTTGCAACCACGGAAGAAACAATTGAAACAATCTTGATTTACGGAGAATGTAGGAGAAATGCTGAGGCTGCTGTCGCCTTGTATGTCGAGCGTTTTCCAGTGCGGCTCACTCTGGTTCGTTCTTTTACAAAGTTGTAAAAGCCTGTATGTGTGATGGCAGCGTACAGAGCCTCAAATGTGTTACAAGAGAGCTGATGAAATAACTGTACTAGCGGCATTGCACCACAAGCCACGGATAAGCGCCTGGCAATTACAACGCGATTCGGTATCTCCCAAGGTAATATTGTCACAATCCTGCATCGTCGTAAGTATCATCCATACCATCTGTCACTGCATCAAGAACTTCATGGCGCCAATTTCCATGAATGGGTTTTTTTTGTGAATGGGCACGTCAGCAAATGCAAACGACCTTCTCTTTCTTTCCCGGGGTACTATGAGTCTACATTCACAAACGATGGTAGCGTTAACCGGCATAACATGCGTTACTGAAGTGTAGGCAATCCCAACTGATTACGGCAAGTTGATCATCCATTTCCTTCGTCGGTTAACGTATGGTGTAGCATCATGGGGATTAAACTAATTGGTCAGTATTTTATTGACGATACGTTGAATGGACGCAAATATCAAATGCCGAACGTTTTTGGAACAGGGACCACCGGTAATACTGCAGGATGTTACCCTGGACGTTCGACAACGTATGTGGTTTCAGCATGATGGTTGCCTAGCGCATTACGCAATTGAGGCACTGTTTACGAGGGGCGTTTGAAAAGAACGTGCAAAGTCCGAGAAATGACACCACCGGCGCGTATCGAGGTCATGTTTAGTTACTAGCATCTTTGGAAAGAACGCACACCAAGTTTCAGCCATATTGGTCTATTTCTTTGTGTTTGGCATTCGCGTGAATCAAGGAAGTCGAGTGATTGTCAAAAAATGGATGAAGAAAAATTTCGTGTGGTGATTAAACATGACTTTATGAAAGACAAAACGCCTCAGGAAACTAAAGAGAAGCCTGATAAACATTACGGTGAATCTGCACCTTCGATTAGAACAGTTTATTAGTGGTTTCCAAATTTTCAGTTTGGCCATATGGGCACAAGTGATGCCGAACGTTCTGTACGCCCTGTGGAGGTTACAACTCTAGAAATCATTGATAAAATTCATGATATGGTGATGGATGACAGAAGAGTTAAGGTGCGTGAGATTCCTAGTGCTGTGGGCATCTCGAATGAACGGGTACATAACATTTTGCATAAACATTTGGACATGAGAAAGCTATCGACAAGATGGGTTCCGCCATTGCTCACGGTTGACCAAAAACGGAATCGTGTGAAGTGTTTCAAGAATGGTTTGCAGCTGTTCAGGAAGAATCCGCAGGACTTTAAGCATCGTTTCGTCACTGTGCAGGAAGCATGGATACATTACTATACTCCTGACACCAAACAACAATCTAAAAAATGGGTTACCTAGGGAGAATCTGCACCAAAAGAGGCGAAGACCAGTCCTTCGGCCGGAAAGGTTATGGCGACTGTCTTTTGGGATTCGCAAGAGATAATCCTCATCGACTATCTAGAAAAGGGTAAAACTATTACAGGTGCATATTATTCATCGTTATTGGACCGTTTGAAAACCGAGCTGCAAGAAAAACGTCGGCGATTGGACCGCAAAAAGGTCCTTTTCCATCACGACAATGCACCAGCACACACCACAGCAGTTGTGGTAGCAAAATTAATGGAAATAAGATAGCAACTCGTTTCGTTTCACATCCCCCCTATTCCCCAGACTTGGCTCCCTCGAACTACTCTTTGTTCCCCATTTGAAGAAATGGCTGGCAGGACAAAGATTTTATTCATACGAGGAGGTGATTGTAGCAGCTGCAACTAATAGCTATTTTGCAGACTTGGACAATTCCTATAATTCGGGAGGGATCAACAAATTAGAACAGCTTTCGACGAAGTGTATAAGTCTAATAGGAGACTATGTCGAAAAATAAAAAAATATTTACCCCAAACACGTAAGTAGTTTTTATTTTTGCACGGACTTTTCAAAGCCCCTCGTACAATGGTCGGTGAATCCGCAGGGTGGCCCTGTTAACTGGTCCGCTAGGTCGCAGGATTTCTTACTGTGGGGTCATTTAAAAGGTAAGCCGCACCAGCAGGTCCAACAGGACGTGAAGACATCGTCGACCCATCAGAAACGCCTGTGCTGACATTCCCGCAGATATGCTTCTGTCCTGTGTACGGTCATTTGAATAGCGATCACTAAGTGTGCTGAAGCTGTGGTTGTGCGTTTGAACAGTTACTATAATTGGCAAAGTAGAGTAACTTTCGTCTCGAGCCACGGCCACAGTAGCGCGTTGAGGGATCCATTTTTTAATTTCCACATCCACAAAGCATTAACACAAAATAACCGGTTGCTCAATGACCAAATAAATATTGGAAATCAGACTATATAAAATAATTGATGAAATTACTTGAAAAAGGAAAGAGCTTTTTCTATCATTCACTCTCTCCCATCCAATTGCCCTCCCTTCCCAATTTCATTTCACTTATTACTCCTCAACTTCTCCTCCCACCCACACCCCATCATTCTACTATACACTTATTTCCACTTATAAATACTTCACCCTCCCCCACACAAAAAACCTACGCCATTAGTCCTTCCCTACTACTGCACAGTATATAAATACACATCAACATAGCCGGCCGCGGTGGTCTCGCGGTTCTAGGCGCGCAGTCCGGAACCGTGAGACTGCTACGGTCGCAGGTTCGAATCCTGCCTCGGGCATGGATGTGTGTGATGTCCTTAGGTTAGTTAGGTTTAAGTAGTTCTAAGTTCTAGGGGACTGATGACCACAGCAGTTGAGTCCCATAGTGCTCAGAGCCATTTGAACCACATCAACATAATTAAACAGAATTAAAAACATGAACTAAAATTAAAAAAGAGTTTAGGTCAAACACAAACTAGTGGCAAGGTTATGTTGGCAACACTCCAAAACATAAACCACGATACATACTTCGTAGTGTAAAAACAAACAGAAAACAGTACTGTGCGAGAAAGTGTGCTGTTTTGTTTTGCTTTAGAGCGCTAAAAACAATCGGGGTCATACGCGCCCAAGTGTGCTGTGAAAACCATAAAAAATGCATAGTGCTGCAGGACAACTAAACCTTAGACCACAACTGTCAGCGTCTAAAGAAGAAAAACATCAACTATGTACTAGCAGACGGCATTTCCCAATGTAGGAGAGAAATTAAGAGGAAATTACCGTAAGTGAAAACCAACATATTGATAAGGAACTGTTTTTAGATCTTAATGCAAATCAAAATGTAAATAACTAATTTACAAACCAGTGATGATGCTTTACCTCAACAAAGCCAAACGCGTCTGGTGAAAAAAAAACGCATTTTTTGTAGCTGCATCTACATCTACATCTACATCCATACTCCGCAAGCCATCTGACGGTGTGTGGCAGAGGGTACCCTGAGTACCTCTATCGGTTCTCCCTTCTATTCCAGTCTCGTATTGTACGTGGAAAGAAGTATTGTCGGTATGCTTCTGTGTGGGCTCTAATCTCTCTGATTTTATCCTCGTGGTCTCTTCACGAGATATACGTAGGAGGGAGCAATATACTGCTTGACTCCTCGGTGAAGGTATGTTCTCGAAACTTTAAGAAAAGCCCGTACCGAGCTACTGAGCGTCTCTCCTGCAGAGTCTTCCACTGGAATTTATCTATCATCTCCGTAACGCTTTCGCGATTACTAAATGATCCTGTAACGAAGCGCGCTGCTCTCCGTTGGATCTTCTCTCTCTCTTCTATCAACCCTATCTGGTGCGGATCCCACACTGCTGAGCAGTATTCAAGCAGTGGGCGAACAAGCGTACTGTAACCTACTCCCTTTGCTGTCGGATTGCATTTCCTTAGGATTCTTCCAATGAATCTCAGTGTGGCATCTGCTTTACCGACGATCAACTTTATATGATCATTCCATTTTAAATCACTCCTAATGCAACGACAGAACGAAAAATATACTCAAGAATTGTAAAGGAACTACGGACAATATGGGCACACAAATGAAGATATCACAAAACTTTCATATTAAGTTTAAATACACCATTTAAATTCGATGTATAACGGGTAAGAACTTTTCGCTTATCCGGTTATTGTTGAGGATTTCTTGTTTTTCGTTCTTCAAGTATTATTTCAGGTTATATAGACTATAGACACTCTTCCCTCGATGAAGATTTAGTTTATAAAACGATATAGGAACCATTTGAGCCTTCTTGTCTCGGATGCTGGAAACGCTTTTATGTCCATATTCATTATTTTCTTGCTGTTTATTTCGTTGACAGTGGTTGACAGCTAATTTGCTGATGTAAACTTTTCCCGTTTCCAATGACCTGCAATTCTGGAGCAACCTACTGATCGGTGTGTGGCAGTATCAATCAATCCACAATACTAGCAGTGTACAATTAGTTTCATTCTCTGGCGTCGCGCAGCCATCGGGACCAAATCACTTACATACATGTAAGCTGCTAAGGGTATCCTCGAACTTAGTGATTTGTCTGCGAAATTTGACTAGACTGTCTGAGTTGCTGGGGGACATGGAGTTTTCTCTCCAATGATTTCGATTATTTTCTTTGTCGTATAGAATTTTTCTTTGGGGTCTTCTCTAAAACATACGTTGAAGTTTGCAAAGCACGAATTATATTTGCTTGCATCATTTTGTCACCTCTATTTCCTGTAACGATACCCCACTCCGCCTTTAGTAAGGCCCACTTACTAGTTAGTAGCTTTTCATTATAAGGGATGAACATTTTGCCTCAGTCTGTCATGGTTAGGCCGCCTTCGTGGTTTCGTCAGTTGGTCTCTGGCTACCCTAAACAACACACCTTTCCAAATAAACCAGCCCATGTACTTTTCCATTTGTGATACATTTTCTATCGATGACTACGATTGTGCAACATACCACATTTTGGATAGGGCCAGTATGTTTACATATTTAGTCCTTTAATGATGTTTAATTTTCTTGAATATTCGCCATCAGGGCATCGCTTACCTGTTCTTCCTCTGATTTGGAATTGGCGTCAATTAAATCGTTTTATGTTTTTCCCTGATTTCAGACCTTGCACTTCCATTTCAGAACTTTCGGTGAAGAAGTGTGCAAGGGATGAGCACTTTCATTTAGCCATAGTAGCTGTGTTTTATGGTTGTTTATCGTTGCCTATACTGGTTCTTTATAACCATCCATTATTTTTTATTCTTTGGCGATGTCTTGGGGCTCTGTAATTATAATGGTAACTTCATGAGCGTAGGCGCTTACGTTGAATCGTTGTGCACCAATATGTAATCCTTGTACTGAGGTATTGACTGTATGGATTAATGGTTCTAAAGAGATGACAAACAATATAATTAAAAAAGGACAAAGCTATCGGACAGAACGCTGGCTTGGGAATACTTCCGTGAAATGTCCGTTGATCAGCACCAAGGAAAACATTTGGTACTAGTTTGGTAATAGTAAATCTAATGTTGCTTATGGAAATCTGAAATGCACCAGCGCACCCCTTAGGTACTGAAGGCTGACTCAATCTAATGCTTTTCTGCAAATTGATGTTCAATAACCCTTGTGTTGGTTCCTGATACTTCCAATAGTAGAACGTCGTATCTCTTAAGGAGCAGATTCAATCTATAACAGTTTTGTTAGATACGCTATACGTCTGTTCTGGCCCGAGGAGATCTGGAAGGGTTTGCTTTAATCCTGCCGCTATGGCATGAGAAATTATTTTCCAGTCTGCGCACAACAGCGTTAACAGGCCGAAATCTGTTGTTCTTCCAGGCATCGGTTTCTTGGGAACCAGTACGGCAGTTGCGGGTCTCTTTTTTGGATTACACACGAACACTTTGCTGTTTCTCTGTCGCTACTTCCTTGAATTCTTTTTTTAATAACTGACCAGAAGGATTTCTAAAATTCATTGGGGATACCATCTCCTTCTTGACTCCTGCGTTTCGGGAAACTTTTGACAACATTTTCAATTTCTTCCTCAGATACCGGATCTGACAACAAAGTGATACTTTCATTTGTTAGATGTGACGTACAATTTTGTAATAACTCTGCTGTTTTTGGTGTATCAGATGGTTGTACTCTACACAGTCCTTGGAAATGTTCTTCGATCCGTTTCCGACTAACATATTCTTTCCCAGTTCCCACCTCTATAGTGTATTGGTTGTAAATCTCTATTTGCACCTTTTTCGTCCTCTTGTAAGGTGATGAACACCCCACTTCTCGTCTGGTATACGTCCATAATCCTTGCAGCTGATAATGTTCCCTCCTAGTTCATTTTCCTTTAGCACTAAAATTTTCTTTTTGAATTTATTTTAAAATCATTTGCTCGGTCTTCCCCGTTGTCTACTTTTGCTTGCAGTTCACGTGCGATATGGTAGTACTACTCGATGTCATTTCTCCTGGTTTCATTAAAATAGTAGGCGACATTTGTAAATAATTTCCGATTACCGCGTTTTAAAAAGTCCTATCAATTAATCTCGTTAGGGAAGAAGCGTTTACGGTTAACCCACGATTCGTAACGAGCAGTGAACTCCATATATACCCAAGCTATGTGGAGCAGGTTACATTTTAATTTCCAGTATCCTCTGCCAATTATTTTGGGACGAGATAGACCTATCGTTTTAACAATTACAGCGTAACGATCGGAAAAGCTGATATAGGTTCTGTCAGGTCTTGATGCTGCTACTGCCGAGTCATACGTGTAGTGAGTGTGTGTAATGGCAAGCCGCTCAACTACGTCTTTCAGACCTCCAATCATATTTTGCAGGATACCACAGAAGGGTGTTGTACCTTTTGAACCTCCCATCTTTAAAATGCAACTCAACTCTCCTGCGGTGACTATTTAGCCTTTTGCCTGTCTCATAAAATACGGGACTTCATCGCTGAAAATTTTGTCATTTGCGAGTCTGCTATCTGATCCGGAGGGAGCGTAGAGATTTAAAAAAGGTTACCCCATTCAGAACGCCTTTGTCAATGAGAACTCCCGGCTCTTTTTCTATATCCTGCAATTCTAATTCATTTCTGGTTAACGTCCAACAACTTCTTCTACCATAGCTAACACAGTTATACACACTATAAGTCTGAAAGAAATCTACCTTTTAGTAGATGATTTCTTGCTAGAAGGTGATATCAATATCATTTGTTGTAAGAAATTTCCTCCTAATGTTAATCTATTTTTCTTTACTAATCCCAACAAACGTGATTACTCTTCTATTTTCCATGTAGCTAATAGTTAATATTTTCTAATTTCGTCATGCTTTTTATTTGTTTGTTCGGATTCACGTTCAGTTTGTTCACTTTACAGTTCAATATTTCCTGTATCTTTGTGTTGTGCTTTTCCCTCTTCAAAAAAAAAAAAAAGGTTCAAATGGCTCTAAGTACTATGGGACTTAACATCTATGGTCATCAGTCCCCTAGAACTTAGAACTACTTAAACCTAACTAACCTAAGGACATCACACAACACCTAGCCATCACGAGGCAGAGAAAATCCCTGACCCCGCCGGGAATCGAACCCGGGAACCCGGGCGTGGGAAGCGAGAACGCTACCGCACGACCACGAGATGCGGGCTTCCCCTCTTCACTCTTCATTTTATGGAGTACCAAGATAAAGTTTGGCCTTCACTTTTAACGATTTTTCTCCACATTGATGTTTGAGTGACTTCTGACTGTCGGCTATTTCTCAGTGTCCCTAGCAGTGCACTCAACTAGTCCGTCAGTGACAATGAGAGTATTTTTCAAAGTGTGCATTTGCTTTCTTGACTATTACTTTCATTTTCATTTACGACTGTCGAAGTCTCAGTTGGTTGTTGTTGCACTGTATCCTGTTCTATTCCTTCGTCTATTAATTGTTGTTTACTTTCTTGTGGGGTTAGGCTCCGGTCGCCTGTTATATGTTGTTGATATACCACAGTATGCCCCTGCACTGCTTCCATCTCACGTTCGGTCAGTAAATTCATTACTTTACCAGACTTTTTCTTTCTTGGTGTTTGTGACGGTTTCTCGCTATCTTCTTCTTGCTCCTCCTCGGCATTCTCTTTTCCCTGTGGAAGCTTTTTGTTCTTCTGAAGTTCGTTTGCAGTGAGATGATCCCCAACTCTCGTTTCGGGGGCACTAACTTTTCGATAAATCTCTGCATCAAACGCTATTTTTCCTCTTCCTTTGGGTATTAATCTCAGGTTGGAAATGAGTAATCCTTCCGCTAGTGGTCATCTAGTGACGCTTTTCTCGTTTCTTTAATAAAAGGGAAGTAGTCGTCAAATGAGGTCAGCTGTTGTTCTGTAGAGATCAGTCGTTCTGTACATTCCATTGGGACGGCTTCACTATTATTTGTACATTGATGGCAGGTGTCATATCTTCTAGTTGTCTGCTAAGCTATAGTAGATTATTCCTCAAAATAAACACCCATCGCTGACAATTTTCGCGAAGGTGCTCTGGCACGTTACACAAGTGACATTTAGTGTTCTGCCCTGAGCCAATACGTAAATTGCTGCTCGAAAATCTTTCACACTCTACGCGTAAATCTTTAGAGAGCCTTTTGTTTTTTCCTACGGTTCACTCTGGCGAAATATTCCAGGAACTTGAAAGGGGCATCTACCTGCTTCCCCTCACACAGTTTGTTTCAAATCAGTGAAATTTGTCCCACACTCTCCTATTGCCAGATTTACATTTGTTGTAGATCTACCTAACTCTTTAAATAGTAGATCTACCCACCTCTTTAAATCTCACTTTCTCCTTTTAGTGGAAAAGGGCCTCTTCAGCAGATCATCTGCAGAAAACACTTTCATACTACATTACCTACCACCGTCAAAAACCTTTTGACTTACAAGGGTAGTAATCATATCTAACTGAATATATTAATTTAATTTGCATAAACTAAACTAATTAATCGTTTAATGTTTGGAGGAATAAAATAAAATGAAAATAAATCGTGGTAGCAGTGGGAATCGCGCCCGAGGTGGTGAACCGCCAGCCAGTGCGCACGACCACTCGGCCACAGTGTCAACTGCTCCACAAGAATTTCTCGTACTCTGGGCATGCACGATACGTCACACGCACTTTCAAAGGAGAATGCTGACCTGCTGCTGTGAGCAACGTAGCACTCTTAATGCCAGAAGGGATGACGCCACATCACAGCACGAACAGCAGAAAACCAACAGTTCCATCGCTTCTCTGACTAGACCACAGCGCAGCTGGCCGTCATTTCTTCACTTGACACTGGTTTCTATTTATCAGGCAGAGAGCGCAACAAAACATGTTTCGACCATGTATTTGCACATCAGCAATCTTTCGAGAGGACCCAGACAACAACATTACCCCACCAAATATAGAAAAAGTGAAAACTGCCACGAGGAAATTGAAAAACAACAAGGCGGCAGGGACAGATGGTATTCCAGCAGAATTGTTTAAGCAAGGAGGCAGAGAGCTGGAAATGCCCCAACAATGGAAAGAGGGTATCATGCGTCCCATATATAAGATAGGAGATAAGATGGAGTGTGGCAATTATAGAGGGACCACACTACTTAATTTGGAATATAAAATACTCTCTAATATACTATTCGACAGAATACTCCAAATCATACAGAGGGAGATGGGGCCGTTCCAATGCGGATTCCTTTCTGGGAAGTCAACCATAGATCATATATTCACCTTAAGACAAATCCTGGAAAAAACAAACGAATACGGAGTTGGCACGCATCATCTCTTTATAGATTTCAAAGCAGCTTATGATAGCATAAATAGAGAGCAGTTATATCAAGCTCTAGATGAACTGGGAATCTCTAGAAAGTTGGTAAGGCCGGTGAGAATGACAATGAGAGAAACACAAGGTAGTGTAAGAATAGGAGGAATGATGTCCAACACATTGAGCATTGAAAATTGAGTGCGACAAGGGGATCCATTGGCATGCCTTCTCTTTAATGCCGCCCTGGAGAAGGTGATGAGAAACGCAAACCTTCTGAACACAGAAACGATCTTCTATAAATCGGTGCAGATATTGGCCTACGCAGATGACATAGATATAAGAGACATTTACAGCCCTTGAACAGACCAGTAGGAACATGGGGTTAATTATTAATGAACAAAAAACAAAATATATGGCAGCTGGAAAGGCACATAGAGAAAATATGCCAAATGAAATAACAATGGGAATTTATACATTTGAGAGAATTAACATTTCAGGTATCTGGGCTCGACAATTGCACATCTAAATGATACCTCCTTTGAAATTAAGCAGAGATTAATACTGGCCAACAGACCCTATTTTGCCCTAACAAGACTTCTATCCTCAAGGCTCCTGACTCGAACCACGAAATTAACTATGTATAAATCACTTATACGACCAGTGCTTACATATGTCTCTGAAGCCTGGAAATTAACAACTAAAGATATTGAAACACTGGATGCATTTGAAAGAAAGGTACTTAGACGAATTATCGACCCAATCTGTGAAAGAGGAAGATGGAGTAGGAGATACAACCATAAGTTACATACCATATACAAAGACCAACCCGTCAAAGGATAGTGAAATCATCCAGACTCAGGTGGGCGGGACATGTGGTTCGCATGAATGGTACAGAAATACCAAAAAGAATATTACAAGGAAAGCCAGGAGGGCAGAGAGGACGTGGTCGACCAAGAGCCAGATGGGAAGATGGAGTAACTGAAGATCTTAGGAAGAGATGGAAAGAAATTGTAGAAGAGGACAAGGCTCATTATGAGCTGTAGAGCCAAGAAAGAAGAAGAAGCAAGCGTTCGAAGAGAAGTTGTGTAATTTTAGTGCGGTTTCCAGACCGCATTCGAAGAGAAATTGCACAATTTTACTGCAATATTTACAGTGTGCTGTCGCAACTTAGCACATGGCAACTGACTCCCACGATTCCTAGTTACACTGTCTATACATAATAAGTAAACTTTCGTTGTTTGCTTTGCTTCTTGGCGTTGCAATTTTAATAGCTAGCTGTGTATATCCGAAAGAACGAAAGCAACCTCATTACAAAACGAAATGGCAACGCTTTTGGTGTTTACATTTTGTCTTCCCGGTTTCCGCCATTTTACATAAAGGCTTCATCCAAAGGCGTAAGAAATTTGAAATTTCCATGATGTACCTCGGTTAATGCTCGAATTATCTCGCAACGTGAAGTGGAGACGACTGACGACCTCTGCCTTCCCCTCTCCTGTTCCTCCGTATCTAGAGAGCTGGAGAGCACGTGCGGCTCCAGTGTGGCCGCAGAGTTTAATAATCTGGGGACTTGTCAGACGTCGCTTGAGGACGGCTCTCCACAAATGTTTGCCTCTCCTCTCCTCTCCTCTCGTTTCGTCTCCCCTCTCCTCCCCCTGGCCACAGTTACGTCCCTCCTCGGCGCCCTTCACCACCAAAGCTTCGCACACATCCACCGCCAGGCACTGCGCTGTTTTTCATCTTTCCCTCGGCGCTCCAGCTGTCAGACCGCCCAGGCATCCGAAGCGTTCGCCTTTTGGCAGATGACGTGCTCGCCGGCTTTCATGTATAAATGCATATCTCGCTCCATCTCCGGCCCCGTCGACGATGGAACGCTACGCCACGACCGAGTCTCCCAGCGGTAAAAATTCTTGTGGTTAAGACACGGCACAATACTGTATTCCAAAGTCGCCTTGCAAATGCTCCGAAACAGCTTCTCGAACTTCAATGGCACTATAATAACCTGAAGGAAATAACTCTAAATAATAACGGAAGTACGATGGCCTGTAGCCTACTCAGTAGCTGTAGGGCAGCTCGCATTCCAGTAGAAGACATGAAAATACTATAACCAGCCACAAACTGCTGTAACAATGTGGCAGAAAGGAAATCACGAAAACTAAAAATGCATTATGCGCTGTTTAATGCTTAATGATACTGTTTTCCGACTGTAAAGAGGCTGTGAATAACTCATATGTAGAGCGATAATCAAAATATTTTAATTGGTCGATTTTCCTCATTTTTCGTCGCAATTCTATCGTTTGCGCACACTCTGCTTTACAACGACACTCCTTACCCTGTGTAGTGTCAAATACTACTAATATTTAGATCTACACGCTCTTGAAATTTATTTATTTTTCTTTTCTTCCTGGAAGTATTGCGCTTTGAAGGGTCCTCCGTTGGCAGCCCTTTGGTCTTTTGGATCTGGCATTCATTTCTGCATCATGTTGCGCTTCTTGATGCCACTATATTACCTTCATGAAACGTAAGGAATGTAATGCAGCCCATCTGTTTGCAACTCATCCACACCCTTTTTTTAGTGTTACCGTGTATCAAGTGTTTGTGTGTTCCTGAGACAGATAACTGAAGCCCGCGTAAACCGTTTTTATGTAGTCTTGCATCGGTGCATGGATTCGGCCCGTCTGTTCTAACTTCCTGTTATCCTGACGTTATACTGTAAAAGTCCGTGAATGCCACAGTAGAGGTTTGCAAGTTGACTGCAGTCCGACATAAAAATAATTATTAGAAATATAGTCTTAAAGTAGAATAATTATGAATTACCTAAAAAAGTTAATAAAGCCCGCCCGGGTGGCCGTGCGGTCTGACGCACGGCTTTCCGGGCGGGAAGGAGCGCCTGGTCCCAGGCACAAATCCGTCCGGCGGATTTGTGTCGAGATCCGGTGAACCGGCCAGTCTGTGGATAATTTTAGGCGGTTTTCCATCTGCCTCGTCGAATGCGGGCTGGTTCCCCTTATTCCGCTTCAGTTACACTATGTCGGTGATTGCTGCGCAAACAAGTTCTCCACGTACGAGTATACCACCATTACCACGCAAACATTGCGGTTACACTCGTTGGGTGTGAGACGTTCCTTGAGGGGGGGGGGGGGGGGGGGTGAAGTGGACTGCGGTGGAACGGAACCTCTCCGTCGTTTCTAGGTCCCCGGTTAACATTCAGTACAATACTAGATAAAAAGGGTGTGGTTGCTAATGCATACATACTCTCCACTTTTGGACACAGAAGCAGGCTACTGCACATCGCAGTACTTTTCAAACAAACGTTTACCAAGACACTTACACCTAATGCACGCTAGGAATCACGATATGTTTCTGCAGAAAAAAAGCAGTGTCCTTCGAGATGACGTTGAAGTCATTCTGAAACTTCACCGATCATACGAAAATACAGTCTACGATAATGCTTAACAATATCAATACACTAACACATGAGAAATCTCGTTATGTGTAAGCTGTGACGTCACCACGAACCCCCCTCGCCACGACGCACTGCGTTAAAGCTTATAGGCACAGGGCGCCCTATGCCTATAACTATAAACTTTAACGCAGTGCGTCGTGGCGAGGGGGCGTTCGTGGTGACGTCACAGCTTGCAGCCGACCAGCAAATCTTCTGCCCTGTTACTGAACGTAACAGTGTGCCTAATAATAGTATACACTTGACTAATACATACGGAGTCCCAAGAGGAATCGTCATTTTTGAGAGATATGACAGGAATCAGCAATCGAAGTAAGAAAATTCTAGTAAACATGGGCACTAAAATGCATTCCTTAAGATCATCATCAAATGGTTCAAATGGCTCTGAGAACTATGCGACTTAACATCTGTGGTCATCAGTCGCCTAGAACTTAGAACTAATTAAACCTAACTAACCTAAGGACATCACACACATCCATGCCCGAGGCAAAGATCATCTTCGCTGCTAGGAAACCTATGTCTTCTACTGAAAAAGTGTTCGCAGTTCTTAAGGTATGCATTTTAGAGCCCATGTCTACTAGAATGTTTTCTTTTTTATGCCCATACTAGCCCCTCCCAAAATATTGAAAGGAAAGAGCTTGCAGTAGAAGAGTTTGTTACGCAGTATCGAAGACGAAGAAGTGCGCGTAACTTTTAAGGTATGCCTTTTAGAGCCAATGGTTACTAAACTTGTTTGCTTCGAATAACCATTCCTGCCACACCGCTGAATATTGACATTTCGCATTAACGTCGTCGAAAATAACAACGACACAACTTTGGTACTTCTAACATTTCTATGAGCGGCATTACTGTCGTTTCTTTCCAAACCATGAACATCCGGCATCACAAGTGACCTTCCACAGGGTGGAGTTTCGCATCCCTCTGCCACAGCGCCCAGTAGGAGCTGGTCAGTTTACACGATCTCGTCGACCTTTAGGCGCAATTGATTTATATTGGGAGACCGACACTCCGCTGTATAACCGTTCATTGCGGTAATAGCGAACATGTAGCGATACCGTCTTTAGCGAAATTGCAATTTTGAAGTACAAGGGGCAAACCGACTGAGACAATCTGAGACTGATATTCTACTGAAAATTTATAGCCAAGTATTTGCCTCGCTCGATCATGTACAGGGGTTGGGCAGTATATTATGGTCACAATAGCAGAGTCAACGTGCCTCCGTGGCCTAGGGAGCTAATGCACATTTGTGTGGTGGCGCTATATTGGACTCGGTAAGCCAGTTCGGATCCTGTTGATGGGAAATAATTTCACTGCTAGTATTTGGTCAGCAAGGGGAGGAGAGGTGGTGGTATAAAATTCCCGACCACCAGGCTTTTTCAACAAAATCGTGGTTTAAATACCACACCCCTTCACAGTGTCTCATGGAGCGAAGACATGTCAGACTGTTGACAGGGAGCAGAATTACAACTATTGTACTGGAGCGTATTGCAAATAAATAAACAAAATAAACTAGTAACGTCACCTGGTTTTCAGAGCTCTGTTCCTAACGTATCTGCAGCGGTCGGCATTGACTTTTGTTTCTCTTCCGTCATGAACATCCCCAGCAATTTTCAGAGAAGATGGGATGGGGTGGGGATACGAGTCTCTAAAATTTCCAAATTTCATATAAATGAGTTAATCAGTTTCGAGGACTGTCATGCCACAAGAACTAAATTTTTTGGTGGTCAAAGTAACTACAACTCAGAGAAGTGACTTCAAGAATTATATGAAAATTCTGTAAAGAATAAAAACTATGTGTTTCATACGCCAGGGGGGAGGGGGGGACAAGCGCTCCATCTGGTCCGCCCCTCCCCTTCCCCCTTCTCCTGCACTACGAGAGATATGAGAAAACACCGGATGTGCTCGCTCCGATGCTGCGTTCTTGACAATAGCAGAAAATATACCAGACGTATACAGCTGATGTATCTAGTTTCTGTGAGATAGTTTCGTCTGCTCAAAACAACAGTGAAACTACACGCACTGACAGAGAAGGACGGCATTAATCAGACTCGTTACCGCTATTAAGACGACCTATGCCATGAAAGTGGTCAGCTTAGTACGTATTATGACGGTAAGCCAAAACTACTCAGCACATCATGTTTTTTAAATGTATTACAACAGCACAGAAGTTACAATATCATTATTTTAACATAGCCTGCTTTTTAATGCACTTGATCACTTGATCAATCGTTGCACAAGCTTTCGTGTCCGCAGAAAAAATATTTCGGTTGAGGAGCGTCACGCATACACTGCTTCCATGCCCTCTTAAACCATCTCCAAGAAAAAAAAAAAAAGAAAAAGAAAAAAAAAAAGAGGCACGTTCAAGATCGGAACTGTACGCAGGATACTCCATCGAAATGTATAACCTGCAGACGTTGAATGGAATGAGAGGCGATGTGCGACCTGGAGATCCAAGTTGTTTACTTTCTATGCTTTGACGTTTGCTCTCTGTTTCATAGTAATGAAGCTATATTCATCTCGAGCTAAAGTCGTTTCAAAAACATTTCACCTTTATCAATACGAGAGTCCAGTAGCTGCTGGCAGATTGTCACACGATTACGCTTTTGCTGTTCATTGTGTTGGTTTGGGAATCATCTTGTACAGACCTTAACAAACCTCTGCCTGTTACAGATGATGTCATATGCAGAACCATAATTAATGTGCATTTGGTTTACCACGTCATCAACAGTCACTCCCTGGTCACTCAAAATCAGATCACGGTCTTGCTCAACTTTGGCATCGGTGTGACTGGACATCCTGCTCTTCCCTCGTGCTTGAACCGTGCAATCCGGTATACACTTCGTTGTGGTAAAACTTTGTCCCCGTATAATGCTGAAGTCTTCTGTGGATTTCAACTCCCAGTTATCCTTCTGATCACAAATACCGATTACACCTAGCCGTTCTCCATTGATGCAAACGTAGAGAGGCTCAGCTATGTTTACTTAGCACGAACGCAAAGCGGTCTGGTGTGTCTGAAACCAGACACATGCAAAGGAAACGTGCCACACAGCTATCGGCTAGCGAGCGCATTAAGCTGTAAACGACAATTAGGACGCAAGTGCAGATACTTATTGGCTTATCCTTCTATAACTGGAACAAACATGTCTACTTGGTAGGGCAGTGGCGCATTTCGTAACTAACAGAATTACGGTAGGTGCCATGTCGCCACTTATCGATAGTCGCACCAAGGGGCAATGACCTCTCTTCAGTCCGTGAAGCAGCGAAGGTCCTTTGAAATGAGGGTCGGCTGGGAAGGGAGGATGTTGTTGACTGGCCGCAAGCTGCGTGGGCGAGGCGTGGCTGGTGGGCCGAGAGAATTGGCGGAGAACAAGTGATGTCCTCGGCGCCCTCGTCGAGCAGTGTTATTGCGAGAGTACCAGAGTTTGACTGGAAAATGTGATAAGTGCGCTTTGAGGCGATGCAAGCACGTACGAAGATATGACTGTACTGTACCTCTGCCGAGAGTTTACTGGCGCAGCCTCTTGGAAACATCACCGTTTGTCACGGCCTGTCTATTGTGAAATATCGAGTACTATTTGTGGTTCAGAGTCACAGTACTCAATTTAATAATGGACAGTCCTTTGCAACGTATCCACGGAATTTTAAAAGGAACACTAGAGGCATTCTTATAAGGCGCCATAGTATTAGACTGGTGTTTCTCTATTTGTTTTCGTGGCAGTCTGACGCTACTGACCTCGCCATGGGTGCTTGTTAAGTTGATGAAGTGTTATTTTTTCCAGTGTGTAACATTTCCCAGTTATAGATTAATGATACTTGTGTCTAGGTAATATGTATGCGAGGGCGCGATCAATGCAGATAAATTCCATGTAATGTCGCTTCTGTAAAAGAAAAAAAAAAAGCCGCGTACAGGCTTTATGCTGCTGGGTTACTGGACGGGAGAGTGACAGCGGTTGAGACGTGCTGCAGCAAAACGGAAGCATTATCTCGTATTGATTGTAGACTTCCGTATTTCTGTTAAAGACGCTGTCGTAGGGTGTTCATCTACTGGGTTCTAGCCTGGATCGAGAGGCCAGTGGATTCCATTATTATGGTTTACTCTATAAAGGAGATAAATAAAGACGATTGTATTGTAATTTTATAAAAGTTATAATTCTGGATTTTGTAACTGTTGTTTTTACAGATTCTGTGTTAATAGCATCCTGATAAGTACTTGATTATCAGAAACTATGTTACGGAAGTTCAGCGAAGGATTCTTTAGTTTTATTTATTTATTTCCACAAACTGTTTTAGTTACAGCAAGTTTATGTAAGCAAATGGCCTTGATGGTAATTCAAATTTTAGTAGCTTTATCCTGCTAGTCATCCTTAGATATTAACTTGCAGTCATTACGTTGTACTAGTTATGCTATTCATACTTTGAGACACTATTGCGTAATCTGATGACCAACAAATTTGACTTTTTATTGTACGCTCAGGTAATCGACACCACGAGTAATTATTTTGGGCCCAACTCCCTGCTTCAAAAATAGATATTTTCAAATCGAGAATGTTCCTTATTCTTTCACATTGTTTCTTCAGAGAGCAGGCCTTGGTGCCTATATATTTTTTTATTGTAGCAGATTGAATCCATCAATCGTAACACATTTGTCCATTTGTCCTCTCAATCACACACAGTACAGTGGCTGACATCTTCCCTAGGCGTACACATTTCTTGGTAAAAGACAGACTTTACGAAAACGACACGACGGTAACTGGTTCAACAAAACATTCATAGTACAGCTCCTGTTTATTTGTTGTTGCTGCTGCTGTTGCTGTTGTGGTCTTCAGTCCGAAGACTGATTTGGTGCAGCTCTCTTGGGTACTTGGACACATTTCAACTTTATTGGAGAAATCCACACATACATTAATCCGTCTTTGACAGTCACGTAACAAATACTGACAGAACTTGCACTTTCAGTCAACGATTCAAGTTCAGTTCACAGCCAGAGCCACAGCCGAAATTCACGAGTAGTCCAAGCATCACCCTCGGTGGAGCCCTAAGAGAGAAACCAAGCCGTTGTCGATAATCCGTGCCTTGGTTGCTTAGTTGCGCTAGCATCTGTGTAGCGAGCTGACCGCCTGGCCATGGTATGGTGCGCTATTTACACTCATTTCGGGCCGCAGGGAGCGGGACAGCTGACGTGTGGCAGCGGTAGTAGCAGTGTCTCCTTATGGTGCCTCCCGTTGTAGAACAATGAGTTTCGGTCGACCGATCGTTAAATGTTTTGCGAACTGTGCTAGTCTAACCTGGGGAAGCCTCTTCATCTCAACTGCAACCTACATCCACTTGAACCTGCTAATTAAACTCAAACCTTGGTCTTCCTCTACAATTTTTACCCCCACAGTCCCACTATCACCAAATCAACCATTTGTTTATGACTCAGCGTGTGTTCTATCAGCCCACCCTTTCTTTTCGTCAAACTGTACCGTAACCCCTCAGATTCATTTCAGTATTTTTTTTTTAAATCATTCACTCGACTATTCTTCTAAACTTTAGAAATCTTCTGCAGCACCACATTCCACAGAGTCTAAACATTATCATCCACGTTTCAGTTCCATATAACGTTGCACTCAGGACACATACTTTCAGGAAAGACATTATAAAACTTAAATTTATATCAAATGTTACCTTATTTCTCTTTCAGAAACTTTTCTTGTTATTTCCAGTCTGCATTTTATATCCGTGTACTTCAGTAATACTCAGTTATTTTATTACCCGAATAGCGAAAGTCATTGACAATTTACAGTATCTCATTTGCTTATCTAATTCCCTCAGCATCAGCCAACAAAAATCGACTACATTCCATTATCTTTGTTTTACTGCTGTTGGCGTTCATCTGATAATGTTTTCAAGACACTATCTTGTCTAACTGATCGTAAAGTCCTCGTATTCTCAGATACAATTACAATGCCATCAGGAAACCTCAAAATTTTCATTTTTTTCCCCTGAACATTAGTTAGTTTGCCGTTTTTCCTTGTTTTATTACACTGTTTGCACTACGCATAAATTTAATAACATGGTGGACAGGTTACAACCCTGTTCCACTGCCTTCTCAACTACTGACTCCCTATCCCATCATACGAAAATTCCATAAAAATTCTTGTATAAAGTTTCACTACCTAATATTTCATCCAATTCCAAAGAGCGCATTCCTGTCAACACTATCGAAAACTTATTTTCTAAATCCACAAATGCCATAAATGTTGGTTTGTCTGTCTTCAATTTTTTTTAGAACGCACGCTCGCTTCACCGGAGCACATTCACGCACAGCACTTCTCTGGAACCATTCCTGCTCTGACAATCTTCACGGCACCAGTTGAGTGAATGCCTTAGCGCGAAGAATGTATCTGTGTTTTTGTGGAAGGTATGTAAATTTTGTTACTCTAAATAGTAAAACTGCCCCGGAGCATATCTTTTAGAATTGAGAATAGAGAAATATACATTCGTTTACAGCCCACTTTTAATTTTCAAAGTACATCTGTATAATTTTTCGGCCTGTAAGTATTTTCGAAACTAATTCAAACATTGTGATGGAGTATATTTAAGCAGTTTTGATGGGGCGAGTTCACGCATTGTCATCCTACCTGATACTCCAGTCAAGGAAACTATGACACCAGCAGTTGGAAACGTTATCTATAAAAATAAAAGCACAGGAGACTAAAAGGTAGAAATTGCTAAAAAACTACACTCCTGGAAATGGAAAAAAGAACACATTGACACCGATGTGTCAGACCCACCATACTTGCTACGGACACTGCGAGAGGGCTGTACAAGCAATGATCACACGCACGGCACAGCGGACACACCAGGAACCGCGGTGTTGGCCGTCGAATGGCGCTAGCTGCGCAGCATTTGTGCACCGCCACCGTCAGTGTCAGCCAGTTTGCCGTGGCATACGGAGTTCCATCGCAGTCTTTAACACTGGTAGCATGCCGTGACAGCGTGGACGTGAACCGTATGTGCAGTTGACGGACTTTGAGCGAGGGCGTATAGTGGGCATGCGGGAGGCCGGGTGGACGTACCGCCGAATTGCTCAACACGTGGGGCGTGAGGTCTCCACAGTACATCGATGTTGTCGCCAGTGGTCGGCGGAAGGTGCACGTGCCCGTCGACCTGGGACCGGACCGCAGCGACGCACGGATGCACGCCAAGACCGTAGGATCCTACGCAGTGCCGTAGGGGATCGCACCGCCACTTCCCAGCAAATTAGGGACACTGTTGCTCCTGGGGTATCGGCGAGGACCATTCGCACCCGTCTCCATGAAGCTGGGCTACGGTCCCGCACACCGTTAGGCCGTCTTCCGCTCACGCCCCAACATCGTGCAGCCCGCCTCCAGTGGTGTCGCGACAGGCGTGAATGGAGGGACGAATGGAGACGTGTCGTCTTCAGCGATGAGAGTCGCTTCTGCCTTGGTGCCAATGATGGTCGTATGCGTGTTTGGCGCCGTGCAGGTGAGCGCCACAATCAGGACTGCATACGACCGAGGCACACAGGGCCAACACCCGGCATCATGGTGTGGGGAGCGATCTCCTACACTGGCCGTACACCTCTGGTGATGGGACGCTGAATAGTGCACAGTACATCCAAACCGTCATCGAACCCATCGTTCTACCATTCCTAGACCGGCAAGGGAACTTGCTCTTCCAACAGGACAATGCACGTCCGCATGTATCCCGTGCCACTCAACGTGCTCTAGAAGGTGTAAATCAACTACCCTGGCCAGCAAGATCTCCGGATCTGCCCCCCATTGAGCATGTTTGGGACTGGATGAAGCGTCGTCTCACGCGGTCTGCACGTCCAGCACGAACGCTGGTCCAACTGAGGCGCCAGGTGGAAATGGCATGGCAAGCCGTTCCACAGGACTACATGCAGCATCTCTACGATCGTCTCCATGGGAGAATAGCAGCCTGCATTGCTGCGAAAGGTGGATAAACACTGTACTAGTGCCGACATTGTGCATGCTCTGTTGCCTGTGTCTATGTGCTTGTAGTTCTGTCAGTGTGATCATGTGATGTATCTGACCCCAGGAATGTGTCGATAAAGTTTCCCCTTCCTGGGACAATGAATTCACGGTGTTCTTATTTCAATTTCCAGGAGTGTATTTGAAACTAATGATTTCAAGCACAATTATTTAATTCTATGATAGCAAAGACTGATAAGGGTAATAAATTGCTGAGGACAAGAACATGGGAAAATAGGGAATGTCTACTTGTGATATCATCAGTGCTGTCCAAAGGCAGTTTTTCACACCTTAACATCGTCCGTGCTCTCCTGCCCTCTGCCATCCTCTTCCAGTCTACATAATTTCCGCTTCCCTCTATCTTGTATATCCTCCTTCCTCTCAACCTCCCCTCACAAACTAGAACTTCCAAGCCGTTTGTTAGCAAGTACTTCTGTCTCAAGAATGTCCCACCCAGTACTTCTTCCTTTCTCTGTGACAAAAGACATGCGATACTGATATGCTAATACACAGATAACAGTAGTATCGCGCACACACGGTACAAAAGAGCAGTGCACTGGAAGAGCTGTCATTTGTACTTAGTTGACTCGTGTGAAAGGTTTCCAATGTGTTTATGGTCGCACGATGGGAATTAACAGATTTTGAACGCGGAATGGTAGTTGAAGCTAGACGCATGGGGCATTCCTTTTCGGAAATCGGTAGGGAATTCAATATTCCGGGATCCACAGTGTCAAGAGTTACCACGGACAATGCAGTGGCCGGTGGCATTCACTTAACGACCGACAACAGCGGCGTTTGCGTAGAGGTGTCCGTGCTAACACACAAGCAACATTGCGTGGAATAACCGCAGAATCCAATGTGGGAGTACGACGAACGTATCCGTTAGGACAGTGTGGTGAAATTGGCGTTAATGGTCTGTGGCAGCAGACCACCAACGAGAATGCCTTTGCTAACAGCACGACATCGCCTGCAGTGCCTCTCCTGGGCTCGTGGCCATGTCGATTCGAGCCTAGACGACTGGAAAGCCGCGGCCTGGTCAGATGAGTGCCGATTTCAGTTGGTAAGAGCTGATAGTACGGTTCGAGAGTGGTTTAGATCCCACGAATTTACGGACCCAAGTTGTCAACAAGGCACTGTGCAAGCTGCTGGTGGCTCCATAATGGTGTCGGTGGTGTTTACATGGAATGGAGTGGGTGCTCTGGTCATCTAATGACATCATGTTCCAATCACAATGCGACATTTCACTAGGCCACAATTTTTCGCAATTAATTTGAACAATATTCTCTACAATTCGAGTGAATGATATAGCCACACAGAGGGCCAGTTATGAATCCCATCTAACATGTATGGGACATAATTGAAAGATCAGTTCGTGCACTGGCAACACTTTCTCACATATGTACGGCTATAGAAGCACCATATTTCTGGAGGGGATTTTCAATGATCAAATGGCTCTGAGCACTAAGGGACTTAACATCCGAGGTCATCAGTCCCCTAGAACTTAGAACTACTTAAACCTAACTAACCTGAGGACACAACACACACATCTATGCCCGAGACAGATTCGAACCTGCGACCGTAGCAGCAGCGCGGTACCGGACTGAAGTGCCTAGAACGGCTCGGCCACAACGGCCGGCTTTCATTGATTTGTTGAATCGATGCCACCTCGAGTTGCAGCATTACGTAGAGCAAAAGGAGGTCCGACATAATATTAGAAGGCGTCTCAAGACTTCTGTCACCTTAGAGTATAGCCTGCAGCAGTCAGATGAGGAGGATGAAAACTTCGTTTGTCTTTAATGCCTCAAAAAGACACATCTAGTCAAAAAGACATCAACAATGGATCCCGTGCCTTAGATGTTAAAGGTAGGCTTACGACTTGTGACATGCAAACACTCTATATCAAGCAAATGTTGAGCAATTC
Organism: Schistocerca gregaria; assembly: GCF_023897955.1. NCBI lineage: Eukaryota > Metazoa > Arthropoda > Insecta > Orthoptera > Acrididae > Schistocerca > Schistocerca gregaria. The sequence goes on from NC_064920.1 coordinate 763,581,915, forward strand.
CCAAACTTGTAACTCTTTTGAATTGACTGTCTTCAGATTGATTCACCGGCAGACATCGGTTACCAACAAATACAAAGTTTCGCAAACAAGTGGCCTTGACAGATCGGCAGTACACACATATTTCCGTATATTAAAACCACTTTATTCGGTTTTCGCCCTTACAGTTTGGAAATTTCCCTCGTAAAATAAGCTGCATGGTTATTATTCCTTCGTATGTGCGTCCATTTCTTTGGAACCCAAAGTGATTTACCTTAGGTAAACATCCATGAACAGTTCCATTCTTCTACAGGTAATTCGTGTTAGAAGTAGCTACTACTGTTAAACCGAGCGAGGTGGCGCAGTGGTTAGCACACTGGACTCGCATTCGGGAGGACGACGGTTCAATCCCGCGTCCGGCCATCCTGATTTAGGTTTTCCGTGATTTCCCTAAATCGCTCCAGGAAAATGCCGAGATGGTTTCTTTGAAAGGGCACGGCCGACTTCCTTCCCAGTCCTTCCCTAACCCAATGAGACCGATGACCTAGCTGTTTGGTCTCTTCCCCCCAAACAACCCAACCCAACTGTTAAAAGTGTTTCTTTGGTTATACCCATACCTGTCAGCACCGTATTTTTTGATACTGGGCTTTCTACATTCTTCTTAAAACCTAAGGTTCTTTCGCGTGTTTTATATATCCTGCATACCGGCTGGCTCTTGTAAACAAAGTAAAAACACACAGGATGGGCGAAATAAGACTGGCCTGGAAAATACTATCAGACTGACTCGGGACTGACGGTTGTTAGGGATAATTTCAGGAAATACTGGAAATGTCCATCGCCGTTAAAGTCGATGCAGCGCTGTGCTCGGTTCACCAAACTGCGAGACACGCGTAGCAGCTCTGATGGATAGCAGCGATAGCGTTTTTAATCTTCTGCTGTAGCCCCATCCAGTTGAATACACTTGACGCTTCAGCCCAGACGCAAAAATCACAGCGAAAGAGATCAGGCGATAGACGTGGCCAGGAGATTGCACTGCCTCTGCCGATTGTCCTCTCCTCAGCGAACACCTCACGCACTCATGACAAGGTCGTCACGGCAGTCTGCGCTGTTGCTCCATTGCTTAGTACATAAATGAACGACAAAATAGGACTGAAAGAGACGCAGGACACAGCACACAATGACACACACACCTCAGAGTAAGTTGGCGAAAATGACTCAAGAAATAACACAGACGACGATGATTACAACTGCACTACGTTGATGGGAATCTAAAACTCACGTCTAGCCTTTCCTATCACCTTTAAACTTCCTTTAATTTTAACAATTTGCTAACAGTACTATCTGACACCCACCGTTTCCGTTAATTAATTCAATTTTTTTCTTTGTAACTCATTATTACTTCGACTTTTATTACTGAATACAATACTTGCTTGGAATAACGAATTAATTTACTTTGCCGGCCGCGGTGGTCTCGCGGTTCTAGGCGCGCAGTCCGGAACCGTGCGACTGCTACGGTTGCAGGTTCGAATCCTGCCTCGGGCATGGATGTGTGTGATGTCCTTAGGTTAGTTAGGTTTAAGTAGTTCTAAGTTCTAGGGGACTAATGACCACAGCAGTTGAGTCCCATAGTGCTCAGTGCCATTTTTTTTAATTTACTTTACCACATGAAAAAGTGTAAAATGTACGACTAGTTTTAAAACCCCATCAACAGGTCTCTAAATAAGCAATAAATGAAGTGAGAATGAAAAGAAAGTTGCTGTGTCTTTCTGAAAATACCAATAAAATCTTTCATCTTGTGTGAGAAGATCCACGTATGGTTCAACCGTTTCTGAACATACCACTTGGCATTAACAGTTTGGTGCGCAATGTCTAGTGTCTGTATCGTAACACGGTTTTTCAACGAACACCAGTCTCTAGATTGTGCAACGGCTCTTCAAAGTGCTGATGCTGATTTTCTGATGCATAACAGCACATGCTCTGAGTGTTCCCATACCCTTATAGCTTATAGGAATCATACGAAGAATGGAAAACTGAGGCCCCAGAAGCCCTTATTCCACTTCAATCAGAAACCATCGGCAGGACTCAGCACGAGCTTTAACTCATGCACAAAAGCATTTTCTGAGATGGGTACTTCTCTCGCTCATGAACAAGTTTCAGTTCCGTGCCATTTTAGCGACGGCTATTCGGAAAGTGAGGAACGATCGGTCGCGAAATAGAAACCACTGTGAAAATCCGACGGGGCAGTGTCTCTAGTACGCCCGTTAATCGCATGAAGACGCTCTTTTCAGTTGTGGGCGCACTGTAAACGAGTAAAGGTGCTTTCCCTAGAACAAGTACGAGGGCCCGCTGAGAGGCTTCGCCTTAATGAATGCAGCCCACCTAACACAACTGCCACGCACTTCCTTCTTCATGGCAATTCTAAGCCGCAATCTGCAGGGGCAGTGAAGATGCTCCTACAGTCTATTCGATGGGAAGTGTTCGATCACGCACAATACAGCCCTAATTGGCTTGTCCTGAGTACCATCTCTGTTCACATGAAACGGTGGATACGAAGACAACACTTCGGCGCAGGCTACGCGCCATAGACCAACGTGCAGAATTATCGGAAAGCACAGGCGGCTGCCTTCTATGGCGATGGTGTTGGAAATTTGGTATAACGCTCCGAGAAATGTCTAAATAGGAGCGGCGACTATGTAGAGAAGTACCTGGAAGGTGAAGCTAAATGAGCAAAGAAAACAGTTTTGATATTCATTGTTGTTTGTATTTCGCCACCCATTGTTCTCTACTTTCCGAACAACCTCGTACTTCACCCATGCTGTGTGAAAGGCTTCAGTAGCGCAGGGAATATAAAATCCACACAACAGGGTAATGGAATGTGTAAAGTGGCCCATAAAAAGTACTTTCACAGTGTTGCACATGGTGGAACATGTTCAGACAAGAACACCACGGAAAACGTGCAACGCAGACACTCTTCTTCCAGCTGTGATAAGCTACTTTACGGTATGTGACGGAGGATACTTCTACCACTATCTGTCCCCCCTCCTCCACCTTTTTTTGTTCCATTCGCGAATTGCGAGTAGGACAAATGATTGTCAGTAAAACTTACGTATGGGCTCTAATTTCTCTCATTTTCTCGTTATGGTCTTTCCGTGAGACGTATTCTGGAGGAATTTATACAAAAACAAGAAAAATCGCAACACCACGGAGGAGTCGTGCGACATAAACGAAAGTTGGTAGGCGTGCCTCTACATCTGAAAGATGATGTCTATTCAAATTTCAAGCCAGTCGCGTAAGAGTGGGGCTAGTAGAGCCACTATGAAGACCCAGATCAGGATTGCTTTAAATATACCGTGTAACGGTCGTGAGACTTAGTTATCTTTGATACTGGACGTGGTGCGTTGATATTAGTCAAGAATGCCTTCCAAGGCGACAAAGAATCCAGTATCAACACCTCAATGAGTTTGGATGGGTCGTGTAATAGGGCTCCGAAAAGCTGGATGTTCCTTCTGCGATACTGCAAAAGACTTATCAGGAATGTAGCCGCTATACATGAAAACTGGCAGCGGTGCTCACGAGAAAGTGCGCTCGTAAAAATATGCTGGGTTTCGGACGAAAACGTAGAACTGCTGAGAGAGAAGACCATCGTGTTCGGCGTATGCCTCTGGCGCATCGTTATGCGACTGCAGCAGCAATTTGAGCAGCAGCTAGCACATAAGTGACACAACAAACTGTTACACATCGATTACCTCTAGGACATTTCCGAGATACACGCCTTGTAGCGATAATTCCACTGACCCCAAATCAGCGCCATTTGAAACTTCAGTGGGAAGGTAGGGTACAGGTCTCCAGCAGAACACATATGGGACATCCTCGGACGACAACTCCTGTGTCATCCACAAACAATATTAACTGTCCCTGCATTGACCGACCAAGTGCAACAGGCATGGAACTCCGTCCCACAAACCGACAACTGCCACGTGTACAATACAATGAATGCACGTCTTTAAGCTTCCATTCGACATTCCTGTAGTTACACCGGTTATTTATGTACCGGCATTTCACATTTTCAATGGTTTATCTCGTACTTACATTAAGCTGTCATCTTGCTGTGTTAACACTTAACACTTAAATATGTTACCTAGACAAATATATTCCCGAAATTTGATTACTCTACATAAATTATTAATTGGTGTTGCGATTTGTATCAGTCAGTGTATGTTCCCTGATTCTTCCCAAGAAGTAAGCTCTCATAATTTCAACAGTAAAGCTCTCCATGATGGACAACGTCTCTTTTCTAGCGTCTGCCACTGAAGTTTGTTGAGCACCTATGTGGAGCTCTCACGCCGACTGAACGATCGCGTGGCGAAACGTGCCGCTCTTCATTGGATCTTGTGTATCTCTTCTACTAATAATACGTGGTTAAGATTCCAGATTGACGAGCAATACTCACGAATGGGTGGAAACAGTGTTGTCTGGTGCGCGACAGGTGGCTCTACGCCTTACATTGCGTAGGTCTCACACTAGTTTGACCACCCGCTTGTATCTGCTACTTACACGGACAACAGCAATCAAGAATTTGCTAATAGTTCGAAGGGAGCTCACAAACAAGGAGGCGCTTGTATCTGCTACTTACACGGACAACAGCAATCAAGAATTTACTAATAGTTCGAAGGGAGCTCACAAACAAGGAGGCGCTTGTATCTGCTACTTACACGGACAACAGCAATCAAGAATTTGCTAACAGTTCGAAGGGAGCTCACAAACAAGGAGTGCTGGCGATGTTGGTGCGTCACCGAGCGTACGGCACTGCTCGCCGTCGACCAATTGGAACGGCGCGCTGCACGAAAGTGGGCCGCATGGGATGGGCCGCCAGCCCTTAAGGGCTCAGCCCAGCCTAGGAGGAGAGTCGCTGACGCCGAAATGCGTCGAGGGTGTCGCCATTGTCACCGCCACAAAGCCTCCAGGCCCTCGAAGGCTGCGGCCTGAGCCATGTAGAGACAGGTCGCAAATTCTGGGACGTGTTTTCTCCATATAAACGTCTCTACTATAGTACAATAAATGCGGCAATCAACGGCGAATTACAAACCGCTGCCGGAGTTTCAACAAAAAAAGATTAATGCCATTCAAAAACATAGAGTCCGGCACAAAAATCGAAGCATGGTGTTTTTTGTCCATTCAACTGAGCGATCACGCAGTGTGAGAGCACATTCTCAAGTAATCTCATCATACTGAATGACTAATTTTGCAAATGGAGATTTTAGCCAAGTCCAAGTAAAACGGAGGTTATTGGATTGCATGTCTGTAATAAAGAGGCACTCAGAAAGCTACACATGTTTTTAACGGGGTGAAATTTGCTGTAACTAGTTCCCTAAATATCTAGACGTTGCCTCCAACTGGACTCTATCATTTAAACAACACTGCACAGAAGCATCAAAGCAGCTTCGATCAAGCGTAAATCTACTCCACAAACGACGTGAAAATAACTAGGAAGCAAAAGCAGATACTGTAGGGATGCGTAGTGCGATATAGGAAAACAACATCTAGGAGATAACAAGTTTATTGAACAAAACATCTGCTTCGATAGTACGGAAAAAAGGCAAAGAATGTAATAACAAGAGTAAAACAATAGGTACAAAGGTACTGGCACAGACACCGAAAACGGGTCACAATAAGGTCAGACTGACACTAACCGGCGATCGCACTTATCCGAGACCAAAGTCAGAAAGAAAACACTGGCAGGATGCTCCGTTCGAAACTACAAATTACCACGAAAAAAGTCGGGAATAAGCGCTAAGTTCGTGGCCTGTAATTCTGAGTCCGAAGATGACTGTTCTGGGTTAGTTTCATACAGATAGTACTAAGAGTTGGGGCAGAAAGCCGAAACGTCCAATTCAGTATAACGTCACTAATGATGAATACAGTATTGCGCTGCAGAAGCTATCGTTCTTGGTATCAGCTGGCGTTAGTCTGGAAGAAGAAACGACAATGCCTTCTGACAGCGACGTTTATCGCTAACGATGAACTTCGAGAGCAATCCTGTTTGATGTGGTGTGTGGCATCCGTCGCTTGGACCAGGAGAGGCTCTTGAAGCCTGACTGACTCGTGCTGTCCAGGCGCCGGCTTACAAAGCTGCCTGCGGCAAAATATTGTGGTAACTACACTCCTGGAAATTGAAATAAGAACACCGTGAATTCATTGTCCCAGGAAGGGGAAACTTTATCGACACATTCCTGGGGTCAGATACATCACATGATCACACTGACAGAACTACAAGCACATAGACACAGGCAACAGAGCATGCACAATGTCGGCACTAGTACAGTGTATATCCACCTTTCGCAGCAATGCAGGCTGCTATTCTCCCATGGAGACGATCGTAGAGATGTTGCATGTAGTCCTGTGGAACGGCTTGCCATGCCATTTCCACCTGGCGCCTCAGTTGGACCAGCGTTCGTGCTGGACGTGCAGACCGCGTGAGACGACGCTTCATCCATCCCAAACATGCTCAATGGGGGACAGATCCGGAGATCTTGCTCGCCAGGGTAGTTGACTTACACCTTCTAGAGCACGTTGGGTGGCACGGGATACATGCGGACGTGCATTGTCCTGTTGGAACAGCAAGTTCCCTTGCCCGTCTAGGAATGGTAGAACGATGGGTTCGATGACGGTTTGGATGTACCGTGCACTATTCAATGTCCCCTCGACGATCACCAGAGGTGTACGGCCAGTGTAGGAGATCGCTCCCCACACCATGATGCCGGGTGTTGGCCCTGTGTGCCACAGTCGTATGCAGTCCTGATTGTGGCGCTCACCTGCACGGCGCCAAACACGCATACGACCATCATTGGCACCAAGGCAGAAGCGACTCTCATCGCTGAAGACGACACGTCTCCATTCGTCCCTCCATTCACGCCTGTCGCGACACCACTGGAGGCGGGCTGCACGATGTTGGGGCGTGAGCGGAAGACGGCCTAACGGTGTGCGGGACCGTAACCCAGCTTCATGGAGACGGTTGCGAATGGTCCTCGCCGATACCCCAGTAGCAACAGTGTCCCTAATTTGCTGGGAAGTGGCGGTGCGGTCCCCTACGGCACTGCGTAGGATCCTACGGTCTTGGTGTGCATCCGTGCGTCGCTGCGGTCCGGTCCCAGGTCGACGGGCACGTGCACCTTCCGCCGACCACTGGCGACAAATGGATGTACTGTGGAGACCTCACGCCCCACGTGTTGAGCAATTCGGCGGTACGTCCACCCGGCCTCCCGCATGCCCACTATAAGCCCTCGCTCAAAGTCCGTCAACTGCACATACGGTTCACGTCCACGCTGTCGCGGCATGCTATCAGTGTTAAAGACTGCGATGGAGCTCCGTATGCCACGGCAAAGTGGCTGACACTGACGGCGGCGGTGCACAAATGCTGCGCAGCTAGCGCCATTCGACGGCCAACACCGCGGTTCCTGGTGTGTCCGCTGTGCCGTGCGTGTGATCATTGCTTGTACAGCCCTCTCGCAGTGTCCGGAACAAGTATGGTGGATCTGACACACCGGTGTCAATGTGTTCTTTTTTCCATTTCCAGGAGTGTATTGCCCTGTCAAGTGGCGCCCGGGCGCGAGTAGGCCCTTGTTGGTGGCGTACTCTGCAGGACACCGGCTTCGCCTCCTGGGTGCCGGCCGTAACGGGTCGTGCGATGCTGAGGCGTGCAGGGGAGTGGTGGCTGCAGGCATGTCGTAGTTGCCCGAAGAGTTGCCGACCTATTAGGCGAGAGCCTCCTACACGGCAGATACACTACGCAATGCTGCAAGTTTACTACTTTTTACCCAGCTGTTGAATATTATATCCTGCATGGGAGAACACCGCACTTACTACTAAGGCTCACGTACATATTAGTGAGGCCATGAGGACCACTTCTGGAAATGTCAAATACACTGCCACTCATAAGTTGCCTGTTCTACTCAATATTGCTCATCTAGTTCCCAGAAGAAACGCTGTCAAATTGCAAATATTTTAAGACGACTGAGTTCCACAAGGATTCACATTGACGTGGCACTTCTCGGAATCTGCCAACTATGTGCGTGAAGTCACGCAAGCCACGTTGGGTTGATCTTCGGCTCACAGGCATTTACGATGGCACCGAGAAGAGGAAAGAATACTTCAATGCCGCGTGGGATTAGCCGAGCGGTCAGGGGCGCTGCAGTCATGAACTGTGCGGCTAGTCCCGGCGGAGGTTCGAGTCCTCCCTCGGGCATGTGTGTGTGTGTGTGTGTGTGTGTGTGTGTGTGTGTGTGTGTGTGTATGTGTGTGTTTGTCCTTAGGATAATTTAGGTTAAGTAGTGTGTAAGCTTAGGGACTGATGACCTTAGCAGTTAAGTCCCATAAGAGTTCACACACATTTGAACATTTTTTTGAGTGCTTCAATGATCATCCACCGGGAAGGCCGACCACTTCAAAAACCAATCATGAAGATCATTGATCTTCGCTGCCGCGAATCCGGGAGAGACAAAGGGGAGGTAGCCAGATTTTGAAGAAGTGAGGACATTGCTAAAGTGCTGCGTGTGACTGTGTTGCTGAGTAGCAGACAATAAGACTTACTGCAGAGAACCACTCCATGCTTATATGGGAGATCTAAAAGACTTGCAAGAGATGACGCCGAGTGCTGAGATCTGGTTGCCAAACATAAATATTAACCCGTAAATTCATTATGTATGTCTACGTGTACTTCCTCTCATGTCATTCAACGATAACGGTGATAATAACAATAATAGTAATTATTATTATTATTATTATTATTATTACTGTCGACTATATAGGACTAAAAAATTTTCCAGGTGATGGACGTGGAGGTGTCATTTTCTTTGTCTTAACCATTACAGCACTTCAACAGCGCTTAAACAGCCCCACGGTTACTGAGTACGTCAGCTTCAGAACATTAACAAAACCAGACCATCAGGCGCAAGTCAATAGTATAGTGTTTCAGAAGTCAAATGAATCGCATTGTGTCTGAAACTGCCCTCGCTTGGAACAGCAAGAATTCAAATACATTCTCCACTATTAGTCCCAAATAGACACACTCTCCAAAATCGAGCTCATCATATTAATGCTAAGTGAAGCTAGTTCTTGACTTTTGTTTATATTCTTTTCCTCCAACATGCAGCAAACTGCTCCCGATATCGCAAGTTCAACCATTGGTAGCATCATCTTCGCCATTACCATACTACACCCATTCCACAGTTCAGTTTCTCCGTACAAATGTTATCTACAGCAAAAATTCTCAAGATTCAACCACTTCACTCCCCTACATTCCACTTCCCAACCGTTGTCTTTCTCATTGCTCATTCTCGCTTTACTCTGTTGTGCAGAGGTGACTCACGACGACTATCTACCAGATGTCTCTACCAAACGGTTCCCATTTACAGAACGAAATGAATCTGTAGTATTAATACACAATTCTGCATTTCCTTTCGTTAGACAAGAATCAATATGAAAAAAATTTACAGGACTACGACAGGCGGAATTTACAAATAATAAAATATGTAATTATGCTTTTATTTTCTTTTAAAGGTGTTTACGAAGGACCGCCATTTCAAATAATAATAAAGGACTTTCTGCAACCCTATTCCGTGACTGAATGAGTTACTAGTAAATGATTGTGACTAACTTTACCGTACAGTAGATTCAATACACTGGAAACAGCGAATTCAGCAAGCTTCTAAGAATAATGTGAACGGTGCAGAGCTAGAGAAGACTTAAGGTGAAAAACAAATTTCAATGGTAAAGATTCAGTGTTTGGCCTACACAGTTACTGTATTCGGACAACGTTTCTGTTAAACTAAGTCTTAAGATAACGTCGATAGCAGAATCATTTGGAACACACTACTAGCTTAGCTATACTACGGACATGAAGCAGTTAAGGTCGTCTCAAAGAGCTTGTCATGTTATAGATGTACATCTGTGAGAGGAAGGTCTTTTCAGTTCTTGGAGATAGATTTTCAAAACATTTTGTGGTTTATGCACCGTTGCAATGGGTCTGTGGTTAGCCTGTACCAGGTTGGTTTCACTTTTACCGTTATGTTGGTTTTGGGCGAGGAGACCAGACAGCGAGGTCATCGGTCTCATCAAATGAGGGACGGATGGGGAAGGAAGTCGGCCGTGCCCTTTGAAAGGAACCATCCCGCATTTGCCTGGAGCGATTTAGGGAAATCACGGAAAACCTAAATCAGGATGGCCGGACGCGGGGTTGAACCGTCGTTCTCCCGAATGCGAGTCCAGTGTGCTAACCACTGCGCTTTACCGTTAGGTTCTTACATCACGTATACACCAGTAGTTAAGTCTTTAAACATTAATGAACACTTTTAGTTGGATCATGTCCGATATTTTGAACCCTATGTTAATTTTATGCCATGGTACATTGTGTTGTTTTTATGATTTGATATGAAAGTAGTTAAAGTTGCTTTTTTAGATGTTTATTGTTTTTACATATGACGACAGCCATGTGTGTTGCGACTGTAAATCACGTTCATTCTGTGTTTATGTTCCACACGCTTATAAATTTCTGGACTAGAGCAGAACGCTACGGTCGCAGGTTCGAATCCTACCTCGGGCATGGATGTTTGTGATGTCCTTAGGTTAGTTAGGTTTAAGTAGTTCTACGTTCTTGGGGACTGATGACCTCAGATGCTAAGTCCCATAGTGCTCAGAGCCATTTGAACCATTTAGAGCAGAAAAAAATGGAGGTATTGACATATATGCTCTCTTGGTACTTCGTAGAATATTACCTTAGTCACTTCAACTTATATATTAGAGTACCATAATTGCATGACCTAGTTATTTTGTAGTTATTTAGTTTTCAAATATTGGCATTATGTTACTGTTCTTTGGTAAACAGGGCCTGAGGATAGTGGGAATGTGCCGCCAAAAGTAGTCGTTTGTCAGAACATGACATTCTCAAGTTGCAGCTGTGGTGGTACTTTTTCGCATATTACTTGTCATATACTTTAAGGAATTGGTCTCACGCACAGTTGGCCAGCATTGTTATAACACCAGCTATAATTCCGACAAAACATTTCACCTTCACTGGATTTGGGAGACCCCGCAGTCGATGTACGGTATGAAACCGTTCCCTCACACAACTAAGATGACGATCGAGACTGGAATACATAACACATCAATTCAATTCCAATCAAAGGAACTGCGAGTCCAGCACGCTTTGGTGTTGCTACTCAACTACGTCAAGTTGCATGTTGTGTTGCCACATAGCGTTCAGTCCTTGGGTATGTAAACCGTTTTACGGAAGATGGCTGAATGTATGAGTGTGTGCCTCATCTCCAAATGAAAGACCACAGAAAAAGCAAGAGAGAAGTGCTCCCAGACACTACCTCTAGGGGCGGCAACTACTATACTATTTGCCGTTTTTCTCCTAAAAATCCAAAGTGCGTTCACCATAAGAATGGAATTGTACCTGGAAACAGGGAACGGAAGTTACCCAAAAAGGCAATCATCTAATCAGAGGAGAATCAATTCCGAAACTTGCGTACAAAGTGGAGCCTTTTCCGTGGGTGTATCGTCGTTATTTGAGTGATAGCCTCATTGATTCATAGAGCTCCGCGACGCATTTATTTATTTATTAATTTATTTATTTATTTATTTATTTATTTATTTTTTTGCGAAACTGTTGCTTTACTCGTGCCTTTTGTTTCCCCTGACTGATTTCGACCCTCAGCTGATACAATGTATCACGTTGAGAGTTTTTAAGCAGCTTTTATAGTAGATGCTCATATGTTACATCAACATCTCGTCGAGCTAGGGTTCTCGTTGGTGATTTACTCACGACATTTCTGCCACCATAGCAGCTCATAAACAGTTGACGAAGGCGCCGTTTCAAAGATACCGCCACCCTCCACAGTGAAACGAGAAATCATCCCCTTTTGCATAAGTGATATACCGCATCTTTTAACCATGACAGGAACGAATGACGTATGCAAACGGCCTACAGAGAAGCAGATACACTCACCCAATGCGGCAGCCAACGGCAAGGAACATACTTTACTGGCAGTAAAATGCCGATCTTTGATACAGATAGTAATGGTGATGTAATGCACAACTGTCTTCTTGACTAATGCACAGTAGCTTAGCGTGTGTAACAGGACAAAATGTGGCGCGTAATGATGGACTTACTGCCTTCCATGCAACGCACGTACTATAACAAACCGATAATGCGGTAATTCCGTCGGGAAGGACAAACGACGTATTACACTATCAACGGAGAGCTCATCCAGGCCATATTAGGACAACCCACATTCAGCAGACGAGATGTGCGAGACGCTGCGGCATGAGTCACACTTTGGAAATCTATTATCTGCTGACCTCTTTCATTTTTCTGTTACATAAGAACGCTACAAGCAAAAACAGCAAAAAGATGACAAAGAGCAAATTATAATATTGTAAGACACTTATCATGCGAGAGAGCAGTTAGGACAGCAGTCTATGTAAGGAGGAGGTCAATTCTCGTCGTCGCTAACTAAAGACAACAGAGAGATAGAAGATGGCCGTACGTAGTCAGCACCGGCTGGAGAGGTACACTGACGAAAATGTGGAGCAAGTCTTCATCTTTAGTCATCATGCACACTAGGTCTTCACAGTTTTGTCTGGGACACATTCTCCCCCCGCCCCTCTTCTCTTCACCAATCATATGTTCCCGAATGGAACTCTGTCTGCCCGACTCGTCTGGTGTTTGGCCGAAAAGTACTCAGTTCTACAATGAACACGGTATCAAACAGACAGTCCTTTGTTTCAGGATACGGAATGAAAAATATTGGAGAAGGCAGTAATCATTGATATATGAAATACGTATAAAAGGAAACTGGCGTCTGTAGTTTTTTTTTTTTTCAGGGCGTTGAATAGGAGCGGAATGGCCCTTGCTCCATGAAACGCAGATTAGAGCTTATAAGAAAATCAATAATTGATTAAACTTCTTGGCAGATTAAAACTGTGAACCGGACCGAGACTCTAACTCAGGACCTTTGCCTTTCACAGGCAAGTGCTCTACCAAATGAGCTACCCAAGCACGACTCACGCCCCGTCCTCACAGCTTTAATACCGCCAGTACCTCGCGAAAGGCAAAGGTCCCGAGTTCGAGTCTCGGTCCGGCACACAGTTTTAATCTGTCAGGGAATTTCATATCAGCGCTCACTCCGCTGTAAAGTAAAAATTCCATTCTAGAAATAATTGGTGAGTTGCGGTCCCTAAGATTTTCTCGGCGAGACTGAAACTTTACACGTAGAGTTGTCGTAAGTGAGTCAGTCACAAGTTGATCAAGTGGGACATGACGTTTCCTACTATCTGTATGGAAATGAACCAACTCATATGAACAACACGGTACCTCCAAGCCCTTCACCTTTCCTACGATTCGATGATATTGACTGTCTACTCTGTGAACATATGCCAACCATCATCTGGATCGGAAATGTCACTGATTGATGCAAATTAAGAGAGGATAAGATGCTAGACTATTCTCCAGTACAACCCAAATGTGAGTGAGGTCTATACATAGTAAATTTGCGCACGTAATAATGGCAGCTGGTAAGCGAAGTACTATGTCACTTAAAACGTAACGAATAAAATGCATTCATATGACAAAGGGGACTGGTAGTTTGTTGGGAACGGTGGTAGTACATCAAGGAAACAAGAATTCCTTTGTCAAGTTTCCCGTCAGCGCGCTGCTCGAATTCTTTGACTGGCGTTTTTTAAATGCTTCTGTAATATTTCGCTCTCACAAGTGGCCGTTGTTTACAAAGAGCAGTCTTCCTCCGTCGCTACAGCGGGAATTCTCCAACATCCCACTCACATTTCTTCGGGTTTTACCTCTTAGGTCTACAAGGGTGACGCGGCCAATTCGGAATGTAGATAAGCGTGACAATAGATTCTACTGGCAAAAGGAATGGGACGAAGCTATATCTGAGTACATTACATTTCACTTAACGAGTTAATACGCAAATGTTCCTGTTCGTCTTTGTTTCAGACTGTGACATTAAGTTGCTGTAAAGTTGTTTCTCCGCAAAGTACTATAACCGACGCAGATATGTCAAATTATGGCTCATAAATTATTGATTACTGTCAGACGCCTACTGCCAATAATTTAACACACCATGGAATGCACTGCGCAAGAAAATTAAACGGTCACATTTTTTGAAAAACCGTCATTTTCTCCCACTGTAACCCAGAAGTTCGAATTTTGACATGGAGGTGCCTATAAACTCCCTCTATAATTATGAAAAGCCTGGCGCGTCGCGACGTCACACTAGGGTAGGCGACGCTCCTGGCAATAAGGTATCGACACGTACAAAAAAGGGTCAAAGCTCAGAAGTTCATGTGAGTTGTAACGTGGGTTAACGATATCACGCTGGCACCACATTCTGCTCAACGGCTCGGTGAACGCGACACACACGGGAAGAAAGAGACACCTCCCCTTACTCACGCCCGGCACTGAAATCGAGCGGTTTTCTTACAGGTTGCGAGGGAAACATTTCGGGCACACCGTTGCTCGGAAACCACACGTCAAGGACTCAGGTATTAAAGGGCGTAAGTAAAACCACTCCTGCCCTTGCAATGTTCATTTTCACACACTTCGCAGTCGGAAACGAAAGTTAGCAGCGCGATGTGAAACAGGGTGACGCTTTTGATAATATTGGATACTGATTACACACTCCGCACGATTCAGTACATCTATATGGACTCACGAGGCTGTAACAACTTTGAACACCATCTCACGTCTTTGGATTGTCGCGTAATGGTAATCTTTGCTCTGATGTAAAGAGTGGAACCACAAGGGACCGTCGAAAACCATTAGACGGAATCCCAGTATGATCTGAAGCACAAAGGGGTGGTCCGGTTTTTCAGCCCTCCTTTTTCGCGATCTCCTATGGCGTGTTCACAGGAAGCGGGAGTGGGCGGGCGATATTGTCATGTGCGCGAATAAAACGGCAAAGGGCAGCTCCAAAACCCCATATCAGCAACACCCGCGCCCACCACCGCACCTTTGGCGGGCACTGCAGAAATGTCTCGGTGCAGACACACAGCTCCACCGATTCCCACTCACCGGTAAGACAGGCAACTCTCTCGATAGTGACGCCTGCTTCCCGCATACGAAATCAGAGCAGTCCCAACGAATAGCGATTTCTGATCACCGGACTGCGACCCAGTGCCCCGTGTTAAATGCTAAACATCTACGCAGAGTCTCGTGGGATCAGGGTATTTCGGCACTACTGGCGTTAATCCGTCTCTGTAAATCCCCATTTACACTGAAGCGAATACAAGTGAATGTGCAACAGCGAACGAGAATTCTCACTCGCGTTAACACTAGCCGCCAATTCACGAAGGGAGTTCGGTCGTGTGCAGTTCGCGTTCGCGGGTTGTTTGCTAGTGTTCCGCTTGTTATCGGTTTTTCAGCGAACATTGAAAGAAAGTTGGTGCCCTCTCCGCTTCGGCGCTAGCAGTGCAGAAAAAATTCGTCTGCTGTCTTGTCTACTTTTGTTGTTGTTGACGAGAGTTGTGTGATATTGAGGGGTGCGAAAATAATGCAATGACGCTGATGGCTATCAAAAGTGCTTCTGGGATCCAAGAGGTTCACAGCACCAATTCCGAAGAAAAAAAAATTGATTGGTAGAAAATTGCCAAAGGCCTCAAAGATCCTACTGGGGATTGAAGATGATAAATTGATTAGATGCCTGCAACAGGCGGAAAGGGAGTGAATAGCAACAAGCTTTGTAATATCTTTTCAGTAAAAAACGAAAAGTACAATAAATTTCTTTGGAAGTAAACAAGTGCGAATATGTATGTATTACGTTGATAAAAACTAAAAATATATGAAAGACCTGATCATTTTGATTGACGCGTGAGATTAGCCGAGCGGTCTGGGGCGCTGCAGTCATGGACTGTGCGGCTGGTCCCGGCGGAGGTTAGAGTCCTCCTTCCGGCATATGTGTGTGTGTGTGTGTGTGTGTGTGTGTGTGTGTTTGTCCTTGGGATAATTTAGGTTAAGTAGTGTGTAAGCTTAGGGACTGATGACCTTACCACTTAAGGCCCATAAGGTTTCACACACATTTGAACATTTTTGAACATTTTCATTGCTTACTTTCATGGCAGCTGTAACTACGAGACTGATGTATCATTGGTATGTTGGAGGTTTTTTTTTTTTTAAGATAAACAACCATGGTTTACTCGGAATCACGCTATCTGTTGTCAAACAAACTGTATACAGCGTGATTAAAAACAGCCTGAAAAGTCTGGAAGGTAGTGGTGAGAAATGATTGCTAAGAAAAAAATTTGATACGTTGCGCCATTTCCGAGTTACTTAGCACTGAAGTTAGCCAATCAGGTCGTTGCACGCGCGAATTCAAACAGCCTGCCAGAAGTAGTGTTCTTCGTTTGGCTTCATCAAATCGAACAAACGTACCTTTTGCTCAGCTAGCTTTATATACACCTAAAAAGCCATATTTTAACTGGTGATGAACGTTTGAGCAATTGGTAACTAAAGCACCCAAAGATGCCTGTGCATTGCTGCTTTTTAGAGCGTGCAAGTGCTTGAATTAACGCGCACAACGACCTGATTAACTAACTTCAATGCTAAATAACTCGAAAACGGTGGAACGTAAAGAATTAACCGTTATTTCTCAGCATAACATCTCCTGCAACGCCCTTACAAGATTTTCAGACTATCACCGTGTAGAGTGACTTTATCTTCCTTACATGTTCTTTATTAAAATTCTTTAAGTGTGTCGCATATGTCACTGCGTACATCAGAAACTACCAGATATACCAGCGACTACTGAAATGCGAAATAATGTCTAACGTAAATGTTTCTGGCTGAAAATAAACAGAATGTAACTGATAGCGTTTCTTCAGGTTATGTTGATCGCCGATAATTAGTGTCTGCTTTTAAATTTGCTTCTGAGTTGCAATTAGAAGCCACGAAAAAGTGTTACCCGACATATGTGTAAATTTTAGATTAATACTAAGAAAAGCTGGAGCTTCAATTCCGTGTTAATTGTAAAACGTCCTCACATTTCACGTTTACGTACAAACCATACATCTCAATTCATCCCTTCCTGAGCCAAACCGCACGATTCTGTTTTCCATCGTGAATGTAATCCCTTGTACGACATGTAACTTACGCAACTTCACCGCTACGGCGTTAATGCCAAAAAGCAATACACAGATACACAGCATAAGCTTCGATATTAGTTCCCTCGCGGTCTCTCCCGTTCGCTCCAGTGTAAACGCTTGTCCACAAGTATAAGTCAATAACAGCGCACTTGGGAAACCCCTGCGCATTGTTTGAGAATGTGCATTCTCTTGTGTTTATTTCTGTGTAGAGGAGACTTAACAGGGACGTTCAGCTACTTACCCTCCTCCCTATCTTTCTGCTATTCCAGTATAGTTGGATATACGTCTGTATTCAGTTTCGCGCCCTGCTTTCCTTTCCTCTCCATACTACGTGGTTAGAATACATACCGCAATGCTCTTGAATGTTTAAGTTCATCATATGACTGCCGCATAATTTCTGTGAGTGTGTATATATACACTACTGGCCATTAAAATTGCTACACCACAAAGATGACGTGATACACGCGCGAAATTTAACCGACAGGAAGAAGATGCTGTGATGTGCAAATGATTAGCTTTTCAGAGCATTCACACAAGGTTGGCTGGCGGTGGTGGCGACACCTACAACTTGCTGACACGAGGAAAGTTTCCAACAGATTTCTCATACACAAACACCAGTTGACAGGCGTTGCCTGGTGAAACGTTGTTGTGATGGATCGTGTAAGGAGGAGAAATGCGTACCATCACGTTTCCGACTTTGATAAAGGTCGGTTTGTAGCCTGTCGCGATTGCGGTTTATCGTATCGCGACATTGCTGCTCGCGTTGGTCGAGATCCAATGACTGTTAGCAGAATATGGAATCGGTGGGTTCGGGAGAGTAATATGGAACGCCGTGCTGGATAACAACGGCCTCGTATCACTAGCCGTCGAGATGACAGGCATCTTATCCGCATGGCTGTAACGGATCGTGTAGGCACGTCTCGATCCATGAATCAACAGATGGGGACGTTTGCAAAACAACAACCATCTGCACGAACAGTTCGACGACGTTTGCAACAGCATGGACTATCAGCTCGGAGACCGTGGCTGTGGTTACCCTTGAGCGCCTGCGATGGTGTACTCAACGACGAACCTGGGTGCACGAATGGCAAAACGTCATTTTTTCGTATGAATCCAGGTTCTGTTTACAGCATCATGATGGTCGCATCCGTGTTTGGTGACATCGCTGTGAACGCACATTGGAAGCGTGTATTCGTCATCGCCACACTGGCGTATCACCCGGCTTGATGGTATGGGGTGCCATTGGTTAGACGTCTCGGTCACCTCTTGTTCGCATTGACAGCACTTTGAACATTGGACGTTACATTTCAGATATGTTATGACCCGTGGCGCTACCCTTCATTCGATCCCTGCGAAACACCACATTTCAGCATGATAATGCACGACCACATGTTGCAGGTCCAGTATGGGCCTTTCTGGATACAGAAAATGTTCGACTGCTGCCCTGGCCAGCACATTCTCCAAATCTCTCACCAATTGCAAACGTCTCGTCAATGGTGGCCGAGCAACTGGCTCATCACAATACGCTAGTCACTACTGTTGATGAACTGTGGTATCGTGTGCATGGGCAGCTGTACTTGTACACGCCATCCAAGCTCTGTTTGACTCAATGCCCAGGTGTATCAAGGCCTTTATTACGGCCAGAGGTGGTTGTTCTCGGTACTGATTTCTCAGGATCTATGCACCCAAATTGCGAGAAAATGCAATCACATGTCAGTTCTAGTATAATATGTTTGTCCAATGGATACCCGTTTATCATCTGCATTTCTTCTTGGTGTAGCAATTTTAATGGCTAGTAGTGTACTTACAGCGACAATTAACATCGGAAATGTTAGTTTTCTATTGGCCAATGAGTGGCGTGTCATTCTATCTCGCAATTTTAACTGCGCTTTAAATCAAGATCAGTCCCCGGAGATTGTGGTCAGATTCACTGAAGCAGTTTTTCTAGTTGTTTGCCTTATTAAATATATACGACGCTGTTAAAGACGGTACGCCTCGGACTTCACATGGGCTATATTGCTGTCGACATGCAAAATGTAAACTAAGAGTTATTCTGGTGTTATTTGTCGCAGGTTCCCGCCCTATTTAACAGGAACTCGTCATACGCATGGCATAAGTACCCACGTTCACTGACGGTACCTTGAGCTCTGAATGGTATTCACAACCAGAAAAAAATTTAATAGCATAAACAAAGAGTAACAGTGCGTCTGACGCGTTGAGTACTGTCTGCGGCTGTTCGGTAGCCGCCTCAAAAGCTGGTGAATTCTTCCTCTCGTCGAGTATTCGCTACGGGTGCGCATTTTGTTGGTATTGTCAGCAAAGACCAACTGTTCGCTGGGGTTCCGTTAAGAACCTGATATCTCTGACCGTACCTGCCATTATCTTGCAAGACGGGCAGTCGTTATTCTCCGATTAAAGATCTTTCTCTTGAGCAAAGATTTTTGATCAGTGGCAGACAACACATCAAACCCATCTGAAAACGGAGAGAACTAATTCTTCCCTGGTTCCCTTTTTCTCTGCGATGACTTTTTAAATTAGTCATGATCATGGCACTCACAATCGAGTGCAGGAAGATTTAATCTCAGAGGAGACACAATAAAATCACCGTTGAACTTTTTTACTTTCCTGAATCTAAAGTGTCTGTCAACAACCAGCGCAGTGATATCCTTTCCTTTAAACACTACCCCCAGCAGTCGACTTAGTTGGTTAATCAGCTGCTACTGGAGAGCGGCCAGCGCTCCGGCGCATGAACACTAAACCCTCTGTGTCTGCCCATATCTCTACTAACAAAACGGAAAAGTACGCACCAATAACTGCTCAAATACAACACCATTAAAATCAACGAACTTAAACTGTTGTGATTTGGATTAGACATGATTTCTACCGCACAAGGTGATGCAATGTCAAGCAGCAGAAGGCCATCGAAAACTGAAGTGCATTAATGAATATCAGCAGCACATATCACCAGGCTTTATATTTTTTCTTCTGTTTAGTTAAACAGCTGTTCTTTCGTTACCACCTGAGTATCACACTGACATGTATTACAATGAGTAAATAACTGCCACACATCTACAAGGGTAAAGTTAAATATTTCTCGGCCCAGCAGGAAATGAAATTATATAGCGCGCGCGCGCGCGCGCGTGTGTGTGTGTGTGTGTGTGTGTGTGTGTGTGTGTGTGTGTGTAAAATTATTCCTCTTAAACGATTTATTGAGGAAGAAAATTCATCCGAAGTCAGTGGATGCTTACAAAGGTTCAGTCTTCTTCGATTACAATGGCCAGTAAATGTATGTTGTATTCATACGTTTGTCTTGAATCTGATCCGCATGAGTGACGCCCGAAAAATCTATTAACAGGTGAAAACGTCAAAAATTGCAGATTACACAGCTGAATGAACGACAATTAAAGGTGTATAAATAGCAGAGGCCACAGGTGTGTCAGCAAAAAGAGAATGGTACATTTTACGAGAAGAATTAACAATTAGTAAGCTTGTTACAAGTTAGGTGCCGCATTTACTAGATGCTAACCGAAAGCAAATGTAAAAACGACTGTCTTAGTATTGTTTGGGCCGTTAAAAAGATCAAGTGGATCCTGGCCAACTGAGTGTAAAAATACGCGACAAGAGGCTTGGAATACGAACTAAAATAATCCGACAAATGCACCACCCCACGAAATTCCCCAGCAAAGTGAAGAGGTCCGAATTGTTGGAATATCTACCAGATTTACAGTCACTCTAGACTTCAAAATTTCCTTGCACCTAAAAAAGTTCGTGGTTGGACAACGCTTTCTGTCTAATGTAGAAAACTTTTGGCCATAGTAGACGACAGTTTTGTATACAGTAACTACTCAGTGGGCACTGGGAACTGACTTCAAATGGAATCAGATCAAAAAGGAGTTTCTTTGCACTAAAAAGGCAAGAAATTTCGTGTGCAGAACGAGAAGTTTTCATACTGTACGGTAATAATACCAGTGTCCATTGTTCACTAGGAAACGTTTGTTGTATTACAAACCTTGACATAAATGTAACAGGTCTAATGCTTACCAACGAGTCCGCAAGACAGTGGATCGAAACATACAAACAAGGGAGAGATTACATGATAAAGGCAGATTCTTGTCATTACGTTACATAAATTAGCAAACTCGTTTAAGGGAAAAGCAATGTCTCAGAAGCAACGCTGGGTAGATTTCTGCACTACGATGTGCATCAGATGTGGTACACGAGCGCAAGATGAGGACAAAGGTAAACAGGGCATCAGTGTAAATGTAAAACCTGTATCTATCAACAGGAATCCGTCTGGAAACGAAATCTGAAGGTCGTTCGCATATATAGGTAACTCACGTCTCTGCCTTATACACGACAGGACTCGTTTAGTGAACGAAAATCTTTAATAGCGACAAAATTAGGCTCATTAGTGGATTGGTGGTTAGACCTCCTGTTATGAAACCCATACAGCGTCGTCGGAACACACTCGGAAGTTGTTTTCCTGTCACATAAGTTTTTTGTCCCCATCTTTATGTCTGTCCGAACTCAGGAAGAATGTAAATCGAGGAATGCGTTTCTCGGCAAATTTTGCTAATGAGTGACCTGTGTCAAATACGATAAACACGCCAAAGTTTCCCACTGAAGCATCATTGTTAGTTTCATTCTGCTTTGGATGTTGTAGTGGGATTAGCTATCGTGTATCGGTTTCTATAGCCCTTTCTCTTTTCATTACGTCTGAAGTTTCTTCAGTATCTGTAATACCGATTTTAATTTTTTTGTTTATAGTACACCCTACGTCTAAATTTACTTCCTACTCTATTTCTCCATAATAAAACATCTGATCAGGGTTTAATTCTACTTAGTCTTAATTTGCTGCCACGCTTCTGATAATTCTGCTGAAATCGATTTCATATAATTTAATTTTTCCTACAATTCAATTACACTATCTATGCATCGTAGAGTTCTGCAACTTATTCCTCTGGATAAAAACTAGAAGTAGTATAGAAGTATACTGTCCAATCACATTAATTTGATCATCTGTCAAAAGCCTGAATAACCACCTTTTGCAGTGCAGGCCACTGCGAGAGGTGCAGAAAGAGAGTCAGTGAGGTTCTGAAAGGTACCGCCAGAAATGCGGAGCCTTGCTGAATCCAGCGCCGTGGACAGCTGCGCTGGGTTTCTAGGTCGAGGAGTCACGGCGCTAATAGCCCGGTCGAGGTAGAAGTCCCACAGATCCTAAATTCCGTTTAAATCCGGGTAACCTGATGCCCAGGGGCGTACGGCAAAATCATCCCGGTGCTCCTCGAACGACATACGTACATTGCAAGCTGTATGACGCGCTCCACTGTTCTCCTGGTAGATGCCATCGTACCGAGGGAAAACAAACTACATGTAGGGGTGGACATGATCCCCAAGAATAGATGCATACTTGTTTTGATCCACTATGACTTGCAGAATGACAAGTTACACAGAGAATGCCACAAAAACGTTCACCAGACCGTAATGCCTTCTCTTGGTTGCAGGATGTTAGTATTCACACGTTTCATGCCGTACATGCCCACTGCCATCTGTCCAACGGAGCATAATACTTGATTCATCTGAAAACGTCAGCTGTCACCACTCAGTGGACATCTAGCTGCAGTATTGGCGTGCAAATTCCAGCCTTCGTCGCCGATGGAAGTAACCATGGGTGCACGAAGCACGTGCTGTTGCAGAGACCTAAACGCGGCAACGGTCGTTGAAGAGTCACTGTTGACAGTCCCTTGGTTCATCTGGGCGATCAGTAGCTCAACAGCTGCACGCCTATTCGCCAGTACCCATCTTCGCAGCCGTCATTTACCCCTGTCATCTATAGCCCGTCATGTACCACAGTTGCCTAGTCGTCGGTTTTGGATAGTGCCGTTTTGCCATACATGAAATACTTTAACCAAGGCGACACGCGAACAGTTTACCAACTTGGACGTTTCCGAAATGCTTCCACCACTGACCTGAGACCCAATTATTATGCCATTTTGGACGACAGATAAATCGCTCCGTTTCCGCATTACGACCACGACTGCCCTGTTTTACGCGTCTCCCACGACACACTTCATATGTCCTCCCCTACTAGTGCTGCCACTTGCCTTCTGTGAGTGGTTATTGCACTCTGACGTCGAACATACGACTTTGACAAAGGGTAGATTGTTATGGCTCTGCTGTTTCAAGTGCTACGTCGTGACCATCGGTGGAAAGTGGTTGAAGGACGGTGAAACCACAAGTAGGCGACAATCTGTTGGAAGTCCATGCCTCACAACGGAAACTGGTCGTCCGGGGCTTGCCAACTTTGTAGAGCAGGAAACATGACAATCTGTGGCACATCTGACGACAAAGTATAATGATGGTGGAGGAACAAGTATTTCGGAGCACACCGTTAACCGTACACTGTTGAACATGCAAGTCCGCAGCATAGGACTCCTACGTTTTCTCACGCTGACCCGATGACATTGTCAACTACGACTGCAGTGAGTACGTGATCATCAATACTGGACCGTGTTTCAATGGAAACGTGTTGCCTCGTCGGATGATATCGTTTCTTCTTTCACCAGGTCAATATACCGTTACCCACGCGACCGGCTGACGGAGGATGTGACACGCCGTGGACTCAGGCCGATGGGGGCCATGTTGTGCTTCGGGGGATATTCATCCGGTCTTCCATTGTATCTGTCATAGTAAACGAAGCAACCATTGTTGACCATTTCCATCCACTCATGCTTGGTGTCTTCTCCGACGGCTTGCCATCTACCAGGACAACTGACCGTGTCACACGCCATAATCGTTCTACAGTGGCTTGAGGATCATCATAATGAACACACGTTTGTGTCTTGGTCACCAGATTCATCCGATGGAACATCTGCAACGCCATCAGGCGCTAACACTGCGCCCGCAAGCCACCGAAGGCGCTGATGCCCCTGCTGCTTAGCGCCAACAATTTTAAATCCATGCATCCACAAACTATCGAGCTCCAATTTACGTGAATTACGTGCATACGCGTAGAGATCTGGTGCCATGTAACTCTCGATATCTACCAAGGATTTGTTGAAAATGCTATGCAGAATCGTCAGTGTATTGCGTTCCAAAAGTGCATCAACACTACTAAGCAGATGGTCAGCTTTATTGTTTGACCTCAGCCCACTCAAATGGTTGGTATCTTTACCGGTTTCAACTTATTGCCAAATCATAATCAGGCAACACGTCAGCGATCTGGGGCTGAAATATACAGTTTAGAAAATTCCAAGACGATCACTGTGTTTCTCTACGGCACTGTGCCTAATCTGTAGAAGTAGTTGGGTTTACAAGGTTTCCACTATTTTTTATTTAGACAAACGCCATCCAGCAACTATCATATGAGAGCAGGTAAGTATTAGGCAGCAGTAAGATCTTCAAAGACCTACTTTTGGTGCACTAGCCTGCCAGGGCCAGAATATTTTGGCGAGACACATGAAATAGAGTCCAACCTCGTCAAAGCTATGATCACTGTAGTATCAGCCACGGCCTGTGTGCGTCTGAATTTCGGATCTTGAATCAACTCGACCGGCATGTGTGCTTATCACGTGCCAGCAAAGCCCTCACCAGCTATGTACTATGAACACTGATTCATCACACTTTCGGCAGCATGAGTTGATCAGTATCTGCATCCTCCCTCTTGGGCTCGTGTGCATATCGTTTGAACCCTAGATGGTCGATGAGTCCCTGTTTCAGTTGTTAAGAGCGGATGGCAGGATTCGAGTGTGGCGTACGCCCCAAGAGGCCACGGACCCAAGTTGTCAACAAGGCATTGTGCAAGCTACTGGTGGCTCCATAATGACGTGGAATAGACTGGATCGTCTGGTCCAACTGAACCGATCGTTGATTGTAGATTGTTATGTTCGGCTACCTGGAGACCACTGCAGCCATTCATGGACTTCATGTTCCCTAACAACGATGGAATTTTTATGGAAGACAGAGCGCCATGTCAGTGGACCGCAATTGTTCGCGATTGGTTTGAAGAACATTCTGGACATTTGTGCACCGGCAAGACCTTCGCAGTTATGAACAGCTACACAGGCAGCATGGCTCAATATTTCTGCATGGCACTTCGACATCTTGTTGAGTCTGTGCCACGTCGAGTTGCTGCACTACACCGGGCAAAAAGAGGTCCGATACGGTGTTCGGAGGAATCCCACGACTTTTGTCATCTCAGTGTATCATACGCCAGAAAGGTGTCAACATACTTTAGAACAACTTTGGTTTACCTTTTTTGGTATTAGCCTCTTTCTACAGGTTATTACGAAATTTTCGCTCTCATGACGAAATTTTCGCTCTCATGCTTCTCGAACTATTTAATCATTAGCTCTACCTACGTCACTATCGTTATCTTTTTTTTCACTATGACAGAAGGGACTGTTATATTTTTGTACACTCCAGTCGGCAGTCCTTGCAATACTTGAACGCACATATCGAGTCTTTGACATTTCACGTGCCACCTGCACATCTTCGAAGATGATTTTCTACGATTTTGCCAATAGCGGAGGCAGGTAGCACAGAGCGCCCATATCTGTTCGTTGTGTTTTCAATGTGCTGTTCAGTTTATGTTTGTTGCGCGCCTAAGTGATACGAAGGTAACAGCTGCCACTGTAGAGTGTAAGTGCAGGAAATACTGGGTGACAGCTTCTGAAATATATTTAAAAAAACGTAAATTAGTTACAAACTACGGCGTGCACACACTTTATTCAATATCCAAACGTCGCTACAGATATTCGGATTTAGGTTACGACATGTTCGATATGCTTGCCACCCTTGGCAATGATGTGGCGCAGACGTTTAGCGAAATTCTGCATTACCCGCTGAAGTGTCGGAACATCGATTCTGTCTATGACCTATTGAATGGCTGCTTTCAGCTCAGCAATGGTTTTAAGGTTATTGCTGTACACCTTGTCTTTAATATTGCCCCACAAAAAGGAGGCGCACGAGTTCAGATCCGGAGAATATGATGGCCAATCGACGCCCATGAAAGTGGCCACTGGGTACCCCAGAGCCAGAATGCGGTCCCGTAAGTGCTTCTCTAGGACATCAGACACTCTCCTGCTTCGATGGGGTCGAGCTCCGTCTTGCCTGAACCACTTCTTGTCGAAATCAGGGTCACTTTGGATAATGGGGACGAAATCATGTTCCAAAACCTTCTGTACCGTTCGGCAGTCACCGTTCCAGCATGGAATATCGCGCCGAGTATTCCTTGACTGGACATTGCACACCACACAGTTGCCCGTTGAACGCAAAATGCGGATCCTCAATCCCCCAAAATGCGCCAATTTTGCTTACTGACGAACCCATCCAAATGAAAGTGGGCTTCGTCGCTAAACCAAACCATAAAATTCTCATATTACGCCGCGGCCAATCGTTGAGTTTGAATGTCTTAACGCAAACCGATCAAAAGTAATCAAGACTTTAATCCATATTCTTCAATGACTGTCACCCTGCAGATTCAGTCACATATTAATGACAGAACGTGAAAAGAAGCGTTCGTCAGCAACAAAAATACGATGATTTTCGTGCATGTATGTTAGGAAAATTAAGAGCACAGTTAGGAGTAAGAAAAGAAGTTCAATCTATGTACAATTTACAAATCAAATTTAAATGGGACTCTTTCAGTTATACGTATATATTGTGTTTTGAGTCACTTTCCCGTCACTGATGGAGATCAGTCACTGCCAATACGAAGTCTCTTACAATGAGAAGTCATCGTCCGCTGGAGACTACACGTATCTCTTGAGTATATTTACGAGAGCATGTGAGAAGTAATGCTTCCGATTTTTTTACATCTCATCATAGTCAACTCGGCGGCGAACACAATTCTCCCAACGAGGGAGCAGTTTGTTGGTACAGTCAGTGTAGAATGTTTGACTTCGTTGACGGAACTATAACCTCCCCACTGTTTGCACCGCTCCGTCACTAACAATGTGAGATCCTCCAGGTGTTGTTTAACTTTTAGAAATAGATGAAAATCGGACGGGGCCAAGTTGGGAGTGTATGGTGGATGCTTGATGACTGTGAACCCAGTGAGTCGGAGTGTTTCAGCATTCATGTGTGGTCTGGCACTGTCTTGCTGAATGAGAGTGTACTCCACGTGTGGACGAACTGTTCGGATTCGTGCTTTACTTTTCTGACAGTTTTCTCACGCACCGATATAGTTACGTTACACACTGCCATGTTTGCATGGTACGATTCGGAGCTCTCTAGCGGCAGAGGGTTGCAACTTGCGTCAGCGAAGCAGGAAACCCGACCGAGTAATGTACGTGACGTAATACCTCAACCGATATCAGCGGCCATACTTTTCAGCTCGCCCTCGTATTTGTGCGCTCTCTGATATAGTGCTGGTTATAATTACAGAGCATCTACATCTACATGACATCTGCATGACTACTCTGCAATTCACATTTAAGTGCTTGGCAGAGGGTTCATCGAACCACAATCATACTATCTCTCTACTATTCCACTCCCGAACAGCGAGCGGGAAAAACGAACACCTAAATCTTTCTGTTCGAACTCTGATTTCTCTTATTTTATTTTGATGATCATTCCTACCTATGTAGGTTGGGCTCAACAAAATATTTTCGTATTCGGAAGAGAAAGTTGGTGACTGAAATTTCGTAAAAAGGTCTCGCCGCGACGAAAAACGTCTATGCTGTAATGACTTCCATCCCAACTCGTGTATCATATCTGCCACACTCTCTCCCCTATAACGCGATAATACAAAACGAGCTGCCCTTTTTTGCACCCTTTCGATGTCCTCCGTCAATCCCACCTGGTAAGGATCCCACACCGCGCAGCAATATTCTAACAGAGGACGAACGAGTGTAGTGTAAGCTGTCTCTTTAGTGGACTTGTTGCATCTTCTAAGTGTCCTGCCAATGAAACGCAACCTTTGGCTCGCCTTCCCGACAATATTATCTATGTGGTCCTTCCAACTGAAGTTGTTCGTAATTTTAACACCCAGGTACTTAGCTGAATTGACAGCCTTGAGAATTGTACTATTTATCGAGTAATCGAATTCCAACGGATTTCTTTTGGAACTCATGTGGATCATCTCACACTTTTCGTTATTTAGCGTCAACTGCCACCTGACACACCATACAGCAATCTTTTCTAAATCGCTTTGCAGCTGATACTGGTCTTCGGATGACCTTACTAGACGGTAAATTACAGCATCATCTGCGAACAGTCTAAGAGAACTGCTCAGATTGTCACCCAGGTCATTTATATAGATCAGGAACAGTAGAGGTCCCAGGACGCTTCCCTGGGGAACAGCTGATATCACTTCAGTTTTACTCGATGATTTGCCGTCTATTACTACGAACTGCGACCTTCCTGACAGGAAATCACGAATCCAATCGCACAACTGAGACGATACCCCATAGCTCCGTAGCTTGATTAGAAGTCGCTTGTGAGGAACGGTGTCAAAAGCTTTCCGGAAATCTAGAAATACGGAATCAATTTGAGATCCCCTGTCGATAGCGGCCATTACTTCGTGCGAATAAAGAGCTAGCTGCGTTGCACAAGAGCGATGTTTTCTGAAGCCATGCTGATTACGTGTCAATAGATCGTTCCCTTCGAGGTGATTCATAATGTTTGAATACAGTATACGCTCCAAAACCCTACTGCAAACCGACGTCAATGATATAGGTCTGTAGTTAAATGGATTACTCCTACTACCCTTCTTGAACACTGGTGCGACCTGCGCAATTTTCCAATCTGTAGGTACAGATCTATCGGTGAGCGAGCGGTTGTATATGAGTGCTAAGTAGGGAGCTATAGTATCAGCGTAATCTGAAAGGAACCTAATCGGTATACAATCTGGACCTGAAGACTTGCCCGTATCAAGCGATTTGAGTTGCTTCGCAACCCCTAAGGTATCTATTTCTAAGAAACTCATGCTAGCAGATGTTCGTGTTTCAAATTCTGGAATATTCCATTCGTCTTCCCTGGTGAAGGAATTTCGCTGCTAATGGAGGTCCAGTGTGGGCTGCAATTATCTTATGGCATTGAAAGTTGCTAGATATGCTAATGTGTTAATCCAGAACCAATTTACACTATAAAATTAGTTCCAATTTTGGCCACCGGGTGCAAATTTGGCGGAATACAGCTTGTAATGTTATGTGTGCCTCACTGCTTTTTTTAAAAACTAATTTGTGTCTGATTTTATTCTGAGAAGCTCAGTATTGTATGTAGATACCGTAAATGTGATTCAAAAAGTACTTGAAGTGAAGTGAAGCGCAGCTGGACAGCAAGAAACTCTTTAGCGCGCAATCCCCGCAACGATAGTAGTTGTGAATCTTTGAGTATGGTCTCGAAATAAATAAATTAAAAAGATTTTATTAAAAAAAGACTGTTAATCTGTATCTTGTGGAAAGGGACGTGTTGCTAGGCCGTCGCTCGAAACGTATTGTTACATTTAATGAACATTGATATTTTAGTGATAAAACTGAGTGAAGTATGTGTAAGAGTTGCCAAACATTTATGTACACAAATTTTCTAGAAGTGAAGAATAGAAATATCTTGTTTTTGGAAAAGGAGGTGAACTTCATTGTCGTTGCCGTCTATCAATCGACAGAATTGTAAGTGTACAAAGTTCACTAAAATACAGGAAAAGAAATGCATTCTCTATAGTTTTCATTCAATAAGTAACAACCTCTCATAATTTCTTAATTACAGTAATTGGGTTATGTTCGTGTACAGTAGTATGGTGCTAAACTCCACTGAGCAATTTTGATGTAGTAGAACGCGTAGTTTGAAGGAAGTTTGTGTGCTCGCCGCTGTGGCCGAGCGGTTTTAGGCGCATAAGTCTGGAACGGTGCGACCACTACGGTCGCAGGTTCGACTCCTGCCTCGGGTATGGATGTGTGTGATGTCCTTAGGGTAGTTAGGTTTAAGTAGTTCTAAGTTCTAGGGGACGGATGACCTCAGAAGTTAAGTCCCACAGTGCTCAGAGCCATTTGAACCATTTTTGAAGTTTGTGTGCTAAGCAGTCTCCTTTTCTCACGAAAAGCATACTGCTGTTTGATCTTATTTACTTACAACAGTGGTCCCTTAGGTGTGGAAAGCTACGAAAACTTGGGCTCAAAGCTATCCGCAATACGGCCAAGCAACTAACAGAGTCGTATTTTAAACCTTAAACAACAATAACTTCCTCCAAATTGTAATACGTCAACAACTGGCGCAGAAGCTGATCATTCAAGGACGCAGCAACCAAAACTCAGGTACCAGTTACGACTTAAAGTAAAAATCTCAATCAATCTCAATCTCAATCTCTCTCTCCAAACACATATATAAATATTCATATTATTTTTAAAAAAGTCATTTTTATGAGCTTGGTTGGTAAAATCAACATTATGCCTATCTCACTTGTTTAATCTTTTCTGTCAACGTCACTTTCCTAACCCACTACATAGGGAAACATTTCTATACATCTTTCTTCCATTCACAGCGCCAGATCGGGACCTGGTGGCCAAAATCGGAACTAATTTTTTGAAGTGTAAACCGCTTCTGCATTAACGCATTGTGAACAAGTTTCGCTGCCATAAGATAGTTACAGCCCACACCGGACCTCTATGAGTAACTGCACTTTATTTACAAAAACCCAGTTTGAGAAGAACGAAAGGAACCCACTTCTGTTAACATCAGCTTATGGAAGTTGACGATGGTTCAAAATATTACCACCGCAAGGCGATGTTCGTAATGCAAGTGACTGTGAAAATGCTGACAATGATTTGCAACGCTCGTACGCTTGTGTGCCGTGACGCGAAAAGATGTACAGCTTAAAAATTCCGATATTCCATGAAACCAAGTTGGAAAACGGACGCGTGTGGTTGACGGGAAAGGAGAAGCTGAGGCGTTGGAAACAGCATTCGATCCCACTAATCAAATCAGACGCGATCTCTGACCTATTCGCGCTGACCCTTCACATAAATTTGGCGTCCGACATGTTTACACGCATTAAGGAATATTAGTGGCAGCCATCGAATGTCTCTCGCACCAAACAGTCGTGCTGTTTCGGTCTGTGTCCCGAATTTCAAAACCCGGAACGACGACCACAGAGCACAGATAACAGACACAATGGCTGTGCGTGCTCTTAGGCATTTCATCACAGTAGCAGGGAGAGTGAGAGGTCTGATGGAGCCGCTAAGTAAACCATTTTTCCTGAACTGACGATAAATACTCATATTAATACAAGGTCTTTGTGAAACTACAAACGACGGAACAGTATTATATATTAGGACCACCAAGAATCCATGCAAAACCAGTTTTTTTCTCTGTTTTCGTAATCACCATAAAAGTGAAGTTCTAGGAAGTTAAAAGTGCCCAGTGCTTGTGTTGTAGTGGAATACCAGTCCAGGCGTCTCGGCCACTAACGCTCGTCCCGTTAAGTGACGATGAAAAAAATTCCAGCAA
This sequence comes from Schistocerca gregaria, assembly GCF_023897955.1. NCBI lineage: Eukaryota > Metazoa > Arthropoda > Insecta > Orthoptera > Acrididae > Schistocerca > Schistocerca gregaria. The sequence continues at coordinate 763,613,490 of NC_064920.1, forward strand.
TCTTCAAAAATAATCGCCGATAAAGTTCTGTAAATGAGTTCGAGTTACAAACAATGTACAACGATTTTGCGTATATTCCCAGAAAATAATAGCAACGATTAAACAAAATTTGGAACACAGTAGAGAAATTAACATTCTAAGAGAAAATGTTTAAAAGCACATCAGATAGCTCAACTCAAAGTTAAATATCAGCAAACAGATCATTGTAAGTAAATACCAATATCTGATCGGTACACGTGTTGCAACCTTTGCAAAAATTCGAACTTGGTTATTCGAAAACAGTGGAGATAACGAGGGCCTGCGATGAGTCAACTCTGCAGTAGAACCCGCAACAAATTACTACGTTATCCAAACGTCAATTGAAATATTTTGGCACTGACAAACTTTTGCACTGTCGCCAGCCATAGGAAAAATCTTACAACAGGCGACTCGAAATGATAAAGACAGTGAGAGTACGTTCAGAAACCTTCATACCGCTTACCTGTAAATGTAAATGTCGTGTGACTAGGGCCTCCCGTCGGGTACACCGTTCGCAGGGTGCACGTCTTTCGATTTGACGCCACTTCGGCAACTTGCGCGTCGATGGGGATGACATGATGACGATTAGGACAACACAACACCCAGTTCCTGGGCGGAGAAAATCTCTGACCCAGTCGGGAATCGAACCCGGGCCCTTAGGATTAACATCATGTCGCGCTGATCACTCAATTGCCGGGGGCGGACGGCTTACCTGTTAAACAGTAAATATCGTAATCAACCAGAACTCGTAGTGAATGATGTTGTGTCCGTTTCAAGGGGTGGCTCTTACACTTTTTCGGTAAACAGTTTTCCCTATTTCAGTCCCCATTTTCGCTGTAAATGTACCGGTAAGTTGGCATAATGTTGTTGAGGGCACGAGAGTACACACATCTGACCCTATTCATTACCCGCGAAAATAATCATCAATGTCTTTTCTTTCATATCTTCGTCAGAATGTACATTGTCTGTTGAACACGACGGCACGCAACATACGACATAAGCTTCTCTCAAAATTCTATTACCATCCCGATATATCACTTACGCTTAAACAGGTTAAAAATAAATAATAAATAATAATATACATTAAATGTATTTGCAATTGCGAATAGTGACAAACTTCAGCTGCACAATTTGATGAAGACAGTGAAAATTTGTGCCTGACCGGCACTCGAACCCGGATTTCCCGCTTATAGCGAGCGGTCGCCTAAACATTAGGCTATCCCTGCACGACTCTGGGCCAGACCCAAACTTTCATATGTCGCCAATCGTATGTCTACAGCCTGTACTCTTACATCCATTATGTATATTACAGTACACGCGAGACATTTTACTTGAAAGCCGCTTGTCCTGTGTCGGTGGATCAAGATGACATTGCAGTGCCTGTGTTATTCTGAATTACGATGCATAGACAATCATAAGCTGTATAATGGAATGACGACAGCAAAAATTTGGGCCGGACCTGGAATAGAACCCGGATTTCCCGCTTATCGTAAGAGGTCGACACTGCATCGTAAATCGGAATAACACAGGCACTGCAATATCGTACTTATCCGCCGACACTGGACAAGTGACTTTCAAGTACAATGTCTTGCCTGTACGGGAATATACGTAATGGATGTACGAGACAGGTTGTAGACACGTGGTTGACATTTGTAACTTTGGGTCTGGTCGTGTTGGTTGGTTGGTTGGTTTGGGGGATTCAAATGGTTCAAATGGCTCTGAGCACTATGGGACTTAACATCTGTGGTCATCAGTCCCCTAGAACTTAGAACTACTTAAACCTAACTAACCTAAGGACATCACACACATCCATGCCCGAGGCAGGATTCGAACCTGCGACCGTAGCAGTCACGCAGTTCCGGACTGAGCGCCTTAACCGCGAGACCACCGCGGCCGGCCTTGGGGGATTCAAGGGACCAAATTGCGACCGTCATCGGTCCCTTTTTCCAAATACTAAAAATACCCACAGACAATAAAAAATGTTTAACAGAATAAGAGACAGACGACACAGAACAAAAACAACGTAGACAAGGACCAGACAAAACGAAATAAAATCACAGAGTGTGACGGTGGTTGGCCGACCATAGGAACAAAAACAAGGAAAAGCCAACCGCCGAGAACACATTAAAACTGAGTTTAAAACCGTAGGCCAAAGGCCAGAAACAACACAAAACAATAAAATAAAACATTAACACTCAGATTAAATGATAGAAGCCCCCTGCCCGAATAAAACGCAAAACTAAGCCAGCCATAGCAGGGTCATCTGTTAAAAGGGCAGGGAGCGTGTCAGGCAGTGCGAACGTCTGCCTGAGCACAGCTAAAAGCGGACTCTCCAATAAAATGTGGACCACAGATAAAATGGAGCCGCAGCGACATAGAGGTGGGTCCTCACGGCGCAATAAGTTGCCGTGCGTCAGCCGAGTGTGCCCAATGCGCAGCCGGCAGAGAACAACAGACTCCTGGCGGGAGGACCGCATGGACGACCGCCACACAGTCGTCGTCACCTTGATTGGACGGAGTTTGTTTGGCGTGGGCAGACTGCGCCATTCAGCGTCCCAAAGCGATAGAACTTCGCGAAGTAGACTGCCCGCAAATCAGTCTCCGGGAGGCCAATCTCCAGAGAAGGTTTACTGGTGGCCTCTTTCGCCAGGCGGTCAACATGTTCATTGCCAGGTATCCCAACATGGCCAGGGGTCCACACAAAGACCCCAGAGCGGCCGCAACGGGCAAGAGTATGCAGGGACTCCTGGATAGCCATCACCAGGCGAGAACGACGGAAACACTGGTCGAGAGCTCGTAAACCACACAGGGAATCGCTACAGATCACGAGGGACTCACCTGAGCGGGAGTGGATATACTCTAGGGAACGAACGATGGCGACCAGCCCAGCAGTGTAAACGCTGCAGCCATCCGGCAATGAACGTTGTTCGGATTGGTCCCCTAGAGTCAGCGCCTAATCGACACGACCAGCAACCATCGAACCGTCAGTGTAAACAACATCAGAGCCCTGATACGTGGCCAGGATGGAATAAAAGCGGCGGCGGAAGGCCTCTGGAGGGACTGAGTCCTTCGGGCACTGTTCCAAGTCGAGCCGAAGGCAAGGGCGAGGAACACATCATGGGGGTGTACGTAAAGTGGCCCAGAAAGGAGGTGGAACAGTGAGAACCCTAAGCCAGAAGAGAAGTCCTTTGACGCGGATCGCGATCGTACAATCTGACCGGGCCCGACGTTCTGGCAGATGGACGACCGATTTCGGGAACAGGAGACTATAGTTTGGATGTCCGGGCAAGCTAAAAACATTGGCACCATAAGCGGCCAGTAAATTTTGGCGCCGTGACCGCAATGGAGGGACCCCTGCCTCCGCAAGTATGCTGTCCACTGGGCTGGTCCGGAAGACACCAGTGGCAAGTCGTATTCCACTGTGTAGGATTGGGTCCAGCACCCGCAACGCAGATGGGGATGCTGAGCCATAAGCCAGGCTCCCATAATCCAGACGGGATTGGATTAACGCCGGGTAGAGCCGTAACAGGGTAGATCGGTCGGCGCCCCAGCGGGTGTGGCTCAAGAATCGCAAAGCATTTAGATGCCGCCAACACACCCGTTTAAGCTGCCGAATATGAGGCATCCAAGTCAACCGAGCATCAAAACCACCCCCAAAACCTATGTGACTCCACAACTGCAAGAAGTTTGCCGTCAAGATAAAGCCGCGGCTCCGTGTGGACAGAGCGTCGCCGGCAGAAATGCATAACGCAGGTCTTTGCTGCCGAAAACTGGAACCCATGAGCGACAGCCCAAGACTGCGCCTTACGGATACCGTCCTGTAGCTGACGTTCAGCAGCTGCAATGCCAATAGAGCTGTAGTAAAGGCAGAAGTCGTCAGCATACAAGGACGCTGAGACAAACGTTCCACCACAACGGACTGGCTACAGTGCTGGATCTTAGGTGCAAAAAAGTATAAGGTCGTCGTCGCAGCTAAAAGCAACACTGCACAGAGCAGCGTGGTAATCGCACCCAGGGACGTATCGTCGCCCAAGAGATGGAAAACGAGCGGGACACCATTGCAACGATAAGAAAGCCGGTTAAAGGTGTCAATGCACGACAGATACAGTGCACCATGTAAGGCGCCCTTCCCCAATCGGCTCGCTCTTTGGAAAAATATTGAGGTCAAACCCGACAGGGGACCATCACATAAGGCCGAAGCGTTTGAGACTCCTTTTAGTCCCTCTTACGACAGGCAGGAATACCAGGGGCCTATTCTTACCCCTGAAAGCGCGCGGGGGCGGGGGGGTCTGGTCGTGTGTCGTTCTCTGATAAGCTAATGGTAAGGCGACCGTTCGCGATAAGCGGGACATCCAGGTTCGAGTCCAGGTCTGGCATAAATTTTCACTGTCGTCATTCCATTGCACAGCTGGAGGTTGTCCTTATTCGCAATTGTGAATACGCTCAATATGTTTCATAAGGACTGTAGTCGCTGCAGTGCCTGTTCCTTAGGACATGCGTGCATGTCCTAAGGAACACTGCACCGTAATTCGTAATAGCATAGGCACTGTAATGTCGTCTTAATAATAATAGGTGGAGTACACAGCGCAAGCAAAGTGTCGCTATAAGTACACTACTGGCCATTAAAATTGCTACACCAAGAAGAAATGCAGATGATAAACGGGTATTCATTGGACAAATATATTATAGTAGAACTGACATGTGATTACATTTTCAAGCAATTTGGGTGCACACATCCTGATAAATCAGTACCCTGGCTGTAATAACGGCCTCGATACGCCTGGGGACTAAGTCAAACAGAGCTTGGATGGCGTGTACTGGTACAGCTGCCCATGCAGCTTCCACACGATACCACAGTTCAACAAGAGTAGTGACTGGCGTATTGTGACGAGCCAGTTTCTCAGCCACCATTGACCACACGTTTTCAGTTGGTGGGAGATCTGGAGAATGTGCTGGCCAGGGCAGCAGTCGAACATTTTCTGTATCCAGAAAGAGCCGTACTGGACCTGCAACATGTGGTCGTGCATTATCCTGCTGAAATGCAGGGTTTCGCAGGGGTCGAATGAAGGGTAGATCCAGGGGTTGTAACACATCTGGAATGTAACGTCCACTGTTCAAAGTGATGTCAATGCGAACAAGAGGTGACCGAGACGTGTAACCAATGTCACCTCGTACCATCACGTCGGGTGATACGCCAGTGTGGCGATGACGAATACACGCTTCCAATGTGCGTTCACCGCGATGTCGCCAAACACGGATGCGACCATCATGATGTTGTAAACAGAACATGGATTCATCCGAACAAATGACGTTTTACCATTCGTGCATCCAGGTTCGTCGTTGAGAACACCATTGCAGCCGCTCCTGTCTGTGATGCAGCGTCAAGGGCAATCGCAACCATGGTCTCCGAACTGATAATCCATGCTGCTACAAATGTCGTCGAATTATTGGTGCAGGTGGTTGTTGTTTTGCAAACGTCCCCATCTGTTGAATCAGGGATCGAGACGTGACTGCACGATCCGTTACAGTCATGCGGATAAGATGGCTGTCATCTCGACTGCTAGTGATACGAGGCCGTTGTTATCCAGCACGGTCTTCCGTATTACCCTCCTGAACCCACCGATTCCATATTCTGCTAACAGTCATTGGATCTCGACCAACGCGAGAAGCAATGTCGCGATACGATAAACCACAATCGCGATAGGCTACAATCTGACCTTTATCAAAGTCGGAAATAAAATTTGCATATCACAGCATCTTCTTTCTGTCGGTTAAATTTCGCGTCTGTAGCACGTCATCTTCGTGGTGTAGCAATTTTAATGGCCAGTACTGTAATAGAGAGTTATTTGTGACTGCGGATGCAGACTGTGCTTGTGCTATGTGGGGCGTGACAGTATTTGGGGGACACTGTGCAGCGCGTGACATCACGCGGGCGGAAAAAAGTGTCCCTGTAAGGAGAGGAGCAGCAGAAGCGGCGGCGGCGGCGGCGGCGGCGGCGGCGGCGACCTCTGCCCGCGGTCACGGCCGCACCGCAACGCTTGCAGCGCGCTCTCAGTAATGAAATCATCCCAGCGTTCTCATGAAATAATTCAGGCCACCTACGGAATGCTACACTAGAGTGTCGCAACGGGAATGTCAGCCAGACTTCTCCAACTAGTTTGGAAGTTTATCCTGTTTACTCTTTGAATATACAGGGTGTTTCAAAAATGACCGGTATATTTGAAACGGCAATACAAACTAAACGAGCAGCGATAGAAATACACCGTTTGTTGCAATATGCGTGGGACAACAGTACATTTTCAGGCAGAGAAACTTTCGAAATTACAGTAGTTACAATTGTCAACAACAGATGGCGCTGCGGTCTGGGAAACTCTATAGTACGATATTTTCCACATATCCACCATGCGTAGCAATAATATGGCGTAGTCTCTGAATGAAATTACCCGAAACCTTTGACAACGTGTCTGGCGGAATGGCTTCACATGCAGATGAGATGTACTGCTTCAGCTGTTCAATTGTTTCTGGATTCTGGCGGTACACCTGGTCTTTCAAGAGTCCCCACAGAAAGAAGTCACAGGGATTCATGTCTGGCGAATAGGGAGGCCAATCCACGCCGCCTCCTCCTGTATGTTTCGGATAGCCCAAAGCAGTCACACGATCATCGAAATGTTCATTCAGGAAATTAAAGACGTCGGCCGTGCGATGTGGTCGGGCGCCATCTTGCATAAACCACAAGATGTTCGCAGTGTCGTCTAAGGCAGTTTGTACCGCCACAAATTCACGAAGAATGTCCAGGTAGCGTGATGCAGTAATCGTTTCGGATCTGAATAATAGGCCAATGATTCCTTTGGAAGAAATGGCGGCCCAGACCAGTACTTTTTGAGGATGCAGGGACGATGGGACTACAACATGGGGCTTTTCGGTTCCCCATATGCGCCAGTTCTGTTTATTGACGAAGCCGTCCAGGTAAAAATAATCTTCGTCAGTAAACCAAATGCTGCCCACATGCATATCGCCGTCATCAATCCTGTGCACTATATCGTTAGCGAATGTCTCTCGTGCAGCAATGGTAGCGGCGCTGAGGGGTTGCCGCGTTTGAATTTTGTATGGATAGAGGTGTAAACTCTGGCGCATGAGATGATAAGTGGACGTTGGCGTCATTTGGACTGCAGCTGCAACACGGCGAATGGAAACCCGAGACCGCTGTTGGATCACCTGCTGCACTAGCTGCGCGTTGCCCTCTGTGGTTGCCGTACGCAGTCTGTGGTTGCCGTACGCAGTCGCCCTACCTTTCCAGTCCGTCGAAATATTTCAAACAGATCCTTTATTGTATCGCTTTTCGGTCCTTTGGTTACATTAAATCTCCGTTGAAAACTTCGTCTTTTTGCAACAACACTGTGTTCTAGGCGGTGGAATTCCAACACCAGAAAAATCCTCTGTTCTAAGGAATAAACCATGTTGTCCACAGCACACTTGCACGTTGTGAACAGCACACGCTTACAGCAGAAAGACGACGTACAGAATGGCGCACCCACAGACTGCGTTGTCTTCTATATCTTTCACATAACTTGCAGCGCCATCTGTTGTTGAAAATTGTAACTACTGTAATTTCGAAAGTTTGTCCGCCTGAAAATATACTGTTGTCCCAAGCATATTGCAACAAACGGTGTATTTCTATCGCTGCTCGTTTAGTTTTTATAGCCGTTTCAAATATACCGGTCATTTTTGAAACACCCTGTACGTATTAGTCAAATATATAGGATGTTAGGGGTATAAGTGTAGATATTTTTATTGGTGACTACGTACAGCGTACTCGACAACATTGAATCGGTATTTATTTGCAGACTAATAATTATAGCTATAAGGAGTACCATGTTTTTAGACCGGTTAGTACTTCCAAGTAGGTGTGGCAAGAGCACGCCATTAAAGCTCATTTTCCCAAGGGCAACAGGTCTGGTGGTGAAGTGTGGACGCGTGGACGCAAAACGGTTAATCTATACTTATAGGCGTAGTCCACTTAGTGGCGCAGTTACGACCTTGCAGAAAACATCAGGTAGTTAATTATCTGACGTGTTTGCGGGAAAATTGTCAGATTCAGACAAAAAAAATTAACACACTGAAGTGGGCACATACAAAACTACCAGTGATCAAAATTTCTGCACTTAAACCCATAAAACCCTGTATGTAATACATATAAAAGGAATAACTCTGTACCACACGAACAGCCTGCCTTCCAAATGAGGTGTATTGGTACGAGACTCGGTACAGCAATTCTTTTCAAATGGTTCAAATGACTCTGAGCACTATGGGACTCAACATCTGTGGTCATCAGGCCCCTAGAACATAGAACTACTTAAACCTACCTAACCTGAGGACATCACACACATCCATGCCCGAGGCAGGATTCGAACCTGCGACCGTAGTGGTCGCGCGGTTCCAGACTGTAGCGCATAGAAACGCTCGGCCACCTCGGCCGGCCAATTCTTTTCATCACAACTTCCGCCAAATGTGAAAAAAAAATTCATCTTGTTTTCTAGTGCTTCTCTAGTTATCTTTTACGTAAGTACAACCAAAAGTAGCATGATAATAGTGAAATTTCAAATGACTCTTCATATAGAAGATTTTCACTGTTGATCTGCAATCATGTAACGTCTACAGCTCTTGAATAAAAAGAAATCTTCCTAGTACAGCGGCTCATAACTGTCACGTGTACAGTGCCGAAACAATGGCTCCCATTGTAATGTGACACCATGTAACTTGACACGCTTTCTTTCCGTTTAGTTTCTTTATCTCTCTCTGCTCAAAGTCCAATCCACATCACTAAGGAGGCTTGTGATCTGTCCTCCTTTTTCAGTAGGGGAGCGGGGGAGAGGGGGAGCGAATGCCTAGTTTCTCCTATGCATCTTCGTTCGTTAACCACGGGAGTACCAGTGGTTTCTGCGTCAAATCACCAGATTATATCCTTTTTTTAAAAAAATACCTGTGTCTTTAACACGAAACCACCAATGATACTGCATGATTGAGACATCTAGTGGTACACTGAGGTACTTCTACGAATGTAGTGCATTGTTAACAATCACTTATAGCATTCAAAGCTGGATGCTAAGTGATGGCAGAAGATTACGACATGCGTTTCTTATTTTAATAATGTCCATATTGGGGAGAGAGAGTATATATAATGTTATTGTCATGGAAATCTGAATTTGGACCATGGTTTTCATGAATGGCTCCGAAATGAAATCACAGGGGCAGTATGTTGTTTTGATAGAAAATTTATTTTTTGCATGTTATTTAGAATTTATTTTAGGCTTTAAGAGTTCATGGAAGTTTCGAGACGTGAGATAGTGTCTACACAAAAAAGGGCTTTGCTTTCAGACATAACACATGAAATGAGGGGTGGCTGAAAACTATGTCCTCGTGGTCCCGAAGTGAAGCGACCTTCTTAAAACAATCGACTGTTTACTTATTGCCAGGTTCTTCTTGCATTCGTTGCTTACTATGATAATAAAAGTTAATTTTATAAAAATATTAATAAATATATATTTTTTCAGAGTTTCGGGACTCAAAAGAGTTAAACCTAGGATCCAGGCACGATTGTGCACATAGATTTACGGTGCATATCTTTCTCCAACAGGTTCTTCGTGGTGCCCTAATTATATTAAAGACTGTACTAAAATTCCTATCTTATGATACACCTAAATCTTTCACAGCGTACTGATCTCCCTTTCAAAGATGATTTGACGCGCGAGGGATGTCCAAGGTAGTTCCTTTACTCTAGAACACTACCGCAACTACCACCGCTCTCGGTTCCACTACTGTGATAAGTATCACAATCTGGACTCATATTGATGGTGTGCAACGGTGGTGGGCCGGCTGGGGTGGCAGACACACTTTGAATGCTGTAATTTACGACTGGAATTATATGCCACCTTATTTATGTCATTTCATTGTAGCCATTTTTGTTACTGTTTTTGTGGAATAAAAAAAAAGCGGTCCTAGGCGCTACAGACTGGAACCGCGCGACCGCTACGGTCGCAGGTTCGAATCCTGCTTCAGACATGGCTGTATGTGATGTTGTTTGGTTAGTTAGGTTTAAATAGTTCTAAGTTCTAGGAGACTGAAAACCTTAGAAATTAAGTCCCATAGAGCTCGGAGCCATTTGAGCCATTTTTTGCAACGGTGGTGGTTATGTGTATCCCCTTCGGCAGCCATCCGCTTATGTACGTAAACATTTCTTATCCTCCTCCTCCTCATCATCATCATCACTATCATGATAATCACACTCTTACTTGTGTGCGCGGTCATCAGCGCCCGTACACTTTCCCAATCTGAACATAGCCCAATCTCGCCACTTTTCATAAATGATGATGGAATGATGAGGACAACATAAGCACACAGTCCCCGGGCAGAGAAAATGCCCAACCCGGCCGGGAATCGAACCCGAGACCTCGTGATCCAGAGGTAGCAACACTACCCACTAGAACACGAGCTGCGGACGCGCACCTTCAGGTTGCTATGAAATTGTTCTTTATTTTCTATAGGGCTTAAGCTATTTGCTTGCAATTTCCAGTTTTCTTTTTAGCACAGTATTTGCCCTCTTAAGATGCCGAAGTATATGCATTTTTTTTCTGAACCTTACAACGTAACTGGCATTGCAGAATTTTTCTTATTTATCTTGGCGTTGTTTCGTATACTGCACTTAAAGAGTCAGATTCTTACATTTAAAACGAAGCAGTGGTCAGAAATCCTATTTTACAGAGAATTTGCTACGCGGATCTATGATGGAAAAATGCTAAAGCGAAAAATGTTTGCTTAACACCACCTCCTGGAGTGGGAATTGCCTATAGCGCTCATAGCAGGAGCGAGGGATTAAAAAAATGGTTCAAATGGCTCTGAGGACCTAGCGCCTAGAACCGCTCGGCCATACTGGCCGGCAGCGAGGAAATTAAATTGCAGTTTTACTTTTGAAGTCAGAGCTTGATGCGGCAACGCACTAATGTAAAAGCAGATGTATACAACGAGACTTTGAAAGCGTATCTACCTTAGATTTACAGTTTGGAAGTGAAGATCCCACGTTAAAAGCAACCTCTGACATTGCTTCGCTTGCAGAGATGTGAGGTGGTGTTGATTTCGTGGCAAGTACCGTACCTGTCATGAACTAGCATGCTAAAGGTCACTGAATATAAATTATGTCATGTATCGGAATAACCACTTCGACAACAAATCCCCATATTCTATGTGCAGACTCGTGGAAGCGCAGAGCTCATCTCTATTAGGATAACAGTATCCACTAATCATGAATTCAATTGACCCTGCTTGACAGCAAATGTTGTTCTGATGTAAATAATACTAAACAGCAAAACTATTCAGCCAGAATTTTACATCCTGTACGAACATTACATCAGTTATCAGGATGATATTCAATCGTGTTATATTGGCCTCATCTTAATCAGCTGAAAGTAAAGAAGTCCATTCTCTCTCATTATGACAGTAGCTCATCAGAAGATTCAAACCGTATCTTATTTCTTGCGTTACGAATCGGCCAGACGTAGAAAAATTATATGTCAACTTTAATATTGTATTTTAGCAGGTTCACGATACTAGATGTAAACGCTGTTTTGATACAATGGTGTAAAACTGCATGTGCAATAACGCTCAAAGTAGATTGCAGCAGATCTTCTAGGTTGACAGGCGTGTTTATCTGTACGCGGAATCAAAGCTAACCGGCTGTTGAGACTGAAGACCGCCTGATCTCTCCGCGGTTGTGTGTATTGACTGTTGAGTGCAAGTAAGCAATGACTTCAGCATCAAACAGTTTCCAAGGGATCCGTAAGTATTTAGAATGTGAAGACTTTAACATACCTAACCAAAGATAATTTAGTAGATTTCAGACAAGTTGTCTTAACAGCACTATGCCAAAGCGAAACTCAGTCCTGCGAAGGTGATTGCAATCTCACAAAACCTTGTGAGAGTGGCCCCAGTTTCAGAAACGAAGGGGAACGATACAAGAACACGTGGGCAAAATGAAACTTAATTCTTTCTATACGACTTCTGATTTGTCTTATTTCATTATGACTATCATTTCTCCCTTTGTAGGTTGGTGACAGATGTTTTCACTTTCAGAGGAGAAAGTTGATGATTGAAATTTTGTGAAAAGATTTTGGAACCCCAACTCGCTAGTCATATCCGTGACAGTCTCTAACCTATTTCTCAGAAATACGAAACGAGCATCCTTCCATGAACTTTTTCGATATCTTCCGTGAATCCCATGTGGTAAGGATCCCACTCCGCGCAGCAATACTCTACCAGAGGATGAACAAGCATACTGTAGGCAGTCATTTTAGTAGACCTGTTGCATCTTCTAAGTATTTTGCCATAAAACGCAGTCTTTGGTTCGCCTTCCCCACAATTTATTTATGTGATAGTTCCAATTTAAGTTGTTTGTAATTTTAATTCCTAGGTATTTACTTGAACTGACAACCTTTAAATTTGTGTGATTTATCGTGTAATCGAAATTTAACGGATTTCTTTTCGTATTCATAAGGATGACCTCACACTTTCCTTTTTTTCAGCGATAATTGCCACTTTTCGCACCATATACAATAGTCTCTACGTCACTTTGCAATTGGTTTGGTTGGTTGGTTGACTGGGTGGGGGAAGGAGGGGGAGTGCAAAGGACCAAACAATAAGGTAACCAGTCCCTCGATCTAAGAGGGGTGCATCTGGAGGTAGAGACGTCCACCGAAAAGGTTTTCTGATCTAGTCGGAAGATTCCTAGCAGTAAATGCGAGAAGGCTAAAAATGTGATAGACATCTTTTGTGCAATTGGTTTTGATTTTCTGATACTAGACGGTAAATGACGGCATCATGTGCAAACAATCTACGAGGACTGCACAGATTTCCGGAACCGCGGGACTGCTACGGTCGCAGGTTCGAATCCTGCCTTGGGCATGGATGTGTGTGATGTCCTTAGGTTAGTTAGGTTTAAGTAGTTCTAAGTTCTAGGGGACTGATGACCACAGATGTTAAGTCCCATAGTGCTCAGAGCCATTTGAACCATTTTTGACTGCACAGATTGTCTCCTAAATCGTGTATATATATCAGAAACAGCTTAGGGGCAATAACATTTCCTTGGGAAACGCCACATATCAGTTCAGTTTTACTCTATGATTTTTCCATTGATTAATATGTACTATATGCTTTCTGAAAGTAAATCACGAATCCAGCCACACAACTGGACCGATACTCCACAGGCACACAGTTTGATTAGAAGTGCCTTGCGATCAACGCTGTCTTCGGCCTCCTGTAAGTCTACACATTTGGGAACATTTGAGATCCTCTGTCCATAGCACTTATTATCATCATCTTACTATCATTATAATACAATATTTGTATACCATATCTTTTTCACAACACTGTTAGTCTGAAGTTCGTATGTTTTGGAGCTATGTTGTTATGCGCCTTGTATTCGTTTCCGATTATGATTTGACTGGTACGACATACTATATTTTACATTTTTCTTACAAAAAAAATTACGTCTTGTGTTCCACAATTAGTTCACTGCAATACTGTAAGTGGCTAAAAGCTAAATAAATAAATGCGAAATGCATTCTGCAGTTGTCTACCTCAGAGGTAGATACCAGTTTGTTGCTGATTAGGTTAACGACCACTGCTTCGTTCGCACAGACTCTAAAGTCCACACCGAATTTTCGTTTTTCTATAGCCGAATTTTTATGTTGTTCACAAATTGCAACACTTTCTAAAATTTTCACGTCAATTCAAGCCAAGGGAGCATCGTCATTTCCTACTGTACGTCTCACCAAAAAGCGATTCTGGTAGCTGGAGTCAAGGTTTTTGTTGATTACGACTTTTGCGTTCTTGTGGAGACATTTCTACGAAAACTTTCATCCTCTAACACACATTTCTTTACATCTAACCGAGAAATGGAATACCAGTCTTCATAGATTTAGCTTCAAAAATACTTGCGTAAAGAAAGATTTCGGTAAAAACTTTTCATCCCCACAGGGCTCGAATTCCCAAAAACAGTGACGAAAGTATTTTTTTATTTCTAACTGAGAAGCCAAATTCAAATTTTCATGGGTTTAGCTTTAAAAATACTTTCAAAAAACATTTTATCCCCTATTTCGACCCCTAAGGGGTTAGGTTTCCAAAAAACAATGAATCACGTATTCTTTTATTTGTAACTGAGATATCAAATACCAAATTTCATAAATGTAGCTTTAAAAAAGCTTTAGTAGTTCCTTAATAACGATTTATTTTCACCCAATATTTTAGCCCCATAGCGGTTATATTTCCAAAAATGATGAAACACGTATTTCTTTATCTTTGACCTAGGAATCAAAGACCAATTTCCGTAGGTCTAGCTTCAAAATTACCTTCATAGCGATATTTTTCAAAATAACTTCCATCTCTTATTTCACTCCCTTAGGGGTGGAATTTCGAAAAATCGGTTCATAAAGAACACCTACAGTATGAGATCAGCACCGTCTCAGAATTTCAAGTTTCTATCTTTAGCAATTTGCGCTGGGCAATGATAAGTCAATCACGCAGGACATTGGGTTATATGCTGTACAACGCTAAAAAACAACTGGGTGAAAAATAACGGTAGGACGCTGGTGGCGTCTGATAATCGTTGAACTGTAAAGGACATAACTAAGCGTGCCTTACTGCACGGCTCCCCGCGGCTCTGAGAAGACGAGAAACTGGATAAGCTGACTCGTCGTGAGCTCACTCTGTAGCACATGACGCATCGCCTGGGTGTGCGCGCATCTCCCTGCTTTCCAGCAGCGGAAGTGTACCGTGTGTTGCACGCCACAAATGACGAAATGTTAACTTCATACGATAATGACTGGTGCACTGTAGGTTTTATACTCAGAAAAATAGTGGACGCTGAAAAGTTGAGTGTTGCATTTTTCATTATTCGTTCCGAATTTTTTCGGTGGTATTAACTATTACTGGTGAAGCAGTACTTTTACGGGTTGTTAAAGCTGAATATGCTCGAAAGCTCCATTCGTCTCGTACTGTACTCTTTGGCGAAGGGTACAGCGCTGCACCTGGCTAGACAGACGAATGTAAATTTCTTCTATGACTTTACTGTTGCCGGAAATTTTGAAATGTGTGAATTCGGTGTACGTTAAAGTCGTTGTACTTGGCACGAAAACATCCACATACAGTAGCACAAAGATAGTGAGGAAAATAAATTCGTTGCTTTACTAACACTTTTAAACGAATGGCCGTAGAAAGTTAGCTTCTAGAAAACTGTTGCCTGGATACGCACAAACAAAACATAAATCGGGCGGACAAGAGTAATGACTGTTCTCATTTACATAAAAAAAAGATCTCCTCGTCCAGGTCTTGAAGTTCTAAGGAATGCCGACCGGCCGCCGTGTTATCGACTGCCTTGCAGTGTTATGCGGATGCAGTATGGAGGGGTATGTGACCAGCATACCGCTCTCGCGTCCGTTATACAGACTTTCCAAATCTCGGAGTCATACTTCTCATTCAAGTAGCTCCTCAGTTGACATCACGAGGCTGAGTGCACCCCGTACCAGTCCTCCCGCAGAGGAAACTTTCTTCGCAGTACCGAGAACCGAACACAGAACCTCTGCATGACAGCCATCTACGCTTACCACTCAGCTACGGAGACGGACCTCTTATTTACATAAGCTAGTTGATAATGTTCAACTGGCTTTGTTCTTAATGCGACCTGCTTGGGGATCAAATTGCATGATGTCCAGTCCCTGTGTGGTATCTGCAGCCAATACTGCAGTTACTTTAATTGTTGCCTCTACTGCATGTAAACGAATGTTACGTGGATCAAATTCCGTGGAGAGTAAGCACTATTCTCATTAAAAATGTCAGCAACAGAACGGAATGCTTTCCTCTCATACCAGTCTGCACTTTGATAAATTAAGTTCCTTCAGACTTTATAAAGAATCCAGTCATTCAAATACAACTTGTGCTTTGGTTGCTAGATACATGGTACCAAAGAGACCCGCAATTTGATAAGAAAATAATTAGTTTGAATTGTGGATACCAGAGAATATGTACAGGAAACATACAACATATTTCACACTGCATCTTGGTAAAGTCCGGCAGTGCAACATACCGCATAAAACCCATTTCAAAACAATTTCTACATACTATCACCGACAGACTCCCTTATTCTGTCAATCAATCAATCAATCAATCAATTTGTCTGACTAGCTAGGAATAGCTTGTGAGTTGTTCATTTTCATTCATGTATCCTAAAGCCATGATATGCAAAATGAAGTCGATTCCTTCAGCGTACAATTCCCTTTTCCGGTCTCTCGACGTATAACATTTTCCTTGTTTAGAAGCGGTACTGAGAAATGAGGGAAAAGTCATAGAATCTACAAAAACATTCCGTTTACGACGTTGATGAGGATTCTGTTTTATTCACGCAGTGTGTAAATGATCAGTTATTTCCTCTCTTCTTCGGAGACTTTATAGGTGGATACAATAACATATCGAAATATCAAAGTAATCAGGATCGAAACATCGACAGAATGGTTCTTTCGTTCTGACAAGCAAAGTCATTCATAACACTGGTTGAGGCACGCACTCTTGAAGGTTATGTCTATGTCAGCAAGTACATTATATAGCCTTAAATTTCCGATTAGTTTGGTTTTGTAATGATTTTTCTGAATGACGACCTGGGGAATCCTTCCTGTTTCCTTCACATACTGCATCCTGGTCTCGGAGTCTCACCATTAGAAATCTCATTTACCGCCTTTGTTCTGTCTGTAATTTCTAGCAACAGAGATTAAGATAGCATTAAGGATCTTAAATCTTGTGGTTTTTCATTTCCAACCACATTTACCGTAATTGATATCATCCACCTTCTTGGTCGATTTCTCAGCCTCAGTACAAGAAATTTTAAAAGATTAACCATTCTGACCATAAGGAAGATGACAAGTGACACTGGCAATTTTTCGGTTACGTTGAACGCATAAAACTGTTCACCCCTTTACCAGAATGTGATGCAAGTAGGAAGTTTCGCTTTATGACAGTAAAACCTATAAGTATACCCTCTCGCTTCTGCTCATTAAGGCGTAATAAAGAAGATATATGAAAATAAAGGAAAAACGAGTTTCATCAACAACACAAAGAGACGAAAATCAGATTATTACGGCACTTACTTTCGCATAACGGCATCAGGAAGATCTTCAGTGAAAGATGCATACTGGGATGCATATCACTCATACTCGAACGAGGAATGAACTACATCCGCTGCTATTCAATAGTAAAGATGTGAAGGGTAAGAAAGAGCGGCTACATCAACAAGGTTTCAACTTAGATGACGACGACAACAATGACAATGATAATGGTGGTCGCATTGGTGGTGGTGGTGGTGGTGGTAAAGGTAGGATGAAACTATAGGTCTATACCCACAACGACGGGCTGCTGTACAATTTTGGAACATGTTTTATGCTCGCTTATTATGACATTTCTACAGACCAAAGATCTTGTAGGAACCAACATACAGTAGGTTTCGAAAACAACGATCGCGTGAGACCCAGCTCGCTCCGTTCGTCCACGCAACACATGTAGCTGTCGTGTTCTTTGACTTCCGAAAGGCATCCGACACAGTTCCGAATACGGCCGCACAATGAACAAAATTCTAGCATATGGGATATCAGACCGACTGTGTGACTGGACTGAAGAGTTTCTAGCAAACAGAACACAGTATGTCATTCTGAACAGAGAGACGTCTTCGGACTCAAAAGTGGCTTCGTGGGTGTTACAGGACCGTTACTTTCCACAATAGATATAAATGACCTAGTGAATAACGTCGGAAGTTCCATGCGGATTTTCGCAGATTATGCGGTTGTATACGGGGAAGTTGTAACGCCAGAAAATTGTAGCGAAAGTCTGGAAGACCCCAGACGACCGACGCCTGTGCAGGAAGTGACAACTGACGCTCAACATAAAAAGAAGTTACGTATTGCGAAAACATTGACAGAAAGATCCTTTATTGTACGATTTCACCGCTGCAGAACAGTCATTGGAAACATTTACTTCCATAAAAATACATTATGCGTGGATAGTGATTTGAGATTGAACGACCACACAAAACTAATCGCAAGTACACTACTGGCCATTAAAATTGCTACACCAAGAAGAAATGCAGATGATAAACGGGTATCCATTGGACAAATATATTATACTAGAACTGACATGTTATTACATTTTCACGCAATTGGAGTGCATAGATACTGAGAAATCAGTACCCAGAACAACCACCTCTGGCCGTAATAACGGCGTTGATATGCCTCGGCATTGAGTCAAACAGAGCTTGGATGGCGTGTACACCTACAGCTGCCCATGCAGATTCCACACGATACCACAGTTCGTCAAGAGTAGTGACTGGCGTATTGTGACGAACCTGTTACTCGGCCACCATTGACCAGACGTTTTCAATTGGTGAGAGATCTGGAGAATGTGCAGGCCAGGGCAGCAGGGAGTCGAACATTTTCTGTATCCAGAAAGGCCCGAACAGGACCTGCAACATGCGGTCGTGCATTATCCTGCTGAAATGTACGGTTTCGCAGCGATCGAATGAAGGGGACAGCCACGGGTCGTAACACATCTGAAATGTAGCGTCCACTGTTCAAAGTGCCGTCAATGCGAACAAGAGGTGACCGAGACGAGTAACCAGTAGCACCCAATACCATCACGCCGGGTGAAACGCCAGTGTGGCGATGACGAATACACGCTTCCAATGTGCGTTCATCGCGATGTCGCTAAACATGGATGCGTCCACCATGATGCTATAAACAGAACCTGGATTCATCCGAAAAAATGATGTTTTGCCATTCGTGCACCCAGGTTCGTCACTGAGTACACCATCGCAGGCCCTCCTGTCTGTGATGCAGCGTCAAGGGTAACCACAGCCATGGTCTCCGAGCTGATAGTCCATTCTGCTACTTAAGTCGTCGAACTGTTCGTGCAGATGATTGTTGTCTGGCGTCTTGCAAACGTCCTCAGGGTTCGAGACGTGGCTGCACGATCCGTTACAGCTATGCGGATAAGATGCCTGTCATCTCGACTGCTAGTGATACGAGGCCGTTGGGATCCTGCGCGGCGTTCCGTATTACCCTCCTGAACCCACCGATTCCATATTCTGCTAACAGTCATTGGATCTCGAGCAACGCGAGCAGCAATGTCACGATACGATAAACCGCAATCGCGATAGGCAACAATCCGACATTTATCAAAGTCTGAAACGTGATGGTACGCATTTATCCTCCTTACATGAGGTATCACAACAACGTTTCACCAGGCAACGCCGGTCAACTGCTGTTTGTGTATGAGAAATCGGTTGGAAACTATACTCATGTCAACACGTTGTAGGTGTCGCCACCGGCGCCAACCATGTGTGAATCCTCTGAAAAGCTAATCATTTGCATATCACAGCATCTTCTTCCTGTCGGTTAAATTTCGCGTCTGTAGCACGTCATCTTTGTAGTGTAGCAATTTTAATGGCCAACTGAGATTCAATGCGAAAGAATCTTCACGAAATGAAGGGCATCGACAAAGGAAGTAGCTTACAATACACTACTTCTACAAATACCATAATATTGCTCGTCAGTATGGGATCGGTACCAGATGGAGAAAATATAGCAGATCCAAAGGAGAGCAGCACGTCTCGTTGCAGGTTCAGAAAGTAAGAGCAAAAGCATCACAAAGATGTTCAGCCATATCCGGTGGTAGACGCTGCAAGAGAGGCGTTCTGCATCACGTTCTAGTCTATGTAACAGGATAGCGCACATTCCTAAAAGAGTCGACCAACATATTGCTTCCTCGTATGTATATCTGGCAAAAAGACCATGTAGATAGATTCGAGCCCACACTGAGGCTCACCTTTAAATGTTCTTCCCGCGAAACGTACGCGTCTTGAACAGGAAAATGTAGAAGTGATGCTGGTGCACAAAGTATCCTCCGCCACACATCGTAAAGTGGCTTGCTGAGTGTAGATGTAGATGCAGATTAAAAACGATTATGATCATGGAAATTATGATTTTGATGTTAATGTTGATGAATCTTTAGTCTTTATAGTGTTTGCCAAAGATTTTGTAGCGACACATTCGTATTTGGCTCAGTGCGAGAAGGCGCAAAGATAGTTACAACAGAAAGTTAGTTAAGGGGCATTTACGTCCGTGTATTTGTGCGCCACATATCTCCTTACTGAGCGGTCTGTGTATCTGACTACAACTTACACGTATAGTGAAGGAACTAGCACAGAGTACGGTGACGCTCGTGAAGAAATCCGAAGAACCCGGTCGAATAAAAAAGCGATTCAGCTTCCAAAGGAGGAAAGGAAAATTAGAGTTTAATGCCCAGTCGGCGATGACGTTATTACAGACCAAGTGCACGCTATGGATGGACAAGGATGGGGAACATAATTGGCTGAGCGCTTTTAAAGGAATCCTCATTTGTCTCAAGAGATTGCGGGAAACGTTGAAAAATCTACATCAAAGACGAATTCGGTGCCTTACCATTGCGTCACCTCGCGCGGTGCCGGGCGTGGTGGTCTAGAAGCAGCTTGGCTAGGAGTCTCGTCGAGAGCGGACGTATTGATGCTGAGCTTAAATGAAATGATCGTATTGCATTGATGACCGGAGGTCACCACCTGGGGAAGTTCGGCCGCCGAGTTGCAAGTCTTTTCAATTACACCACATTGGGCGACTTGCGTGTCGATGATGATGAAATAATGATGAGGACAACACAACACTCAGTCACCAAGCGGAGACAATCTCCGACCCGGCTGGGAATCGAACCCGGGTCCACTGCACTAGAGTCAAACGTTCTGACCATACAGCTAAGGAGACGGACGACGGTGGACCGTGCACCGTAGGAACCGCGGCAAGTCTGCCGTATTGGTCGTTGAATACTTGGCTGTTGCACAGCTGTTTTCGTTAATGTGCATTATTTGAAGTTTATCTTCGAACGTGATTATGTAAAGTCCAGTGCACTTGAGTTTCATATTTTTGCTGACGAGAAAGTTAGAATTTCTTTAGATGAGATTATGGGTGTGCACATTTCGCAATTCGCTGTTATCGTTTAAAAGATTTGCTGATTTGCAGGAAAGTAATTTAAGAGACAGGAGGCACAACGGATTTTACACATGCTAACAGCGTACGCACTGATCAGCCAGAACATTATCCATATCTACATAATAACCGGTATGTCCACCTTAGGCACGAATAACTTCGGCGACGCATCGTGGCACGGAAACTTAAACCTAACTAACCTAAGAACATCACACTCATCCATGCCCGCGGCAGGATTCGAACCTGCGACCGTACCAGCAGCGCGGTTCCGCACTGAAGCGCCTAGAACCACTCGGCCACCATGGCCGGCGGCACGGAAGCAATGAGACCTTGGCGCATCACTGGGGAGTGTCGGCGTTACATCTGTACACACGTCACCCAATTTCCGTAAATTCCAGGGAAGCGGCAATGAGCTGTGACGCCAGATACAAACACATCCCAGATGTGTTCAATCGGTTTCAGATCTGGCGAGTTGAGGGGCCAACACATCGACTGGAACTCGCCGCTGTGTTCCAGGAACCACTGCTTTACATTCCTGGCCTTGTGACATGGCGCATTATCTTGTTAAAAAATGACACTGCCCTCGGGAAACACGATAGTCAAGAAGGTGTGTACGTGGTCTGCAACCAGCCGTCGTGGTGCATTTGCACTGGACCCATGGATGCCCACGTGAATGTTCCCCAGAGCATAATGGAGCCGCCATCAGCTTGTCCCTGTCTAGCAGAACATGGCGGAATAGCGCACTCGTATCGGTGTGATGAAGAAGTTGTCGGGATCCATCGCATGTAACGCTCTGCCACTTCGCCAACGTCCAGTGTACGATGGTCACGTGCGCATTTCAGTCGCAGTTCCCCATCTCGTGGTGTTAACGTTGGTCGGCCGGGGTGGCCGAGCGGTTCTAGGCGCTACAGTCTGGAACCGCGCGACCGCTACGGTCGCAGGTTCGAATCCTGCCTCGAGCATGGATGTGTGTGATGTCCTTAGGTTAGTTAGGTTTAAGTAGTTCTAAGTTCTAGGGGACTGATGACCTCAGCAGTTTAGTCCCATAGTGCTCAGAGCCATTTGAACCATTTTTTTTTTTTGTTAACGTTGGCACATGCATATGTGTCGGCTGCAGAGGCCCATCGTTAGAAGTTTTCGGTGCACTATGTTTAAAGACACACCTGTACTCTGCCCAGTATTAAAGTCTGATGTTAGTTCCGCCACAGTTCGCCGCCTGTGCTATTTTACGAGTCTGCCCAGCAGGGGTGGTTGTCTAACCCCACGACGTCTGTACGTGCTTTCACCTTGGTTTCGCCAAGTGTTGAAGACATTCACCACAGCACTCCTCGAACGCCCGACAAGTCATACAGTTTCCGAAATGCTCGTGCCGAGCACAATTTTCCCTCGGTCAAATTCAGGTAGGTCGCGCGCCTTCCCCAGTCTACGTGCACACAGTACGCTCACTGATACTACATACACCGTGCGTGCAGTCATTCCTCGCCAGGTGACGCTACTAGTGCCCGGACGGTTTTATGTCGATATTAGATCGGTGGTCATAATGTTCTGACGGATCAATGTAAGTGAGGTTCATCTAACACATGCTGGTCTAGAGTTGCGCGCCATAGAAGTATTCAGATTCCCGTTTGAATCCCATGTGTTCATGTACGTCAGGATTTAAGTGAACATGGACGAGAAATTTCTGTTTATGGTGGGAAATGTAGATAGCAGACTTTCCTTGCCGGATCTCAACGGAGTAGTCAAGTTAGAATTGATTTACTGCAACACTTTACGTCATTAGTACATCAGACTACCGGGTATCTGTTATCTACGAAGAACATCCGGGGACGTGCGCGATACACAAGTCCACTGGGCGCGTACATGCTGAGTGGTCGAGGTGGCGCGTGGCCCAGGCGCTGTCAGCGCGCCGCTGACTTATCCTCCGCCCGTGTCGACAGACGCCAACCCGCAAACTGAGAGCGTAAAAGTCTCACTCACAGAGAACTTAGAAACGAACGCTGAGACAGTGCTGCCAAAGAAGAGTTACTAAACACAGCCTCCTAAAATTTGCTCACCAAAGAAGACGAAGAAAATATTCCCGAATTCGAATCAAGAACAGCTGCCGACAGGAGTAACGTAGAAGTAGATATTCTCTGAGTAGTGAAGCAACTTAAATCACTTAACAAAAACAAGTCTTCTGGTTCACACTGTATACCAGTTAAGTTCCTCTCAGAGTATGCTGATCAAATAGTTCCATATTTAACAATAATATACAACCTTTCGCTCGACGAAAGATCCGTACCCAAAGACTGGAAAGTTGCACTGGTCACACCAATATTCAAGAAGGTAGTAATCTACTAAATTACAGGCCCATATCATTAACATCGACATGCAGCAGGATTTTGGAAAATGTATAGTGTTCGAACATTATGAATTACCTCGAAGAAAACGGTCTCCTCACACACAGTCAACACGGATTTAGAAAACATAGTTCTTGTGAAACACAACCTCTTTACTCACACTAAGTGTTGAGGGTTATTGGCAAGGGATTTCAGACTGATTCCGTATTTCTAGATTTCCAGAAGGCTTTTGACACTGTACCACACAAGTGACTTAAAGTGAAATTGCGTGCCTGTGGCATGTCGTCTCAGTTCTGTGGCTGGATGCGTGATTTCCTGTCAGAGGTGTCACTGATCGTAGTAATTGAGGGAAAGTCAACGAGTAAAACAGAAATGATTTCTGGCGTTCCCCAAGGTAGTCTTATAGGCCCTCTGCTGTTTTGGAGACAATGTGAGCAGCCTTCTTACGTTGTTTGTAGATGACGCTGTCGTTTATCGATTAGTAACGTCATCAGATCAAAACGAATTAGAAAAACATTTAGAAAAGATATCTGTATGGTGCGAAAATTGGCAAGTCATCTACATGAGCGCTAAAAGAAATCTGTTAAACTTCGGTTACACGATAAGTAAGTCAAATCTAAGGGCCTTAAATTCAGAAAAATACCTAGGAATTACAACTACGAACAATTTAAATTAGAAGGCACACGTAGAAAATGTTGTGGGAAAAGCTAAAAAACGACTGCATTTTATTGACAGAACACTCAGAAAATGTAATAGATCTACTACGGAGACTGCCTCCTCTTTTAGAATACTGCTGCGCGGTGTGGTATCCCTATCAGATAGGTTCAAATGGCTCAGAGCACTATGGGACTCAACTTCTGAGGTCATTAGTCCCTCTAGAACTTAGAACTAGTTAAACCTAACTAACCTAAGGACATCACATACATCCATGCCCGAGGCAGGATTCGAACCTGCGACCGTACCGGTCTCGCGGTTCCAGACTGCAGCGCCTATCAGATAAGATTGACGAAGTACATCGAGGAAGTTCAAAGAAGAGCAGTACGTTTTGTATTATAGCGAAATAGGGGAGAGAGTGTCACTAAAATGATACAGAATTTAGGGTGGACATCATTATAACAAAGGCGTTTTTCGTTGCGGCTGAATCTTCTCACGAAATTTCAATCGCCAACTTTCTCCTCCGAGTGCGAAAATATTTCATTGACACTGACCTACGTAGGGGAGAAACGATCACTCGGAGCTCGCACCGAAAGATATAAGTGTTTGTTTTTTTCCGAGCGCTGTACGACGCTGGAATAATAGAGATTATTATGAAGGTGGTTCGATGAACCCACTGTCAGCCACTAAACTATGATTTGCAGAGTATCCATGTAGGTGTATATGAGTCAGGACATACCGATTACAGTCAACGGAAAATGGAAGCTACAGAAAACACTGAAAGCTGTGAGGCTGTCCTACCGAAATACATACCATACAACAAAATCCAAAGGGAAACGGGCAGCAATGGAACTGAAGATCGTGTTGAAACACTCCGTAAGCATAATAAAAGAAGATGATGTCAATCACCAGCTGAAACTGAGACCCACAAAACGCAAGACAAATCACGCCAAATCAAGTTGATGCACAAATTCGCGACACACCAGAAAGAGAAAGACAACGGAAGCAGTGCCTCTCTCAGGCCAAGTGAAAGAACAAATATCTTGAAGTTCCGCCAGCCAATGGTTACACTGCAAGCAGAAGAAAACATGAGGATAAAACCTTAAGTACACTCGTTCTGGAGACTGAAATGGAAACCGAGGAGGATTGTGTGGCATCGATAACCAAGTGATCACTTCTATGTTGACTGATACCGGGGCAATCTTCACAGAATCAATCCTCCGTCATTGATGGAAACAGAGGAAATCAATAGCATTACTGTATCACTGGAGGACATAACTCCAGTAAGCTTCTGTGCTTTCCTCTCTTGTTAATTTGTATTTTATTTTTCGGGACATTTTTGTGACACACTGAAAAAATTGCACGAGCACCTGATATTTTTCCTGTTAGTGTTATCCTACAAGAAGCCAAACACCTGAAAGCAATATATTTTTTTTAAGTTTCTGCGTACCTACACAAAGAAAAAGTCTATGGATAAATTAGCTAAACGTTTTTAACGAAAATTCTTTCAACAGTGAAAAAGTAAGATATACTGAAGGCGAAAATTTTCGGCGATGTATTTGGCGCTTAGAAACAAACACGATACACAGGGTTAAGCAAAAAGGTACATGTTTTTCTCTAAATATTGTTTCTTATCTTGTGTGTGTGTGTGTGTGTGTGTGTGTGTGTGTGTGTGTGTATTTTCTCGAGCCCAAAAATGCCCATGTTTTAAAACTTTTGGACGGTACTTCTCCATTTCTTTCAGTTCTCAACAGTGTGGAAAATGTACTATACATCTTCTGCCAAGAACTTCCACTATGAATTTTACTTTGGACATTAATAAACTTGTGTTAAAATTTCTAGTTTCTTCATTCTGTTACTATATTTAAAATTTTTGCAACACGAACTGTCCCTAATTACCTGACTTTCACGGTTCGGATCCTAACAGCAGACAGCACTCACAAAATAAAATTTTGGCCCCGTCCTGTAACAATTCGACTTATCGTTATAAAGCGAATCTCTGTGCAGGAATAATGAGACAGTGCCGCTGCAGTACATTCACTCATCACTAGGGATGCTACATGTCGCATGTATTCGTTACTGAGTGACAAGAATTCCACTAGACTCGATGTGTCGTTTCGTTAGTGCCTCAACAGTTTCGTTTCTCGAGTGTGTTCTTCCCTGTGCGCAATTCGTGTCAGACTCTGGCCAAATCAGTAGTTTTCGTATTGCTATAATTCGCTGCCCTCAGCGGACTCTTGAGTACGAGAAGCATTTCATTATTCGCCTTTCCGCACGTTCGTAGCCACTTGGTAACTTTCGTGTTGCTCTAATTTTTTATTCTCAACGAACCAAGTCGACAGTGACAGGAAACACCGAACACATTTTGTAGCACACTCTGTTTTCTTCCTCCGTGTATAATTCACGTTCGACTCTGATTTCTCGCTCCACATGTTACTGTTTCCGTCATCTGGCGTATGGCAAATCGCCCACAGGGATAACTGTGTTTTCATTCGCTCTACCATGTGGCCGGAACACGCCTGCTGCCGTGCCTTACCACGTGTGCCATAAGAACGCCTTTACACCTGGCCTATGCTGCAAACATGCACCGCGTTGCGTTAAGAGCGAGTGCGCGTCAACACAGGAAACAAGTGAGTTTTGTACGATTTTATTCCTTATATTACTCACATAAAAATGGTTCAAATGGCTCTGAGAACTATGGAACTTAACATCAGAGGTCATCAGTCCCCTAGAACTTAGAACTACTTAAATCTGACTAACCTAAAGACCTCACACACATCCATGCCCGAGGCAAGATTCAAACCTGCGACCGTAGCGGTCGCGCGGTTCCAGACTGAAGCGCCTAGAATCGCTCGGCCATACCGGCCGCCACATATTAATCACATACTCTGTGGCCCAAGGTCTCTTAGCCTTCAATATTTGTTCCTTTATCTCCACCTTTATTTACGTGATTTCTTACGTTTATTCCGTTTATCGCTCTTCGCCTTGAAACATATTCTAATTTATTTCCGTAGACAATATTATGGAAATGGAAGAGGATGTAGATGACGATGAAATGGGAGATACGATACTGCGTGAAGAGTTTGACAGATCACTGAAAGACCTGAGTCGAAACAAGGCCCCGGGAGTAGACAACATTCCGTTAGAACTACCGACGGCCTTGGGAGAGCCAGTCATGACAAAACTCTACCAGCTGGTGAGCCAAATGTATGAGACAGGCGAAATACCCTCAGACTTCAAGAAGAATATAATAATTCCAATCCCAAAGAAAGCAGGTGTTGATAGATGTGAGAATTGCCGTACTACCAGTTTAATAAGTCACGGCTGCAAAATACTAACGCGAATTCTTTACACTCGAATGGAAAAACTGGTAGAAGCCGACCTCGGGGAAGATCACTTTGGATTCCGTAGAAATGTTGGAACACATGAGGCAATACTGACCTAACAAATTATCTTACAAGAAAGATTAAGGAAAGGCAAACCTACGTTTCTAGCATTTGTAGACTTAGAGAAAGCTTTAGACAATGTTGACTGGAATACTCTCTTTCAAATTCTAAAGGTAGCAGGGGTAAAATATAGGTATCGAAAGTCTATTTACAATTTCTACACAAACCAAATGGCAGTTATAAGAGTCACGGGGCATGAAAGGGAAGCAGTGGTTGAGAAGGGAGTGAGACAGGGTTGTAGCCTATCCCCAATGTTATTTAATCTGTATATGGAGCAAGCAGTAAAGGAAAGAAAATAAAAATTTGGAGTAGGAATTAAAATCCATGGAGAAGAAATGGAAACTTTGAAGTTCACCGATGACACTGTAATTCTGTCAGAGACAGCAAAGGACTTGGAAGATCAGTTGAAAGGAACGGACAGTGTCTTGAAAGGAGGATATGAGATGAACATCGACAAAAGCAAAACGAGGATAATGGAATGTAGTCGAATTAGGTCGGGTGATGCTGAGGGAATTAGATTAGGAAATGAGACGCTTAAAGTAGTAAAAGAGTTTTGATATTTGAGGAGCAAAATAACTGATGATGGTAGAAGTGGAGAGGACTGGCAATGGCAAGGAAAGCGTTTCTGAAGAAGAGAAATTTGTTGACATCGAGTATAGATTTAAGTGTCAGGAAGTTGTTTCTGGAAGTATCTGTATGGTGTGTAGCAATTTATGGAAGTGAAACATGGACGATAAATAGTTTGAACAAGAAGAGAATAGAAGCTTTCGAAATGTGGTGCTACAGAAGAATGCTGAAGATTAGACGGGTAGATCACGTAACTAACGAGGAGGTATAGAACGGAATTGGGGAGAAGTGGAGTTTGTGGCACAACTTGACAAGAAGAAAGGACCGGCTGGTAGGACATGGTCTGAGGCAGCAAGGGATCACAAATTTAGAATTGTAGGGCAGCGTGGAGGGTAAAAATTGTAGGAGACCAAGAGGTGAATACACTAAGCAGATTCAGAAGAGTGTAGGTTGCAGTAGGTACTGGGAGATGAAGAAGCTTGCACAGGATAGAGTAGCATGGAGAGCTGCATCAAACCAGTCTCAGGACTGAAGACCACAACAACAACAACAACAACAACAACAACAACGTGCCATTTTTGGTGATTGCGGGACGTTCTGTACTCTTGCCAGCGGTCCTCAAGTGTTTTTACCCGGTGGACATGTCCTGTAAAGTTTATTGGGTGACGTGCCTTTTTTTGGGTGGTTCCGGGACTTTCTGTACGCTAGACAATTGTCCTGAGTGTTCTCAGTCGGTGAGTTTGTCTTAGGTTGCACTCTTTTCACAACTCAGATCGTGGTTTCAAAGTCGCTTTAGAGCGGATTCCTGGCTCATAAATTTGTACTAAGGAAACCTGTTTTTCCTCCAGATGTTTGATGATGAATCTGTGACAGTAAAACAGACTAAACAAATATAAAACGATTTTGCAACCAAGGCTACTTATTCTTTCTTGTTTAAAACATATCTCCTACAGATTTTGACTTTCAGCCTGGAGTGCTGTGTAATTAACGATGCAGATTCGAGCAAGTCACACGCACGCGAAATGAAGTTTTTGTGATCAGCCTTGCAGAAGACTTCAAGAGCTAACATTAAGAATGAAGACATCGGAAGAGAGAAGCAAATGCATTTATCAGTGCTTTCGACACTTGAGGAAGTTGGATAACCGCCTACCAGAACAATACTTAGACTTAAATATGCAGGGGAAATATGCTATCGAGCAATTTCAAAACTGCACACTGTTTTCTACGATACCTTTAAAGTTTCGTCCACCGATGGCCGTTGGTACTTGCAAGCAAAGTTTAAGAACTCATATAAAACGATACTCTGTTGCCTTTGGTGAAAAATTTCTGAATAGTACGCATATTTAGCATACACTGAGCAAGGGAGCGTGAGCGTCAGTTACAGGTGTAGCAGTTTCTTTCAATTTTGTGGTGCTGTTATTTCTTGTACAACGAAAATTACTTATAAACGGAAAGTGGATGTCTTGAAGGTGGGTGATACACAAATTTGTCAGCAAGTTCTTATCTGAAGCACTGCAAATGGACTGATCTGTTCTGGGAAGAGGAACTCTGGCTTTGGCTATTGGATGGAGAAACAAATCCAGAAGAAGAAGAACCAAGCAGCTGTTATGCCAGTGAATAATGTGTGATATGATGATTTTTGTCACTGGCCAGAGGATGAGGCAAAATGGAACATGAAGGCTTTGCCCTCAGGAGTATTCGTCTGTGGATCTGTTCTGTGCTTTTTACCGAAAATATATCGTTTCACTACATTTCACATCAAATACTGCAAGATGCAACATTCTTTTCTGCCACAGGAATAACATTGTAGTGTTGATGTTGTAGCGCCCAAGGGCCTTCTGCGACAATATGCAGGGTAAGTCAAAAAGGATTTTACAATTTTGAAATGATATACAAATTTATTGAGAGAACTTGTAAATTCGGTAGATGTGTCAATTTGTAGCAAACAACAAGTTTGATTCACGTAGAGCATCAGTACCACATTCCGCCAGCAGGAGTGCTAGAGTACTGTAGTGTTAAAATGGCTACTTTCACTGGTGCGGTGCGTGCTCGCTGCCTGTTTTGGTTTCATGAAACGAACTCTGCAACAACAGTTTGGCGTAAATTTCCCATCGAATAGGCTAAAGAACCTGCAGGCAGGCCTGAAATTTACTCTTGGCACAAGAACTCTGTTGAGACGAAGTGTTCACTGCAACATGATACATTAGCAGGTCGCCCGCGTGTTGATAAGTATGTCGAACAGGTTAGGGAGAGCTTTGCCCGGAGACCACAAAACTCAACGCGACGTGCCTCTCGTGACACTGGCATTCCAAAAAAAAAAGGATTGTTTGGCGAGTACTGCTTAAACGTTTACACTCGAAATCATGCAGCTTCACAATGGCACATCACATTAGTGATGCAGATAAGCCTGCTCGTGAGGAAATCTGTGCGGAAATGTTGCGTCGGATAGAGGACGAGACATTCCTTAACAATATTGGTTGAAAACAGTCTTAGTTGCAGGTTTAGTTTTTTATTTTTCAACTACGCGTTTCACCTTATTTAGGTATCTTCAGGTTGATCTTAATTTGGCATTTCTTAGAACGATCCTTTAGACAGTGTAGCTTAAGGGCATCGTCGAGTACAACAGGCAAACATCGCCTTCGTTAAACTCAGTAAAAACTTCCTAGATGGACGTTAGTGACACCAAGACCTACATAACGCCTTTCCGTTCACAGGAGCGAGTAATAGAATAAGATGGGGCTCAAGTAGTAAGCATCCCTTAACACAATAATCTTTAACGATGAGTCACCATTTCGTATCAGTGACACGATGAACACCCACAACTGCAGAAAATGGGGTAGCAAAAATTCACATGCATCCCTGGAACTCATTGATGACAACTCCAAAGTTAATGTGTTTTGTGCCCTATCTTCTTCATGGAGAAAACTGTCACTGGTATTGTGTATCTGGAAATGCTTGCATAATTTTTAATCGTATTGATCTATGAAGATGACCGAGATGGCCGGCCGGTGTGGCCGTGCGGTTGTAGGCGCTTCACTCTGGAACCGCGTAACCGCTACGATCGCACGTTCGAATCCTGCCTCGGGCATGGCTGTGTGTGATGTCCTTAGGTTAGTTAGGTTTAAGTAGTTTTAAGTTCTAGGGGGCTGATGACCTTAGAAGTTAAGTCCTATAGTGCTCAGAGCCATTTGAAGCATTTTTCTGACCGAGATGGAATGGTTTATTACCAGCACGACGGTGCGCCTTCTCAGTTCTCAGGAACTTCAAGGTTTCCTCGATAATCGTTTCCCAGGTCGGTGGATTGGCCGTGAAGGGCAAATCGCATGGCCACCTCGCTCCCAAGACTTGACATCAGGGGATTTCTTCCTCTGAGGTTTCATTAAAGACCTTGTGTATGTTCCTCCCCTACAAAACAACTTAGTCAAATTCGAATCTACGCAATGCCGTTCCACAAGTTACGCCCGATTTGTTGCAACGAGTGTGAGAAGAAACTGATTACCGTTGGGATGTTTGCTGCATCACAAACGGTAGTCAGAACAAAGGAAAATTACGCTTGCGACTTATACCTGAAACTTGAGGTTGTCTGCTTAAAAAAGATACGTCTACTGATTCTGTAAGGCATCTCAATCAATTTCTATATGACTCCAAAGTTGTAAAGCCTTTAGGCCCACCCTGTACTTACAGAGAACTTATTGTAATTTGAAAAAAAAGTACCTAAAACTGTTCACATGACTACATCTATCTAATTTAAATACTAATACATGTTCTTCAGAATACTTCCGTGTGTTCCAAATAATGGGTTAAGAATGATCTGAAGGCGGCCGGCCGAAGTGGCCGAGCGGTTCTAGGCGCTACAGTCTTGAACCGCACGACTGCTAAGAACGCAGGTTCGAATCCTGCCTTGGGCATGGATGAGTGTGATGTCCTTAGGTTAGTTAGGTTTAAGTAGTTGTAAGTTCTAGGGGGCTAATGACCTCAGAAGTAAAGTTCCATAGTGCTCAGAGCCATTTGATCTGAAGGCTGGTGAAGACTGGGAAACCGTATCGAGACAAAACTATATGAAGGTAGAGAAAAATAGAGGCAAATTGTTCATAAACACCCTATCGGCCTTGCTAGACCAACAGAAAGATAATGACCGACTACATACGGTACAAAATTGGATTGTTACTTTAACAGTCCTATTTTCCACGAAAGGGACAAGAAATTTGCTCTTGTGATACAGGGGCTGAACAGCAAGCAGCAGGAGCGCGAGGAGTAAGAGTGATTTCAGGTGTGCCGCAGGGGAGTGTCATAGGACCGTTGCTATTCACAATATACATAAATGACCTTATGGATGACATCGGAAGTTCACTGAGGCTTTTTGCAGACGTTGCTGTGGTGTATCGAGAGGTTGTAACAATGGAAAATTGTACTGAAATGCAGGATGCTCTGCAACGAATTGACGCATGGTGCACGGAATGGCAATTGAATCTCAATGTAGACAAGTGTAATGTGATGCGAATACATAGAAAGATAGGTCCCTTATCATTTAGCTACAAAATAGCAGGTCAGCAACTGGAAGCAGTTAAATCCATAAATTATCTGGGAGTACGGATTGGGAGTGATTTAAAATGGAATGATCATATAAAGTTGATAGTCGGTAAAGCAGATGCCAGACTGAGAGTCATTGGAAGAATCCTAAGGAAATGCAATCCGAAAACAAAGGAAGTAGGTTACAGTACGCTTGTTCGCCCACTGCTTGAATACTGCTCAGCAGTGTGGGATCCGTACCAGATAGGGTTGGTAGAAGAGATAGAGAAGATCCAACGGAGAGCAGCGCGCTTCGATACAGGATCATTTAGTAATAGCGAAAGCGTTACGGAGATGATAGATAAATTCCAGTGGAAGACTCTGCAGCAGAGACGCTCAGTAGCTCGGTACAGGCTTTTGTTAAAGCTTCGAGAACATACCTTAACCGAGGAGTCAAGCAGTATATTGCTCCCTCCTGCGTATATCTCGCGAAGAGACCATGAGGATCAAATCAGAGAGATTAGAGCCCACACAGAGGCATACCGACAATCCTTCTTTCCACGAACAATACGAGACTGGAATAGAAGGGAGAACCGATAGAGGTACTGAAGGTACCCTCCGCCGCACACCGTCAGGTGGCTTGCGGAGTATGGATGCAGATGTGGATGCAGGGGTGAGACTGCGCCTACTGACCGTGGGTGGTGGCGGCGCAGGCGTCGCAGCGACCTCCTGTGCAGCGAGCGCGCCTCCCACTGCTTGGGCGTCCTCTTCCTGCCGGAGTCCGCCATCGGCGTCGCTCGCCTGCCAACTGCCCGCAGACGGCCGCTATCCTAGCCCGCCAGCCCTCTCGCCGCCTTATCGCACTCGCAGCGGCGGCCCACTTACAACCGCCTCAGATTATCGCCGCAGAGCGCCGAGGCGTCGACCGGCGGCCCTCAGCACGTCTCCCGGACCTCTGCGTCACACAAGGTTTCCGCCTCGACGATCCGCACTGGCGGCATTTGACCGCGCACGACGCTGTGTACACACGCGGAGAACCGAAACGACTGCGAGCGGCAGTGAGCGCGCGCGAAGCCTCGTGCGACGAGGAAGCGCAGGGGCGACGCCGGCGGCGGCGGGGCACTGCTGGAGGCGGGCAGAAGCAGCGAGATAAAACAAGTGGGGCCGCCGCCGCCGCCGCCGCACGTGTGCGCTCCTACACACATTACGCGCTCTCACACGCACACGCACGAGCTCTGGCTCGCTCCAATTGCTTGTGCGCGACGACAGCTGACGTGGCATCTCTCTCAGCGAACCCCCCCCCCCCCTCCCACCCAGCCTGCACCATATACCACATCTCATTCACTTATACTACACACGACATAGCGTCAGCTTTCCTATCTTTATTACTAAACACCTAAGCCTCTTCCTGCTTCAATGTCCAGGTTGTAGATTGCCTATCTAACGGCTAGGCATTTTAACTGTGCCGTCACAATCCATATTTTCGCTAATCGAATTCGTCACAAATAATCACAATCCATATTTTCGCTAATCTGATTCGTCACAAATAATCATAATTTGAGACCAACAGTGATGTACACACCTACTACACTAGAGGGAAAGATAACCTTTAGTTTTGACTAATAACATAAAGCATCCGCCAGACACAAAAGCAAGTTTTAAATCCAATTGCCGGCCGGAGTAGCCGAGCGGTTCTAGGCGCTTCACTCTGGAACCGCGCGACCGCTACGTCGCAGGTTCGAATCCTGCCTCTGGCATGGGTGTGTGTGATGTCCTTAGGTTAGTTAGCTTTAAGTAGTTCTAAGTTCTAAGGGACTGATGACCTCAGAAATTAAGTCCCATAGTGCTCAGAGACATTTGAACCAAGCCATTTAAATCCAATTGAAAATAATTTCTCCTGAACAACTCCTCCTATTAAATTGATTAATTTCTACTTAAAAGCCGATACCTAGAAAAAATACTTGTTTTTAAGTGTAGTTTGACGACTGGGAGTTAGATGATAATGTTTTTTACAATGTTAACATTAATTATGTATACATATCCTGCAAACTGACCCGTTCCACATCATTTCGCCCGCATCTCGTGGTCGTGCGGTAGCGTTCTCGCTTCCCACGCCCGGGTTCCCGGGTTCGATTCCCGGCGGCGTCAGGGATTTTCTCTGCTTCGTGATGGCTGGCTGTTGTGTGATGTCCTTAGGTTAGTTAGTTTTAAGTAGTTCTAAGTTCTAGGGGACTGATGACCATAGATGTTAAGTTCAAAATGGCTCTGAGCACTATGAGACTCAACTGCTGTGGTCATCATCCCCCTAGAACTTAGAACGACTTTAACCTAACTAACCTAAGGACATCACACACATCAATGACCGAGGCAGGATTGGCACCTGCGACCGTAGCAGTCGCACGGTTCCGGACTGCGCGCCTAGAACCGCGAGACCACCGCGGCCGGCAGATGTTAAGTCCCATAGTGCTCAGAGCCATTTGAACCATTTTTGAACATCATTTCGATAAAAGCATCGTTGAAAAGCTATATTCAACAAGTAACTAACTGACGAACTAACAGCTTCCAAGGACACAAAAAATTTATTTTCGATACTTCAGAAAATTATAGAACGCATTAAAAAATATAACATGCTTCCATAAATTACACACTAAGAGATACAGTCTTATGTTACAGGTTTAAAACCGTATGACAAGTATTGCACTTATAAACTGTGTGTACGAGTATATTTTCAGGCCGCGTAACTGACGGCGCAACAATTACCCAGAACATATTATCCAGCATTTGAAAATCCGAGGACTCAGCGACTTCCAACAAACTTTATCCATAATTTCAAACCTTTACGAAACCTATTCTCGCTGACACTCGTCATTAAATGATGATAAGAAAAAAAAATATCGCTTACTACGCTTTCGCTGTTCATGCAGTAAAGCTTCCGCACATGACATGACCTTTTAATTCATTACTTCTTTACTACTCACTCTACTGGCAACTCACTTTGCGAAAAGGATCTACATGTATCACTGACTACAGCCGCAAAATTACACATCATAAACAGTGAGACGCATTAATAACTAGCTCTTACTGAAAACGGAGTGCAAATTACACAAACTATCCTCATCCAGTGTTTGATAACGGGAGCACATTGTGACTTTCGACAAACTTTAAACATAATTTCAGATCTTTTCTAAACCTCTTCTCCCTAATGTCGAACATGTAAAATATTAATTCATTCGTAAAGTAGTCAAACCTTTGAAGCTATTTTATACGTAGCATTTCGATTCTTGACAGAATCGGGTGTTTATTCATCTTACGTTACAGCCACAATGGTACATTTATCTATGTATAAACACGTTATGGCCTCTGTAAACGGTCCTCAAATTATTTGACAGTGTGCGGCTTCGTTTGGCGAGTTTGCCTAAGACGCATTTCACTTATCTGAGAGCAATTTTGATTCACGTCCGATTTGACAAGATGACGGATCATGTGTGCGTTGATGTTTCGCCGCGCATGTTTAGTAAGAAATAGTTGTTATTGCAAATTATCTGACTGTATCGTGAGTTTCCACATTTCTCGAAACTGCGATCATATATAAAAACAAGAGAGAACTGGCAGTTACCAGATTGGCAGATGTGTTGCGCCTTTCCCAGCCATATATTACGCAGAATGACGTTACGAAGAAAATTAAAATTATACGGACAACATACAAACTGAAATGTAATAAAATGAGACAAATAGAAGCCGATAAACGAAAGTTGATGTCATCGAGTTTTGAGAGTAGGCTAATATTTCTTTTAGTAGCTTGCCATGGGTATTTTTCTCTCTCAATTTCAACCATTCCCTGGATAAGGGTCATATTTTCTTTTTTTTCTTTTTTAAATACAGCGCTAATGCTTCTTCAGGCTCCAGAATTTCGAACAATGTATTCCAGTCAACACACTCAAAAGCTTTATCTAAATCTACAAATGCTGTAAACGAAGGATTGACTTTCTCTCAAATGGCTCTGAGAACTATGGGACTTAACGTCTGAGGTCATCAGTCCCCTAGACTTAGAACTACTTAAACCTAACTAATCTAAGGACACCACACACATCCATTCCCGAAGCAGGATTCGAACCTGCGACCGAAGCGGTCGCGCGGTTCCTGACTGAAGCGCCTAGAACCACTCGGCTACACCGGCCGGCTTGACTTTCTTTAACTCATCTTGTAAGATAAGTCGCAGGGTCTGTGTTGGCTCTTATAAACTGGGGTTAAAATCTCCTTGTATTGGCTTCGTGATAGTAGGAAATCCCTGCACAGTATCTCATGGAAAGACACAGCACGTGGCACAGCTGACTGTGATCGGCCGGTTGGATGGGACATTAAGTTCAGCGATTCCGTTGGTGCTATTCCAGAGTAATAACCTGTATGACGACATCGCCTGATCATACGTAAATACAAAACCATTAATTAGAAAAATTATATTTTTCTCGGTTTTCAAGCGACTGCACTCATCAACTAATCACCACTTACATTAAACACTGCCAGCTTGATCTGGATGAACACGCGAGAGGTATATATTCTGCACAGTATTTATTTCTTTGATATTCGTTATTGTGGAACACAAAATTATTATACGAGTAGACCGCTTTGCTGTTGTACCAAATTATTTCGGTCTGACATCTGATCACGGATAAACAATTCGCCATGCTAATTGATAGCAGCTACTAAAAAAGTTGAATAAAAGTCCAGAATTTCGTCGTCTTGTTCACTCAAAACGATGAAACAACGCATTATTTAGAGGCTCCTACTCCTCTTGTTTCGTCCTGCACCGTTCCTGGACCGTACTGTGTAAAAATATCCGCTTGCCACCGAGCGGTTGCTGCAAATGCCACTGCAATAGCGTCAACCGTTCATCCTTGGTTCTCATTCAACGGAAAACGGCCATTCCGCCTGAAAATTATTTTTAAAACATGCGTGGAACACATATAGTGGCGAACAGAGTGGCGTTAAGGCGCCGTTTATCTGCCTACCAGCTAGCAGTTCCGGTACGAGAGTCAAACACGGTATTGCATTTAAGTGAAACACGATAAAACTCCGGCCTTGGGCTCGACCGGGCCACCGCACTCGCTCACTGCGCTTTCTTACGTGATGGGGTTCTCACTTCTAATGACCCTACAACACACACGATTCCACATGTAACGGCTCGGCTTCTTCTGGAATACCGTGGTAACAACAAAAGTATTCCACTTTCCTCGCTCCGATCGCGACATAAATAACAGAAAATGTCTAATTTGTATTTGTATCACTAAAATGGATTCATCTCGTAAGAACTTTTACGTCGAGGAAGAGTGCAACGGTATATATGATACAAGGGTAAACATCCAAGCTTATCACCGATGCTGAATCATAAGCGTGGTCTTTTAACTGTTCCACAATAGAATATAGTGATCTCAGACGTTAAGTAACTTGAAATATCAAAAATTGCAGAAATAATGAAGCATAGTTAGCAACGAACGAACGTTATACACTAAGGTGACAAAAGTCGTGGGATACATCCTGATACCGTGTCGGAACTCCTTTTGTCCGGTGCAGTACAGCAACTCGACGTGGCATGAGATCAACAGCTTGTTGGAAGACCCCCTGCAGAAATATTGAGCCTTGCTGCCCCTATAGCCGTCTACAATCGCGACAGTGCAGCCGATGCAGAATTTTGTGCTCAAACTGACCTATAAATCACGTAGGGATTCATGCCTGGTGATCTGAGTGGTCAAATCATTCGCTCGAACTGTCCGGAGCGTTCTTCAAACCAATCACGAACAACTGTGACATGGCGCATCGCCATTCCATATTTGTTTGGGAACATCATGAATGACTGAAAATGACCTCCACGTAGCCGTACATTCCAGAGGACCCATTTCATGTAAACACAGCCCACACCACTATGGTGCCACCACCAGCTTACACAGTGCCTTTTTAACAACTTGGGTCCGTGGCTTCGTGGGATCTGCGCCACACTAGAACTCTACCATGAGCTCTTACTAACTGAAACCGGGAACCATATGACCAGGCCACGGTTTTCCCAGACCTCTAGTGTCCAGCCGATATGGTCACGAGCACAGGACGGGCGCTGCAGGCGATGTCGTACTGTTGACAAAGGCATTCGCGTCGGTCGTCTGCTGCCATAGCCCATTAACGCAATACTGGATGTTTGTTAGGCCTGACAACTCCATACAAGCCCGCTGCTCTCGATCGTTAAGTAAAGGCAGTCGGCCATTGCGTCGCCTGTGGTGAGAGGTAATGCCTGAATTTGGTATTCTCGACCCACTCTTTGACACTCTGGATCTCGGAATATTGAATACCATTAATGATTTCCGAAATGGAATGTAACATGAGACTAACTCCAACTACCACTCCGCGTTCAAGGTCTATTAAGGGACTCCTGAAAGGTTCAAAATCATGAAATGTTAAATTTTTACTTTCTTGCAATTTAAAAATCTACGGACTTTCCCCTTTCAACTAATATATAATTTATTCAGTTCAGGAACTACAACAACTTTTAAAATATTTTTGAAATATGTTGTGCATGGGCGTGACCCACCGTGGCGCTGTTACACTGCTATCAAATGTCGTGCTCATGAATCTACATGCTTATCACGCACATTTAAGTGATATGTGAGAAAATAATTGTTACAGAATAAGAGTTGTGGCTAAACTGTGATATTTCAATGTATATCGCTCGCTCGGTTGTCGTGTGTTTCATGGTTATTTACTCTTTTGTAATCCTGATAATATTCGTAGTGAATTCTGTTCATCGAAGTCCCTGTTTTAATGAAAGACAATCATGGGTAAACGTAAAGTGATTAGAAATCCTCTGAAGACTTTTAAGAACAGGAGAAATGTTGGAAAGCCAAAAGGTAGGTGTTATTACTGTAAAAATAAAGACGATAACCATGTGTGTTAACCTAACCTTGCTGGTACACCAGACCATTGCAATGAAGGTCAGAAAGACAGTACTTAGCAGAAGTTTGGTTCACTTAGTGAAAAGTATGAATGTTTTATGGGCGAATCGAATATCTGATATGGCAGTTCTCAACGGAAGTTTTGCAAACCGTGTAAGATGTATTCAGTTTAGTGAAGTCGGTATGGAACTCTACAAAAAATCATGTAGGGCTTGCCAGTGAAATGGAACTGAAGTGTGGTAAGTGTTCGTACAAGACCACCTTTTGGAACAGTGTTGCAGTAACTTCAAATGGTGAAAATGGTAGAAAAATCTATGAACACAACACCAGATTTATTTATGCCTTGCGTGCTACAGCACGTGCAGTTTTCTGTGGCTCTTCCAAATCCCCCAACCATGTTCATGAACCACAACAGATTTATACGGTCTAAAGTCGAAGATGTCTGTATAGAATCTATGAAGAAAGCTGTGAAAGAGGCAGTAATAGAAAACAGTGGTAACAGAGACTTGACTGACGGCGCCTGGCATAAATGGTGACACACATCTCCCCATGGTGTAGTATCCGCCACCTGCATGTATACAGGAAAAGTTTCAGACGTAGCAGTAATATCTAAATATTATAGGTGTCCACAAAAAAAAGGGTACACATCAAAATAATTGCACAGCCAACTTTAATGGCAGTAGTGGAGGAAAAGAAGTGGCTGATGTTGCTAGTATATATACTGTGTTTCAAAATTCTGTTGCGTGTGATAGTATTGAGCACGTACAGAAACGAATGAGATCAAGATTTCGGCGAGGGAAAACTTCGTAAAAAGAAAAAAAAAAAAAACCTCAGTGATGGCAAAGGGTTGGACAGGGCGGGAAAGTTAACTGACAGTGTGATTGACAAAATACAAAACTATTACGGAATGGCTATTAGGCAAAACACAGTCTGTATTTCGGCTTTTTTTTCATACTTTTTCAACCCATGAGAAAGATAGAGAGAGAAAACAGTAGTTGTAAGTACAACAAGGGAATGCTAACTGGTGAAATCTGCACTCATACACATAGTCTATCTGATACGGTAATGGAAGTGATAAAACCTATTTTCAGAGTCTTAGTAGCAACTGAACTGTTGAAAAAGTTTGTTCATGGAAAAACTCAACTGCCGGCCGCGGTGGTCTCGCGGTTCTCGGCGCGCAGTCCGGAACCGTGCGACTGTTACGGTCGCAGGTTCGAATCCTGCCTCGGACATGGATGTGTGATGTCCTTAGGTTAGTTAGGTTTAAGTAGTTCTAAGTTCTAGGGGACTGATGACCGCAGCAGTTGAGTCCCATAGTGCTCAGAGCCATTAGAACCATTATTTTTTTTAACTCAACCCCAATGAAAGTGTAGATATTGTTATATGGTCAACAACCCCCAATACTGCGTTTGCTGGAATAGAAACACTTCACTTTGGTGTGTATGATGCTGTTGCTACCTACAGTATTGTCAACGTTGTAAGGCGCAATGTACTTCGAAATGTGGGAACAAAGATAGGTCTCAACATGGTACGAACGGTGCTTACTTTAGACAAGGAATGTCTTCGGGCTGTAAATAGCCTAGAAACACAAGCCAG
Organism: Schistocerca gregaria; assembly: GCF_023897955.1. Taxonomy (NCBI): domain Eukaryota; kingdom Metazoa; phylum Arthropoda; class Insecta; order Orthoptera; family Acrididae; genus Schistocerca; species Schistocerca gregaria. The sequence goes on from NC_064920.1 coordinate 763,654,655, forward strand.
AGTAAACAGGAGGAGGACAAAGATGAAGCTGGAGGACCAGTTTGCAGAAGATGATGATAATCCATCCTATGGACCTGGAATGCACTAAAAAATTAATCCAAACTTTGTCACTCGATTCCCAAAAGTTTTATTTTTTCATGCAAATTACATATTTTCTCATGATCTACCACACCAATTTCCTTTAGATTTCCAGGAAATGTTACACAGTCCCTTCTGCGTAACAGCCTTTTCCCAAAAACCTGTATATTGTTGAATTTATAAACAAAAAATGGCAGAAAAGGTAGTGAATTTTCTTCACAATAAAAAAAATTAATCTCTAAAAAACCGAATTCAGATTTTTAAAACTCCCTTTGTTAAGTTGTGGCCAATATTCCAATAAATAACATGTAAAAATTTCAACTTTCTAGCTCAAATTCTTCCTGAGAAAAAATGTAATTTATAAGCGCTATTTTCAAGTTGGAAAGATAGGGCTTTCCGCAGATCCTTAATTCCTGTCCTGCGGCCACAATCGAATCGGAAATCTTCCCGCATAAACCATCTGAGTACACATGACATCTCCGCCAATTCACTGCCCTTTTACACCTTGTGTACGCTATACTATCGCCATGGGTATAATTACATATGGATATCGATATCCCATGACTTTTACCACCTCAGTAAACCAGCAATATCAATTGGTTTTCTCATGCAGTAGTTTGACTTCCTTTGCCCAATATTTCTCTCGCTGCATTGCTCGATAAACAGCACTCACTAATGGAAAGTTTTCATTCTTAATGGTACGACTAAGTACCCATACATTGTACTGATAAAGATCTCCGACATTATCGCACTGTCTTAAAAATTATTGATATGTCATAAACAAAGTACTTTTCAGAAGCATGAATCAATTTTAAAAAGAGCAAAAAATTATTGTGTTTAAACTCGTAGGCAGAGCACATGAAAACACAATAAACAATGAAAACGTCTGTCATATATGTATAAACAGTTAAAGACCACTGTCGAATTTTGGATGTATCAAGACACTCGGAATACAGTCAAATAAAATTTGCTACATTGATCTGATGTAAAAACAAATGTGTTATGTACTGTAAAACATTGCAAATGTAGGTATGTCATAATAGATTTATAGCACTGCTGTAATCTGTGTTCAAATGGCTCTGGGCACTATGGGACTGAACTTCTGAGGTCATCAGTCCCCTAGAACTTAGAACTGCTTAAACCTAACTAACCTAAGGACATCACACACATCCATGCCCGAGGCAGAATTCGAACCTGCGACCGTAGCGCCTAGAAACGCTCGGCCACTCCGGCCGGCGCTGTAATCTGTGTACACAATACGTGTGCACACGTTGTATTTAATTTTTTGTTAGTAACATTGTACCTTCTAATGTAGGAAATGGTTTGAGAATGAACAAAAATGTTCGCAACTAGTCACTAATAAAAAAGCTACCTGCAACTCTGACTGAAACCTCGATTAATAAATTACAAATATACCGAGTTGCTGATCCTGATATCAACAAAATGTAGGATTTACGTATATATAGTTTGCTTGTCTGACTGCTGGAATGAAGAGCCTTTTAGTGCAATGGTAGTCGTAAGACTGCGAATTCATACCAGAATTCTCCAGCGCCTAAATCTCATTCGCATGCTCCGTAAATCTTGTCTATCTCCTGTCTGCTGAAAAAGCGGCTCTCACTGTCACAGAATACGCTATAAATCACAAGTGGTTGCAGAGCCTGTAACCGTACACAGCGTGACGCAAGGAAGGGAAACCTTTTAAAGTGTGCCATGCAGTCATTTGCGCTTATTGGCACCACGGGAACATTATCCCTGAACTTTTGGCAAAGTGGAACGAAATACCCAGACTTCCACCATGAAAATGTATTACAAAAAATTTATAATTTGGAATGTACGCACAAAGTTACAGTGGCAATGCCGGCTGCCTTTGAAACAGACGAAAACGTAGATTACAACATTTTCTTATCAGCACGAAAGCACACCCAATTTGAAAGATACTTGATGCACAGTTCAGCTGCCGGTCATCGCCTCAAGATGATTTTCTTTTCCGCGCGTTATACTTGTGTTTCTTAGGAGAGGTCACTGTTGTGGCACTTGCTGGCAGATTAAAGCTCCAACAAGGACCTTTGTTCAAACGACTGGCCTTTTCAGCCTTTACGGCTTCACCTTCGGCAGTGTCAGAATTCCTCTCCTGCTTTCTTGCAAATTACACGGACTGTGTTCGAGCCTTGTGCTGGCATCTAACGTCAATAATTTTCAAATCGGCGCACATTCCGGGGCAAAATTAAAGACCCATTCTGGAAACAGTAAATGCTATTTGTGACTAACTATCCGCCACATCGTCGACAAATCGGCCCTTTGGAATAAAAAGGTTCCAACTGACTAAGTCGAGTAAAATAACTTGTTGGTGTGACAAGGTTCTGTCTGATTTCTGCTGCAAGTAGAACGTATACATGCTGCAGTCTCTGGAGAAATAGTCGCGCTAGAAGAACGCGAAAGCTCCAACTGATATCACTGTGCTGATTCGTTTGGATGACAAGGTTGAATTTGACAGGAGGAACTTACTTCTATATTGTTATTGGATTGCTTCTCTTGTTAGCAATGCTAAACAAAGTTAAATATTTGTATTATTACAAGTTTTCATTGATCAAATCTTATCATCCTAACAGGTAAGTCACACGTGAAAATGCATGACATGCTTGAATAGCATGATCAGATACCAATTTCTTGTCATTTTTAGTGTTTGTTTGCAGCAACAGGTTTACACAGAATGTGGTAGAGGGAAGCTTAAAACAGTTATGTTGGACTAATATTATAATGTTTTTGTAAACGTTCTTTACAGTTCACTGTGACAAGCACTGAGTAGTACCATATCAAAAAATAACCACTGTATGTGGAGAGACAGCTGAATAATGAGTTAATGAAACTTTGGCATCAAGTTACACGAAACGAACGAAGTATTATTTGACACTTTGTCACTTCGGAGAGTCGAAATATTGAAACAGCATCGACGAGTACCCGTTGCCCGAAAACGCCAAGTTCTTACATACCAGATGTCGAGCTTCTATACGACTGACAAAAGCAGCCTGGTATTACATCGTTCAAGAAGTATCGAAAATGAATTAAGTAATTTTGTAATACGCTACTCGTGCACATGATATTCATAGATCATTTCTGTTTATCTGGGGAGACTAAAGGAGACTTACTTCTAGATTCGTAGCGCTCCTTCATGGTTATTTTTTAAGTATTTCAAAAGGAATGTCAGATTAATTCTTCGCCACAGAAGCACGCGCTTGAGACACTTGTGAGAATTCGTTTTCTCCGCGGCGCACATTAGCCTGATTCATCGCTGCGCCCGCGCGTTGACATCTGGACTCTCGCCTTCTGAGTCACGTCACGTATCCGACTTCACGGTGACTGGTGTGAAGAAACGTACGAGCTCAAATTATCGTCGAGATCCCCTAGCTCCTATGTTGTTAAATACCGATGGAAAACAAGGTAACATTACAGCCCGACATGTATTTCTCTTAACTTTACTACTGTAGCTATTACGACTCACACCGCAACATCCAATGTGAATTACGTAACCTTTTCACGATTTATTTCAAGTAGGGCGTGTAATAGTTGTTTTGGCTAATCTTTCACTCCACTCTGAGGCACGTCTGTGATTATTTCCCGAATGTTTTCCCTGGGAACAGGAGAGCTGTAAAGAGGACAGGAATTAAACAGAATCTTGAGAACAGCACCCCTAAAACATCACAGAACCATATCCTGCCTGAACTATACATCACATTCACCGCTGGTTGAACGCCTCGTTGGCCTTTGGTGCACTTGACGCCTGGTATAATCGGAAAAGGAGAAAAATCGGAACTCGTCGGACCACACTACATACCTCTAAGTTTGTGTGTTGTTCGGCCCATTGTAGACCTGCAGTGCTTTGCGCCACAATCAGCAGTGGCCTTTCGGGACGTACGCGACCACAGATATCCAACACACGTTATTTACGCAAGGAAACGGGTTGAGCAGTTCCTGCATTTACTGACAGCACCGACGTCGGGTTTGAAACCAACTGCCACTCATAAAGCGTAACATTCGTCTCCGGACCTTGTCGGTTAGCAACTAGTTACGATTATTGTTCTTATATCGTGATTCGTTGTTGCCAGTGGTTCACATTTCTTTGTAGACACGATCGACAGCCCGCGTTGTCGCATCAACAAAGCAGACAAACTTATTCAAGCTGTGGTCTTAGATACGTCCAAACACTATAACTGCTCTCTGCCATTCTGTAACGTCTCGAAGTCGACCCATCCTGCTGAGCAGGTTCCTGACATCCGATTTGTTCATGTATACCACTACATTGTGAGGCCTTGCCAGTGATGAAGGCACATATGACCGCCTGGTACAAGTTTTACACCAACTACAGCGCGCCAAGCGACTACTGTGTTCTTTTAAAGGTGTTACTCATATTTTGCCCAGTGATATTAGTTCCTCTCGAGAAAAAAAAGAGTCGGAGATAGCGACAGTGAATGTTTCGGTATTCCCACATGCGATGCGCTGCCACGCGGTAAAACGTCTAGCAAGACAAACGCCGATCACCACTTCTGTTCGGCAGTACTCATCGTACACTTTCACTGTCACAGCATTTATTCACAGCGTACACTGAATTAAAATACATCTCAAAATTGTCTATTTTTTTCAGTCTCAAATCACAGCGATCTGCAGCCTGAAGAAATTACGCACTTTTGCGTGAGTAAAGATATCAGATAATTCCCTTGTGTAGTTTTGAAAATACATCTCGTCTGTTTTAAACACAGGTCGTTTTAATTCCATTTTTCGCTGTTTTTGTAAAAATCTAATGTAATATGCCGTCCTGGCACCTATGTTTTGTCGTTATCATACGAAGATGACTCATGTCCAATACCAACTTAAAAAAAGGATATCACACAGACAAAATAATTTTTCTAGGAACTTGTTTGTTGACTATGAACTCCTGTGTTTGCCAAAAGCTGGGAAGTTTTCCCGCATTTCTGCAAACCAATGTTTCTGTTCAGTGGAATACTTTTCTGAGCATTTTGCTTCTTGCTCTTTGTGGCAGAACCTCAAATCCCATTTCCTATAGCACAGTACCCTCTTCCATAATTTGCAACTCATCGAAGAACTCAGCTTTAATACTTTGCGATCATGTTCCGTTACCTTTCTGCGTCAACTCTGTTCACCTTTCTTTAACAAATTTAACGGCGTTTATACGAAACCGTCGCTTCAGTATCCGAAGACATTTTGGCGACCTCTTTCCAGGCCTGCGCAGGGGAGGATCAAGGCCGCACTTGTTTGAATAGGAACCTGGCTGTATCCCGTCACGTGACCAAATTAGTTTTCACTTCGGCAGGAACCACACTAATAGTGAAAGGTAAACCGGTAATCTCTCATAAAAAGAAATAACGAATTTAACGACTCCCGGGCACCCAGGTCATCCATCACACAGTGAACACTAATTCAGGAACAGGAGAAATTGTAGTAGGAATAGATCGTTGAAGGGGTACCATGTATATTTTACCTCAAGTTAACATCTCCTTTTCTCAACACTTACTAATCGTACAGGGATGAATGAGATATCGTTAGAAAGGTTTTTTAACTGGATTCTGACAGCGCATACCGATTTTGCGCTAAAATTTTAACATAAAAGGAAGCTTTAACTACCATAGGTAAAAGGGCATCATAGATGTCCAACTTCATATCTATATTTTACGACGTTAACTTATTAATCATGAATAAGAGACTTCCTTTCCTTATTATCTTATTACAAATACAATTTTATTTGTTTTAAAGAATTTATTAATTTGATCCTTTTTACACAGCATTGTCATACATAATAACAGTGACCACTGCGGCCGTCCATTCTCTCTGCGCGTCTTATAAGTTGACTTTTCTAAACGAATATCATTTCCGGAGCAACAAAGACATGTGCACTGACGCCATGGATTGTGATTTACCCATTGCTACGACGGTCTAACGTGCTTACTGTAACTCAAAATGCTTGTCCAGTTAAAGCTATAGGTTATGTGGCCCTACCGACAGTGCCCGATCTTTGCCTGCCGTACAAACCCGGAGAAAAACGCCGAATGCAAAAAACATTTCTGGAGACACTGAAATGTTTCGGCCTATACATTGAGGTGACAAAAGTCATAGTGAATACCCTAATATCGCGTCGGACCTAGTTTTGCTCGGTGCAATGCATGGAGTCAACAAGTCGTTGGGAGCCCTGCAGAAATATACAGCCATTGAACCATGCTGCCTTCAAAACCGTTCGTAATTACGAAACTGTTGCCGATGCTGGATTTTGTATACGAACTAACCTCTTGATAACTTTCCACAGATGTGATTCATGTGGAGCGATCTAATTGGCGAAATCAACGGCTCGAACAGAATTTTCTTCAAACTAATCGCGAACAACAGTGGTTCGGTCACATGGCTCATTGTGATCCATAAAAATGCAATCATTATTTGGGAACATGACGCCCATGAATGGTTGCAAATGGTCTCCGAGCAGTCTAACATGTCCATTTCCAATCAATGATAGATTCAGTTATACCACAGGATCCAGTCCATTCCATGTAAACACAGCCCATATCATTATGGAGCCACCACCAGCTTGCACTGTGCCTTGTAGACAACTTGGTTCGGTGGTTTCGTGAGCTCTTACCAATCGAAATCGGGACTCGTGTGGCCAGGCCACGAGCCCAGGAGAGACGCTACAGGCGACGTCTGTTAGCAAAGGCACTCGCGTCTGTCGTCTACTGCCATAGTAGCCCAGTACGCCAAATTTCGCGGCACTGTTGTAACGGATACGTTCGTTGTACGTCCCACATTGATTTCTACGGTTATTTCACGCAGTTTTGTAATGAAAACTACGCAAACACCGCTGCTCTCGATCGTTAAGTGAAAGCCGTCTGCCAAAGGGGTATCTGTGGTGATAGATAATGCCTGCAATTTGGCATTCTCGGCACACTCTTGACACTGTGGACCTCGGAGTATTGAATTCCCTTACAATTTCCGAAATGGAATGTCCCATGCGTCTATCTCATTGGTTTCCAACCTTTCTGAAACCACTACCCCTGAGTTCAATCAGATATAATCTAATACCACTTACTCTCCCTCACCTCCCTCCCCCACCATCATCAGCATAAAGTCTAAATAAACTTTAGCATGAAAATTCAATTGCTTTGAACAGTTCCGTTTTTAAAATGATGAAAGATAAATGATATTTTGTTTCTGTAGCTTTTGTTGATTCAACCATGAACTACTGACCAATGAGACAATTTAAACTGCTTCTTTCTAACAACACTTTTTTATACGACGATGTAGCAACTCTCAGTGGATCGTGAGTGCTACCAACAACTCCTTTTCGGAAAAGGAATCTAAGTATCCATATTGAGGGCAGCCACTTGTTACGAATACAAAACATGATTCCTCTCCAGCACTCCTCTCGTTACTGATCACCTACTTCATCGACACCCCGCATACTCATTTAATTCAACCAAATTCAAATTTATGCACTACATTTGTTGTTTGTAAACCAGTTGACTGCAGGAATCTTCAGTTCTGAACTCGCACAAATTGAAAGCCTTCAAGCTGTCTGACCACTGCCACTAATAATAATCACCTTACCATCCATTAATAATAATAATAATAATAATAATAATAATAATAATAATAATAATAATAATGTGTTGACGCTACTGCAGTGTAGTTGCCATTACATAAACTGAGGTGATAAAACTAGTGGGTGACCTCCTAATATCGTGTCGGACCTTCTTTTGCCTTAGTCCAGCGACACGCCGTGCTATGGACTCAACAAGACGGAAGTCCCCTGCTGTCCATAATTTCGAAAGTGTTGCCGGTGTAGATTTTTGTGCACGAACTAACCTCTCGATTATGCCCCATCATCGTGGCCAAATCATTCACTAGAATTGTCCAGAATGTTCTTCAAACCAATCGTCAACGATTGTGGCCCAGTGACATGGCGCATTGTCACCCATAAAAATTCCATCGTTGTTTGGGAACATGAAGTCCATGAACGGCTGCAAATGGTCTCCAGGCACATGAACATAACAATTTCTAGTTAGACCAGAGGATCCAGTCCAGTCCATGTAAACACAGACCACACAATTGTGGAGCCACTACCAGCTTGCATAGTGTATCTTTGGTCCACGGCTTCGCTGGGTTTGTGCCACACTCGAACCCTACCATCAGCTCTTACCAACTGCAATCGGAACTCATCTGACCACGCTACGATTTTCCAGTCGTCTATGGTCTAGCCGTTATGGTCACGAGCCAAGGAGGGGCGCTGCAGGCGATGTCGTGATGTCTGCTACCACAGCCCAATAACGGCAAATTTCGTCGCACTGTCCTAAGGATACGTTCGTCGCACGTCCCACGTTAATTTCTGCGGTTAGTTCACGCATTGTTGCTTGTCTGTTAGCACTGACAATTCTACGGAAACGCCCCTATTCTTGGTCGTTAAGTGCGGTCATAATCACGTCAGAAACGTTTTCACACGAATCATCCAAATATAAATGAAAGCTCCGCCAATGCACTGCCCTTTTACACCTTACGTACGTGGTACTGCCGCCATCTGTATATGTGCATATCGCTATCCCATGACTTTGACATCTCAGTGCAATTTCACTTGTGTTGTCAGTTCTTTTACCGTTGCAAAGTGCATAATGAAGGAATTTCTGGTCCATTCAGGGAACTGCCAACAACTCTGAAACGCATTTTAATATGATGTTTCTGTATGTGTGCTGTATAGTACAAGGTACAATGTATGTGTTTAGTGGGTGGACTTTGTGATGAAAATGTTGTTCATCCATGTTAACGCTAGTATTTAAAAAAAAAGTAATTACTAGTAACTTCTGTCATCAGTATTCCAGCCTTAAATAGTGTTAATAGTAGTGGTCTCCAAAGACTATTTAGCTTTGCGACCGAAACGTAATAGCGCCGTATTGTTCTTAACCCTCAGAAAATTTCATTTTACCCCTTATGGGGTGATTGCCCCAAGGCTGGGAACCACTGCTATTTCCAACTACCGTTCCACGTTGAACGTGTGTTAATTCGAGTCGTCCGACTATAATCATGTCGGAAACCTCATCACACGAATTACCTGCGTGCAAACGGCAGTTTCGACAGTACACTGCCCTTTTATAACTTGAGCACACGATGCTACCGCCATCTGTGTACGTGCACATCGCTCCATGACTTTATTCATCTCAATGTACTAAGGATGTATCACAAATTCATGATCATTATTTCACGTCGTTCAGTTCATTTTTAAAGATGTTTTCTCCTCATTTCCACAACAATCCTTGTCCCAACAGCTATATTTATTCGCAATACTGTCGTTATTTAAAACAACAAAAGCGCGAAAGATTAGCATGGGTTTCCCGGTATATTTGAAGTGATTTTGGGAAACCACACGAAAAATCTACAACAGAATGGCTGCGGGGAACAAATACACACGAAAGCTCCTTTGCAGTTGCAGATGTACGGAGGGTCATACGTTTTAGTAGAAGCGATCATATTTTTACATATCAACTTACAAATATCAGATAATATGCTAGCATGAAAGCTAATGGTACTGAAAATGGGAAGGAATTTTATAAATTACCAGTAAACGTAACACAGCATACTTTTCAGTTGCTTCTTGGAGACCTTCACAATTACCACGACCGATAACATTGTATCCAAATATAGACGCACATTCCTGCTACCAACAAAAATCGGACACGATTCGGAAGCCCCTAGGGAGAACCAGCAAACGGCAGGAAGGAAGAGAAGACAGAAAGGAAAACACCTTCCACAAAAAAAGGACTCACTTCTTGAACGTGGGTGAAAAAGAGTGGAAGAAACAGCATTCGCCTTATTTTCACGCTTACACTGACCACAGTCTTCAGACCTGGTGATGGATCGCCTATAGCATCCGTCAGGCTTCATTATTTACTGGCGAGGACTTCGGTTGGTTGGTTGGTTTGAAAGAGGGGAGAAGGACCAAACTGCCAGGTCATCGTTCCCTTGTTCCGAATAAAGCAATGCCACAAAGGTGGGAATAACACAAGCGAGACTTACAACAGAAAACAGAGAAAGGAAAAACCACAAGAACGACGGATATGCACCGAACACTTAAATGAACAAAAGGGGAGAAGGAAACTACATAAACGCAAGAAACGGGTACAAGACGACAAAACATATTACCATGGCTGGCTGACCATGAGAATAAAAAGGAGAAGCCAGCCACTCTCCAACACATTAAAACCTCCACCCTAAAAGCACTAGGGAGGAGGATACAGAGGGACAAAGGACATGCGCTAAAACTTAGATCAAATGATAAAACGCACCCTCACGAATAAAACTTATAACCAAATCAGCCGATGAGGCGTTGTCAGATAAAATTAGCGGCAAAGAGTCCGGTAACCGAAGATTTCGTCGCAGGGCAGTCAAAGTGGGACACTGCACCAGAATATGGAGCACTGTCAACCGGACGCCGCAACGACACTGAGGAGGGTCTTTACGGCGCAGGAGGTAGCCCAAGCGTGGTCAGTGCGCAGCCGGCAGAGAGCCACAGGGTCCCTGCGAGAGGCCCGCATAGAGGACGTCACACAATCGTAGTCTCAATCGCACGCAGTTTGTTGTGCGTACTGAGACTATGGCATTCCGTCTCACAAAGCCGAAAAACCTGGCGACGTAAAAACGAACGCAGGTCAGTTATTGGAATGCCCATCTCCAAAAGCGGTTTCCGTGAAGCCTGTTTGACCAGCCTGTCAGCAAGTTCGTTGCCTGGGGTTTCGACGTGTCCTGGGGCCCACACAAACACCACTGAACGACTGGATCATTCCAGGGCATAGATGGACTCCTGGATGGTCGCTACCAAAGGATGACGAGGGTAGCACTGGTTGATGGCTTGTAGGCTGCTCAATGAGTCAGTACACAGAAGAAACGACTCCCCAGGGCATGAACTGATGTGGTCAAGAGCACGATAAGCAGCCACCAGCTCTGCAGTGGAAACACTGCTGCCATCGGGCAAAGAATGCTGTTCAATATGTCCTCCATGGACATACGCGAAGCCGACGTGACTATCAGCCTTCGAGCCGTCAGTGTAAAGCACTTCATGGCCTGGGTACATGTCAAGAATAGAGAGGAAGTGACAGCGGAGAGCCGCGCGATGAACTGAGTCCTTTTGGCCATGTGGAAGGTCCAGGTGAAGCCGCGGTCTAGGTGTATACAATGGAGGTGTGCGCGAATGGACCTCGAGTATAGATGGTAAAGGCAAGGACTGGAGTTCAGATAGATGGGATCGGACGCAAACTGCAATTGTAAGCCCTGTCCTGGGCCGCCGATGCGGGAGATTAACCGCCGTGGGTGGGAAAAGGAGAGGGTAATTCGGATGCGCAAGAGAACTACGAAAGTGTGCAACGTAATTGGAGAGCAGTTGTGCACGCCTGAGCTGCAATGGAAGGACTCCATCCTAAGCCAGTACGCTGGTCACCGGACTCGTCCTAAAAGCTCCCGCCGCTAGTCGAACGCCACAGTGGTGGACTGATCGAGTAAACGCAAAGCTGAGGGCGCCGCCGAACCATTAACCAGACTCCCATAGTCAAGGCGGGATTGAACAAGGGCTCTGTAGAGCTGCAGCAGCGTACAGCGATCTGCACCACGGTTGGTGTTGCTCAGGCAGCGGAGGGCATTGTGATGCTGGCAGCACTTAAGCTTACAAAGGCGAGGAAGCCAAGTCAATCGGGCGTCGAAAACCAGTCCTAAAAACCAATATGTCTCCACTACAGCGAGGGGATCGTCAGTACGGTAAAGTTCTGGTTCCGGATGAATGGTACGACGCCGACAGAAGTGCATAACACACGACTTTGCGGCCGAAAACTGCAAGCCGTGGGCTAGAGCCCATGACTGCGCCTTGTGGATGGCTCCCTGTAGGCGCCGCTCAGCAACACCAGTACTGGTGGAGCATTACGAAATGCAGAAGTCATCTGCATAGAGAGGGTAAGACGGACAGCTCTACAGATTCTGATAGACCGTTAATGGCCACTAAAAATTGAGATACACTCAATACAGGGCCCCGTGGGACCCAATTCTTCTGGATACGGGGGAAACTATGGGAGGCACCAGATTGAACACGGAAAATACGAAGCTACAGGAAATTCTGGATAAAAATCGGGAGCGGCCCTCAGAGACCCCACTCGTATAATATGGAAAGGATATAATGTCGCCAGGTGGTGTCATATGCTTTTCTTAAATCAAAAAAGACGGCAACAATGTGTTGGCATCTGGAAAAGGCTGTTCGGATGGTAGACTTGAGGGACACAAGGTTATCAGTGGTAGAGCACCCAGGCGAAAACCGCCCTGTCACAGAGCTAGTGTGCCATGTGACTCCAGAACCCAACCCAACCGCTGACACACCATACTATCCAGCAGCTTACAAGAAACGTTGGTGAGGCTGACAGACCGACAGCTATCCACAGCAAGCGCGTTTGAGCACCGGAATGAAGGCGCTCTCCCGCCACTGAGATGGAAAGATCACGAGGACATGTTGTTTGTAGTCAGACGAGAGTTGTTTAATCATCTGACTGTGGATCCGATCTGGTCCAGGAGCTGTGTCGGGGCGATGTGCGAGGGCACTGAGGAGCTTTATAGGGCTCACTGTGGCGCGTAGTGAACGAGAGGACTTTCTCTTCCATCCGCCGTTTGAGAATGCGAAAGGCTGCGGGGTAATTCTCCGGCGCAGAGTCGCGAGCATTGTGCTCCGCAAAGTGCTCGGCAATCGCGTTTGCGTCGGTAGGTAACACGCCATTTATGTTAACACTGGGAACAGCTGTTGCGGTCTGGTACCCAAAAACTCGTTTGATCTTTGCCACGACGTGGGAAGGCGACGTATGGCACCCAATAGTCGAGACGTATCTCTCCCAACATTCCTGTTTCCTTCGTTCGATAAGCTGACGAACGCGGGCACGGAACCGTTTAAAGGCTATGAGGTGCTCCCGGGAAGGGTGCCGCTTATGCGGCTGTAGAGCTCGCCGACGCTCCTTAATTGCTTCAGCGACTTCCGGCGACCAACAAGGGACTGTCTTTCGCCGGGGGCAACCTAAAGAATTGCGTTTTCCGCCGCAGAAACGATCGTAGTAGTTAGCTGCTCAACAACCACATCGATGTTACCATGTGGGAGAGATTCAACGGTGACAGCAGAAGTAAAGGCTTCCCAGTCTGCCTTTTTTAAAGCCCATCTGGGCAGGCGTCCGTGGGTATGATGCCGGGGCAGTGACCATAATATGGGGAAGTGGTCACTACCACACTAGTCGTCATGTGCTCTCCAGTAGATAGATGGGAGAAGGCCAGGACTGCAAACCGAGAGATCAATGGCCGAATATGTGCCATGTGCCACACTGAAATGTGTGGGGGCACCTGTATTTAAGAAGCAGTGGTCGAGTCGTGACAGTAAATTTTCCACATCTCTGCCTCGGCCAGTAAGCACAGTGCCACCCCACAAGGGGTTATGAGCGTTAAAATCTCCCAAAAGTAGGAAAGGCTTAGGGAGTCGATCAATCAGTGCAGCCAATGCGTTCAGGGATACTGCACCATCTGGAGGAAGATATACGTTGCAGTTATTTCCTGCGTCGTCCTTATCCTGACAGACACAGCTTCAAGAGGGGTTTGAAGAGGCACAGGTTCACTGCATACTGAGTTCAGGACATAGACACAAACTCCACCTGACACTCCACTATAGTCACTACGGTTCTTGTAATATCCCCTATAGCCATGGAGGGCAGGGGTCCGCTTTTATGGGAGCCATGTTTCCTGAAGGGCAATGCAGAAAGCACATGTAAAGCTTAAGAGATGTCGTAGCTCAGCCAGGTGGTGGAAAAAAGCCCCACAATTCCACTGGAGGATGACGTTATCATGAGGCTGTGAACGCATTAAGCGTGCAAGGAGGCAGGATATGCCTCAGGGTCACCTGCTCCCACCGAATGAGTATTTGTAGCCATTTCTATGGTGGATGAGGCATCAGCGAGATCCAGGACCACAGGGGACGCTAAGATCTCCACCACACCCTCAGATGCAGAACTGATAGGGAGTGGTGGTGCTGAGGCTACCAGAGGGTCCTGTTTCTTACCAGACTTCTTCTTAATTTGCTTGTTCTCTTACTTCTCTTTAGGGGTTGGTGGGAAGATTTCTCCAAAGCAGCTTCAGGCACAGAGGAAGACTGTGAAGCTATTCGTCCAGCAGCTTTTGGCTCCTTGAGCCATTGGCGAGTGTCCACCGTGGAATTAGCGGAGACCTTGGGAGAGAGGGCCCCAAGGGACCCCTTCTGCACGAGAGGAGCTGGAGGAGGCTGTTGATTCTACAGCAGGGGGGAGGGGACCGATGTCCCCTGCGTTTGGGAGGGGGAGGGCCCTTGTTCCCAAAGTAGGTGCTTTGGGTCGACGTCAACTGAATTTATGCTTAGCCTCTGTGTAAGTCAACGTCCATGGTCTTGTACTCCATCATTTTCCGCTACTTTTGGAGTACTGGGAAGTCTGGCGAGCAGGGGGAGTAGTGCTCTCCACAGTTGACCCAAGTGGGAGGTGGTGTACATGGACTATCTGGATGCATTGGACGTCCACAGTCCCACAGTTTCATCATAGTGGCACTGGAAGTGCAGAGGGAAGACATGTGCCCCAACTTTCATCACTTAAAGCACTGCATAGGGGAAGGGACGTATGGTTTAACGCCACAACGATAAACCATCACCTTCACTTTTTCAGGCAATGAATCGCCCTCAAAGGCCAAAATGGAGGCATCGGTAACAACCCTGTTGTCTTTGGGTCCCCTGTAAACGCGGTGGATGAAATGAACACCCCACCGTTCTAAATTGGTTCGGAGCTCGTTGTCCGACTGCAAGAGGAGACCGCAATGGAAAATGATCCCCTGGACCATGTTGAGGCTTTTATGGGGAATGACGGAAATAGGAATGTCACCCAGCCGGTCACAAGCGAGTAACGCCCTGGATTGGGCTGGGGATGCTGTCTGAATCAACATTGCGGCATTTCGCATCTTGGACAGTGCTGTGGCTTCTCCAAACTTATCCTCAAGGTGTTCAACGAAAACTTGAGGGGTTACAGGTAGAAAGGAATTCCCATCAGTTCTGCTACAGACTGAAAACCAAGGCGAATATGGCTCTCTCCATTCTGTAGCCCTAGGTTCCTCCCATAGAGTAGCGAGGGAGGGAAACAATTTAGGGTCATACCTATCGGCGTTGTATTCGATCTTGCCCTTCTTACAGAGACTACTGGTGTCGTACAGTCACCAGGAAGAGATGACTTAGTCCGCTTCATTGCGGGTCATCCACCCTGATGTCACCCACTCTGATCACGGGCTCTTCGCATGGGTGCCACCCAGCCACAGCACAGGCCAATTGGCATGATGGCTGTCGCCAGGAGTCCTGATGCCCTAGGAAGACAGGCATTTACTCCTTGGCATACGTGGGGAGTTTAAAGCTGAGGCATCAGCAGTGCAATCGCTGTGTTATCAGGGGGCTACCACCAAATGGGTACATGAAGGCCCCATCGCAATGGATTGGCTACCATGTTGGATATTGGGCGCAGAGAAATCCAATATTATTATCGTGGGGGAGAACGAGGACAGGAGACAACGGAAGAAGATGACATACCCCACAAAATGTCCTCGCCCATATAGTTGATTCGCAGGTGGAGATGCAAAGGCATGCCGAGAGCTTCAAGAGATCGAATCTAAGGGCATTATTTATAACTCGTGCACCAAGTAAGGCGTCCTTTTTACGAAATTTCAGTCACTAACTTTCTCTTCCGAATGCGAAAATATTTTGTTGAGCCCAACCTACATAGGTAGGAATGGTCATCAAAATAAAATAAGAGAAATCAGAGCTCGAACAGAAAGGTTTAGGTGTTCGTTTTTCCCGCTCGCTGTTCGGGAGTGGAATAGTAGAGAGATAGTATGATTGTGGTTCGATGAACCCTCTGCCAAGCACTTAAATGTGAATTGCAGAGTAGTCATGTAGATGTAGATGTCCCGCACTTCTGTAAAATTTTGAAAGTGGCAGATCAAACCTTAGAATGGGACCTGAACTCATAGGGCCGAAAAGCGTGAGACTCCTTTTAGTCGCCTTTTACGACAGACAGAAGTACCTCGTGCCTATTCTAACCCGCAGATCACAGGGGGTAAACTAGGACTTCGGTGTGAAACACTGCTCAAGAGATTAATCAGCTACCGGCATCGGGGAGTTACTTAGATGCTCACATGTATGAAAAATGTTTCAGAATATTGTAAACTGCTCGAGCTACGCTGCCTTTGGCCAGACCGGTGGACTGACAGCATACGCCGTTAGCAGCGACCTGCGAACAGTGATGCGACAATGGGACGGCCGTCACGAGTCCCAACTGCGAGCGCTGATAACGTTTTAATTACATTCTTGTCTGGTACTAAGTCCTGCAAAATACCTTGTATTGTACAGCCCATATGCGCTTGGCCAGATTTGCTTGACACGAATTTGGTTTGAAATAATACTGATGAACGATAGCCAGGGAATCGCTGTGCAATATCTGTATGAGAAAAGACATATTATGCGTGATTTACAGCATTTCTGACTTGTGATTAGTAGCTGGACTCTACTAAAGTTAATTTACTGTTGTGTTGGTTTGACTAAAGTTAATACAGATCAGTCACATTCTTTATTGAGTGCGAAAATATTTGCGAGGAAGTGACAATCCATTTACTCGTTGAAAGAGGTATAGGTTCCACGGAAGTTACAGCTTTTAGCAGTCACGGTACTGGCGATTTCTGCCTACCTGATGCTTCGAAGTGAGGTAATTAACAGTTCATGGCTTGTTAACTATTGCAGTTGGCGACTGGCAGGGAGCTTACGAGGGCTTTTTTTCCAGTGTCCGATCGGACGCGAAATTAAAGCCTGTCTATCGCGTGACGTCACACATTTCAGTTCTGAGCGCACACTGGTACATAGGGATGCCTCGAAAACTGTGTTTCCCGTCAAATGTCAAGTCCTGCTCAGACGTTTCGCCTGATTTTATGCGGCCGACATAATGGAACAGTTATGTAATTCCTTCTTCATGACCATATTCTTGGCGGCGCACTGCAAGTGCAACGAAGACGCTTCTGCAGCGTTTTTGATGGGTATTGAAAAGTTGCTACCACAAATGTCTACGTCACCCCGGCAGCTACGTTCAAAAGTAGCTGAAAGGTGTTGCTAAATGTCGCAAATAAAACATTTTTGATTTTCACCGTGATTTCCATTTCGCGACCGATCCGATGTTGGAAAAAAAGGCCGATGTAATAATATAAAGCCCCTATTGTATTGTAATAATATAAAGCCCCTATTGTATGGTATCTGGCATGGGTCGATGACGAGAAGACGTTGCATCCAGGTTGGTGTAGGCTGCTGATGGACTGTAGACCTATCACCTACAATAAGACTAGTTTAGCGCCAGCTGCCTCGCTAGCGTAGGCTGTGTGGTCTACACACATTTTTTTGTTTTTCTTTAATCCAGTTTTTATGATGTTCAGATAGATCAGGATCTTCTAAACTTTTCATGCTAATTAAGGCCACAGAAGAAGGGTCTTTTAAAATGTACATCTGAACAAAAAGCGATTCTGGCGGCTGGGACGGAGGTATTTCTTAATTCTGACTTTTCAATTCTTATGGTGATATTTCCTTACAAAGTTTCTTTCCCTAACGCATATTTCTTTAGGAGTCACATGCCAATCCCCTGTTTCCAACTAACTGAGAAGCCAAATACAAATTTTTATCGATTTTGCTTTAAAAAGGCTTTCATAATGTAATATTTTCATAAAACATTTGATCCCGTATGTCACCACTTTAGGGACCGAATTTCTAAAAGTACTGCCCGAGAAGTAAATTTTTAAGATGTAGCTTTAAAAATGCTTCTGTAGTTCTGTAATAAATATTGAATTCCGAAAAATTTTCAATTTTCAAAGAACCTTTCATCCCCTATTTCACCCTAGGTGGTGGTAACTTCCTATGGGACCAAACTGCTGAGGTCGTCGGTCCCAAGACTTGCACACTACTTAATCTAACTTACACTAAGGACAACACACACACATACACACACATGCACGAGGGTGGACTCGAACCTACGGGAGGGGGGGGGGGGGGGGGGGGGGTGAACCGAGGTAAGGCGAAAAATCTCTTCTTAACGATGCATACAGTATAAGATCAAGTAATTGGGCTGTGCGGTGATGAGTGGTCAGTCAGTCAGTCAGTCACGACATTTTCTTTTACATATAGAGATAGAGCCACACGATATCAGATTCGCCACAACCTGTGTTCACAATTGTAATGGTAGGCGAAATTCTAATTATGGTGAGTGCACACTTCAACTTTAGAATGTGTAAATTACGAGTATGTCAAAGTAGTGAGAAGTTATTACTAGTAAAGTTATTACATTAACTGCGTGGACGAACGTGTTTCAAATGCAGTACGCCTTTCAACTGCAACTTCTTGAATGTTATGCTAAAGCAGTGAACTAAGTTGAAATGGTTCAAATGGCTCTGAGCACTATGGGACTTAACTTGTGAGGTCATCAGTCGCGTAGAACTTAGAACTACTTAAACCTAAGTAACCTAAGGACATCACACACATCCATGCCCGAGGCAGGATTCGAATCTGCGACCGTGGCGGTCGCGCGGTTACAGACTGTAGCGCCGAGAACCGCACGACCACTCCGGCTGTGAACTAAGTGCTGATGTAAATTTATTATTATTAGAATCGATATCACACATGGCCCAGTAAAAACTTCAGTGACGCGAAGTAATATTTGGAAGGGGGATGGGGGTGTGAGTAACGATCTCTTCCGCCCCCCCCCCCCCCCCGCACTCCCTCCCCAAAACTGGACCCTGCTGCCGTTCCTGTCCCTTCCAGTCACTGTCACGTCTCCACGTCGACTCATCTTACTGTGCTGATTCCGAACAATCGGCTAACACACAGACAGCACTCCACTTGACACACAGACAGCACTTCACTTCTCCGACGTACGCCACCGGCAGAGGACACACGATCGCCTGCCACCAGTTCTACTCCATCTACGGTGCTCCGAAGCGAGGGATTGACTAAGACTTCGCCCGGTGAGTTATGTTCAGGAAAGACCGGTGTAATTCGGCCATCACTAGTGTGGTACTGGAGAGATGGGACGAACTCACCTAGCAGAGCGCAAGGGCCGGGGAGAGCTAAAAGGCGGTAGATTAGCGGCCAGCAGCTAGTGGTGCGCGGCGACAGGTACGTGGAATTTGTGGCGCGTTTGGATGCCCCGGCGCGGAGCGAGTGCTCTGAGGCCGGTGCACGCACGAGCGGCTGGTCGGTGGTCGGCCGGCGCCGCCCTCTCCCAATATTTGGCCACCGGCGACCTACGCACGTCCGCACGGGCCGCCGCGCCCCACAAACAGCGGGTTATACAGTGAGGCGCCGCGCTGCATGTTACCCCACTGGCCGCACGCCCGCGCTGGAGCACAGGCGGCCGAGAGCCATTCAAACAGCTCTCGCTGCGCCTCTGCTCACAGCTTACTATATGCGTCGGTCATGCACACTAACCGTCAGGGGGGAATCGGTACGCACGCGGAAGCATGCGCTACCCAAAACCTTTCTAAACGCCACGCATGGAAACGGAATTTTTCCGGGCTTCATACTTCAGGTTCTACTGCTGATAGAAAGGTATTATCATTATCTACATCTACATCTACATCCATACTCCGCAAGCCACCTGACGGTGTGTGGCTGAGGGTACTTTGAGTACCTCTATTGGTTCTCCCTTCTATTCCAGTCTCGTATTGTTCGTCGAAAGAAAGATTGTTGGTATGCCTTTGTGTGGGCTCTAATCTCTCTGATTTCATCCTCATGGTCTCATCGCGAGGTATACGTAGGAGGGAGCAACATACTGCTTCACTCCCCGGTGAAGGTCTGTTCTCGTTCAACAAAAGCCCGTACCGACCTACTCAGCGCCTCTCCTGCAGAATCTTCCACTGGAATTTATCCATTATCTCCGTAACGCTTTCGCGATTACTAAATGATCGTGTATCGAAGCGCGCTGCTCTCCGTTGGATCTTCTCTATCTCCTCCATCAACCCTATCTGGTACGGATCCCACACTGCTGAGCAGTATTCAAGCAGTGGGCGAACAAGCGTACTGTAACCTACTTCCTTTGTTTTCGGATTGCATTTCTTTAGGATTCTTCCAATGAATCTCAGTCTGGCATCTGCTTTACCGACCATTAATTTTATATGGTCATTCCATTTTAAATCACTCCTAATGCCTATTCTCAGATAATTTATGGAATTAACTGCTTCCAGTTGCTGACCTGCTATATTGTACCTAAATGATAAAGGATATTTCTTTCTATGTATACGCAGCACATTACGCTTGTCTACATTAAAGTTCAATTGCCATTCCCTGCACCATGCGTCAATTTGCTGCAGATCCTCCTGCATTTCAGTACAATTTTCCATTGTTACAACCTCTCGATATACTACAGCATCATCCGCAAAAAGTCTCAGTGAACTTCCGATGTTATCCACAAGGTCATATAGCAACTGTCCTGCGAAGTCCATATGCTCTTACTTTGTTCATTAAACGACTGTGGGGAACTGTATCGAACGCCTTGCGGAAGTCAAGAAACACGGCATCTACCTGGGAACCCGTGTCTATGGCCGTCTGAGTGTCGTGGACCAATAGGGCGAGCTGGGTTTCACACGATCGTCTTTTTCGAAACCCATGCTGATTCCTACAGAGTAAATTTCTAGTCTCCAGAAAAGTCATTATACTCGAAAATAATATGTGTTCCAAAATTCTACAACTGATCGACGTTAGCGGTATAGGTCATCTGTTCGACGTCCCTTCTTGAAAACGGGAATGACCTGTGAGCTTTTCCAATCCTTTGGAATGCTACGCTCTTCGAGGGACCTACGGAACACCGCTGCAAGAAGGGGGGGCAAGTTGCTTCGCGTACTCTGTGTAAAATCGAGCTGGTACCCCATCAGGTCCAGCGGGCTTTCCTCTTTTGAGGGATTTTAATTGTTTCTCTATCCCTCTGTCGTCTATTTCGATATCTACCATTTTGCCATCTGTGCGACAATCTGGAGAGGGAACTACAGTGCAGTGATCAAGCGGGCCGTGGACTAGGAACCATTTGTATACACAACATACTATCCAGCAGTACATGGTCGAAGTTTCAGTATCATGCACTTCTTCCAGCTTAGGCAAATGGACCAAATCGGGTGATTCTTTTTGCATTAGACGTGGTCTACGGTGCGTCTTAAGGGGTTTATGGAGGCCTCATTCAGTTCATGGGCAATTTCTGAGAAAACCCGAAAAAGTTTTTTCACCATTTTTTGGCGTCAGCAGCGGATATCTGAATAGCTAACTGCAGCGAATTGCTCAAATTTTAACAACATATTCTCTACATATTTATCTGGAAAATCTTTATTATTATCGTGAAACATCCCCAAAACATGGTTTTTGGGTACCAAAACGCAGACGGAGATTGTAATGGCTATGCAAAGCAAATGGCTGTAACTTTTACGAGATATTCCTAAGATCCCGATCTCGAAAAAAGTTGAAAATTTTCCTGATATCTTTATCCGTTTCCGTGATACATGGGTTCAAATTAATCCTACGCATACAAACCAATGTAAGATGAATATGTAGTGTATAAAATGACGGAGCAAGAAGAAATATGCTGAAAGGTGTCCCCGTTATCATCAGAAGGGTTCAGGGAAACCCATGTTGTAGTACTGAAAAACATGCAAAGCTTTTGTGCACTTAATATCTGGTCTGAGGTGTAAAATTAGTTTTCTTTTATTTCAATTTCACGTAAGTACGCTATCAAAATTTTACTTACCCGTAAGGTTCTTTTCGTATGAGTGACAATCCCAACTGTAGCAGTGCAGGGAAAAGAAGGAAACCAGTGGAAAACTGCTCCTATCGGAGCACAAAAATGGCGATTATGCTTCATCGGGACCTTCAAAAATTTCCCCAAAATGTATGACAAACGAACACCAGGAGCTTTTTATGCTCCGCCAGTAGGATACAGTGACAATGGGAAAGAGAGGAAAAAATAATAAATACTGGAAGATAACATCCAGTGATTACGGTATCGAAAGAGCGAAGGAAACAGTGCCAGTGCAAGAGAAAAAGAGAGGACACAGTGGCAGTGGAACATAATTGACAATGTCAGAACAGTCTTACGAAAAGAGTGAAGGAGACAGTGTCAGGTTAAGAGGAATACAGAGAAGGAGAAAGTGGAAAAGGGTGAGAGCCAGTGATAATGACAGTTTATGACAATGAGAACGAGGAGAAGAAAAGAAAGCACTAGTGAGAAGGAATGAATAAGATAACAGCTATAAGAGACAGCAAGAGGGAGACAGTGACAGTGAGAGGTGACAGTAGTAGTAGTAGTAGGACAGAACGAAGGAGACTGTGGCTGGGAGCAGGAGACAGTGACAGAGAGGCTCAAAGAGATAATGACAATGAGTTGGGCTGAATCAGTAGAGAAAATTTCAAAGGTGCTGAGGAAGGTAGAATGAGGCAACTTGCACAACACTTTTCAGTCAAGTCCTTTAAATTTAAATAAGAGTATACTCGCCTTGTTTTGAGCTCCGACAAGAGCATTTTTTCGCTGTTACGCAATACATCAACGTTCTTTCGCGCTGCGTCTAGCTATTCATGTCAGTCAGAAGCAGACTCAGAATAGACGTCGGAAGAGAAATACGGTACTCGCATTTCTGCACTTGTTAGGCAATGAGCAGCAGCATTCAATCTGAAGGTCTCTAGCCTAGGTACATAGAAATGGAACATCTATGACGGACTGCTCTTGTCGCCGCATCAAACAGAGAATGTTACCCTACATTCGTATAACGCTTACTTTGTAAGCATTTTGCGATAATTCTATAATTTAAACATTACATGAATTTGCCAGGTTTTTACACAATTATTACTAATAGCAATGGTGAATAATTATTACATCAGCGAGTGGAAATTGAAATACACCAAAAGAGGAAAAGTTACTATTCATAACTAAATGCCTCAAGATCTAATTATAGTTACCGTATCAGTAACAAGCGCATCGTTTCTTGAACAACATCAAGACGTCTTTTTGGGGTCATCAGTCTTCCGACTGGTTTGATGCAGTCCGCCACGACTTCCTCCCGTGTGCCAACCTCTTCATCTCAAAGTAGCACTTGCAACACACGTCCACAATTATTTCGTGGATGTATTCGTCTTCCTCTACAGTTTTTGCACGCTATAACTCCCTCTAGTGGCGTGGAAGTTATTACCTGATGTCTTAACAGCTCTCCTATCATCCTGTCCTCCTTGTCAGTGTTTTCCACATATTCCTTTCTTCATCGGTTCCACGCAGAACCTTCTCATTCATTACCTTATCAGTCTACCTAACGTTCAATATTCTACGGTAGCACCACGCCTCAAATGCTTCGATTATCTTTTGTTCCGGTTTGCCCACAGTCCATGTTTCACTACCATACAATGTTATGGTTCAAATGGCTCTGAGCATTTTGAGACTTAACTTCTGAGGTCATCAGCCCCCTAGAACTTAGAACTACTTAAACCTAACTAACCTAAGGAGATCACGCACATCCATGCCCGAGGCAAGATTCGAACCTGCGACCGTAGCGGTCGCGCGGTTCCAGACTGTAGCGCCTAGAACCCCTCGGCCACCCCGGCCGGCTACAATGCTATGCTCCAAACGTACATTCTCAGAAATTTCTTCCTCAAATGAAGGCCTATGTTTGACACTAGCAGAATTCTCTTGGTCAGGAATGCCATTTTGCCAGTGATAGTCTGCTTTAGATATCATCCGTTCACCGTCCGACATTGGTTATTTTGCTGCCTAGGTAGCAGAATTCCTTAACTTCATCTACTTCGTGACCAACAAACCTGATGGTAAGTTTCTCGCTGTTCTCATTTCTGTTACTTCCCACTACTTTAGTCTTTCTTCGATTTACTCTCAATCTATATTCTGAACTCTCAACCGCAACGTCAGTATTGCCCCTCTGGAGCCTTTACCTTTCCTGAAGCCAAACTGGTCATCTAATACACTCTCAATTTTATTTTCTGTTCTTCTGTATATTATTCTTGTAAGCAACTTGGATGCATGACCTGATAAGCTGATTGTGCGACAATTTTTGCACTTGTCATCTCTTGCAGTCTTCGGAATTGTGTGGACGATATTTTTCCGAAAGTCAGACGGTATGTCTCCAGACTCATACCTTCTACACACCAACGTAATAGTAGTTTTGTTGCCACTTTCCCCAACGATTGTAGAAATCTAATGGAATGTCATCTATTCCTTCTGCCATATTTGATCTTGAGTACTCCAAAGCTCTCTTAAATGCTGATTCCAATATTGGATCCCCTATCTGTTCTAAATAGACTCCTGTTCCTTCATCTGTCACATCAGACAAATATTCCCCATCACAGATGCCAGCCATGTACTCTTTCCACTTATCCGCTCTCCCCTCTGCATTTAACAGTGGAATTCCCATGGTACTCTTACGTTTCCACCCATGCGTGTCACCGAAAGTTGTTTTGACTTTCCTTTATGCTGAGTCTCTCCTCCCGACAATCATTTCTTTTTCGATTTCTTCACATTTTTCATGCAACCATTTCGTCTTAGCTTCCCTGCTCTTACCGTTTCTTTCATTCCTCAGCGGCTTGTACTTCTGTATTCCCGAATTTCCCTGAACATTTTTGTACTTACTTCTTTCATCTTCTGTTACCCATGGTTTCTGCGCAGTTACCTTCTTTGTACCCATGTTTTATTTCGACTTCTGTGATGGCCCTTTTTAGAGATGTCCATTCCTCTTCAATTGCACTGCTTACTGAGCTGTTCCTTATTCCTGTGTCTACAGCCTTAGAGAACTTCACGCATATCTCGTCATTCCTCAGTACTTCCGTATCCCACTTCTTTGCACACTGATTTTTCCTGACTGATCTCTTAAACTGCGGCCTACTCCTCATCACTACTGAATTTTGATCTGAGTCTATATCTGCTCCTGGATACACCTTACAATCCAGTATATTATTTCGGAATCTCTGTCTGACCATGATGTAATCTGACTGAAATCTTCCTGTTGTATCATCATTATCATCATCATCATCATCATCATCACCATCAGTTATCTGCTATATTATCAGGTCCTTTGCCTCTCCATTTTCTGCGATCCATTGCTTCCTGTATAACCCGGACTTTTCCGATTATACCTCCTCCTCTTATGATTCTTGAACAGAGTATTCGCTATTACTAGCTGAAACTTGTTACACAACTCAATTAGTCTTTCTCCTCTCTCATTCCTTGTCCCAAGCCCATATTCTCCTGTAACATCTTCTTCTATTCCTTCCCCTACAACTGCTTTCCACAGCCCCATGAATATTAAATTTTCATCCCCCTATAAGTACTGTATTACCCTTTCAATATCCTCATACACTTTCTCTATCTCTTCATCTTCAGCTTGCGCGTCGACATGTATACCTGAACTATGGTTGTCGGTGTTGGTCTGCTGTCGATTCTGGTAAGAACAATCCTGTCATTGAACTCTTCACAGTGTCATACTCTCTACTCTACCTTCCTATTCATAACGAATCCTCCTCCAGTTATAACATTTTCTGCTGCTGTTGATATTATCCTATACTCACCGACCAGAAATCCTTGTCTTCTATTTCATTTCACTGACTCTTACTGTGTCTAGATTGAGCCTTTGTATTTTTCTTTTAAGATTTTCTAGCTCCACTATCACATTCAAGCTTCTGACATTCTATGACCTGACTCGTAGAACGTTATCCTTCTGCTGATTATTCATTGTTTTTCTCAAGATCTCCTGCTCCTTGGCAGTCCCCACCCGGAGATCCGAATGGGGGACTATTCCGGAATCTTTTGCCAATGGAGAGATCATCATGACACTTATCAATTCAGACCACATGTCCTGTGGATACGAGTTTTGTGTCTTTAATGCAATGGTTTCAATTGCCTTCTGCATCTTCATGCCGTTGATCATTGCTGATTCTTCCGTTTTAGTGGTCGTTTCCCACCCCAAGAACAAGAGAGTGCCCTGGACCTCTGTCCGCTCCTCCGCCCTCTTTGACAAGGCCGTTGGCAGAATGAGGCTGACTTCTTATGCCGGAAGTCATCGGCTGCCAGTGCTGATTACTACACAAAACTTAAGCGGTGGCGGGTTTCGATGCCCGGGCCGAGGGCGCTTATCAAGGACACTACCCCTAGACCAGGGGTGCACCAGCCATAGCATAATAAAAAAGACGGCTGATTATATACTGGCCTTGGGGATAAATTCCGTGGTATGTGAGTGTGCAGCCAGTCAATTCGTTGAATGTATAGCCTACATACCTGCAGCAATGTTTACAAGTAGATGAGATTTACAAGGTGCAGTAATAAACAGTCTGACAAGCTTGCAAGATGTGTTGCAGGGTATGTTGCGCTAAGAGACAATTGTTCAGAAAGAAACTCTGTAAGTAGCGTCCTTTCTGAGTTAATTATGACTGAAGCTAGGCAATCCGGCCGTCGCGCACGCAGATTCAACCGGCCCGCCATAGACGGTGTCGCCAACCGTGCTCTTCCTTTGCTGTCCTGAAACGGTACAACAAAGCGATATAAAAATTGGACAATCGACGGTACCAAGGATCTCGAACCCCAGCTAAAGGCTGAGCAGTATCGTGCGCTAGCATCTACGCTATGAGAACAACTGACACTAATTTTATCTGGCGGGTCGATTGAGTTTGTGCGCGCAACGGCCTGGTTGGCTAATTTCAATGCTAATTAACGCGGAAACGGCGCAACGTGTCGAATTTTTTTGTTAACCATTATCTCTCAGCCCAACTCACCCTGCAACAGCTTACAAGCTTTCCAGATAGTTTCTGATCACCCTGCGTTTGACAGTTTAGTTCATTACCTCCGGAGTAAACGGATTTCCAAGGCATTAAGCTTATTTTAAACTACTCGCAACTTGAAAGTATAGTACTAGTGTCTATTATGCACAGAATGATTCCTCTTTTCTTCCTTAACGTTTGTCCTGCAAATGGATGGGTTCCGCCCTTCTGGCTCTGTGTCTCTATTTGGCGCGGTCTTCTGCTTCATCAGGATGGAGCCCCGCTATCTTGAGGATTACATAGAGGGTATCTAGCCAACCTCGCCCCTGAATGCTACTTTCAACGAAAAGGCGAATTTTGCTATTGCTTCTTGATCTGCTCGAAATACATGTCCGTATTACCATAGACGACTTTCCTTCAGCTTCTCAACGATATGTACCATTCTGTACCTGCTACAAAAATTACTATTGGTCACCCTATCATAAAGAGTCCAGCCATATGTCCAGCGAGGCAATATGGTTGCCATTAAGGCAACTTATTGCTGTTTTTTTTTCCTTTTTTCTCCAGGCGAAAGATTTTGCAACACAGAAGGCTGGGCGGATTGAAGAGCGGTATATTCTCGATCTGAGACGGTGTGGAATCTTACTGCAAATCACACCAGTCACTGCCCGCCATTTAAGACACGCACTGCTAAAGCGGTTTGTGATTTCGGGAACGATTGAGCCGTCGGCAGCAATTTTTGAGCCAACATTTTTGACGATGGGAGAGATGTTCAATAAGTAATGCAACACATTTTTATTCTGAAAGCAGGTTGGTTTTATTCATGATTCCTACAAACCATATTATTCGCCTCTCTTTTAGCTATAAAACCATATTTATCAACATAGCCTCCGTCCAATGCGACGGCCTTACGCCACCTTACTGGGAGGGCCTGCATGTGCGTGCGCTAGCACTCTACGGGTCGGCGTCGCAGCCAATATCTTGCTGCATCAATAGCCTCCCCATCGTCTCCATACAGATCCCCGCAGACTGAATACTTCACTGGACCCAACAGATGGAAGTCAAAAGATGTGAGATAGGGACTACGGTGGATGAGGATGAACAGTCCAATGAAGTTTTGTTAGCTCCTCTCGAGTGCGCAGACGTGCGTTGTTATGGAGAAGATGAAGTTTGTTTGCAGTTTTGGGGCGACGAACACGCAGAAGTAGTCTTTTCTATTTCGTGAGGATAGTACAATACACTTCCGAGTTGATCTTTGCACCATGAAGTTCGACATGACACAGAATAACCCTTTCAGAATCCCTAGAAGAATCCCAGAATCCCAGAAGAATCCCTGAGTTTACCGGACGAGGACGTGGAGGAAAGGTGGTGTGGGCTTCAGTCCGTGCATTGCCGTGCTGTTTCCGTTTCGAAGTGATGAACCCATGTTTCTCAGCTAGTGACGATGTTCGACAAAAAATTGTTACGATCAGCATCGTAACGCGCGAGCAGTTCCGTACAGATGGTCCTTCGTTGCTCTTTACGGTCTTCTGTTAGGTGGCGAGGCAACCAGCGGGCACACAACTCTTGTTCACTGCAAGCGTCTATGAATATCTGCCACGGTCTTGTTTTCCGCTTAAAGAAACTCAAATGACAGCTTTCTATTCGGAACGCACCTCTGTTACAGACGCCATTTGAAGGCTACGTATTGCGCCGCCACATATTGGAAATTCACGAAACTATAGGGACTGAAGTAGGAATATTCCACCACGCCCCAGAACAATTTCCTCATTTTTTCAACCGAAACTGGCCGAGAAGGAAGATGTGCTGCACTACTTATTGAACACCCCTCGTATTAGTCTTCGCCAAATCTACACAATCGATCTTAATGGTGTCCGTGCTATGTACACTTTTTGATCGGTATTCATTCTTCTTTATATTGAGTCGTAGTCCGAACTGTTCTAGGTCATCGTCTGTCCTTGTCTTCAACGACCAACAGAACACCATCAACATACAGTTGTGTCCAAAGGTGCTAATTTGTGGAAATTGCTGGTACCCGATCCGTTACTATGATGAAATTTAGGGCGGAAAGAGTAGATGATAGATGCACACCCACCGAAAGACGAAAGTCGCCTGAATCCCCAGCTTTAGGTTTGTGGTAGAGCAGCCGGACCCATTAATTTAGTTCTTCAGTTACAGGGTGTAGAAAAATTTCCGCTACCAGTCACAATAGGAGGTTATTTATTTGTCACACGACGGGTTTCGGGCTTGTGCCCATCTTCAGGTGTTTATACATTCATGTACATGTTTATATGCTGAAGATCACTGTATAAATACAAAAAAAATATTTTCTGGTGACTAAACAGACACAAGTGGGACAATTGTAAGTAGCAAGGCAGCATTTGTCGAAAATATATCTGTACTTACATAAAGATGAAGCATCATTATTATAGTTACGCTGTGGTGACCGTTTTCCTACAAAGGAACAGTCACAGAGTTCAACAGCATCCACTATGGATAAAATTCAGAGCTTAAGTTACTTTAGGATCTCTGACGCCAAGTCGTATTAGATCACTTGATACTTGGTCAAAAACCTTTTAAAGGTCCACGAAAGCGAAGAACTTCTGTTTCGAACCCCGGACTGGCGGGGACTTTCAATCGTCACCACATATTCAAAACCTACATTATTTATTTCATGCCGCTTCCGCTGTCTCAATGTTGCACCGTATCATTCCACAGAGTACAATGACGCGTATGAACGCGTCTGGTGTCTTTATCACAGCAGACATGGGGTGCGGGCCGTCTCGGAGTGATGAAGACAAAGGAGCCCGGGGCAGTAATGCGCGCACAGCGGCGGCCTCTTTGAGGGGTGATTCGCTTTTATGTGATACCGTCCCGCTCTCTCTACCCTCACTGTTTCCACTAAGTTGCACGTCATTTCTGAGAACGGCCAAGAGCACTACGGCGGATGACTGGTGTAGCGTTTGTGAGCACGATAAGCACGGCTGTCTGCCATCTAACGCAAACAGCATGCGGTAGTCACGCATCTGCTACAATTACACAAATAGGTAAAGAGCACAGATCCAACGTTACTCCATCCGAATGAGCGACGTAAGCTGCTCCTCGATTATTCGTTCACATTTTCTGCTTACAGGTAATATTTTCTTTAACTATATTCATACGTGAGAGGATAAAAATCACAAACAGTTTGAAACACTTGTCTTCACGTTAGGCGTGTTATCACATTACTGTTTGATAATTTTTCGTTAACACCGCATGTACAAACCAGTGACCATACTCCATCTTTTTAAGGTAATACATTCTAATATTCCTCATAAAATTCACAAAAGTCGAAGACACACAATATAATGGTTGTAATGTTTTTGGTCGGTTTTTGTAAAATGTATGGTTGACAGATTTTACAGCTCAAAACACTTTCTGGATTCCGATATAAAGTGTACACAAGCTACTTAATTCATGTTATGAAATAACACACATTTTTTGAAAGAATATACATTAAAACTGTAATATAATATGGAGTGAATGTATTGAACATAGTTACTTGTTCCATGGATCATACAGATTGTATTGCTACTTATCATATACAATGATTGTTCGAGATGTCCTATTTGGTCTACAAATACACTGTCGGTCCAGAAAATTCCGAGACTGACATTAATACTGGCGTATAAGCTGTGTCAGCGCAGTAACTACGGTGGTAACTAACCAAAAACTATAAACAACAGATGTGCAGTCCACCGGTCACTTTTGAGCAGCGAATGTTAAGTGGACGTTCGATTGTAGTGTGTCCAAACTGTTGTCACCAATCGCAGTGGACACTGTTGTGCCACAAATCGCAATGGACAACATCTCTAAATTAAGTGTTCAAGATATCGTCCAGAGTGTTTTGAAGAACCGAAAAGTGTGTGCAAAGTCTGTCCCGTACACCTTGACTCCCGCACAAAAACAACGTCGCGTGGACGCCTGCTGCGACTTGATTGAAATGCAAGGCGCGGAGAAAGTCCTTACTGGAAAAAAAAATCAACGCGGATGAGGAGAGTAGATGTTATCAATGCTAACCTACCACTAAACGACAAAGTGGATAGAATTACATGAAGCGTCAACGCTGCGATGACATAATTGACATTCAAGCAGAAGTGACACGCGAGTTGAATAAAAAAATGGCTCTGAGCACTATGGGACTTTACGTCTGAGGTCATCAGTCCCCTAGAACTTAGAACTACTTAAACCTAACTAACCTAAGGACATCACACACATCCATGCCCGAGGCAGGATTCGAACCTGCGACCGTAGCGGTCGCGCGGTTCCAGGCTGTAGCGCCTAGAACCGCTCGGCCACCCCGGCCGGCCGAGTTGAACAACATCGAAAGACTTTTCTGTTAGTTTCACATGGTTGTATGAACGTTCTGTTTGTTGTACTCAAGTGGGGGAAGAGGAGAGGTGGGAAGGGGGGTTATGAAGCACGCTTCTAGCATTAAAACGCCCACCTCAACCTTTTCTGTTTTTTATGAATCTAGTCTCGAAACAATTTTGACTTACGAGGCAGACTGAATGTAAAACTCTAATTCAGTTGTGTTCCAGAAATTGATGATGTCGTGCGCAACCCATTTACAGGTAACCATTGAAAAACTAAATCTGCGCTGTCAGAAGCGGATCTTAGATACCGGATGCGAAGTGCGGCGCCAATCCCCTCCATAGCTCGCGAAGGAGAACATAAATCTATATGTGTCACCACAACGCTTTGTTTGACGCAACGTATAAAAAATGGCATATCCAGACTTGCGCTTACTGTCGAAAGAACGATCAAACGGGCTATAAAATTAAATTTGTAACTGGACTGAGGATTTCTTGGTGGAGAAAACACAGCTTGTGTTTTTGGATGGGCAGAAATAATTACAGGCTTGTCCCAGGAAACAGTTTTGGGCACTTCCTGTCCAAAAGCACTTTTTAACGACTTGCAGACAATGTTAATAGTAACTTCAGACTTTTCGCAGATCTATAA
Organism: Schistocerca gregaria; assembly: GCF_023897955.1. NCBI lineage: Eukaryota > Metazoa > Arthropoda > Insecta > Orthoptera > Acrididae > Schistocerca > Schistocerca gregaria. The sequence goes on from NC_064920.1 coordinate 763,686,606, forward strand.
TAAAATACTGACACAAAAAAGCGCGCAAATACTCAGCTAGATGGCGAATATTTCATACTGGTGCAAAGATTGGCAACTTGCTTTAAATGTTGAGAAAGTTAAGACTGTTCATTTCACAAAACGAATAAACGTAGTATCGTATGATTACAATATTAATGACACATAACTAGAATCTTCGCACATCCATAGTTGAAGTGGACAGTGGGACGTCAGCTGGTATAATTTTATATTAAAAATGATGAAATTCCTCCAGCTGTATTTAAGGAGATGATTTTATTTTGGCAACTAGTTTCAACGTTGTAACGACGTGGCCGCCTTCAGGCCCATACACTTGTTGACGTCAACTGCGTGCGGCTGATACTAGAAGATAGTTGTGAGATACGGACGTGCACACGGAGCACGTCCGTATCTCACCATTGACTTCTAGTATCAGCCGCACGCAGTTGACGTCAACAAGTGTATGGGCCTGAAGATGACGTTGTTACAACGTTGAAACTAGTTGCCAAAATAAAATCGTCTCCTTAAATACAGCTGGAGGAATTTCATCATTTTTAATATAACTAGAATCTGTGAACTCGTACATATAGCTGGATATAACGAAATGGATTGATCAAATGTGGTGTTACGTAAAGCATTGCAGACTCCAGTTCATTGGTAGGACACTAGGAAAATGTAACCAGTCCTCAAAGGGGGAAAAATTTGTCTGGCACATCCTAGAACATTACTCTAGTGTGTACGGCCTATACCAGATAGGACCAACAGAGTATACAGAGAAGGACAACCCAAAATGGTCACATATTTGTATGACTCACGTGAGAGAAAACAGAACTGGCAGACACTTCAAGACAGACGTAAACAACCCCGCGAAAGAGTATTTACAAACCAGCTTTAAGAGAGGAATCTAAGAATATGCCATAAAACCCGTACGTGTCGCTACCGCAGGCATCACGCAGACATGATTACACAAAATCTAGCACGCACAGACATTTAGACCGTCATTCTCCCTACACTACATACGTAAATGGAACGGGAAGGACCTTTTTTCTTTTCCAAAAATAGGGTGGAGGTGTGGAATCAAGTAATCACGTTGCTTTCTTGAGGTGTGACCTATGAATCGGAGACATTGACAAACTATTAACTGATTATTTTACAACCTGAACCAACGAATTACACTTTCCTGAAATTAGACTTGGCTGTTCTACTGATTTTTGATTATTTAGAACTAGTTTTCGGCTTATTAGACTATCTTCAAGAATCAACTGACTAGCGTCTGGAAGGGACACTGGCTCTTTGATAACCAAACATTATAGGCGAAGATATAATCACTTGCACAGAGTGTTGTGCAGTGCATCAAACTTGTTTCTTAACGTGAAATTACACTTAACGCAATGGACAATGTTAAACTCAATAAATAATTATACTGCACTATATTACTGGATAACTGGTTCTGAAGCCTTTTCTGTGGTCTTGACAGTGGCTGGGGAACTGAGTGCTTTTCATTTACGTTGTGCAAAAAACATATTTTTTAACGCTAAAATGCATACTCCGACAGTAACTCGCATTTACGCAACCGCATGTCCAGCAACAATGTGTAGTATGCTGGAAAGTCATCACACTTGTGCTACTGAAAAATGCAACAAAATACAGTTCGTTTACAAGACTGTTACTGTGTTCTCATGCGGTAGAATACCCTGTCTCTGTAAGTAGTAATATTGCTTTTAATTACGACCTCCCGGGTTCCCGGATTCGATTCCCGGCGGGGTCAGGGATTTTTTCTGCCTCGTGATGACTGGGTGTTGTGTGATGTCCTTAGGCCGGCTGCGGTGGTCTCGCGGTTCTAGGCGCTCAGTCCGGAGCCGCGCGACTGCTACGGTCGCAGGTCGGAATCCTGCCTCGGGCATGAATGTCTGTGATGTCCTTAGGTTAGTTAGGTTTAAGTAGTTCTAAGTTCTAGGGGACTGATGACCAGGGATGTTAAGTTCCATAGTGCTCAGAGCCATTTGAACCATTTTTTGATGTCCTTAGGTTAGTTAGGTTTAAGTACTTCTAAGTTCTCGGGGACTGATAACCATAGATGTTAAGTCCCATAGTGCTCAGAGCCATTTGAACCATTTTTTTAATTACGACCTCAATTTCACAAGGCTTTGTAGTAAACTGTTTTGATGGGCATGCTTGTCCTTTTTTGTTCTGGTATTCGCTGGAAGCGTTATTCTTCACGCCTAACCAATGTAGGTGGGAAGGAGTAGAACAACGCTTGGTACGCATTCGTACCACGGTATTTATCTTTGCCCTGCTCGCCTGGAATTTACGAAACCAAAGAGTACTTCTAATTACTAGTTGGGTAGCAGCGTAGTAGTGACCTTCGTGGCAGTCTGAAAGTTGCCGATCTTCTGCCCATTCGCCCTCGGCCAGTTTCCGTATCCACAACTTGGTTTTGAGTGCAGGGCCAGAATCACTGGCCTTCTTCGCCAGCTGGTCGACCTTGTCATTGTAAACATACGAGTATAAGAAATTTTCGGTGTCAGCACTTGGCCAAACCTCCTCAACACCAGACTTTGCATCAATACTACACTAAACTCGGTCCGAACAGGCCTTGGAATGCCCAACGCTACCGACCGGCCGCCGTGTCATCCTCAGCCCACAGGTGTGTCACTGGATGCGGATATGGAGGGGCATGTGGTCAGTACACCACTCTACCGACCATATCTCAGTTTACGAGACGGACTTTGCATCAGTGTCGTCGATTAAATTCCATATTTCTCCGCAGTGTTTGATGAGGTGACGACGCGACATCGTTGGTGGTGATCTGTCAGGACTTAAGACCAGCAGCCCCTTTACTCCCTACTCGAGTTGAGCGTGCTATGTGCCGACACCGGGTTCCATCCTCTTCCTTCTCTCGTTATCATACAACACAAACATGACACCACACTATACACGCACCCATTGCAGTCACCTACGTGCAACGGATGCAACCAAGAAACAGCTCATACACCTTGTGGATAGAGGCCATTGTACGCGTAGGAACAAAACCCTTTTCAATCGGGCGGCTGAACACCCCACAAGAGGCCTCCCACCCAAGAATTCCATATGACTCTTTCTTCCTTTTTTAATTATAAGTCATCGTCATAACAGTCTGCATTACGTAAAATGACGTAAGTCCTGGACGTCAAGAACTCTGACGGGCCATTCAAGCGATTCAGTGACCCAAATGTGTTGGGCCGGCCGCGGTGGTCTCGCAATTCTATGCGGGCAGTCCGGAGCCGTGCGACTGCTACGGTCGCAGGTTCGAATCCTGCCTCGGGCATGGATGTGTGTGATATTCTTAGGTTAGTTAGGTTTAATTAGTTCTAAGTTCTAGGGGACTGATTACCACAGCTGTTAAGTCCCATAGTGCTCAGAGCCATTTGAACCAAATGTGTTGTTGATTGTAAACCGGTGAACTGAACAAAAAGCTAGTAGTGCAGATAATGCAGTCACCAGCATTTTTAACGAAATACAATAAATTAAGAAACCTGAGTAGTGCGGTTCTACCAAACACAAGAAATGGACTATCTGTCTGAAAAACGTAATTATCGGACGGAGATCAGGGAACCACAGTAGAAAATCTGTAGTTGTTGTTTTTTTTTCTATAGAACCCGATTCCAATAAATTTAGAGCTAGTATGCACTGTTAAGCCAAACACATATTCTTAGATTGACTGCTTCTCAAGAATAGCAAATGATACACTTAGACTCATGAGCCAGAACATTATGACCACCAGCCTACTGTCGATATAAACCCGTCCAGGCGACAGAGAGGAAACATTGCTAGTCAGGCGCACGCACGGTGCATGCAGCATCAGTGAGCGTGCTGCCCGTGTGTAGAATGAGGACAGCCCGCGATCTATCTGCGTCTGACCGAGGGCAGGTTGTGATGGCCAGGAGGCTCGGCACTAGCATTTCTGGCAGTGGACGGTTTATCGGGTGTTCGGAAGCGCTGTGATGAGTTCTTCAACACGTGGCGAAACCAAGGTGAAATCACGTCCAGACGTCGTAAGGTTGGGCAGACAACCCTCATTACAGATGTCGGACGTCGTAAGCAGACTGGTAAAACAGGACAGACGGAGGACTGTGGCAGAGCCAACAACAAATGGTTCAAATGGCTCTGAGCACTATAGGAGGACTTAACTTCTGAGGTCATCAGTCCCCTAGAACTTAGAACTACTTAAACCTAACTAACCTAAGGACATCACACACATCCGTGCCTGAGGCAGGATTCTAACCTGCGACCGTAGCGGTCGCGCGGTTCCAGACTGTAGCGCCTAGAACCGCTCGGCCACCCAAGCCGGCACCAACAACAGACTATAATGCTGGGCAGGGCACAAGTTTTTCAGTACACGCAGTGCATCAAACACTCCTAACGATGGGCCTCCGCAGCCGACGACCCATGCATTTGCCTATGTTTACCACCACAACATCGGCTGATATTACTGAAATGGGCACGTGACCATCGACACTGGACGTTCGTTCAGGGGAAAGTGCTGCATGGTCTGATGAATCCCGATACCTTCTTCATCATGCTGATGCGAGAGCGCGAATCCGCCTTCTTCTCGACACCTGTACGGCAGGACGGAGAGAAGATAGCGGCGGCTCCATTATGCTCGGGAGGGAACATTCACGTGGGTATTCACGAGTCCAGCGGAGCTCGTGCAAGGCAATAGGGCGGCCAAGGAGTTTAGTATACTGTTTGCAGACCACTTACAACCAGTCATGACGATCATGTTTCCCGACGGCAACAGCATTTTTCAACAAGATAATGCGCCGTGTCAAAGGGCCAAGAGCGTGATGGAATGTTTCGAGGAACACAGTGGCGAGTTCCAGTTGATGTGCTGGCATCCCAACTCGCTAGATCCGAACCCGATCGAACATATCTGGGACCTGATTGAACGTGGCGTCAGAGCTTATCGTCCCTCATACGGAATTACGTGATTATGTGTGCAGATGTGGTGTCAGCTACCTCCAGCGACCTACCAACGCCTCATCACTTCCATTCCACGACGTGTCGCCGCTGTTACTCGTGCCTGAGGTAGGTGATCTTAATATTCTGGCCCATCAGTGTATATTCCCAATTCTAATTTTTCCATACTCGTGTGATATTTTACCTGCTATAATGTCACGCAGTTTTTACCAGTCGATGAAATGCAGCAATATTTAATTTTGCTGCAACTTTGTTTTCCACAAGTACGTCATCCTAGACGTCACAACGAGTGCTCCAGGAGGCTTTCAATAAATGCACCATACTATAAGTGGCCACATATCGCTTGCAAAGGGCTTGCTGCACAGCAGGAGTTGGCAGTGTGTCCATCAGCCCCGTTGCATCCTAAACTTGGCACGTTGGTACTTCCATCTACTCAGAAACAGTACGCAATATCCACGAGACAAGTGATTTCTTCACTGATAATGAAGTGAAGGTCGATTTGGTTCAACGAGGACATGCAATAAGTATCACTCATTGGACATAGTAAAAAATTGTATAATTTAGAAAAATAAAAAAAATGCTGCAAGACAACAATGTCGTTCTTCCTCTTCGCCTGTCTTGGGTCGTTCACCGATTTTGTCGTAACCTAAGTATGTAACTGCTTCTTGTTCGAATTATCTTGTTGTCAAAATGAAGTTATTTGATTGTCATTCGGTATCACAGTAGTATCGAGTACACAAGTGAAATTATTGGATAAACGAAACACACCGCAGTCGCTGACAACGCCCAAGGACTCCCGAAGGCAGCTGTCACTTGCATTGCCATACGGACCGATGGGCCACAAATAGAGTCTCGTCTGCCGTCAATAAGAAAAGAGTATTTCTCATGAAAGAAACACAATGGCGTACGCCGTAGCTGTCTGAGGCAGTGCAAGGACTGATACAATATTCATCAAATATGAGACGCCAAAAACAGAACAATGTAGTTCCGGAATGGCTAGTATTTTTTTATGTATTCTCTATTGCGAACACACCTTGAATAGACTTTGCCACGACTTCACTTCCAGAGCAATATACAGCAGCTAAAAATCCAGTTATTACGTCCGCTGCTTAACGCATTGTATAAATTCCTAGAGTACTATCAGTAGACCTCCTATGCTACGCAAACTTTTGTCACAATGCAGGAACAACAGACATTTCGCAGCACTGGTAGGTAAAAAGTGTGAGGGTCAGACCAGGCGAAATAATATAGTCAGCCTACTTCACCCCCTCTCTTTGTCCATCTTCTTCCTCCTCGCTGTATGTCCATCTCCTCCCCCCCCCCCCCCCCCCCCCCGCTCCCTCCCAACAAGGTCTCTCTCCAAGTTATCACGCTCACCTCAATAGCATGCCTGGGTTCTTATCACCACAGTATGTCTTTCCGCATAGTAAGCACATATTTCTTTTCGCATAGTACGTAATATATGTACCAAATTTGGTTAAAATCGTCCCAGGGGTTTAGGTTGAGCTTAGGCTTGCCCGCGAATGGGCACATCAGAAATATTTCACATGTATTTAACACATTTCACACAAATTTGTACACATATTCCATCCGCATTTCTAGCGAATTTCGCCCTGCAATTTCTTTTTCACACAACTCATTCTTTATGATGTTGTATGTGCTGCACTAAGTCCTGCTGGACAATGATATAATTTTGTAGGTACATCCATTGGTACATGTGGCTACTGCCTACAAAATGCGTTGTGAACAGAGTTACTAGTAAAGAACTCATAAATTAAAACGCCATACATGATGCTGCAGTTTTTCACACATCTCAGTATTTGACGGCATACCTCCTAAACTGTGTGTTGGTATATACAGCGACGAATGTGCATACTGTGCGAATACATTTAGTAACAACGAAGTAATAAATTTAAACGTCTTCCATGAAGAGACAGTTTTTCACATGTCTCAGTGTTTCAAATGGCTCTGAGCACTATGGACGTAACATCTGAGGTCATCAGTCCGCTAGAACGTGAACTACGTAAACCTAACTAAGCTAAGGACATCACACACATCCATGCCCGAACACATCCACACATCCACATCGAACCTGCGACCGTAGCGTATCTCAGTGTTTATGACGTCATAGTTCCTAAACTATGCGTCGTACTACGTTAAAACTTTTGCGGTACATTCAGTGCTATATACGGCTATTGTCTGCAAAATGTGTGGCGAAAATACTGAGTGGTACTGAAGTAATCAATTAAAACGTCATGCTTCATGAGGCAGTTTTGGTGCATGAACTGCGAAAATGTAGTAAGCGATAAACTTTTTTTCGTTCAATCATTTCTGAGGGAGTCGTACGCGGGAAAAAGTTTCGTAAAGATTTAAATTATGTGTAAAGTTAGCTACAAGTTTCTAAATGATATCACTCTCAAATACTGGACAACTAAAGTATGTGTATTCCCAAGTCTTGGGCTACACAGCTTTTTCACCCACAGTTTGGGTTGTTTGGGGAAGGATACCAGACAGCGAGGTCATCGGTCTCATCGGATTAGGGAAGGATGGTGAAGGAAGTTGGCCGTGCCCTTTCATAGGAACCATCCTGGCATTTGCCTGGAGCGATTTAGGGAAATCACGGAAAACCTAAATCAGGATGGCCGGACGCGGGATTGAACCGTCGTCCTCCCGAATGCGAGTCCAGTGTCTAACCACTGCGCCACTTCGCTCGGTGGTTCACCCACAGTTCCACCCTTTTAACAGGTAGGTGGTTCTGACCCACCACAGCGATGATTTTCAGACAGGAAGTGACATGTATACCAAGTTTGATCGAAATGGGTTCAGTGGTTTAGGAGGAACTGTGGAACAATACATACTGATTTTACATTCAGCAGTGTCGTATGTTAGTAGTGCAAGAGACGTTGCGGTTTACCTACACTACGTGACAACCGCTAATGTCAGAAGGTCATATGAACATACAGAGAACATGCCGGCTTTATTCACAGGGTGCGGCTGAGAAATCCGTTAGAAACGAACAAAGCACACCAAAAATCAGACCGTTTACTCGGGGGCAGCAGTCTATGATGACAAGAATTTTCATTGCCTTATGCATGAAAACATATCACGGGAAGTGCACTGATGAGCCAAAACGTTACAACCACATGCTTAATAGCGCGTTGGTCCACTTTTGAAAAGCAATACAGCAGCGATTGTGCGTGGCGTGGATTCGACACGTCCGTGGAAGGTTTACCTCGTATGTACGCCGCCCCAGATGTAGGAGCACATAATTCCCGCAAATTACGGGGTGTGGAGGTGGTACCTGATAGCGTTACAGAGTATTGCACCGGATTCAGATCACATGAGCATGGTGAACAATACAAAATGTGGGTTTCATTTCCACAAACCACGGGAACACGCATCTGGCTTTAAAACACTGACAGTGGAAGACGGCATCGCAGCTGGAGTCCGACAACAAGCATCCAATGAAGCAGGTGGTCTGCAATAATATCATGGGGCTTCCATTACTAGCAGAGATCCCAGGGACGTACAGGTTAATGTCGCCCGTAACATAATACTGTCCCCGCCGGTGTGCGTCCGTGGACATATGCATGTTTCGAGCGACTTAACCGGACACCAGCGGAAGAAGAAAAGTGATTCATCCGACCAAGCGACACGTTTCTACAGTTCCATAGTCCAGTCTCGGTAATTCTGTGCTCACAACAATCGCAACTCATGTTGTCGTTGAGTCAACGTGGGAACACGTAGAAGTAGTGTTCCGGTTCCCCACGCTCAACAACTTTACGCTGAAAGGCGTGCTGCCAAACACTTATGCCTGAAGCAGACAGATCTGCCACAGATCGCCGGCTCTTCTGCTTTACAGAGAGTGCAGGCCTCCGACCTCCACGTCCTGTGATGAGGCGTGGACGTCCACCTTGTCGCCTAATCGTCATTTTACCGTGCTGCTACCACTTTCCATATATGCTCAACCCAAAACCCTGCCTGTCCACAAGTAACTTCTACGCACACATTAATTTTTAAATTTTTATTTGCCTTGATCGGGCATTTATAGCGAAGTGTAGGGCGTTTAAGGACTCTTATTTAGCCTTTCTGAATTTTCTCCGCAGAATATGCATCGCACACGCAGAGCTGTCACACAAGGAAATCTGGAACATATGAGAAGCAAAGCAAAGCCGGTAGTGTTCATATCATCATTGTTGTTCGTAATTGTTATTCAGAATCTGACATTAAAGACCGATACTGAGAACAAATCCCTATATATAAAAGGAAATGTCCTGACTCATCATGACCCAGCCCAAACTCTTACGGATAGATACTCGAAATTTGGAGAGGGTATTGCTCTTATACTGTAAGCGTCGTTCAACAAGCAATTTTTGGAAATTCGAACTACCGAAATTGATATTTGGTTTCTCTGTCGAAAACAAAGATACAAGTATTTTAGCATTTTTGGAAATTTTACAGCTGTGGGAGTAAAATATTGAGAGGAGATTTAAAAATAAATCATTATTAAAGAACTACATCATATTTAAAGCCATATCCATGAAAACTGGTATTCAACTTCTCGATTAGAAACTAAAAAACAAATTTGTGTTTCAATGTTATTGGAAATTCGGCCCAGAGGGAGTAAAATAGAGGATGAAAGTTTTTATGGAAATATTTCACTACAAAAGCATTTTTAAAGTTAAATTTAAGAAAATTATTATTCGACTTCTCGGTTCGAAATTTAAAAAAAATACGTCTGTTCTAAATAAAAAAAATGCGTGTTTCAGTGCCCTGCAAATATCAACGCCTAAGGAGGTAAAATAGTGGATGAAAGTTTCAAGAAAATACTTCATTACGAAAGTATTTTTGACATTAAATCTCTGAAAATTTGTATCTGGCTTCTCGCCTACAAATAAACAATATGTGCTTCAGCGTTTTTGTTAATTCAGCCCCTAAGGGGGTGAAATAAGGGACGAACATTTTTATAAAAATATTTAGTTATGATGAAACATACTGAAAATTGGTATTCGAGTTCTAAAGATATATTTGTTAGGAGATGAAAATTTTTATAGAAATGTACCACAAGAACACAAAAAGCAGGTCGAGTTCTAAAGATATATGTGTTAGGAGATGAAAATTTTTATGGAAATGTCACCACAAGAACACAAAAGGCAGGATTAACAAAGGTCTCCAGCTAAAGCTTACTGAATCACTTTTTGGCCAGAAGTATATTCGTAAAAGCTCAGGCGTCTATGGCCTTAATTAGCGCGAAAAGTTTAGATGTGTTGCAATTTGCGAACAACACAAAAAGTCAGTTAAAGAAAACAAACAGGCAAAACTGCGCAGACCAGATAGTCCAAGCGAGCGAAGCAGCGGGTGCTACGCTAGTACTGGTACATGCCGAACAGGATAAGCACGTGGTAATTTCACATAAGCACCATGAACTCCCTCGTCAAACCCTCCCAGCACTCGCCTGTGCGCTATCGAACATTGCATCCCGGAGGCTGTTTATAGGGCTCGTTCCGGGAATCAAACGGCGATGGGAGAGACTACGGAAATGGAAAAACGGTGCGTCCAGCTAACGGAAAGAAAATTTCGATGCAACGAAAGAAAAGTACGCTGGAGGAAGAGCGACGACGCCGCTGACTGGATTTGTCTGCTCTGATGAGGACTTCGCCTCAAGTCACAAGCCGGTCCCATTCCACTTATTTCGATTTGCAGTGTAGTTCTTCTTTATAATTTCCCACTGTGGAACGCGTATAACGCATTACGCGCTTCCTTCCAAGACTACGAAGCGAGTGCGACTAGGACCATAGCCGTTCATAGAATCAATGAGCGAAAGATTGGCTGAGTCCTCTTCTATTTTAGCAGGGTTCAAGGGGACCCTTTTCTCCACTCCCTCCTATAAACGCAGAACTTCAAGAATTTCACTTCATTGTGCAGATAATGGATTACTTGATCACATATAGATAGCTCCTATTGTATTTGTATCTACAGAAAGGTGAAGCTGGTGTTGTTTCCAGCAGCAGACTGCTTCTGATCATAGACGTATTCAGAGGGGTGAGGGAGGCCGAAGACGGGGGAGGGGGGGGGGGGGGGGAGGGAGTGAGGCAGGCATGCTATGAGGTTGCAACTCACGTCCCCCTAGAGCTACATCTACTTCGCCTTAAAATAAATAAATAAAAAGCGAGAGAAAGATAAGAAAAAGATACGTTGCAGCACAGCTTTCAAATCGAAAATGTTCTGGCTGCTGTCGTTGATATTATAATACATTAAGAAAACACTTTCGTTTGCTCTAGAGAATTTGGAGATGGCACGATGATACTAAATTTCTATGAGCGCAGACCCCCCCCCCCCCCCCGTAAAAAAATCCCAGATTCAACTCATCTTCTGACGCCTAAATAACTGATAAGATGGTAATGACTTTGAAAAGGAAGGACAAAATATTCCAGCGCTGTCTAGGTAGTGAGGCGCAGTTCCTGACTACCAGACGCTACGCCTATGTTTTAGGTTAAAACTCGAGCCTTTCGCAGTATCTCATTAAGTGAGGACACTTTGGAGGTAGGTGTAGATCGTGTACTGTAGGCAGTGTTCACTTTCTCCTCTCTCCATCACCAATAACAGAAATTCAATGCTACACTTCAGAAATCCATTCCGCGCCCATCTCCCCACAGTCACATACACGAAACAGACACACTTAAAGATAAAATACAGTATACCTCAATAATGTTATTTTTTAAGACTCTTCCTTTAAATATGGTAGGAGATCACGCTTAGCAGTGATAATAATGGGTGGAAAGAAAAAGCTGTTGACCATCCATTAATTCACTATCGACCCAGCGATATTATCCAACATTTCATTTTAACATTGGTAACTTTGATGGAAATCTACTCTGTGCTTTGGGGCAGATAAGTGCTTGATTAAAATTTTAGCTCATTTTCAGTGCAGCCGAACACACAACAGTAAAGGTACAATTTTAAAAAAGTCATACCCCTTATTTGCTACATAATTACATACAATTTAAGCATCGTTGTGCAGTAAATAATTAATCAAAAGAACACCATTTACAGAAAAAGAACAGTCGTGTCGAATTTTATTAAGTTTTTCTAAATACAATGAAATGAAATGTCATGTGACGAGGGCCTCCCGTCGGGTAGACCGTTCGCCTGGTGCAAGTCTTTCGATTTGACGCCACTTCGGCGACTTGCGCGTCGATGGGGATGAAATGATGATGCTTAGGGCAACACAACACCCAGTCCCTGAGTGGAGAAAATCTCCGACCCAGCCGGGAATCGAACCCGGGCCCTTTAGATTGACAGTCTGACGCGCTAACCACTCAGCTACCGGGGCGGACGCTAAATACAATGAAAAGTTTATTCACTGAGGCTGACGAATATTTAGAGAAGGAACGACCACTTTGCTGCACAAGGATGGAGAAAGTAATCAACCGTGGCCTTGTTCCAGCGACCACCTAGACATTCTACAGAAATAATATGGGGAAATAACACAACGTGGAAAGCTGGTCTCAAAGGAATTGAATTAGATTAAGTTTTTGTAGATCTTGTCTAATCGCACATTCTACTTCTACATTGCCAAGAAGCCACAACACTCTCACGAAGACACTTTTCTGAAAATCTTCCATCGCCACCTGTGAGCAAAGTAAAAATATATGTAGCGCAGCTTACGTAAGGACGTGTCTTATAAGATTTCAGTGAGCTGTAAGTAGAAGTATCACTTCCGGATTAGGCTTTATCCCTGTTCCGACTGGCCAACTGACAACGCGTTACGATTCTATTCTATCGCTTGCGTCTTGTCCCGCTGTTACGCGGGGTCGGCCATGGTTAATCGGTTTTGGCATGTTAATGGTAAGGGGTGGGCGGATGCCCCTCCTGCCGCCCCCTGTACCCCCCTCCCCAGGACGGAATTAGTTTACCCCAACTGTGACTAGTGGAATCCATGAAACAGTGTGAATGTGTTCAGATGTCTGCGAACTCTGTAACTGAGTCGTAACGTGGGTACCAGCCCGGTATTGACCTAGCAGGATGTGGAAAACCGCCTAAAAACCACATCCAGGCTGGCCAGCACACCGGCTGTCTTCGTCAATCCGCCGTGGCGGGTCAAGGCATTACGATTGTGAGGTGTGTAATCAGCATGTCGCCCATCCCACCGGCAGTTATTGCCAGTAGATCAGTCCTGATGAGGCCATTGCTTCTTTTTTTTATTCAAGCAGTTCCATATTTGGCTTTACAAGGGATGCGTGGACGCCTTAGCAAACTCCTCAAAGAAAATAGGCTATGGAGACTGTCTAAATTTCATGACTGTACTCTTCGATTACTGTGAGCCAACAAAACCCCACTACATTTAAAAGCCTAACGTTAAGTAAAAGAGAAACTTTCTGCATTGGAAATTCCCAACGTCCACGCGGTAAAAACAGTGCACGGATCTAAAAGGTAGATTTTCGTAAAAACACACCGCGCCACGACCACACAGAGAGATTCCATCAGATCATAAATTTTATTCCCCTTACGCATGCCCACTGTAGTACTATCTGCGAGTTTGTGCGTTGGTCCACAAAATCGTTACTACGTCCAGCAACCCTCCTCGCGAGGGCCGAATGTGGTATTTCCAGCAAAAGATAAACAGATTCTTCCGGCGATCGTGGATGAATGTATTAGAGAGATATGAGTGCATACTGGAGAGCATGCTGAGTATATTTCTGCAATTCATATCGCGTCGTGTTGCGGGACTCTGATGTAGCTTAATGCACATCAGACGTCGGCAGCTGAGGGCATCTTCTCCATGCAGTAACTATAATTAACATTGCTGCTGCTGCTGCCTCAAAGGGATCTAGTATGAGAAGTACATTTTTGAACATCCTCAGGTAATGGTCCGGGGTTGTTCGATACCATACTGTATGTCCTGGCCTGGTGCTGCATATTACTGCTCTCCCTATAATCGAAGTCTTAAAATGATTTCCTTTCCTCATTTCATGGACAGACTATTTCTTTCCGACTATTGAAAAGACTCTTGCATGCAGGGAGTACTCAAAATGACTATTGTTGATATCAGTGAATTGATAAAAGACACTATTCACGTCCTGCAGCTACTAAACGAATTCGTCAGATTTATTTCTAAACCGTATTGGAACCTTCGTTTTAAGGGTCTGATTTGGAAACAAATTAGACAATGTCAGTTACTTCTTCGAAGAAATCGACGGTTATAAAAAGCAAATAAGGAAGATATGGTTTTAGCGTCCTGTCAACAATGAGGTTTTAGAAACGGAGGATAAGGACGCGACATTTTAAAAAAACGATCTCGGCATTCACCTTAAACGATTTAGGAAAATCACGGAATACCGAAATCTGGATGGCCAGACTGGTATTTGAACCACCATTCACTCAAAGGCGAATCCAGTCTTACTCGATGGTTTAAGTTTCTGTGCGCGGTAAAGTTCAGTGCCGACAACGGCTTTCGCGGCGTCAGCGAATCCACACAGTCGAACCCAATGACAACAGATCCGAATGCACTGACGCGTTCACGCCGCTAGAGCTGATGTCAGCAGTGATTAAATTCTTCGAAAAATAAGAAAACCCCCAGGTTGCGTCAATCTTAGCACAGAGCTCATTAAATATACCCCGCACGCAGTAAAAACTAGATTTTTAAATATCGTTAATATACGCTAGAGTCCGGAGGAGATTCCCGAAGAGAAAGTGAAAGCAGCTGTGATACCCACTGCCATGTGGCAATTACAGGTGCATATCTCTGAATAGCACCATATAATGTCAATTCCCACATTATCACAAGGCGCCTAAACGCAATTATCGAACCCCTTTAGCAGAAAGTCAGCAATGTTCCAGGAAATGACGTTTTCTGGTGACTGGAGTCACATCAAAACAACTGAACTAGAAGAGACTAGAGTTCAAATTAGAAACTCATATTTCTTTCACTAACTAGACAAAAAGCAGCTGACAGAATTTCAAGACACAAGCTTTGGGAAACAGTGAAAGTTTAAAAGAGCTTATAGACAGATACTGCCATCTGTGTGGATAATAAAGAGAAGGGATCTCCCAGATGCAATCATAAATCCGGGGACAGGGTGTCCCTTTAACAGCGAACCGTTTTAATTACTTTATTGACGCAGTTCTAGATGACTGGCAATGCAATACATAACATTTTTAAATTACAAACACAGTTTTAAACTCAGTTTTAATGGCTGATGTTGCAGTCCTACTTGCAAGCAACGTGACTGGCAGGCTCTTGGTTACTGATTACCTCTGTTTTAAATTATAGCCTAAAAGATCACTCCACAAATTTAGGTTAAAGGTATTAAAGGAAAATATCTGGATCTTTCAAAGTTTGTGACTAACAATAAAATATTTGAACAGGTTATCAAATTTAGTTATTTAAGATGTTAGACTTCCAATGATCAAGATCTAAAATCCGATAAATAATCTAAGTAAATTTCATTTGATTCGTGGCAGTACAAACGGAATGCTTACCTAGAAAACAAGAAGGGACACGCACATATCAAATTTTATAAAGTGATGGTACTGGCTATATTGCTGTATAGTTTTAAGAAATGAACTTTGAAGAGAAAGGAGAAGACAGCTATGAAACAGCGGAAATCAAATTCCTAAGACGAACGACGCGATAATCCCGCAACGACAGAATGAGAAACTAAACCGGCAGAAATTAAAAATACTTAATATGAATGAAATGATGGAAGAACAAAAACGCGGCTGGTACGATCACTTCTTACGAAAGGAAGACAAAATATATCCACAAAAGGTTTGCTCTACGCTTATGTTGGAGTGTGGTTTGAAAACTACGACCGTTTATGTTTAAAAATGATTCAAATGGCTCTAAGCACTATGAGACTTAACATCTGAGGTCATCAGTGCCCTAGACTTAGAACTACTTAAAACTAACTAACCTAAGGACTTCACACACATCCACGCTCGAGGCAGGATTCAAACCTGCAACCGTTGCAGAAGTGCGGTTCCAGGCTGAAGCGCCTAGAACCGCTCGGCCACAATGGTCGGCTGACCGTTTATGACATAACAAATAAATTAAAACAACAAAGTGACAAACGGATAATTTATCTATTAGGCTTTTCTCTACAAATCGAATTGTCAGAGGGATTTTGGATGTCCATGGAAAAGAAATGACTTTGAATTCCTATTTGAATGGAGTCGACTGCATGGTTCATCATGAATATGGAGGTGATGACGATGGTTACGTGTTGGTGAAGTAAAATCGTAGGAGTGGTACAGTGCTGATTGATGTCCTCACGTGGGACGATAGGTTCTGCTGTAGATATTGGTTTGCCTGTCATCCCCAAAGCACGCAGATATTTTCTCGGGACAGACTGTCTGAGAGACCGTAGACATAACTTAATTCTTATAAGCAAATTCGCAAAACCTAAGAGAAAAAAATCTAGTTAGAATAATCTTGACACATTTAACTTACATGGACTTACCTCACTCTCTGGAATGAATGAGTGAATGAATGAATGATTCAAAAGTATTTTGTAATTTAATAAGTTTAAGTACAAAAACATCAAGGCTTATTACTTCCTTTCCTTTGCTCAGTTTCTGAACTGGGTTGTCAACACAAGTACGATTTAATGATGTTTTGTCTGTTTGCTACGCGCCGGCCGCGATGGTCTCGCGGTTCTAGGCGCTCAGTCTGGAACCGCGCTGCTGCTACGGTCGCAGTTTCGAATCCTGCCTCGGGCATGGATGTGTGTGATGTCCTTAGGTTAGTTAGGTTTAAGTAGTTCTCCGTTCTAGGGGACTGATGACCACAGATGTTAAGTCCCATAGTGCTCAGAGCCATTTGAACCATTTTTGAATCTGTTTGCTACGCAGCCAAAGAACAAAAGAACTGTTTACGATTCTTGGCTTCATTTCTCCTAACAACTGAAGCAAGTTTTTCGCTTGAGCTGATGGAGCAGCAAAGAGATGTCTACTTGAGAGGCAATCAATCATTACCCCTCTGAATAAGAGTATTACGTCGGAGAATTGAGAATGCAGAATCTTAGTTACAAAAATGTTCACACATACCTCCTCTGCTTCAAGCTT
This sequence comes from Schistocerca gregaria, assembly GCF_023897955.1. Taxonomy (NCBI): domain Eukaryota; kingdom Metazoa; phylum Arthropoda; class Insecta; order Orthoptera; family Acrididae; genus Schistocerca; species Schistocerca gregaria. The sequence goes on from NC_064920.1 coordinate 763,703,628, forward strand.
AGGTGCGCGCGTACTATTAAACTATTTACTGAAGATCTATAATAGATACTTATTTGGAAATGCCCATGAGCGCCTCTTACGCAGACATGAACGCTTCTGATGCCACGGCTACTTACAGCGTTTATGGGAAGAGAAAGACATGGCATGTGGCCATAATTTAGCTGTGACGTGTATGTGGAAATGTCTAGCTTTTTTTTTTTTTTTGTCCTACCTGAAAGCAGGTGCGTCGTTGTGGTGAGACAAGCTACCGCACCACTGGCCGTTGCTTCTGCACCTTCGAAAAGCTTAGAAAGCATTCTGCCTTATGACAGACTGTAGCTACTGTCCTACTACCTTCAAGTGGTAACTGGTAATGTGTTCTCCTGTAGCGAAGAAAAAGCGTACCTGTCTCTTTCGCACACGCGCGACGAGGAAGGCTCACACTCTTGACTGCTTCCTTCACTAGGTGGGATTTCTGTTATTGATTCTGACTGCAGGATGTGCCAGTCCTATCAATCGTCGGTCAGCAGAACTTCAACGCTGGGCTTCATCATCCTGGGCTAAACAAAATATTGTCCAACGACAGAGGAACTATAGGACAGCCCTTACAGACGCCCACTGGACGAGTCACTAAAATGCGTCCCATGTGCTGATCGATACAAGAGGTGTCCTCTTCAATCGTTCTGAAGTGCATCTCACGTGCTGACAGATACAGGAAGTGTCCTCTTCAGTCATTCTCTGAGCACGAAATTATTTTTCGCTGTGTCTGTTCCAGAAAGTCCAGAAACAATTTTACCTTAGAGATGATTTATTTTCTGGTTTGACTTCGTTGAACGAACGAAAGACGATAGCCATCAGGGAGAATAATCCCCAAATGCAATCGTTGAAGGGAGTAACGAACTCTGAAACCCAACTTGAAATTACAGAACCATTTCGATTGAACACTTTCCGGTTTCACATTCACTGCTGACTGACTAAAAGCTCTGACAACTACACGTTCGCGTCCTAAGTCAATGGTATGTAACCAGCCTGGAATGCGGCACGTTGTGCCAAGACCTTCTCAGTCGACGAATAGATAGTCTACAGTAGCGTGCGTCCCGAAAGCAGAGCCCTACATTCCGAACTCGTGCCTCAGCACAGGGTAACTGGTTAGCGAAACTTGTCCCGATTATGTAGAAGGCGTTCGAGTATGTGTGTGTGTTATACAAAATAACTCTCACTCTCTCCTCTCTCCCAACCTTACTCTCCGTCGCCCCTACAACCACACAATCTCACAGTAACAACCTGTGACACAGCGTAAATACGATCAGATGTTATTGACCTGCCAGTAAGTAACACACGAGGAAAGCTAAAATAAATACCGTACACAGAAATATGTGACTGGGCCCAGTCACGCTGATAACAAATTAAACATTTCTTCGAAAAATTTTAGGGAACAAGTCAGACTTTTCACATAACCTTAAAAGTCGTATCACATTCGTTTGATTTTCTGTTAAAACAGACGCTAAAACTGTCGGTAAATTGGATGCTGCCGTCTTGTCTGATTATAAAACACCGTCTACTAAAATGTGGCGTACTGTAATCCGTGGGCCACAGACACCGAACACTGGGCGGTCCTCTCGCCGGAACAAGAAGCTACGTGTTATACGGTTGTGTTCTAAGCGAATACGTGAGAGAAGGCCTACCGTGTGGCCTGAAGGAGGCACGCCATGGCTAAACTGTTGACTTTACTAGGGGCAACTTATAGGCTGTCGTTGTCATCCATTCTTCTTGCCATCTACGTATGGCTCTGTACCTCGACAGTGAGGTGATAAAATGTAGGGGGAAGGCACACAGAGCTATGTGATTATCGCGACACGCCACCTTGTCTGCTACATCCGCCATTTTTATCCTGCATCAAATACAGTCAGTTCTCAAGATAACTGGATGTTGAGAACGCGTTTAGGGAACACAACAAAGCAGCCAATGGACTCCCGCTGTTCAGACCCATTCGTGAATACAGTTATATAGTTGTGGTGCTCAGTTATAAGGTCGCAGAATTTTGTATTAAAAAAAAAAACAGATGCTGCAGAGCAGTTTCCCCTGTACGTCACTAAATTTAAAATTTCTCTGGGCCGCTGCAGGCGGTAACAGTCGCTTACAACTCTGCGTCTGGCTTTGTACTTTTCCCACACCACGTGATTCCAAGGCATAATTCACACGGTTCCCAAACGGCCCTGTTGCTCGTGGACGATTCGATAAAAGGTATTCCATAGCTGGACGAACAACAGTACGAAATGTTGGTGAACAGAGAACAGCGAGGATCATAGACGCACCAGGAGAAGTTGCCGCCGGATGGTAAGTGGCAGTTCGCCAGCCTTAGCGCAGAGACTTCGCTGATCCCGCAAGCACCAGTGGCCTGCCTGATACCCACAGGGTGGATAGCGTCAATGATCTCGTTGATCCGTACACTACTGTGCACCTACAGTCCTATCGCGATCTCAAGCAAGGCCTTTAAAACTGGAGCAGACACGTCCTGTCCGTTCCCCAATACCTGTGGCTAACGCACTTTACGATATTAGTGCTTTCTGGCTCCTTGCCTTCAGGTCCTTTACGTATGGTAATCATGTTGTTGTTGTTGTGTCTTCAGTCCCGAGACTGGTTTGATGCAGCTCTCCATGCTACTCTATCCTGTGCAAGCTTCTTCATCTCCCAGTACCTACTGTGTGGCAGTTACAAATCAGAAATGAGGCCCAGAGAAGGCGATCGAATCGAACGGGCTAGCAGGCTAGTAAAGGGCATCAGAGGAGCAACCTTTTTAGTGTACCAATTCATGTACCACCCTATTAAAGCGACAATGCTGACATTACGAAATAATGTCAGCATCTACGCATAATATACTTTGTAGCCCACTGCGAATACGGCAAAGAATGCTCCACACTATTATTAGTCGTTGTATGTTCTAATATTCTGTTTGAAAATAAATTTCTCGAGGTGATTATATCCATGAATAAATCATTTTCGTTTTTTTTAATATAAAAATTCTCTGCATATAGCGCCGCGTTATATTGTAAAATAGCTGTCAGAGAACTAAACCGACGTTTAGGTCACCGTTGCCCGGCTGTTCCTCTGGATCATTTGCCGCGTAAAATCTGAGAAAAAATTCAAAATTTCGACAGCCATCTATTTCTCTCATTGACAGGAGAAAAAAATGTCTGAATGACAATTAGTGGTGGGGAGGGGGGGTCATTAGAGATGACGCTCTGGCTTAGATGGACAGTGGCAGAGAAGAAATTGATCGCGATCTCACTGGAAGATCCGTATTGGCATTCCAGTGCGGTCATTTAAAGGAACCACGATAAAACTGAATCTGGTTGCTTAATAAGGTATGTGAATCTTGCTTCATCACTGTGGGGGCTGTCGACCATCCAGTAAAATTAGACCGCTATTCACCGGCTACCGTAATTTCATGCCTTTCTGGGCATCGATTAGGTATTACTGTTCACCTCTTCCAACTAGCTTTCAATCCACTATAACTGCATTGCGTGTTCATTTATGCTTACTGAAAGTAACTCTCTCGTGTGCCATCCTTGTGATGACTTAATGTACATACCAGGGATATCTGGTTTCTCTACGCGTGTGTGTGTGTGTGGGGGGGGGGGGGGGGGGTGGCACACACTGCGCGGTCCTGGTGTTAAAGCTGTAGGTTCGGTTTTCGTACGACGGAAGATGACAGGCCTGCCTTTGGGAAAATAAGTGCAAAAGCTTCTGGAAGCGTGTCTTTGGGAGCTACACGTTTTCCTATGCAAGATATTCATCTAGCTGAAGAGTAAAAGTGAAATATCAATATGATCTGAAAACAAAAGTAGAAAACTTCAGCCACGATCGCGTTTGTAGAGCATTTATTTCGATTACCTGCGTCATTAAACCGTATTGCCGTTTTCGGATCTGTAAAGCATAGACTAAGTAGTAAGCACACTGTGTTGAGGACTTGGGTCGAGGTCCGGTGAGCTGGCCAGTCTGTGGATGGTTTTTAGGCGGTATACCATCAGCCTCGGCGAATGCGGGCTGGTTCCCCTAATTCCACCTCAGCTGCACTATGTCGGCGATTGCTGCGCAAACAAGTTCTCCACGTACGCGTACACCACCATTACTCTACCACACAAACATAGGGGTTAACTTGTCTGGTGTGTGTGTGTGTGACGTACCCGGGGAGGGGGGGAGGGGAAAGGCAGGGTTCCACCGGGGACCGAACCGCACAATAACCCTGGGTTCGGTCTGGGACGGTGGAAGGGTGAAGTGGACTGCGGTAGTCGTCGTGGGGTTGTGAACCACTGCGGCTGTAGCGGGGACGAAGCCTCTCCGTCGTGTCTAGGCCCCCGGATAACATACAATATCATACAAGCACACTGTGTTTATATAACTTACGCACTATACGTCAAAATATCATGCATTCTGTACAGAGTACACATGCTCATGTTCGCTTAACAGTTGAATGAAGACTGAGATTCGATAGTAAACATTACAAATATCATGATCAAACACCAGGTGGCAGTGAAGTAGTAACGACCAGGAATACATCGTATCGTCTAAAGCAAAGCACAAATACAGCTCCATAAAATTGTTTATAATACAATTTAACTATACAAGAAGTAATACGCCTGTTACGTTCTTGCCGGCCGGTTTGGCCGAGCGGTTCTAGGCGCTTCAGTCTGGAACAGCACGACTGCTACGGCCGCAGGTTCGAATCCTGCCTCGGGCATGGATGTGTGTGATGTCCTTAGGTTAGTTAGGTTTAAGTAGTTCTAAGTTCCAGGGGACTGCTGACCTCCGATGTTATGTTCTTGAAATGTCTTTTTCACAATGTGTCACGACATATTGTGCACATGGAGGAGATTCTTTGAAGTGTAGTGCATAAGTTACGCCATACAGGTGATTAAAAAAAATGTTTACAAACTGACACGACACATCGGGTATACAACAAGGACCAGTAGTCACATAGTAACCGGGGGTCGCAAATGCCACCCGGGGCTACTAAATGGCGTTGTAATTATTTAGTCACATGCTACAAATGGACGGCCACTACAGGAGATGCTCAAAAGTTTTGTTCAGATTCATCGAGACACGCCTGACCGACGCTGCACTGAACCGCGAACTCTCTCAAGGCCGATTATATAAAGGACTTATCCTTAGGTCAAGACAGAAAATTGCCTTAGATCAAACTTAGCCTGGAGACCTACGTTGTATAAACGTTAATCCTAGATCATATCGCCGTGAGGTCGGGTAATATCTGACTGGCGAAAATCCGCGGTTCAACGTCAGGTTCCGCTCTAATCGTCAGTGTGTAAGTGTAGTGGCACAAAAATTCATCATTTTTGTTTTCAGCAGATACCAACTGCAATAATAAAAAAGCTGTTATTAACAAAATAAATGGCAAGTAAATATGTGGCTATGCCATTCCCACACCGCTGATGCTCAAAATACTTTTTTTCGCTCATGAAGGTTAGGTTAAGGGAGGATGTAACGGAAAATGTAAATATTTATTTAAAAAATCATTACAGCCGTATTTATAAATGAACAACCCTAAAATTTGGCATGTGTACAGCAAAACGTAAAAATATAATAAAATATGCAGAATTAATATTTTGCCAAATTTGTATTTTTATTTTTTATTGTCTTTTTATAAAGAGCCATAACTAAAATTTTTATCATGCAACTAATCTGAAAATTTTATTGTAGTGTCCTGAGAACGTTATAAGACCACTGAACTACAGTTATTAATTTATGGCACAAACTGTATCATTAACAGAGTTTATAATTTTGGACATACAAAATTAAGTTTTTTCACATAAGATCATCTAAAAATCAGACAGCAACACGTTGCCAACAGTTCCTGAAAATTTCATAGTTTTAGCGCATATGGTTTTTGAGAAAAGGCTTATAATAAGGTAACAAACGTAAAACAGATAAAATGGGATTCGACGATTTTCTTCTCATACTTCTACATGTACTAAGCTTACCTCAATTTTAAAATCCTCCATACTGATACCCCTCATCCTCCAGGTTTCTTTTCTCTCTTCTCCCTGTCCTGTATTTGCAGGTAAAACACTGATCTGTTACATTTCTTGACCCTGCTGTCGTCGACGGTGTAAAATGCTTTTGTTGTAAACATACTAGCATCAATACCAACTCTCATCAGCACTTCAATTCTTCCATTATTTCCGTTATTATAACATAAAATTGCGTCATAGACACCTATTTTGAGTTCTTCAAGTTCACAGAATGTCCTTTTTGAACATCTAATCCAAATTAAATCACTGTGGTTTTCATTTGCATTTTGTCTCTTTGCTTGAAGACACTTCCTCAATTAATCAGGGTTTGCAAGAAACCAGAATACGGGCGTAAATGCATTCATAACAGGTTCTGGTAATGAGAGTTTATGTGAATACGTCTCATTTCTGTTGCTGAACTTACACCAATCGTCTTTCGGATACAGATTGTGCATTGGTATTTGGTCATTCGATAGTTTGTGGAAAAAAAAAAACTGCCCACACACCACGCCTCATTCCCTCTAAATTGTGTTTTTCCTTATAGCTCTCCCATAAAATAACCGAACAGAATCACTTTCTTTCAGAGTAAGCCTGCCTTTTCCTCCTAGTGGTTTTCCATGCTGAAGTACTTCATCTTTCTTTTTTTTTCAGCAGGTGACGAAGCCTACCACCAAGCATCCATCCAACACATTCCAACTTTCTACTGTTGTATTGTACCGATTTTTATCTGTTACAGCTTTGAACAAAGAGGAGCCCCCATTACTAAGGTATTTAGTGTATTTAATACCATACTGGCCCTCAGATCTGGATCCTCACAACTACAGCAGCCTCCATGCCCACACTTGAGCCACTATAATTTTTACAGCATGCTACTGCATGCTTTTCTTGACACAGTTTCTCACTATCTTCTTTGTTGGACATATTCCTTGTTGCACGCTGGTGGCAGTATTTAGAGGTCATGTCTACATCTACCAATAACAAATGCAACTCCATATAGAGATGTGTGACCCCTTTCCATCCAGATCCCTTCTGCAAACACACACAGACCAGTAACATTTCTAGGAGATCCATTATCATGAATACCTACCCCAGGATCTATTCCTTTTTGGTTTATGTCCAACAATTCCTCCACTGCTTTCTTCGCAGAAACTTTAGCAGTATCGCATACAGCATCACACATTCCACTATTCATTTTTTCAAACCTTGCACAAGGTGGAGGCATGTTCACAAACCCACACAATAAATTGCCTCCTTACCTGCCCTGTCCAAGAGATCTCAGGGCATATGCTACCTAAAATTGCTTTCATAGATACCAGTGTTAGTTTTTTTGGAGAAGGAAAATGAAAATTCATAGCAACACAAATTACAAATAAATTTAAAATTACAAGCTATTTCCACTCTTCATTCTTCAACAACAATCATGCATTCCGCATTTTTACAGCTAACACATGAACATGAAAACTTTATCGCCTGGCAGAGAACCTCTTAATCAACAAGTCTGACTCCAGTGGCATCCACATCAACATCGTTCATGCACCCGTACAGTTCTCCTGTTCAAAGTTTCGATGCTTAAACTGAGAGCTTGTGTTCTCCATTTCGAGCTGCATCCTCTTTTTTGCTGGTAAACCGATTTCCATGAAACCTCCGTTTCCTAAACACAGTTTTTCCACCACCCATTACGCATATATATATATATATATATATATTGTGTGTGTGTGTCAGCCAGATATATAGATGTCAGCTAAAGATGTTGTTGTTGTTGTTGTTGTTGTTGTTGTTGTTGTCTTCAGTCCTGAGACTGGTTTGATGCAGCTCTCCATGCTACTCTATCCTGTGCAAGCTGCTTCATCTCCCAGTACCTACTGCAACCTATATCCTTCTGAATCTGCTTAGTGTACTCATCTCTCGGTCTCCTTCTACGAGTTTTACCCTCCACGCTGCACTCCAATGCTAAATTTGTGATCCCTTGATGCCTCAAAACATGTCCTACCAACCGATCCCTTCTTCTAGTCAAGTTGTGCCACAAACTTCTCTTCTCCCCAATCCTATACAATACCTCCTCATTAGTTACGTGATCTATCCGCCTTATCTTCAGTATTCTTCTGTAGCACCACATTTCGAAAGCTTCTATTCTCTTCTTGTCCAAACTAGTTATCGTCCATGTTTCACTTCCATACATGGCTACACTCCAAACAAATACTTTCAGAAACGACTTCCTGGTACATAAATCTATATTCGATGTTAACAAATTTCTCTTCTTCAGAAACGCTTCCCTTGCCATTGCCAGTCTACATTTTATATCCTCTCTACTTCGACCATCATCAGTTATTTTACTTCCTAAATAGCAAAACTCCTTCACTACTTTAAGTGTCTCATTTCCTAATCTAATTCCCTCAGCATCACCCGATTTAATTCGACTACATTCCATTATCCTCGTTTTGCTTTTGTTGATGTTCATGTTATATCCTCCTTTCAAGACACTGTCCATTCCGTTCAACTGCTCTTCCAAGTCCTTTGCCGTCTCTGACAGAATTACAATGTCATCGGCGAACCTCAATGTTTTTACTTCTTCTCCATGAATTTTAATACCTACTCCAAATTTTTCTTTTGTTTCCTTTACAGCTTGCTCAATATACAGATTGAATAACATCGGGGAGAGGCTACAACCCTGTCTCACTCCTTTCCCGACCACTGCTTCCCTTTCATGCCCCTCGATTCTTATGACTGCCATCTGCCACCTTTAGAATCTGAAAAAGAGTATTCCAGTCAACATTGTCAAAAGCTTTCTCTAAGTCTACAAATGCTAGAAACGTAGGTTTGCCTTTTCTTAATCTTTCTTCTAAGATAAGTCGTAAGGTCAGTATTGCCTCACGTGTTCCAACATTTCTACGAAATCCAAACTGATCCTCCCCAAGGTCCGCATCTAGCAGTTTTTCCATTCGTCTGTAAAGAATTCGCGTTAGTATTTTGCAGCTGTGACTTATTAAACTGATAGTTCGGTAATTTTCACATCTGTCAGCACCTGCTTACTTTGGGATTGGAATTATTATATTCTTCTTGAAGTCTGAGGGTATTTCGCCTGTCTCAAACATCTTGCTCACCAGCTGGTAGAGTTTTGTCATGACTGGCTCTCCCAAGGCCGTCAGTAGTTCTAATGCAATGTTGTCTACTCCGGGGGCCTTGTTTCGACTCAGGTCTTTCAGTGCTCTGTCAAACTCTTCACGCAGTATCGTATCTCCCATTTCGTCTTCATCTACATCCTCTTCCATTTCCATAATACTGTCCTCAAGTACATCGCCCTTGTATAAACCTTCTATATACTCCTTCCACCTTTCTGCCTTCTCTTCTTTGCTTAGAACTGGGTTGCCATCTGAGCTCTTGATATTCATACACGTGGTTCTCTTCTCTCCAAAGGTCTCTTTAATTTTCCTGTAGGCAGTATCTACACTCCTGGAAATTGAAATAAGAACACCGTGAATTCATTGTCCCAGGAAGGGGAAACTTTATTGACACATTCCTGGGGTCATATACATCACATGATCACACTGACAGAACCACAGGCACATAGACACAGGCAACAGAGCATGCACAATGTCGGCACTAGTACAGTGTATATCCACCTTTCGCAGCAATGCAGGCTGCTATTCTCCCATGGAGACGATCGTAGAGATGCTGGATGTAGTCCTGTAGAACGGCTTGCCATGCCATTTCCACCTGGCGCCTCAGTTGGACCAGCGTTCGTGCTGGACGTGCAGACCGCGTGAGACGACGCTTCATCCAGTCCCAAACATGCTCAATGGGGGACAGATCCGGAGATCTTGCTGGCCAGGGTAGTTGACTTACACCTTCTAGAGCACGTTGGGTGGCACGGGATACATGCGGACGTGCATTGTCCTGTTGGAACAGCAAGTTCCCTTGCCGGTCTAGGAATGGTAGAACGATGGGTTCGATGACGGTTTGGATGTACCGTGCACTATTCAGTGTCCCCTCGACGATCACCAGAGGTGTACGGCCAGTGTAGGAGATCGCTCCCCACACCATGATGCCGGGTGTTGGCCCTGTGTGCCTCGGTCGTATGCAGTCCTGATTGTGGCGCTCACCTGCACGGCGCCAAACACGCATGCGACCATCATTGGCACCAAGGCAGAAGCGACTCTCATCGCTGAAGACGACACGTCTCCATTCGTCCCTCCATTCACGCCTGTCGCGAAACCACTGGAGGCGGGTTGCACGATGTTGGGGCGTGAGCGGAAGACGGCCTAACGGTGTGCGGGACCGTAGCCCAGCTTCATGGAGACGGTTGCGAATGGTCCTCGCCGATACCCCAGGAGCAACAGTGTCCCTAATTTGCTGGAAAGTGGCGGTGCGGTCCCCTACGGCACTGCGTAGGATCCTACGGTCTTGGCGTGCATCCGTGCGTCGCTTCGGTCCGGTCCCAGGTCGACGGGCACGTGCACCTTCCGCCGACCACTGGCGACAACATCGATGTACTGTGGAGACCTCACGCCCCACGTGTTGAGCAATTCAGCGGTACGTCCACCCGGCCTCCCGCATGCCCACTATACGCCCTCGCTCAAAGTCCGTCAACTGCACATACGGTTCACGTCTACGCTGTCGCGGCATGCTACCAGTGTTAAAGACTGCGATGGAGCTCCGTATGCCACGGCAAACTGGCTGACACTGACGGCGGCGGTGCACAAATGCTGCGCAGCTAGCGCCATTCGACGGCCAACACCGCGGTTCCTGGTGTGTCCGCTGTGTCGTGCGTGTGATCATTGCTTGTACAGCCCTCTCGCAGTGTCTGGATCAAGTATGGTGGGTCTGACACACCGGTGTCAATGTGTTCTTTTTTCCATTTCCAGGAGTGTATCTTACCCCTAGTGAGATAAGCTTCTACATCTTTACATTTGTCCTCTATCCATCCCTGTTTAGCCATTTTGCACTTCCTGTCGATCTCATTTTTGAGACGTTTGTATTCCTTTTTGCCTGCTTCATTTACTGCATTTTTATATTTTCTCCTTTCATCAATTAAATTCAATATTTCTTCTGTTACCCAAGGATTTCTTGCAGCCCTCGTCTTTTTACCTACTTTATCCTCTGCTGCCTTCACTACTTCATCCCTCAGAGCTACCCATTCTTCTTCTACTGTATTTCTTTCCCCCATTCCTGTCAATTGTTCCCTTATGCTCTCCCTGAAACTCTGTACAACCTCTGGTTCTTTCAGTTTATCCAGGTCCCATCTCCTTAATTTCCCACATTTTTGCAGTTTCTTCAGTTTTAATCTACAGGTCATAACCAATAGATTGTGGTCAGAGTCCACATCTGCCCCTGGAAATGTCTTACAACTTAAAACCTGGTTCTTAAATCTCTGTCTTACCATTATATAATCTATCTGATACCTTTTAGAGGAAGAAAATAGCCTTCACACTGACAAAAATTCCGCTGAATCAAGCAGTTTCCAAAATGTCGGAAAAGGTGGGAGTGGCCGCCAGTGCAGAGTTAATCAGTATAACCATTTAAAGGTATTTCTAAAGCTGCTATCAAGATAAAATTCGCACCCAACGTAGTTTAAACAGTGTAGAACAACAAAATAATATTTCTGTAAAATCGATTTTTTGGTCCAAAATCCATTACATCCAGGCTTAATTTCGGACGGAACGCGTTCCGGAACCTCTCAGCACCGTACATTTGAAATAGTACACGTGTATTAGATCACAATGTAAGTATAATTTGCCGCTGCAGCACATGTGAACGTGACAATGGTTCGCCAACGTGATGTGACGGGCAGGAGGTGTGTGTGTGTGTGTGTGTGTGTGTGTGTGTGTGTGTGTGTACGCAGGTACAGAATACCCAAGATAAGTTGAGTATAATTCCAAAGTTTTATTAAGCTGAACGATGGAGCAAAGTGACAATGGTACGCGGCAGGCGGTGGCAGCTGTTGCTTATATTGGAACCTTGTGGTGTTATGTTTTCTATTATAAGATATTATGGTTTAAAAACCTGAATTACAGAAAAGTATTTTCTCAAAAATGATTTCTCATTGTAAGTCTTATCACAAGTCTCTCTTGGTGGCCGGTGGGGTGGGGGAGGGGGGGGGGCGGAGTGACAGAAGAGGGCGCGTTCCGACACCTAAAAGTTTAGAAATTAAGCACTGATTACATCCTCCCTTGAGGAAAGTATCGGCTACAGTCTGCAATTAACGATCAGTTTCGTAACAGCTCTTGGGATAAAACTCGTAATTTATGTGAATAGTTCAAAGGTATTTTATAAACACTTAGCAGTAGGGTATGAAAGGAAAATTCGAAATATTTGCAGTGAACAGTCAAGTATGGGAATTTTGACAGAGCCAACAACGATTCAACATCACTTACATACGTCCTCTTTCGGGCTCGAGTAGCAGTAGCTATGCAATTCGTATTAAATTGTTGACTACCGAACACGTCCTTAAGCTGCTATGACAATTCCACATGTGTTGATAAAGAGTACATAAGCAAGTGTGTTGAAACACACTAACCAAATATATGTTTCACACATTTTGGTAGCTCAGAGGTCGCGTTGTGTACTGCCGTGCAGAAGACCGCATGTTCGAGTCCATGTCAATTCTTGATTTTCTTTCCATTTTTTATTACTTTCTCTACATTATCGGTCGTAAAGATAACTATAACAGCTTCACAATGCCATTCCATACCACTAAAGCCATATCATATTCTCCATTTTCCGAGCGTTCTGGGCCACTGTTGGGGAAAATTTTGTGTGCAATAGCCCTACGTGATGTGAATTACATCGTTTCCTTTCGTTTACTTTACAAATATATTAGCATTCAGATGTGTCCACAGAGGACGACGATGACGAGATCCAACGAGCTGCCCGCACGTTCTGTGATAGGGTGAATCCACACTTGGATTTAAATAACAAGTGATTTAAGCTGAGGTTTCGTTTGCAGGAAAGTACCGTAGAGTAGTTGGATTTATCTGATGAACCAATCAGAGAAACCAACCACTGACTGCATTGTGCATGTTGCTGTTAACCTTAAGTTTACGCCACATGAATCTTTCAAATAGTGGATGGTAATATGTTTAAATCAGACATAGCAACAACTTGCTGAGTTGTCCGTAAGGTAACGGACTAACGAAAGAATTACAGTCAACAGCAACTTCTCTCCATGCCTTTACGTTATTCATCACAGTAACTTTATTTCACTCAGTTATATCTTTATTCTGGTCCAACACAATTTCCAGCAGCAAATCTTTCTCGTATTGAGAAACGCTTGGCGATCGCTCCTTTTCTGATTGCGTATCTACGATGTACGATAAATATCTGCGGTCGAAGCGCAATAATCGAATCGATAGCCGACTTCAGCCATGTTGTCAAGCATGTTATGTGCTACCTAAAATCAAACCTAAACCTACTTCGGGGAATCGAAGTTTAGCGTTATACAATAGAGCCGACTCCAGAACATCGTTCACTTTCTGATCTAATGTCAAATTTGATCTGCAGTCAGCGATGTTTATACAACTAACCCCCAAAGATACTGGTGTAACTCCTAGAAGATATCCTGCTGCAGCAACAATACTACCCACTAAGTCCTTAGACGAAGCAGCAGGTGTTTAATACACAAGGCCCTTGCTTAAAAAAGTCCGTTGTGGTGGTCACGCGACTGGCCCACTGTGGCTGGCGAGGAATTTCGACTGCAGGTGTGCTGCTGAAATACGCGGAGGTTCCGTCGTGCTGAAATCGAATGCGGCGACGAATAGACACGGGAACACCATTCAACATGTCCTCCAGAATCCTCTCGCAAGAATACGAGACTCGTGCGACCATCAAGTCGGTCCGGGAGAACATACGGTCCAAGTAAAAAGGCTCTGACGATGCCAGGACACACTCTGAAGGTAAATTTGCGTCGTGAGACGTGCGTACGCGTAGCATGTGGGTTCACATCCGCCCACGTATGCAGGTTGTGAACGTTCATCACAGTCTCGGGTGAGAACGCAGTCTCGTCAGTGAATAGGACACTCGCTGTAAGGCTTCGGTCTTGTGACCGTAGGCCCTCTCCCTGTTCCTATGTGATTACTGATACTTATTGTATGACCGACGTACCATCAGCTAGTAAACTTTGTTTTTAATCACCCTGTGTATCCATACTTAGAAAAAAGAGTTATGAAGATGTGTGTCCCACCTGATTTGTATAACCATATTGTGCTCGCCACTACGTCTATGCTTTACAGATCAGAACATGGCACCATAGTTTGCCGAAACCAGTAATGATCTACAAAAGCGACTGTAGGCAGTTTGAAGTTTTTTACGTCTGTTTTCATATTAATCTAGATTGTCCCCGCAATTGGAAAAATGTCAAGCATAATCAACAGGACCACTGGTTGCCTAGAAACACAATTGTGGGGTAAACTGATCACTGCTGTGAATTCGCTCACAACATTTGTTTCGTTTTGACACAGATGTTAGTAGTAATTGGTAACGCCTCACTGAAAGAACCATCTTCGATTCACCTACAATGTTTTGAGAAAGAATCGTAAAATGTAAATGCGACAGGAGGAGCTATAATTAGAGCCTGATATAAAATTATGCAGGACACAAGCCTGACATCTAATGCTGTACTGTCTCGCTCATTGAGAAGAATAGGACGTTCGTGAAGGTCGCATGGAAACGATCACTGGCGGCCTCGTTCCCGAAAGCTAAGAGAACGCGTGAACGCCTCAAAAAAAGTGGTTATCCACTTTCTCTTGATACGTAATCGTCGGCCAGACTACGAGATACTGGTTTTCAACAATTTGGGGAGTCCTAAGTTAAACATTTGTTTTGGTGTGCATCTGCCTCGTAGGTCAGTGTACACAATTGCTTGTGAAAAACAACTATAAATTTTGTAAAATGGTACTTTGCGAAAAACGTATGTGCCTAATCCTTACAGAAACGATGCGTAAATCATCACACAGCAGAAATGGTGCTTCATTGAACGTCCATAGACCTGAGACAGCACCTGCGGTTTCGAAACTTTCTTGGGTCACATTTATAATAAAGCTCTCATTTCTTTTGAAACTATACCTGCAGCCAACACTTCTAGCAACCACTGTCGTAAACCTACGAAAAGTCATTTACTAAATTGGTGAAGGCATTTATCACTTCCACGAATTATATATTTAATCATTGATATTTTCACAAAGTTGCTATGGAGATATCGAGGTGGGATGTTTGAACAATTTCTTTTTCATATCTTAAATGAGGGTATAATGTCTAATAATGACGGAGCCAAAGGTCGGGCTACACAAAGGTACGAGTACGAAAACGGCTGTGGGCTTTTCCTTTACCCTATACTTTTCATTCGCCGAAAGTAATTTTAGGCAAAACTCTGGGCACCCGTACCATAAGTCTACGTCCGGCCATTGCTATTAAAGCTTTCCGTTACCACCCCAAATCACATGTAGAAAATGCCAAGATATTTCCTTTGAAATGGACATACTTTCCTATTTCCGTAGCGATTCTTGGCCATTCCGAGACGTTAGACGACTATAATAAGTCACTAATAATCTAAAAAACGAATGCAGAAAATATTAAAAACGAAATCTAAATAAACAGTCCCCTTAACGATGTTCTGAGTGGTGCGTACACACAGAAAACATCACGAAATGTTGAATCTGTTTGTCGCCGTTACCTTTGTGAAAAACAACCCGAAGGATTGATAATAGCACATTCTTTTACACGTGTGTTCACATTGGTGACTTTATCATATAGTGTCCGTTTTCCTATGTACTGTTTACACTTGTTACATGTGTTACTACAGATGCAACAATTTGCAGAACCACATCATAATGGTGCAGTTCAGTCGTTGACTGGGTTATACAAACCCAAAGGTCTTGGGAACAATTCTGTCGGTCACTCAACTTTGTTTCTGTCACTTTTGTTTAATTCATCTCTGGCAATAATTTGTTACTGAAGAAAATAAGAAGAAGAATGCAAAGTCGGGTATCTGGCTTGGTCCGTCAGTCCAATGACAAGAGGATAGGAATGGAATACCACTTCCAATAGTATTTTGGTGTTCCAGTATATCTTCAAGTTGATGAGGGCTTTTTTTGCTAACTTGAAAGAAACTTAACATTTTCATTCATTTTATCATTTGTGAGTTAGCACACCTGTTAGGCTCTAAGTAGCACACATGCAAGCAGAAATCTCATGAGCTCCCTGCAGAATACAGCTATTGTTTATGTATCACCATTATCATTCATTTATTGTTGCACCACACAAAGGACAATAGT